>NC_052666.1:17818940-18421162 GCF_016802725.1 Solenopsis invicta | reverse complement strand
GATTAAAAAGACCTCCCATCCTTAGGATCTCCTCGGTCTCCTGTGTATATACATCGTTATATACACCGCGGCGGCGTGCGCCTAAGCCCGTATATCGCGTTATTATTCCGCCGTTCGCGTTCCCGGCGCGGTGATAAAATTCTAATAGCGCGGTTACACGTAGCCCGATTCTGTGTGCACTTCCTCTCGCTGGCTAGAGATTCGCCCCGGTTTCCCTCCATTTATTTCTCCGTGTCGGTGGTCGGAGAGCGCGCACACGGAGCTTCCACGCCTTATCGCAAAAATCAGTAATTAAGTTACGTTTCCCCGGGTATACTCTCGAAGAACAAACGACGCGCGATGAAACGATTTCGAAACGGCGGCAGCGACGGCCAACCTCCCATTTTTTTAGCTCGCGGCACCGCGGCCGTTTCTCGCGCGGCGAAGAGAAGGGCGAGAGAACGGGGCATCTCTTATTAAATCTCGGCACGGAATTATTATTAAGCGTCCGTCCGTGCACTATCCGCAGGATCCGCCGTGCGATCATTTCATGTGCGCAGATTTATCCGCGACTATAAACGTCCTACACACACACTCACACACACACACACACACACACACACACACACATAGATAAAATGTCATTCTCCTATCGAGAAAGACCTTTATTCAATTTTTATTCAATTTTTTTTCATCTTTTATAAGTAACGTTTATCTTTGCAAAGAATATATTTTCTTAACAGTAATACTTAAACTATACTTGTCATTTACTTAAAATAAAAAAATATTTACTTATAATAAACTTCTGTGTATACATCGCAAAATATATATATTTAAATTAAATAAATATTACTTATTTCAAATATTTCACAAGTTTATATATCCGTAAATCTATCATTACAAGCATCAAATTTATTCAAAATACATTGTGAAACGTAGTAATTTATTACTTTAATTCAAAAATATTAAATTAAAATAAAAATTTAATTTACATATCATTTTTTTCTTCGATACAATTTTATAATAGTTATCTAATTTTTTTTTCTTCAGTACATTATAAATTTTTTTAAAATTTCTGATAAGTATATTTTTAAACACTTATCAAGAAAAAATTCTTTGTTAAAGATAATCGTTACTTACGAGAAGAAAAAAATGTAAATTGAATAAATGCCTTTTAGCAATAGAATTGAATAGATATTCTCCTGTGTGTAGGTAGGTTACGGCTCTCGCCGCAAACCTCACGATTTATTAATTTCCGGGTTACCCCGCCCGCGATTTCCATCGTCACTCCACCACAAACGCGATTTCAATTAATCAATAACGAGCGCGAACTTCCTCCAAGGCGAGGTAAATGCGACGTTTTGAATTATAAATTCGGCAACGCGCGTGTACAAAATATTTTCGCCCCGCTTGGCGCGACGGCGTGCTTTCACCGGGCCGGCGCGTTCACCGTTCAATTAGCCGCGCAGCGATGGCTATGGAAAAAGGCCCGTTTTACTCTCGTTATCTTTGGTCCTGCATTTACAAAGAAAAAGGGCGGTCAAAGCGAAATTTATAGTACGAAGCGCGTTTTAACGACGTTTTTACGCCGCTCCGCTTTGGAAAGATAAATTGCGGGGCCGACGCTCGCGACTCTCTCGTGCCCGTTTTTATCGATATTCCGATATTCCATGGAATATCGTATTACCATTCCGAAACGTAACGACGAAAATATATGACGTAAACTATGTTCGGCTGTCATTATTGTTATGCCAAGTTATATTGTTCGCACAAGAGAAATCTCGCGTTTCACAACACGTTTCGTTGCGCGCGATAATCATTATTTGCACGGTTTTTTCCGTACGAAGGAAAGACTTCCGTTCCTCCATTCTTATTCCCTCGTGCGACACGTTTTTCACGATGATACGAATGGGGCGGAAGTTAGTGTTACACACCGCACAGCTCGCGAACTATCTGCAAACTCTATTCCGACGTGATCGTCCTCATGGAATTCCCTAGCGTATCTCGAGATATTGATTTTGCGACACGATTTGCCGGGGGATGCCCACAGCGCCGCACACTCGGGGAAATAAATCCGCGAATGGAATCTAGACGGAGGAAGGAAACGTGAGAAATCGCATTTGCTAGGTTCTACGAGACTTATCTGCCATCTTGTCGATTATTGAAAATCGGCTAACTCATTCGTCACACGCCTGGCGATGCTTGCCTCGAGCGGGAGGGAGATAGCGCGAGCCAGAGAAAAGCGATGGAAAAGAAAGGGAGAGGAACAAAGCGAAATAGACTAATCGTGGATTTGACGGCGAGGGTAAAAAGAAACCGCAAAAACTTTTCGGACCGGTAACTTGGATGAATAATCAAGAGGCTCGTATATTAAGTGGGAAACATTCGCGTCGTTCGCCGTCGCCTTATGCTTCCTTATTGATTTTCGCTGATGTACTCCGTTATTAGCTCGCATCGTCGCTTGACGCCAACTAAAACGATTATGTGCTCGTCAGAGAATATTTGAAACATCTTCGCAATTTACGAGAACGTCAGCAGTAGTGGAAAAAAAATTCCTATTACGCAGAAAAAAAAGTTGGCATCAAATCAACAATTCATTGTTTCATAAGTAAGAATATCAAATCTTAAAAGAATTTATAATCCTTAACATTTAAACGTAACTTGCTCACATGGAGAAATTTTGTTACTTCATGTAAGCAAATTATATTTAAGATTATAATTGTTTTCAAAAAGACGTCAAGAAATAAACTTTCTTCATATTATACATAAGCAAATTATGTATGTTTAAGATAATAAATTCTTTCAAGAATTTAAATTCTTGCTTAGAGAATCACTTAAGTCGCTGAACAATCACCAGTGTGAATGACTATTTCAGAAAAGTATAAAAATAATAAGACTTCAAAATAATAAATTGCAAATTAATTGTATTTTTTATGATCTAATTTTCATAAAAATTTTATTAAAGTAACATTTTTTATTAAAAAAAATATAATTATATAAAAATTTCATTTATAAGTTTATTAACTGGTTCAACTTTTTAATTGTTCATTGACTGGTGCAGTGACCCTATATGAAAAGAATCAATTGTTGCTCTGATATCAATTTTTTTGTGTACGTAAAGTTAAGCGCAATTACTAATTTGTTTTTTTTTCTTATAAGAAAAAGTAACAAATCTAGGAACTTGAAACTTGCGTTACTTCATTCGCTTATATTCGCGTATTGGCATCAAGAATAAATTCTTCCAATAGATGCATAGAGAGATATGTCTTCTTAGGTGTCGTGGAACAGCTTTGCGCGAGCGCATTTCGCTGAAACGGCGTGTAAAATTTTGTCAGGCAGAACCAGTTCCGTCGTAAATCACGAAAGGCGTGAACGGAACGGCTCTCGATATAACTCACGCGATTGCGTGATATCGGAAAGTCCTCGAGTGTCGTTGGATATCTAATGTCGTCTTAAATACACACGCCGCGTGCTGCTAGCAATGACAGCCTCTATGTAAGTTCGAAGAGCGGAGGAATCGGATCCCGGGCACCGCCATCAGGTGTGCGCATAAATAAACAATGGAGAAGGGTACGCCGAGTATATGAGATCCCATCTTAATGGAGGGAGTCCTTGACGATGATTTAGATAGAATCATTTTACGGGCGGCCTGATCTAAACGACTGCTTGACGCCTGGCGCCGCATTTTCTGCTTCAAGGCTAGTCGAGCGTATTACGGTAGCAGTCGACCACCAATATATAATATATTCATACGCAGCCTATAATCAAACTACTGTATAATTGAACCGCACCGTGGAATCATAATTAAATTTAGCGAGCGATTTAATATAACAGAGTTCGCGCGCGTGGTGATTAATCGTACGTAATTTGTTAAAAAGGTTGTAAGAGAGCTTTAAACATGGAGCATCTCTCGCTATACGCTATTTAATGAAAACGGTGCAATTGTAGGGTGAGCTTTTTACGCGAGCGCTTCGGGAGCGTTCTCTAAAGGAAATTCGCCGGTATTAAGGTCGACGTCCATATTGATGAAGGTCCTCGAACAATAACGGCCGTCGATCGTTAAATCCGAACGAGCGTAATAAAGCGGCCGTCTGATACGCGTAAACCCGGGTTATCGCGCATTTACTCCCACGTCTCTACGCTCGTCAACTTGATCGATACATCTCAACATGCGGGCCGCGATCATCGTCGAACGATCAACGCGTAAAATGTGAGTCATATAATTCCAGCGACTGAAACACAATGTGTGTAGTGTCACGATTGTATCTATGGTATCTGTACCGCCTCGCACTTCCGTGTATTCAGTGCGCCCTAAGCTTCGTAGACGTCTTTTCGTTCTCCGGTCCAACGGGCTTGACGCGATAACAAAGATGACAGCTCTCACAGAAGCAGCGCTCTCTTAAGCCGCTCGGCTATTGCCCGAGATGACTCGCATCCGAGTCGCTAAGATAATACAAATGATTGACGGTCCACTCCCGTTCCCAAAAGGGCAGCTAATGACTCTATGGTCAGTAGACTGGAAGAGAGAGAGAGAGAGAAGGCGGCGGGAAAGAGTGCTATCAGCGGAAAGAAAGTTTCCCCGATGAAAATATCAGTCGGACTTCCTCATCGAAGTGGAAACAAAGGGAATTACTCCAAAAGAGAATTACTCCTTTCGATTCTAGCTTTAAAGAGAACCTTTAAAATAGAATAGAATAAAATGCATACGCGTATAAAATGGTACGATCGGGGAAACGAGAAAAATACCCGCGCGCGCCAGAATAAACGAAAAAAAAAAAAAAAACCAATTCGATGCTAGTTATTGATGATATTGATCGTGATTTGCATTTTGTTGCAGGTAACAACGATACCGGACGAGGGCGAGGACAATTTTAAAATGCCCAGGGCTTCCGTGGTACACATGACGTCGACGGCGACGAGGCCGCACCACATGTCACAAGTATATATCATCATTAAGAGAGGGTGTTATTAATTCGTTAAGTTTATGCAAGTCATAAATCATCTCTCTATCGATTAAATGAAATTTAGATAGCTATCGCGTACAGATGAGCGAATCGGGATTTTTTAAATCGCCGAATCGAATGGAATTAAATCGTTGATGTATAACTTCTAATTAACCACATAACTGTTATTAGATTGGATATTAATGTACAGATACAACATGTCTACATTGTAAGAAAAATAATACTGCATTGAGAGAAAAAAATCATAAATTTTAATAAATTTAATATTTACTCGAATAGTACTAATGAAATATTTACTTACATTACATAAATATTTATTCTGTAAAAAAATGATTAAATTAAATTAGGTGATTTTTGTATTAAATAAATATGCATATATTTACATTTAAATATTTAAATATTTCATTAGTACTATTCAAATAAATATTTATTAAAATTTAATAATTCTTCTCTCAATGGTTATATGATACAAAGTCATGTTGAATATGATTTTATGACTGTCAATATATGTGATAATTGTGATATTTAACAGTAGATTAGACCCTAAGGGATTTCGTTTTTTTTTTGTAATTAATAATTATTTTAAAAGCGATTTGGAAGATGGCGTTTAATTCCTTTGTTATTTTCAATTTATTTTTGATTCGGGCCTTATTAAAAACACGAACATTTAATAAGACCCACAATGTCAGAATTAAAAACTTTTTTTGTTTATTTACAAATATTCTATATAGAAGATAATTTTATATTGGTGAGTGATTGAAATAAACGTTCTATTCTCATTTCAATATCTTCATAAAGTTTATGTAAAATAAAATAAGTGGGTTTTACGCGGCACAAATACCTTCTAGAGATTCAAATCTGAATCGAATCAAATCTTACCTCAAATTCGAATAGTTTGCACTTAACTATCATGCGATTAGGGACGTGCATAGAATCTCACAGATTTGTACGAGACATAAGAATGGCAACGAAAGAACGATCCGGCGAAGGCTTCAGTGCGTCGTTCTCTCTCAAAGTTCGCAGCTACTGAATTGACAATGATTATAGGTATTTTTACTCGGCAAAGGCGGAGAATCTCTTTCGACAATTTGCGTTCTCTCGCCATCATCGGCGCGCTCGCAGGACGCGGTCTTCTTAAATATAATCGGGCGGAACGGTGCGCAACAATTCTTTTTTTTTCTGCTTGGCAAGGGGCCATATTGATATGCAAACACCGAAGATAGCACACCGAGAGTAATTGAGTGGTCCGGTTTAAAATGGATATCGCGCACGAGTGGAGGCTTTCTTTTGGGAGGACCGCGCCGGTCGTACACCCGGGTGCGCACTTAACACAACGCCCGAACCGAACCATCCTCATAATCGTATAAGCAGAGGGGGACGACTTTTAAAGCTCGTTTTTCCTCTCCCTTTCTCTCTAGCCTTTACCCCACGGTCGACTAATAGTTTTAAGCTAATGGCTCCCCCGGCTAACTTCGACCCGACGCTCTGACGCACATCCCCCGCGCTTGCGGAATCGCTCCGAGTATTTCGCACGGCTCGATGCAAACGAGCTTTTAACGTCGTGTCCGAGAGTGAGAAAGAAGAGGCGGAGAGAGAGGGAGAGAAGAGAGAGAGCAAAAGCAAGGGTACGCGAGGAAGAACGCCCAAAAATAATATCGCCAGAAGCGTTTCGGAGCGCGAATTTCTTACGTTCTAAAAGGAAAATACGTCGCGCGAGCCTATGTGTTTCTTTTTAGCTCGTTAAAATCCTTCGCGTGTGTGTGTGTGTGTGGGTGTGTGTGTGTGTGTGGGTGTGTGTGTGTGTGTCGTTAATAGAAACCGTTCGCCTGCATCGGCATTGCGGGCGATAATGCGGCGGCAGATAAATGCGGCTCGTGTATACCCCTGAGGCATCTCGTAAACCGTAATTAATATTCCAAATTCTCCGTCGCCGCGCTAAGAAACGGGAAATGTATCGGCGCTCGTTACCATACTCAACGTTTTCTTGAATGCGCCATTCATCGCGCGACCCCGATAATTAGTCGAAGAAAGGCAACTCGGGCGAGCGCTCTTGTAAACTCATGTCCATTATCGCTGTTGTTGCTCGCGCACACCGTATTATATGAATAATTAAGATTGACGGCAGATCCGACGTGTTTACTCCAAGTTTCGCTCAAGTTTCCGAAGACATCTTTCTCCCCCTCCCCCCTCCCAAAATCGATGATATTTAAATTTAAAAATCATGGTGGAACGAAAAGATTAATAATGACGAATCTACGAAGTGCTGCGTACGGCAATTCGCATTTAACTGCGATGCAAATGTCCGAATTTTCGCGACAGATCGACCGAACTTGTAGCTCGATTATCTAACCGTACTATCATGATTACAAATCTCGATTGCATCGAATGGAAAGCGGGAATATATATAATCGTAAATTTGTTCTTCCTCTGAGAGAACTTAAGATTAGAATTTACGGTTATACGTAAAACGTAAAATATTAAATACAATGTAAATTATGTAAACTGTGTTTCACATGCCATCTGCACAAAAAAATTTTTTTAATAAAAAAAAAACATTTTCTTAAAACCATATATTTTGATGCAAGCATTTGTTCTGTTCATAGAAACATTTATTTTTAAATAAATAGACACATTACTTTAAGTACACAATTGTGTATTTCAACATTTTTGATCTTTATAATAATTTTACAAATAAGCTGATATTATTAAACTTAATTAAATTGTTTTCTTAGATTAAAAAAATCTGATTATCTTGAATATAAAAATAGTCTAAACAGTAAATATTTTCAGAATTGTAAGAAAAAATTATTTAATTAAAAATTATTTCTTTATTTTATTTACATAAATATTTCAATTAAGAAATTTTTTATATGACTGAGAATAAATAAGGTTTTAGGACCCACTAAGTAAATAATTTTTTAAGTTACATAAAATTTTTTTTTTTTAGATAGTCTTGTTCTCTCAATGTATGTAAACAATAATTCATGATTTATGAATAAAAAATTCAGATTTCGTCAGAAATAGAAATTACAATATATATTCTGTTTTTTTATCATTAGATATTTTTTTATTTTATCAATACTAGAGCTATATGTATATTAACAATCTTGTTTATTTTTTATTGTATTATCTAATTTACAATTTACTTTACATTGCTTGTAGTGTCTGCATGAAAAAGATTCATGTAAACATGATGTAAATAATCTCGAAGTGCACGACACAACCCTGATCAAGAGTTTATAACCGTGTACCAATTAAACGTGCGGATTTATGTGTGTTATCTCAGATTGCATTATAATTTTCACGTAATCAACGGACATGGACGAAGGGAGGAAGGTCTAAATTGCAAAGTAACGCTTGGCGCGACCTACGCATTATTATCGTAAGAAGGACAACGGTATATAGTTGCGCCTCTCCGGTGAGACGATAGAAAGGTTGCACATGGCGACACGTCTAATCGCGTAATCCGTCCGTTTACGCTCGCTGCTCCTAATGGCGGGAGAGATAATTGAAAGTGCATGCAAATTTATGTGGGATCGGCGGCGCCGCTTGAAATTCCTTATCGAATACACGCTTGTCGTCCAGCTCGCCACGAATATGAGTTACGACGGGTCATCGCGCATTAAAACCGAACTACCGAGGCACTTTCGTTGCTCGCATTACGCCATAAATTATGTATATTTGCATTGGGGAAAGGTCAAAGTTTAATGCGAAATATCGGCGAATTTTTACAACGATTATCGTGGATAGCGCGGCTTTATGGAGCGACGAGAACGTGTTGTTTTGCGCAAGATAAATGATAAAGCCATCTAAATAAGTAGATAATAAAACAAATTAAGAAACCAGAGTTGTGGGAAGAAACTCGGAGCAGAAATTTTTAATATTGCCGCAAGAAATCGAGAATATGAGAACGGCGAATATATCTCGTGATTTACCGCAATGCATTCTCGTAACGTAAACAAACGAGTATGACGAAATATTTCAGCTTTACATTTGTATGAGTAATAAATAGTTTCACATTGTTTCGTAATAGTTATCTCATTCGTTTAGTCTAATCTCGCTGTCGAAGAAAAGATTGAAATTGTAACACCAATAAGATAAGTTGCAGCATTCAGATTCAGAGATTCATGCACCGCAAAAAGAGCACGTTGTTACCTCGTAAAGATAGCTATTGTGCACAAACGAGCAGTCAGATAAACCTGGCACAGATATTCTCGCTCCTCATTCGCGGATGCTGAGCGTGCATGCGGTGACAAAGATAAGACGCGCGGACAGCTTACTTTGACGTTCAAATTTGACGAGTCGGTGAAAAGAGCGAATCTAAACTCGTGGGAAGAAAAAAAAAACGTTGCCGTTAGATTAGCCTCATCGCTATAAAGTCCTTGTCAGAGCGCGGTGAAAATCTCTATAAAATTCCGATCTCGCGAACTTTGCGCGCACACATTCCGAAAACGTTTCTTCGCGCGAGTTTATCCCTCGCAAAATTATAGCGCTGTTTAGAAAAGCGATGCGGGCCCGCGCGGCCGCATAGATATAGAGAGTACACACGCAAGAAACTCACGATGCGTTGATCGCCGCGCGAAGGATGCGTATAATACAGCGTCGACGTACGTACCCGTCGCGGTACTTTGAAACTGAATCTGTGTATCTGTTGCAGACGTATACATATGCATGCACATAAATGCGGGACCGCGCGAAATGTTTAGTATTCCTCGCGAGAGGGGCCAAGCCCAGCTTTCAATTTGCGGCTAGCAATTTGTTCGCCGGTTGCAACGCAAGTGCACACGCGATGCATTCGCTCCGGATATTTCGATACGTACGCACGTATTACTGGAGTATCATGGGCGCGCGATCGACGGATTTATGCCTGGCGTTACAATCTCACCACTGTTCAGAATGCTTCTCGATTAGGAGACGATAGGAGGACGGAGAGATAAAAAGGACAAAAGAGAGGACTCCGATTTTCGCGCGTTTGTATACCGATAGATTTTCGAGAGATGCGGATCAAGACAAATACTTTTAAATTGGAAACGTGCGCTCCATGCAGATAGAAATATCCCACGTGGTGAGCGTGGATCACGTTGGGAGCCACGACTCCTTTCGACGCGACGTCCGCCGGACTCTATAATCTTTATAGAGCGGTATGCGTCGACAAAGAACGCGGTAAAAGAACTACACAGGCGTAAATTTCAGTCACTCGCCGACGTAAAATAAATGAAGTTGACGTTCGCACCGGTGTGTTGCACACACACACACACACCACGTTCCCGCATAAATTCTTTCGCGTCAGCGTAAAAAGACCATTTCACGGATGAGTTCATCAAAGCCTGTTTATCTGGATAGGTACTGGCGACCCTGGCACTATCTATGGGAACTCTCTCCTCCGGATTGGCCAAGGGTTACACCTCACCCGCGTTAGACTCTATATTGGATAATCAACCGCCCCACCTTTATCAATCATCCAACAATGACACGTGGTAAGAATTTGCACAATAATTAAATATGTTATATGGAGAGAATGAACAAAATAATGTCAACATCTAGAAAGTATATAATTATTTTTATTAATAATTGATTCAGCTAACTGTTTGTCTTTAATATAGATTTTATCTTTGCTTGGAATAAAACATGCTTGAATAGTCACCAATAGAAAGTTGTACTATTTCTTCAACAGAACATCTTTAAGTTGATTATATAAGCGATGCTGGAGTAAGAAATTTGTTTCTCACACTATTTTCTAAAATTCTTCAGAACTTTAACGATTTTCACGAAATTATTTTAATTGATTTAAATATCAAGTCATTGTGAGTAGTTTTAAAAGCAAAGTAAAAAAAAAACAATTTGTTCCTCCGATATCTCTTAGCCTACTAGAAGAGTGGCATAACGTTGCATTGGTGATTAATTCAAACAAGTATAAAAAATCTGTATTAAAACAAATGCTGAGCCAATCTTTTAATAATAAAATAAGTAGCGCAGTTTCCATGTTATTTTGATCATTATTTTGATCATTTCCTATATGTAAATGAGAAAAAGCAACCGTTCAAATATTCCGTGTTGCACGGACAAAAAATTGTCATGTACAATAATATCGGATTTCAATCTGAAACGTTGACAGACGTGGACAATTATATCCACGCTGTGGCTTATTCGAGTGTTACGTTCCTGGTTGCTAATTCCGGGATGCGTCTAGTGCGACGACAGCATGCGAGCTCTACTGGGAAGCTGTGCGCAAATAATACTTGACAGCCGAAACGCGGTTGCCAAGAGCGATTACGTTTGCACCTGACGTCTGCCCCGGGGACGTGCACACTCTGGGAACAATACTCGACTATATGCTAAGAGCGTTTTCTGGATTATGCGTCCAGACAATAAATATTATGTCGTCGCGCGATTCTAATTGCGCCTACGGTTTGCCGGCAGGTTGGCTTTTTCGGTTACGCAACAGGAAGCCTCGTGGGTCGCGTCGCTGTCTATGCTGGGCGCGTGGTTCGGTGCCATGATCGGCGACTGGATAATGCGGAGAGGTCGTCGGTTGGCCTTACGCATGACATCCTTGCCCCTGGCAGCGGCCTGGGTCTTAACGGGTGTCGCGCCATGCGTGGAATTGGTGTACGTCACGAGTTTTATCGGCGGACTCTGCTGTTCGGTCATCACCATGGTGGCACAGGTAAAAAGAGATTGAAAATTCGACTGATTCTTAAATTGACTCTCTCTCTAAATAGGAATCAATGTGTTATTCACTGAAAGACAGTGATCAGCCTGATTTCAGTGGTGTACTTAAAATAATATCAATGAGTAATATTTGCACTGCCTTTCAATGATAATACACTGATTCCGACTCTCTCTCTCTCTCTTGAACGGAATCATTGAAAGACAGTGAACTGATGATTATATAAGTACAGCACTGTAAATGAGCAAGATTTCACTGATTCCGATTTAGAGAGCTCGATCGACGCATGAACGAATTTCTTTCGATAGGTGTACATATCGGAAATCTCGATGCCGGGCATCCGCGGGTGTTTGTCGGCGATGCTGAAAGTGCTCGGTCACGTCGGCGTCTTGCTATCGTACATAGCCGGCACATATATGAATTGGCGGCAAAGCGCGCTACTAGTGGCCATAGCGCCGTCGATGCTCTTTCTGGGGACCCTCTTTATACCCGAGACACCGTCGTACCTCGTGCTAAACGGCAAAGATGACGAGGCCGCCAATAGTTTGCAGTGGCTGCGCGGCGAACACGTCGATATAAGACACGAACTGCAGGTTTGTGACTTTTAGAATTTATGAAAAACGAATAACTTTCAAAATAGAGAGGCGTTCCTCTCATATATCTCTTTCTCTTTGGAGTTCTCGGCGTAAATCAAGGAATAAGTGTGCGAACGAGGTTCGATAATTGCTATAAAGTCGCGATGATTAACGGTTTGCCTTCAGGTCATCAAAACGAATATTCTGGCTTCGAGGGCTAAGCAGTACGAGCTGAGTTTCAAGAACAGCATGTTTACACCAAGACTATACAAGCCCATCGCTATCACGTGCGGTCTAATGTTCTTCCAGCGATTCTCTGGCGCGAATGCATTTAATTACTACGCGGTACTCATCTTTCGTCAGACCCTGGGCGGAATGAATCCTCACGGAGCGACCATAGCGATCGGATTTGTACAGCTACTGGCCTCTTTACTGTCAGGTATCTTAAAAAATATTAAGTAATATCGATAATACTTGGCTTAAATTCCATAATTAATAATGTTATCATACCGTAAATGAAGTAAATTAAGGATGTACAGGACAGTTCTCAAAATATTAAGAAAATTATGAAAAAAATTACACATAGTTTTACATTGCATTTGAAAGTAGTAGACACAAATTTGTCGATTTTAGGTTTCGATAAAAAATTATTTCAATAAAAAGTAAGTAAGCATATACTTTAATGAAAATGTAATAATAAAATAATGAAAAAATCTGAATTTTTTAATTTAAATGTTTTAAATATTCAAAATGATTTATGTAAAATTTCATTGCGATGCATAGATCAGTTCTGTAAAATAAGCAAAATTTATTTATTTACAAAATAACTAAACAATCACAATAAAATTTTGTATAAATCAATCATTTTTTGAATACTCAAAGTATTTACACAAAAAATTGAGATTTTTCTTAAAATCGTAAAAAATAATTTAATTTTTAATAACAAGTAAATAAGCTATAAAAGTATAATAATCTTATTTACACAACTTTCATATGTATATAGTTTATTTAAAATGTTAAAGCATTTTCAAATTTTATTTACTTTAAAGAAACTGTATGTCCGATACATCCTTAAAGATACTGCGCGCGTTATTTAAACAAAATCGTATCGCTCGCAGGATTTTTGATCGACATAGTCGGCAGACTACCACTCTTGATAGCCAGCACGGTGTTCATGTCGCTGGCGCTCGCCGGTTTCGGCAGCTACGCGTATTACGTGTCGCAAACGCAAAATCCGGGTTACGTGGACTCGGCGGTGGTGGGCCAGCACGACTGGATACCGCTACTCTGCGTACTCGTATTCACGACCGCCCTCGCCCTGGGCATATCGCCAATCTCTTGGCTATTGATTGGCGAACTATTTCCGCTGGAGTACCGCGGCCTTGGCTCCAGCATTAGCACGAGCTTCAGCTACTTTTGCGCGTTTTTCGGGATCAAGCTCTTTATGGACTTCCAGCAGGTGAACAGATTTTCCATTTTCTTCTTAAGACGCAAAGTTGCCGGAATTATTAAGACTAGAACTTTATAAGCTAAGATTACAAGAAGTAAGATTTTAAGCGAGAAAATTCATAATGAAAAAAAATTGCGTTTTATTTTATGATATTATTTTGCTCAAAAGTGACTTGTCTAAATATCAAATTTTACTCATTCAATAATATTTTCATATTAATTAATTATTAAATTCTATTACCTCGGAAATGAATAATTAAGTAGAAAAAATGTCTAATTTTTGATTTTAGAGCCTCGGTCTGCATGGAGCATTTTGGTTTTACGCCGCGGTGGCGGTCTGCGGACTATGCTTCGTAGTCTGCTGCGTGCCTGAGACCAAGGGCAAGCAGCTGGACGAGATGAATCCGGATTATGCGCAGGCACGGTAGTATAAGGCCTCGCTGACGGGGGGTCTCTCGAACTTGGAGAAGGCGAACAAGCCTTTGCCGGGGGGTGCTTATCCGAACGAGCACGATCCGCGGGAACTCTATCGTCAGGATCCGTCGTCAATCGCGACTTCCAGCATCGCGATGCCGTCCGCGCGCGTCGCTCATCGCAAGCTGTCGGATTACTGCGGCATCTTCGCCGAGAAGACCAACAGAATCGGTAGGAACGTGGAGAGCTTCATGCAGTCCCGCGGCCTGCTACCGATCCGCCGCTCGGTCGACGAAACGCCGCGTCGCGATATGTTCGGAATCAACGGCGACGTCATCAGAAACGCGGCAGAGCCTCCTTCGCGAGCCGCCGAGCATCGAGAAACGACGAGCGAGGATCGTCATCGTCAATACGAGAATCGTAATTACGAGCGGCCGCGGAGGAATGGTCATAAGAAACGCGTGGCGTACTCCAACAGCACTTATCCCTCCCGGGATTCAACGCGAGCCGACGCGAGTTACGTACGTCGTTTCACGGAGATAGAGCCCCGTCGCGCCAGGAGGTGCGAGTACGCGGAAACGGATTACGACGCGGCAGCGGCGGCGGCGGCGATGGGCACCTGGAGACGAGACGAGCTGGACCTCGCGAGGGGAGGTCTGCGTGTCTCCAAGCCAATTCTAAGAAACGGCATCAATCATGACGGAGACGAGAGGTCGTATTACTCGACCCTGCCGCGACGCAGCAGGACGATCAACTTCGAGGATCAAGCGAGCGACTCCCTGGAGGGCGGACGACGACGGCGCGCGTATCCGAAGAGCCTGCAGGATCTAACGGATTTGGAACTCGACGATGTCGCGGCGTATCTGCCGTCCACCCGCCGCGGCGGGGATGGCATTCGAGCGGAGAGACTCGACAACGATTATCATCGACGTAACAGGTATCGTCGGGAGGTGGAAGAGTCGTCTTACGACGACGATTATCTCAGGCTCTGCAGGAGCCTGTCGAGATTGGATAAGTATCCGCGAGGCGGCAGATACGGACCGGGTCAGGTGTACTACGAGACGGAATGCAGAACTTTCGGCAAGGACACGGTCGCCTTCATCTATTACAAAACGTGCTACTTATGATTTAAAAGGAAGCGCGATGCAAACCAGCGGTCGGGAGTTCTCTTCGTCGGTAGACCGTCCATCGATTTTGCACGGCACGATTTCACACGATCTCAAGAAGAAATGCGCGAACGGCCGATCGGTCGTCTCGAATCTTTCGTTTCGGACGCATTTAACAAGCGGAAGCATTTTCTACTCGATAAATTGGCTTAGAGTTTTTTTTTTTTTCGTGTTAAGTTAGAAATTACAAGATTTATCTCAGTAGTAAAAATCGTATTTTACAGATTTCCTTCCTCGTCAGATTCATATCTTCTTAATGATAACATATCTTTAATCAAAATGTAAAAAGGAAGAAAAAAGAGAAAAGGACCTGTACAAAGAAAACGACCGACTAAATCGTGTCACAAATTGCCTTCACGTCTGGCTTTAATAATTAAATCGTTTCTCGACTGATAACGAAGTTATATCATCGAGCTTTAAACAGTTGCTCTTACGTAACTTGTCTTGAAAAAAAGAAAAGCGTGATATCTCTTTTCTTTCAGAAATCACCTTATAGAGCTAGATTAATTTTTGATTTGGTATACATAAATTATTCTACCCATTTCGCAATATCTAATTACACGTTGTATCTCTTCGAGATATTTTTAAAGATGCAAACGATAAATGCAAAAATGATCAAAAGCGATACCAAATAACCCCTATATCACTAGATATCAGATTTAGATCTATCTATATAAAACCTACACTGAGCGAAAAATTGGTAACTTAACAAGATATGTTTCAACTCGAGATTAAATTTCTTCCGTTCAACTATTCATGTATTTAACTTAAATACATAAAATACTGAAACTTCAGTTTAAGCATTTATCTATTCAACTTATATATATATATATATATATATATATATATATGGTTGAACTAAAAAAATTTAATCAAGTTGAAAAATTTAATTAAATTAACAATTTTTTTTTTCAGTGTGCATAATATGCAAATTACTTCTTACTTGCATTATTTGCTTTACATTAGTTTCCAAAAATAGTTTTTTTTTTCATGAGATTAAATTATATTTTTCTTACCAAGTTTTTAATAATATTTAAAGCCCATTTGCATCGAGACGCAACGCTCTCATATTTTCCGTATTTTCCAAGCAAGAAAGCGCGACAATATCTTACGCGAATAAAATTCGCGTACAATTATGTATATCACGAGTAAGCGATATTAACGGTCCTTAGAGAATAGACTCGATTAGAGACTGCTCGTAGACTGCCAAGCTAGTCTTTCTGTAAATTAGCCGATACGCGATGAGTTTGCAATAATTTCCGCTGCTATCTTTCAGCCGTTGATGGTGCTCGAGCACCATTTTCTTTCGAGCGTATCGCGATGAGAGGAGCCTCGAGAGAAAAGGAGGTAGAGGAAAATTATACCGAAACTAAAAAGCGACACGTTTTCACCGCCAAGTAGTGTGCTGCAGGGGCATTCGTGTTCACTATAAAAGAAATACGCGACAATACATTATAGAGTATACATTTCGCAGACGTAAGGAAGATGCGTTTTCGCTAAACTCAGAATATCGAGGCCTCGTTGCGTAGCACAGGCGCCAATGACTTAACTACGACAATATCGATTTCTAGGTATATATCTACATATGTTTCATATAAGATGCGTATTGTGTACATTGGTTATTGTATATTATATACATATGTCTCCATCGTGTTCGTGGAACTTACGCAATTAGCGACGATACACGCGACGCGATATATAGCCGATATAAATAAATTCTCGACAATACCACAAACTGCTAATTTCGCGGAGCCGATATAGCGAAATTCGGTACTATTAGCTTTATTAAGAGTTCATGCGTAACGTACTAAGCGTAACGTTGAAAGCAGCTATACTTAAATATCCGCGGATGCAAGGGAGCGCGTCCACCCTCATCTGTGTGCAACTAATCTACATTATTTCCCCGATTAAGTCTTCTGCTTTCGACGATTTCCTACATTTCTCAAAAGTGTGACCATTCGAATGGCGAAGTCGCGATTAGACGAAAATCTCCATGACGTACGTATTTTATATTTTTATATAGTTTGTAGAATAATGTCGCGAGAGAGAGAGAGAGAGAGAGAGAGAGAGAGAGTCACGAATTAAGAAGTATTTGTTAGAAGTTAACTAAACTTTGCGGATCACAGTACCTGCTGTAAAACCGTCGCGGTGAAAAATTTCCTTAAAATATTATCATGGTGTAAACGAAAAACAAAATGTAGTACAATGGATCGGATTGGAAGTACAATACAAAGAGGAAATTTTTCGTTGCGCGGGCCGCAAACAGAAATTATCACATCTCGTAATTATCTATCTATCGTACCCGTGAGTCATATCCCTGCCATATCCTATACGTAACAAGGTGTATGAAAGTTGCGAAGAAGAGCACATTAAATACCCTGTACTTAAATACTTTTGCGTGTTTCTGTAGACAGTGATCGATCGATGTGGGGGAGAGAAAAATCTGCGTTTGCGCAAGCTATATCGATTCGTAAAACACATTCCATTTTTTATACATATAAACGACGTATATAATACGCGAGAAAAATGTTGCCAATGTCGAAATCATACAATTCGGAAAACGACATATCACGTAAAAAAAAATATATATAATATATATGTATTGGCATCGGCATTGCTGTCTACGAGAAGCAAGTACACGCACCCTCCTATACAAAGATATATTACTAAATATGTTAGGGTGTCCTGAAAAAATATATACCAGCGTATTCTAATCAATACTTTATCCTGAAAAATTTTCGGTACTACTTTTCATTTTTTTTTCTTTTTTTTTATTAAGTGTAAGTCTTGATAATCAAATTATATTTTTGCTACAAAAAATAATCGAATTTATCTAAATTGTAGTCCATTAATTTGTTCGATTAGTAATACTATACATTTGGGAATGATTAAAGCTAGCTAGAAGACAACACAGTGGTATATATATTTTCAAAGCACTGTATATTTTATGCTCAAGGGCTCAAGCTTATGGATACCAGTATTGGGTAACGTCTGTAATTAGTTTTAACGCGGTGCAATGCTCGTGAAACGAGTGTACGTAGGTTATACGACTCAACTTCCGGATTTTATGTAAATTGTAAAGGTTCTCTGATAAGATTATCTCGTTCTTAGTATACCGCCGCGCCGAATAAGCGAGCTTTACTATTCGCCAAGTGGCATATTGAATATTCACAGCGACCACATTTTTGCGTCAGATCTTCCACGTAATAAGAGAAAATAAAGAAAAGAATCTCCCCTCCTTCCCCTGGTAGGTATGTTAAAACTATATAAAAGAAAAATCTGCACTGTGCACTTTCGTGAATTGAAAATTCGTCGTAATATGTAGCGGTAATAGTGAAATTCAGGATCAGATTTCGCATTACTGCACGTTTAGGATCACGATAATCCCGATAAATAGGTGTCTTGTATCGCGTACGCGGATATGTATGTGTGTGTGTGCAAGAAAACTCGTGAATGAATGCGCGTGTAATTGCGGATAACGATATGACAGCCGCTTTTAAAGATATACGCCACGCAAATATAGATTTATCCCTTTATCCCTTTATGCAAAACAGAAAATGGCAGACGTTAGAGATCGGCGAAGGCTACCGTCGAGATTAAAGTATTAATCTGCATTAGCGAATTAAACGCATACACGCTTAGCGCGTAGCAAACGGATTACAAATAAACAAGGATTCAATCTAGGAATTCCAATTTATATACACGCGATATCTAGACGGGAAAGCTTTTTTCCGGAAAGAATCGCGTTACAATTTTACTTATCGACAATAAATTCACTATACAATTTATTGACAATAAATAATTCAAACGGGAATTAGCGCTGGCCGTCGCTAAGATGATTAAATCTTATATGCATGTTATATCATCAAGGATAATAAAATCACAAAGAGATGTATTTTCAATGAAGAGAAAGAGAGAGAAGAGAAAGAGAGAGATAACAAAAAGAGAACGGAAATAGATAAAAAGAAAAAAAATATATATATATACACCGATCTTGTCTATAACGAGCCACGTTTAGCTTCGCTTGTTAGATTTAATATTTTTGTAATGATGCCTAGAAATATATATGCTGTGTATTTGTACCTTCATAGAGTTAATATTTAGACTATACTATTCTATCTTTGCGTCTCCAGTGCGGTGCAATGAGGAAATTAATTTGAACGACGTAACGAAGCGTATTATACACGAAGAAAAATGTCATTTTCCTGCTAAGAGAAGCGACTACTCAGTTTCTAGTTTTCTTCCTTTAAGTAATGATTATCCTTGCAAAGAATATTCTTCTCAATAATAATCTTAAGATACTCTTATCATTTACTTGCAACAAGTAATGTTTGCTTAAAATAAATTTCTGTGTACGCACAAAAAAAATATATTTGAATTGAATGAATATTATTTATTACAAATATTTCTCAAGTTCATATATCCGCAATATTATAAGTTTATCGGGCATTAGATTTATTCAAAATGTATTCTGAATTCCACATCAAGAAAAAAGTTATTTACTTAACTAAATTTTTCAACTCGATTAAATTTTTTTAATTGAACTACATTTTATGTATTTGATTTAATCTGTATAAAATGCATAAACTGAAAAAAATTCAATCAAGTTGAAAAATTTAGTCAATAACTTTTTTTCCGAATGCATTAATTATTTCATTCAAAAATATTAAGTCAAAAATTTGATTTGCTTATTCTGACTTTCTTCGATACGATTTTACAATATTCTTTAAAAATTTTTTTCAGTATACGATAATAAATTTTTCTAAAATTTGTGATGAGCATATTTTAAGACAATTATCAGAAAAATATTCTTTGTTAAAAATAATCAGTACTTACGACAAGAAAAAAGTAAATAGAGTGAAACGCTTTTCTTAGCAACAGAATTCATATTTTTCTGTATATATAATAAATGTGTAAGAATTATAACTCTGCGGTGAGACAAGACTGCTCGTCGGTTTCTCGCGAATATACGAACTCGAATTTTGCCATCGAATATATTATATATAGAGGATATCGATTCTCCTACGCTTTCACTTCGACGTAACGAGAACACCAAGTAAGAGGATTTCTTTGATTCATTATTTCAGAGACCGGCCATTATGTTCGTTAATTAAAATAATACGAGTAGCACAAACGCGAACTCTCGCCGACACGACGACGATGAATTTGCTTTTGAGAGGGTGATACCCCTCGACCGACATTACCGTGTATTTATGTTAAATATTGTACTTAAGCGACTTTGTTAGCGTTTGCGTTTATACCTCTCTAGAAGTATGACGAATGATGTATGTCGGATATATGACATCGCTAATGACTATTCCGGCGGAATCAACACACTTGCGTGTGTTTGTATAGAGATCTATATACACATGTATAAACGCCAAAAGAAGAGACAAATTATGAGAGAAAAGATGAGTGTTGTCTGTTAATTCGTTGCCCGAACCTCGTAAATATTCTTTAAATTAATCTTGAAAGAATGCAACTTAACAAAATCTATGGAAGATTAAATAAATCTCATATTTGTAAATGGAAAATTTCAAAATACTTCAGATACTTATTGCGTTTAATAAAGTACTCTTTAAAATATCGTTAAATTGTATACAAAAATCTTAGGTATTTTCATGGAGAATGTTAAACAAGAAAAATAGATAAAATAAATTTTTTAATATTTTTAGAACTCGAATGAGATTTCATTGTTTTTTATCATGTTTAGTCTTATACTTTATGTTTTATTTTATAACGCTTTCTAAAGAGAGTCACGTAGAAACTGACAACATCAATTTTTAGAGGCATCGAACAATTTTTACGCTTGATTTTTAAAACTTTGAAGGTAAACACTGAAACATTTAGTTCTTTTGTTACAACCTCTGCCATGGAACGCGTTTTATTGAATCGAAGTTTGCTCATTCAGCGAATATATAAAGTATCTCTAAATTGAGAAAGAAAAAGTTGTTAAATTAATTACATTTTTCAATTTGATTAAATTTTTTTTTTAATTCAAGAATTTATGTGTTTAATTCAGAAGTTCAAATTTTTTATGTATTTAATATATAAAAAAATTTAAACTTTAATTTAAGAATTTATGTATAACTCAAACACATAAATGAATTGAAGAAATTTAATTAAGTTTTGTCAAATTAAAAATTTTAGTTCAAGTTAACAATTTTTTTCTCAATGTACGTAAATTATACATTAAAAAAAATTTTTATGTTTAAAAAAATGTTTATTTTAATATTATTTTTTTCGTTGATTTTGTCGAAAAAATATTTCCTAAGTTCAAAAATAAATTATTTTATTCTAGTTTATTATTTTATTCTAATCTTTATTTTAATCAAGAAAATGATATTAAAATAAATATATTTACTTAAACATAAAACACTTTTTTCAGTGCAAATTAATAACAAAATTAATAACTGGATGATAGCAATTTAATTTATATGTAATAAACTGCAGAAATAAGTGCAAAATATATACTACCTCAACACAAAATAAAGAGAGCCGCTGTAGAGATATTTTGTGAAAAACGTTAAAAAAAAATCGTTCATAGAAAAGTCACTATGACGTATCGTACGAACAAAGGCCGAATAAAATGCAAATAAAAATATATAACAATAGACGTTTTACTTGGAATGGAGTTAAATGGCTAGTTAAATGGCTGATTAAATGGCCAAGCAACGACCATCTGTGCCAGCAACCGCCATCTGTGTCGGCAACTACGAACCAACTGGTGCCACGGCCCGGTGCCCGAATGCAAAATTCGCGAAAGTTTCGAACTCACGAAACTCGCGGATGACAAATATCATGCAAAGAGAACGTTACTTACCAAGGTGCGGCAGCGACATGTACGTCTCGCAATCCACCAGGAACTGTCCCACCTGCACTGCGCCGAGGGCGACGATTCTCTTCGTCAGGAACTCGATGGTCTGCGGCCCGGTCCGGTTTTCGGTCATCGGGTACTGCTGCAACCTGCCGATAGCACACACAAACGATCACTCTTTCTCTTTCTCTTTCAGCGCCCTAAAGGATCGGACGAACGTCGTCGTCGACTACCGCGAGATACCGGCACATGCGACATAACCTCTGCGCGCTTCCCGGCGAGAGAGAGTGTGAGGAAGTACGACACGCATCTCTCTCTCGTACGCGGCCGACCGGCATGCGACGAGGAATCTCGAATCTTCGGAGACACGAGTGCTACTTACACGGTGACACCCATTGTACGGGCTGCGTTGTCACTACACAGGAGGAAGATCACGAGGCGAGCCGCGAGCCACGTAGCCAGCAAACAGTTGTCGCGTCTACCGTTCCCCGCGCACGATTCAAAACAACGCACAAGGTCACGCCGCCGGTACGTCGTGAACGCCGTTGTGCCGTATTGTATGGCTGCGAGGCGGCCGGTGGCTCGGATAGCTGCGTGCGCAAGCCGGCGCACGAGCGGCGGCGGAAACAGTCGAGCGCGGCCGACGGCCACTCAGCTGGTATCTCTGCCGGCAGCGACCAGCAGCGACCGGTGAATTGTGACAGATGTTGGCGGACGTTCGGAGCATCGTGTATGTTTGTCGTAATCGTAACGTTCGGAGTATCGTGTATACGTTTCACAACCGTAAGACGTATCGTAGCATTCACAGTCGATTTACTGCAGTTGTAATGAAAATTCAATAGTAATTCGGATTCGCGTCGGGAGAATGTCGGGAAGCACGAAATTTCACAAGAAATTAATGGACAAGAGAATTTCTTTCATGTCCTAACAGCACATAGTCGACTCTGAGTTGACTATATTTGGTCAAAATTAAGGAAAATCTTTACCATTTAAATAACACTTCGTAATCAGAAATTCCTCGTCGCACCACCTAGCGGTCTCTCAACGAGTTAACGAGCAATGGCGGTTGATCTGCGTCGGTCTGCTGCTGTTAAATGTCAAACGGCAGCGTGGATCTCGGAATAACGAGTTGTCGGTGACGTTCTCGCCATTCTCGGTTGTAGAGATGGCCGCGAAGGAGCCGATCGTCGTCGAAGCGATCGCCGAGCCCGGGATCGAGCCCGGTGCCTCCTCGGAGACGATGCTCGTCACCACCGACAGCTTCGACGAGTACGAGCAGGAGATGAGCAGCAGCATCGACGGCGACAGGCAGACGAAGGAGAGCGTGACCAGCACCATCTCCGAGATCCAAGAGGATGTCACGCAAGACGTTCCCGCGACACCCGTGACCCCCGCGACACCCGTGACCCCCGCGACACCCGCCACTGCCAGTCCGCGAGAATCTGAGAAAAATCTTTCGCTAGACGACGCAGAGATGGTTAGGCCTTTATGCGGAATCTTCTGTTTCTGTTTTTTTTTGTTTTTCGTAAATTCGAAGCGCATTCTGACATCGTGGATCGCCCGATCGCATTTTGAACGTAAACTAGATGAATTATCACATTTTAGGACGATGTCGCGCATCGTTTGGGTCAAAGTAACATGGACGGGGACCCGCTGCGTTGCAAGACGTGGCTGGCGCAGAAGAAGCACATTTTTATCTTGAGTCAGGCGGGCAAGCCAATATATTCCAGATACAGTTCGGAGGATAAGCTAGTCACAGTCATGGGAGTCATGCAGGCCTTAGTGTCGTTCGTTCAGGCTGGTAGCGATATGATCAGATCAGTACATGCTGGTGACACGAACTTTGTTTTCGTCGTGAAGGGTCCATTGATCTTAGTGGCAGTGTCCAAAACCTTGGAAAGCGTACCTCAGCTCACTTTACAATTAACGTACGTTTTGTTTTTTGTTTTTTTTTAAGCAATATCTGCTTTTTCAGATAAGATGTTCTATATTTGATATTTATGTACATTTAATTACAGATATGTATATAATCAGATAATCTCTGTGTTGACACAGTCTCAGTTAAATAGAGTGTACGATCAAAGGAGAAATTTTGATCTACGAAGGTTGTTGAGTGGTAGCGAAAGACTGATAGATCATTTATTGAACTTTATGGATAGAGAGCCCGCTTTCTTTCTAGGCGCCATCAAATGTTTACCCCTGCTTCCTTCTATGAGAAGTTCCATTACACAGACCATCATTCAGACTTGTGCTAAGATCAAGGTATAAAATGTTTAATATGGATACATTTATGAATTTAAGTGCTTTATTAAGAGAAATCTATCTTTCAGAACTTAGTATTTGCCATACTTCTAGCTAATAATCAATTGGTTACACTAGTTAGAATGAACAAATTTTTTCTACATCCAATGGATCTACATATAATACAAAATCTGGTGGACAGTTCCGAGTCGCTCAAAACTGCTGAGAGCTGGACGCCGATATGTCTACCGAAATTCGATTCCAATGGTTATATGCACGGCCATGTGTCATATTTGGCGGAAGATTGCCAGGCGTGTTTATTGCTGCTCACTGTTGATAGGGACGTTTTTTTTGTGCTATCAGAGGCTAAACAAGTAAGAGTTATTGCGAGGATTAAAACTGATTAAAATAACGAGAGATTATTTACACAAGTGTTGATAATGTTATTAATAAATATTTGATAGAAAATTGTGGAGAAATTGCGGCGAATAAATTGCCTAGAAGCGATAAACGAATCTATGAACAAACCAACGGTAACAACAGCTGACATTGGGTTACCCGAGATGCGACACGTTTTATATAAATGCAAAAGCACCGCGCAATTCTGGAGTCCCGGGCTTCAACCGCCTTACACAACGGACGAAGAAATAGAACGGTAAAACGTCAATTTTTTAATAAATTGTATAACATCTGTGATCAAGAAAATATATGTCTTTCAAACACATGTTTCAGATTATTGGGCCTTTATCAGTGTTTGCATCACAGACTGCATTCTCCTAGTCGGCCCTTGAAACTTATATTTCAGCAGCTGGATAAGGAAACGATGTTAGCATGGGTGAGTAAAGATTTACATGCAGTTTCTGATCGTAAGATTTTTTATTCAATTAAAAAAGTGTCGTTTGCAGGTGGCTTCTGGTTTTGAATTATACGTAACGTTTGAGCCTCTGGTAACGAAACCAGATGCCATTGAAGCAGTGAGCAAGCTGTTAAAGTGGATAAAGAAGGAGGAAGAAAGATTATTCATTCTGAACTCGCCTACGTTTTAAACATTACCAAGTATTTTGTTTCCATAGGATATATAGAGAAATGATGTATAAAAATAATAGAAATGTCTGTCGACCAAATTTCAAAAATGTGTGATGAATGAAAGAAAGCGAGCGAAGGAATGAAAAAAATTCCAAACCATCTTCATCATAAGTTTCCAAGGAATATAGTTATTGTTCGTCCACAGGTAATTGATATCACTATTTTTTTTATTTAATAAAGCAATTGTAATATAACACAAATAATGTGAAAATGTACATAATTTGAATATGTTACAACGGATTCGAGTCCAGATGCATGTTGTATAATTTTAATACTGAACTCTTGTAAATGTCACCGGCGCTATAAAAATATACGAACATTGATAGGAGTATAAGAAAAATTACCAATCGATTTATCCTTCATTTATTTTAGTTATATAAATTTGATAAAAGTTTTCCATATTTATCACACTTTAATGTCTAGCTCTGTCGCGTTCTCTTCTACGATCTCGCTCCCTTTCTCTTTCTCGTTCTCGCTCCCTCTCCCTATCGTCTCTTCTGTGACGATCTCTGTCTCTATCTTTATCTTTATGCGATGTCGAGTGAGATTTTGGTGATTTGCTACGTTTACGTTCTCTCCTGTCTCTATCTCTGTCCCTCTCTCTGCTTCTTGATCTTTGTTTCTCCTTGTCAGATTTCTTCTCGGTTCGGAAATGTCTCTTATCTCTATCTCTGTGACGATCTCTATCCCGCTCATGATCATCTGGCCTCTTGCGAGGTAATTCTTTAATTGGTGGAATCTCCTCTTCTTCTGATGATTCAATACCGTCGTCCATATCGTCTTCCAATGCTGATATCTTCGCTTCTGTGTAACATAAGTAAATGTGTAATAGAAAGATGGTTTAGTAAAAGCAATATTACCTGTGTTCAACAAAAAAAAGTAACAATTGTAAAAAAAATTGTAAAAATAATATTTGAGGTAAGATTGTGATTGTGATATTTTAAAAATAATAATTGAAGTAAAATTGTGATGTAAAATACAATTAAATTTGAGATTTCTCATTTTATATACAATTTTCTATTTCTTCAAGCTGTATTATAAAATTGATTATTAATTTAATATTGTAATATTACTATTCTGGTTTAATTCAAGAACTGCATTTCAAAACCAAAAGTAAGGCATAATTTAAAAAACTAGAAAGTACACATGAAATATGAAATACTAAGCATTAAGATTCTTTACAGTCAGTTTATATATTAAAATTCCGCAGAAAATAAGAATAAGAATCAATCATATTAAAAAAATCTTACATAGTTGCTTTCTCTGCTGAATGCAGTTGTTAGTTTACAGAAAATACTTGACATACCTAACTCATTATTTTCCTCCAAAACGTGCCTCTTTTGAATTCTCGGTAAAATAACGTCGCAACACCTTTCTTCCCTGAGGAGATGGTCAATGAGTTCATCCATGTGTATGAGCTCGAATACACCCTGCTTGTTCTGTATCCTGAGCTTTCTGTTGTCATTGAAAAGTGGTTCGAGATACTTGTAGCAGTCCAGAGAAGAACCAGTCAGTCTCATATACAGTGCACCCAATGCTCGAACGTACTTATATTCCTCGTTCTTTATAAATTCGACTATGATGTCTTTCTCAGGTTGTATCTGGAGCATTTTTAATATGAGACAGAGGAACGGCGTAGGCTTGACATTGCCGCCGTATACTCCGCCTAGAAACCTAAAGGGATAAATATAATTGATCAGAAAGCACTTCTCACATATACTGACATTTGTTTCCATATATTTATCTGATAAATATGTAAAAAAAAGAATATTATCGGCAAAGGGAATCATCGTAGAGGTTATATTTTACTTCTACTAACCTCAATTCCATTGCCTTGTCGACCAAGAGTTCGGCTGTTAAGGCGAAGCATTCTTCTTTCCAGTATTTAGAATCGTATATCCGAGATCTGATAATCTTCTCAATTAAATATTGTGGATTTGTTCCGCGAATAGATTTGGCATCCTTCACCGTGCGGTTTGCCATTTTCGAATTCTACTACGGAAGTTGCTACGAAACTTCAATTGGATGTCGCGAGAGGGCACCAATTCGTCGGAATTGCACTTTGTGCAATCGATAAAAATCGAATTGTATCGAATTCAAATTTGAAAATTTTTCTCACAATTTTTATACGAATTGAAACATTTTTCAGAAATAGTGAGAAAATTTACATTTTGTCTTAAAATATGTTTATTTTTATTTTCACCAGGGACGTGACAACAAGCGAGTCAGTTAAATCAATTAAATATGTTAAAGGAGAAAAGACAGTGTACAGTAATTAACTCAGAAACTTAAAAATTATATTTTTATTAATGCATAATTAGAATAATTAAACTATATATATATATATATATGTACATTTCTATATAGAATTCTGTGCATAGAAAGTTTTAGGAGGAAGATATTAATATTATCTTTTTGTAAAAAGATATAATATTCACAAGTTTTCTTTAGAACTCAAATCCCATTAAAAAAGATTAATGTAACACAAATAAAAAAATAATTATATTCAACATATAGTATTATATTCTTTTATATTTTTTTTCCAGAGAAGATACATTATAATTCTTTGTCGATTTGTCGACTCATTAAATATTCAGCATATAAATATACATTAATTAATGAAATATTAGGAAATACCTCTTACAGACATTTAATACTGACAATATTAAATTGGCCAGTAATTACTCATTTTGAGTAACAAATTTACTGTTAATACTCGAAATAGATAATAACCACTGACTGAAGAAATAAATACTGCCAGGATTAAATTACAATTTCTATAAGGGACATTTGTATTTCTGTTGAATATTCTCCGCGACTTGTGAGTCCCAACGAATGAACCCGTTATGCCCAGACGGAGAAATCCGTTCCGACAAAGCCAGCACGCAGCGGCGTGCCACCTCTTTTTGGTGTCACCTTTCTCTTCGCGGCCGCCTGGCCTGGGGACCGCGAGGGACCCCTCACGGTAGGCACTCCTCTCTCTCGAGTCTCTTTCTTTTTCTTTCTCTCTCCTTCCCTCTCTCTCCTTCTCGCGCATTCACCTGGCAACCTGGGCTCACCTGAACGGCCATCTTGAAGCGCGCCGTCGCGTATCGCGCTCCTCGTCTTTCCTCTCCAAGTCGCATTTTCCGTTCGTCCTTGCGGCCGGCCGCCCGTCGCATGTGCCGTCGCCGCATGTGCAAGACCTGCAAAACGTGCAGCAGAGCACTCCAGCAACGATCAGGTAGTCGGTAGCATTCGTCGATTTCAATCGTGCTCCTTCCACTTGGCTCGCCTCTTTTTCCTCTTCGCATTCCGATAAAGTCCTGACGTTGGTGACGTCATTGATGCTCTTGGAACCTTTCACGGATTCCCGAGGAAGTGCCGCCTCCGAGCGTCACGGTAAGTTAAATTTTTTGCCGGGTGAGCGTGAATCGTCGTTCGTGAACAATAGTCATAATTATTTTTTTTTTTTCATAGACAATAAATTAGATTTTGCTTTTGACATTATATTTTTTATTTCCTGCATTTACTCTTTTATTTAAATTCATATCAATTTATTTAAGATTGAAACGAGCAAATCTTAATAGATCACTAATCAAGTTGAACAATCTCTTACGACGAGAATTATTTAAAGAAGACCTTTTGTTTTATCAACAGCTCGCTGCACGCAACCTTCTGCATTCCAAGATACGTCGCCCGAGCGGAGAAAAGGTATCCACGGCGACCCAGCAATTGGTGAACGTGCCTGAACGCGCCCATACGTAAATGTCACGGACGGCACAGCCGTTTGGTTTGACGCAGACACGAGCGTGCGATCGTTTTGTTGATTCTGCACGGGACCGGCGATGAAGAAACAGGCTGGGAAGTGAACAGAAGAACCCTCATTGTGAAACAAAGAAGAAGGAGAAAGACGAGCCCCCCGATTCCGAGGAAAATCCATGTCGGACTCGCGAGGGGAGAGCAAGACTTAATCGTAAAAATCGTCGTGGTTGTGCACGTGTATGTGTGTACGTGTGTCGTTAGCGAAAGTACGACTCTTTGTTCGTGCGGGAAGTTACCTGTGGAGCGGACACGCGTGTCTTACACACCGGTGATCTCCCACATTGTTGTCGAACAATTGGACCTCGCGGTGAACAAGACGTTTCAAGAGCGACGACCTTCTCCACGCGGGTGTGATAAGCGCGCGAGGAACATCGTCGCGGAGTTACACGTTTCTCTCTTCCGCGATTTTAGTCGGCGATTTAATCTCGCAGCGGTCGCCTCCGTTCCGCGCATGGAACTCGCGGAGTCGGTGTTATGGTCGAACGGTTACGTGAGGAGGAATCGCTGTTAAACGACGCGCCACGGTGACCGGGACTGCAGCGAGTTTATATTGACGGAAAGATCGGTGACGAGACCGTCAGAATGGGTTCGAAGATCGAGTACGTCGAGTCCTCGCACATGTACGCGACCAATTACATCCGTAATTCCAAGGCGATCGGCGTACTATGGGGTATCTTCACCATATGCTACGCCATCATCGGCGTCGTCGCCTTCGTCACCCCTGAGTGGCTCGGCGACCTGGAGCACGAGAATCCCGGGAGATTCGGTCTGTGGACTAGGTGCAGCTACGGCGGTAACGGTATGTTTCTGCCACTCTTTATTTATTTGACGTAGAAAAGAAATTTTAATTTTTAACGGTCCTAGTTATAATTAGAATTGTTTTTGTAATTTCCATCTAATTATCAATTAATTTATCTTTGGTTTGGCAACGAAAATAATTTATCTTAGTTTACAAGGCAACGCGTAACATCATATTTTATTGCGTGTAATCCCTTACTGTCTTGACTGTTTCCTGGCAACAATTTGTCTACATTCCAGTGTGAAGGATAATTATTTAAACGTGTCGTTAACGCGAAACGTTTCGTAATTACGTAGGTGAGTTAGGCGAGGAGTGTATCGGCCGCCTGGACGACCTGTCGACCATCGCCAACGTTCCTTTCCGAGCCAGCACGATTCTAGTCGGCATCGCGGTGATAATCGCGCTACTGGCGATCTGCGCGATGCTCATGTTCTTCTTCTGTCAGAGCACCACCGTGTTCTACATGTGCGCCTGGATGCAAGTGGTGTCAGGTAATTATCCGATTATGTCTCGCGGTTTCCGAATGTCGCGCATCAAGAGCACTGACGCATCTGCTTTAGAAAGCGCGATATTAGCTAGGCTAAAAATAATAATGAGTAACAAAAATGGGAAACGTGAGTCAGCGCGGAAATTATTGCATAAACATAATCAATAAACAAACTTTAATATGTCATCCAGATTCGTAAAAAATAAACTTAGATCGCTCAATAATAAGTGATGATCACTTCTCGCACAGTACAGAAAGCAAAAACATTGCAAAATATTGCTACAATGTTTCAACAATATTGCAACATCGATAAAATGCCCGTTTTAGAAATATTGATACGTAACGTTGAAGCAATGTTAATTCAACATTATATATGTTGCTACAACATTGCGTATCAATATTTCCGAAGCAAATGTTTTACCATTACTGCAAAATTGTTGAGACATAGCAACAATATTTTTTCTATGCTGTACGGGTTTATTGGTGCAACATTTCTCGTTGTTGTTACTTATTATTATTTTCAATACGGTGAGTCCTAGGCAAATTTTACTACCTAGTTTGACTAATTTTCTAGACGACAACAGAACTATCACTTGGCCGAGTTTTCTTATCAACGAGATGCAATTGCAAATTGCGGCTGATGCACCGCGCCGAACCGAGCCGGATCTCATTCGCGCGCGCAGGGCCGGGAAGTGACGCAATCGCCCCGCTTAACGCACCTTCATTGTAGTGAACTTTATCAATCGGTTTCATCTCTGACCGGAGATAATGGCCTTTAAAAAAAAAAAAAAAATGATGCCGATTGTCACCGGAAATTGCTGTCGTGTCACGGTCCCGCGCCCGCCAGAGAAAACTCTTTCGTAAAAAAAAAATCTCGTAATAGAGATCTCCCAGATGGGAGAGATCTCGTTAAATATGTGTGCCAAAATAATTAAAAGTTTAATGCGCGCGATGCGACTATTTATTCAGCAGTGAATAATGTCGCATCGATCTTTTTACTCGGTTAGAAAGCGCCCGGTTATCGCAGGATTGTCCGACGTTGCTTGCGTAACTGAAATAATAATAATGCTATTGCAGAAATAACTGCTTCATTGATGGATGACGTGTCATCGCGTTGCCTGAATCGTTAGAAGAGTTACCAGGCAGTTTTGTGCGCGTGTACTATTTTCTCTTCAATATATCTTTCCTTCGTATGGCAAGCGCACAAAGTTGCTTCTTCGAGAAATAATAAAAAAAGGTGGCCGTTGCGATACAACATTTCGCTTGTCATGCTCACAGACTTTCGGTAGATTAAAATGCATTGTGTTCTGCTTAAGTTTATAATTGGAAACGAGCATAACTCATTCGCGCTAAATACGCTGATACTTTCTCCAGATAGCTCGTATTACCCGGGCATATGTATAACTTTTAGCATTTCCGCCTCGCGATTTCTAAGCTCGTTATCTGCTCGGGAATCCGTGCTTCGCGTCTCTCTGGGATGCGCGCCGTGTGTTTCCTTCCTTCACAGCGAGATGTATGCCGTACATCGCGCGGCCTCTCAGCATTCGAAGGTTTTCCTTTTGCAATTGTAATCGCGCGACTGATCGTCGCCCGCGGGTCGCCGAGACGAGTCGTGTGGCGGCCCAGCGAAATGTAGAATAGACCGTTATAACGTGCTTAAGCCAGTCTGTATATACCGTTCGTCAACGCCTCTATGATTAAACATAAGGCAACTGCAGCCGCCGCACGAGTCGATATCGAATCGCTCGAGTAATCTAGCGAGACTTTGCCCCGTATTCAAAAAGCGCTTAGAAAGATGTTAGCGCGTTTTTTTTGTCATTTTATCCTTATTTTACGTCTAATGAGTTCGATAATAATAGAATAAAAAAAAAAAAAAACATGCTAATATCTCTGTAAGTGCATTCTGAATTCTTTATCTTTAGGTTGCATGCTAATTTCGATTTAATTAGTTCTATGACCTTAATGACGACATGGTCTCGATAAGATACGCATGATTTCTCAGACACGATATTTATGATAAATATTAACATTTCATTTTTTAAATACTATATAAATATTTTATTTACATAAAGAGAAGGAATCAAATCTTTATCAACATATTATTAAAATAAACTAAATATTTTTTATATTTATAAGTAAAAAAAAAAATAATTTATAGTAGTATTTTGTACATATTTTTATATTTATGATAAAGCTTTACGATCTTTTCAATCACAAAATCACAAAAATATGTATGAAATAAACATAAATTTTTTGATAAATATAATAAATGTTTATAAAAAAATTTTAACTTTGAAAAGTATTAATATAAAAGTATTAATAAAATATTTAAATAATTATTATAAATATCTTGTAAATTATTTATAAATATTGTGTGCTGTCACAGTAGTATCTTTAAATTATGCACCTTGGTGCTCAATTCGAACGTTTAATCAGTAAAGTTGTCAAGGCACGCTTTGCTCGCTAGCTGCAAATAAAGTAAATTCCTCGTTTGTTTTTTACAACGACGAATAAACTCCGGGTAACGCGTAATAACGAGGATTATTTGTGAAAATTGCACGGTATGTAAGATGCTGACTAACGAGTTGACGAGCGTGTAATTTGTTTAGCGAACGTCGTTGGCGAAGGAGCGGAACTTACGCAAGCCTGAACGTCTGGCAGCAAAGTTTCGGCAGTGTCAGCGATTCGTTGCAGGTAAACGTTATACCGCCGGCTCGAGTCACGATAGTGAAAGTCATACGCCGAGTTGCACTCGATCCGTAACGTGAAACACGAAGAGGAAAATGTATCACCGCGCGAAACGAAATGACGTTTCAAGCATATGAATTGCAGAATTATCCGCATATAGAACGTGGCAGTGATAGTTGCGTTTACCGTCAACCTAGAGCAGACTGAACCTGGAGAGTGTGTAGGAAGATTGCGAGATGCATTACAAAATCATTAGAAAGTATAAAGAGAGCAAGTACGGTAATGCGCGCGGGATATTGTATAACAGGCGAAGCCAAACAGAATTAACAAGAATAAAAAGATTTAAATTACCAGACCAAAGAGAAGTTTGCAAAAAAAAAGGTGAACAAAGAAAGGCAGAAGTGAAAACTGCCGGTAGATAATGGATGGAAAGTACATGAACATGGAGCGCAATGAAATCGAAGAAAATGATTGAAACCGAGCTCTGTGAAGACAATCGCTGCGCGTGTTTCGTTTTATGTGGTACGTGATTCGCGTATTGAAATCGCTCGCTCGCCGGGGAAACAATATTGCCTCGGCTCGCTGGTAAACGTGGCGACGGGTCGCAGAAAAGTTACGGTTGTTCATAAGTCCCTTTCACTACCGGCCCCCGCATAGCCACCTGTACAATTACGCCCGTGTAAATGCGAGAGCGCGATCCACGCCTCGTGCTGCGACTACCTGCGAGATGTGGATGCAAGTAATAGAACCATAACGATAAGGGGTTCTGTATTATTAAAGCGTATTAGATCTGCCGCCGTAATAAATCCTGATCACTTAACGTTGATCGTCAACTTTTCTTCACGGTTTTGCGCCATACAATTATCTCGAGAAAGAGAAAGAGAGTTAAGACACGAATCACAAAGGCGAGTTTATAATTTGCCTAACTGCTTCCAGCGCCTCTGGGTATACATATACACGGAAAGAACGGTTTTTTGCCGAAGTATCTAAAAATTTAGTTAGATTTAGATCTGAAAGTCATTTTATTTCAGGCCATCAAAATAATTATGCAGGCTGCTCAAGAGTAATGCTGTAAGAAAGTCTAACAACCAGTTTGAGTATCCTACATAACTATTTTGATGGTATGGAGTTCTACAAAATTATTTTCAGATCTGTATTTAACTAAATTTTTAGATACTTGAGCAAAACCATGTTTTTCACGTGGATCGTTTTATGTAACTATAATAATATTCCGGATGTTTTTTTTTCAGCGATTTGCATGGCAATCGGCGTATGCATCTATCCTCTCGGCTGGGATTCGCCGGTAATCCGCGCCGTATGCGGTGCAGCTGCATCCAGGTGCGTATTTGCGCAGAGCGTACGCAAGAAAAGAAAAATATGGAGGCAGAATCGAATAAAAAATATTTTTGAATGATTTCTCTTTATTCGCAACTTTTATTCCTCTGACTCCCAAGAACAGATGGAATTAACAAATAAGTAGAATTTTATTACCAAGTTGTCTGGAGTTTCATTTGCAAAGATTGCAAGTTCACAAAACATCTTTTTTTTATTAATTTTTGGTGTAAAAAAAGAGGCTTTTTGAAAGAAAAAAATCGATTCTACTTGTATTAAGAGGTCCACATTAGTGAGGAAATTTTCGCCTTGTTATTGCTAGAGGCTTTATATTGTAGTATTAATTATTTCAATTAGACGTGCTTTTCACACGTAAATTATTTCGAAGCGATAAATAATAGCGGCATTGCCTTATATGTTGGAAACGTAATCGCGATAACAATGAACGTGGGAAAAATGGTAATCAAGAAGCTATTCTTTTGACAGATACAATCCCGGTGCCTGCGCTGTAAGATGGGCGATACCGCTCGCTGCAATCGCGGCTTTGGACGCAGCTACCTTGTCTGCTCTTGCCTTCATTTTGGCATCTAGACATGTGAGGCTGCAACCAGAACCTTTCAACAACGGATCCTTGTACAAAGGTGATTAATGTAGCAAGTCCAATTCTTTAGAAAAAAATTTTCTCAAAAAGTTTCTATTTTTATTGATCTTTATCTGGGCAAGCAATTTCTGTTAAATCTAGAAGCAGATTTTCTATGTATTAAATAAAACTAATAGTTTAAACATTTCTGAAATTTAAGGACTTTGTTTATTTTAGTCGGTTCGTTTAGTACACAAAGAAGCTGTTTCTGAAAAAGTTGCAGGTCTAGCAGATCTTGCTCGTCCGGATAAGGGATATTAAAGTCTTTGCGGTTTATAAATACGCACACAGATTCTGTATTTATGTTAAAAATGGTTCTTGTTAAAATTTTCGTATTGAATTTTTAATATACCCAAGTAATAATTTAATATAATGTAATTATGTTATTTAAATATTTTGTTAAATTGTATAAAAGTGTTACACTTTTTGTATTAATTTTGTATGTAATATTTGTGTTATTTTTTAACATATTTATTCTTGCGTTAAATTAACACAAAAATTCGAGTTAACCGTTCGAGATATGCAATATAATTTATGTTAAATTTAATATAAATTTTCCAACTGTGCTTTTGTGTAGTTTCAACAGAAAATAGTCCGTTGCAAGTTTTGTCATTTGCTCTTTTTATTAGGCGAGGTAAATCCGGGCTACGTGAACGAAGCTCAAAGCGTAGCTGGTTCCCGTAAGTCCCTGTCCTTGCGACCGGTCCTTCTGGTGGCTCCGCCTGAGCAGGATCGCTACAGCGAGTTGTCCAGGGCGAAGTCGCACTCGCATCACAGCCTCTACACTCCGGCGCCGTCGCATCCGGTGCACACCATGTCTACGAATACTCTCAATCATTCGCAGCACAATTTTCAGCTCTAAAATGGCTTGCGAATGCTCTAAAATGGCTTGCGAATACGAAATGGGCCTGTACATAGCCGTGAAGAGGAGCTGCATTGTACATAAGATAAAATGGCTGAGCGTAAAACTTTGATGAAATTTGCGCGATTTGAGCGCAATTGCTTAGGTCACATCGCTTTCTCGATGTGCTGTTAAGTTTCTAGAAATGGAATGTTTGTTCATCATGACGTTGAAACTATGTATAAAACAGACACGGATTGACAGCTGTTTCATTCAACGACTGAATGTTATTATTGCGTACCGTGAACATTTCCACATCTGTGGTATATTTATAGTAGGTATATCTTATCAATACGTGCCGAAAACAACTGTCTTCCTTAGAGACTATTGACTTTTTACATCTTATATTAGTAAGAGTAATTATTACAAGGATAATAAAGATCACAAAAAATCTGTTAAATATGAAATTAAAATTCGTTTAATTACATTAGTTTGTGAAATAATCCCTTTAATTGAAAAAAAAATGGAATACTTTCTATTTCATTCTTTTCTCTTAATTCTACTTTAAGAATCTCATACTTGTGTTTATATATTAATATATGTTGCATTTATTTAATTACAGAAATTAACCGAGTTTTATAGTTTTGAATACTATATATTAAGTTCTAAACATGTGGAATGTAAGTTAAATGATAACTCGAAAGGAAATTATAGAAATGTTATAGACATTATAATCCGTGCCGTATAATCGGGGAGCAATACGTATATTATTCATATTATATGATTATTTAAGTTTGTAAGTACTCATTGATGTGCCTTTACGATGTAGTGTCGAGAATAATAATTACGAATTAAATTTTTTTATCACGAAGCTACTCTGTGAATATTTTACAGCTACGGAACACTCTTTTACAACTCCGCGACATGTAATTGTTTCGACGAAGTGGCGTATAAAAGGTGCATAATTTGCATGTAAATAGATTTTCCTCTTCGGTTAGGAATATCATATAGAATATCATAATGCTCAATAAAAATCAATGACTATTCACAGCTGTCGTAAAAGTCGTCGAAGATGACGACTACATTGGCCGCGAAACGCATGTTTCGGTATGCGACTACTATTCCCGGCATCGCCGTCACTTTCGTGAAATCGTTAACATACGCATGAAGTATGTTATATGCTAGATATAAAGGCATGCAAGGTAAACACGTCATTTTGACTAGTGTATTTAATGATATCATACAGAATAAGTTTACATTACGAGTATTATTTAATCGATAACTTGTATAATTTTACGCGACGGTCTCCGTGGGTCTGCGCCGGCAATACTCGAGAAGCTACATGATAAATCCGTAATTATTTTTTTACGTCATTGTTAAACTGCGATTTAAACGAAATGTCTTCATGTTCTTTGGTTTAAATCGCGGTCTAATTGATTTCTTAATCTTCTCCTCTTTCCTGCGATTATAACTCTAAGAGAGATCATTTTCTGAAGTTTGCGGACCAACGAGACCGTCCAGGCGCAATTATTATTGTACAGAGCTATTATTCTAATTATCAGATCTCTGTATGAGCATTCTGCGCAGCCAAGCCAAAATATTTCGCGGCAAATGTCTAAAAATCATCTTTGACATTCGATAAGGTGTACGCAAATTTAGATTTCACCTTGCCTCTTTTCTGAACTACAGACAATTTGACACACGGAATGCTCATAGAATTCTTCACGTCGTCTAAATCTAAAATAAATATTTCAGGTGAATGCCTACACGAGTAACGGGCCTCTTCCTTTCAGGAAGTGTTCCACACTCATCTTAAGATCTAATAATCTCCGTGTATGGCAAATAAAAGGGAAGTTTGGGCGTTAGCGTATTAGCTTCCGCTCGTAAGACAGCCAGTGTAAGTACAGGGGTGCATGCCACACAGGTTTCCCGCGTTTCCCTTCACGTACGGTTTGTCGGGCCGATTTATGTATGCGGTGGATTCTGTCTTTTTTTTTTTTTCTTTTTCCCAAAGAGAGAACCATAAATGAAAGGAAGCGCGCGAGAAACGGGATCCCTTCCGCGCTTCTTGCAAGATCGAGACGTCACCCCGAAATAGCCCGCGAGCATGCGATCGACAGGCGTGAGGGAGCAAAACGAGCAAATCGTTCGGCATTAAAGCACTAGAATTTTATAGTGCATTAATTAGTCCGCGATGAGGAACGAGATACAAAGGTTTACAACGTTGTAAATGCAAAGGGGTAGAGAAGAGGGAGGGGAGGGGGGTTGGAGGAGGTCCTACCGGTCGCTCGGTAACATCGCTATTTAATTCTCTTTTTTTTTTACGCGAGCGACGTATCGTCGTATTTTACAAGGTATACACACGGCGTGTCCACGTATGACACCCTCAACCGAACCGTTTATGGCTTTACTGCGCCGCCACCGCGGCTTCTTACGTGTACATCTCCATCCGCGTGCTTTACAGCCGTTCGTTTATTAGGCTTTCATTTAATTGCCCGATCTTCTCCGCGCCGCGTGTAACGGCATCGCGCGGCTATTTCGCGCCGGGCTCTAAAGTGCGAACTACAATGGAGACGCGAACGCGCATAATTGCCTGTTCGAACGTTCTCTTCCGAGCGGGCTGCCAAAGACCGCGTTTCGAGATTCTGCCGACTATTCAAGCTAAGCTAGATTGAAACATTTCCAAGACTTTTCCTTCGCGCCAACGGTTATTACGTGGGCGACGGATTTACGTCTCGACTTCCAAAGGTGAAATGTACAAGTGTCGAATTTTATTGCGTGACGCGATTGGCCTGGAAGTGCTGAAGTTTCTTGCGTTGTTACGTTAGTTATGGTAATTACCGCGCGGGAAGAACTGGTAACGTTAATTGATATTTCGCCAGCGCGATTCGCGATCGACCATTCAAGATAAATCAGTGAAAGTATTGGAAACTTCTCCCGGATTTCCAAGCACTTCTTTTTCTTTCCGTCGAACTTAACTAGCCGTACGCAATTACCGAGTTAAGCGAAATCTCTAGATTCTCGAAGCAGCTAACGGTCGTGTACCGATCGCCGGCGAGAAACGGCGGTCGAGATTAGCAACGCGGAAGGAATGAAAATAATTTAATTATAAGTTAACTTACACGAGGATTACATGTACTTCACTACATTATGATCGACACTACGTTTTTTTCCGAATCTAATATTACATATGGCGCTATCTTTTTATTTCACTTCACAGAACAGCCACGTTCTATCTGTTTCTCTCTCTCTCTTTTACTCTCGAAGGAGGAATAAGAAGCTTCAAAAATCATCTGCTTCCAAGCTCTTTTCTGTCAAACTTCTTAATCCGTATTTTAAGTTAAACGTCTAGGATAATTGCTACTCTCACTGTATTCTCAAGGGCTCGTCAGGCGCAAAGAAATTACTTTCAAGTACACGTGTCGCGATAGTGATACTCAAATCTGCCGTTGCTCAATTTTTATCGAATGCGTTTTACATCGTACGGTTTTCCTTTGCACCCGTTAATACTAAAATACACACGTACCTATATGGTCGATGGTGTATGCTCACACTGTATAACGTTCGCCCTAGCAAGGAGTGTCGCAATTCATCCTTGGTGAATCCTGATATAGTTCGTACTTTGCATAACGTAAATCGACGTGTATTTCTTCCGACATCAGCTTTTGGGCGCACGACGTCCTCAGATGAGATTGACATCTTTAGATTTCCTTGCTAACGATGATGCCGCACGGTTGGACCACGCCGATGTTGGGCAATCGCGGCCTTCTGGACGCGGATTTGTTCTCGTCCTTCTTGAGCAGCTCCTCTATCGAGTAGGGATTCTTCTTCTTTTGCGGCTGCGGCGGCTGATTGTTCGTCGCCGCTCCCTCGTTCATCGTCATCGTCGTGCCTGGACTCGTGTTCTTCGCCTCGTAGATCCTATGGGACGCCGGGGAATCCCGCTTCGTAGTATCAACGATCGATACCGGGCTCTCGCGTGGATTGTCCGAGTGAGTGGCGTGCGAATTGGGCGTACCGTGCCTGACGAACGCGCTTCGATCGCTGCCGATTTTCTGGCTGAGCTCCAGGATAATCGGCGTGCTCCGAAAGGACTTGTAGTGGTCTTGTGACTCGACCAGATTCTCGTCCAGGTCGCTCTTGTCCAGCGAATCGTCGCTGCCGGCCGTCGAGCTCGAGCTGGATTTTAGCTCCAGCTGATTCTGCGCGCCGTTTTGCTCCGACAAACGTTCGGCGTCTAAAGATCTGCAAAAAAAATAAATAAAACTGTAAATTAATTACATGGGCGTAATGTTTATAAAATATAAACATTATAAATTTATTTTGTATCGTTAAATCAATTTCGTCGGAGTGAACTTACGCGAAGGATTGCATGCCATGTTGCAAGTGCAAGGTCGTCGCTTGATAGAGGGACGAGTAGAAGCTCTGATTCCATGACGGTGTACCGGTATTGCCAGTGTTCGTGGAAATGTGCAATGGTCCTAGGGCACCCGGATAGAACAGTTGATAATCCGTTCTCATGAGTGCATCTGAGAGAGAACAATTACAGCTTGTTATTGTTACAGTTTCCATGTCGCTTCACAGCCGCTTAAAAAGATATCTTTATTCGTTACTAAAAAATAAGCTTATATAGAAATTTTATAATTTATTTCGTCGAAATTATCATCATATATTTTTACTATAATTTCTGTCCGTTTACTACTGTTGCGTTTTTTTGAATATGTTATTAAGAAATTGTTCTTATGAACAGACATTATGATTCCTTCTATTTATTAGGATTTTCTTTGTGTCATTTTAAAATAATATTTTAATGGCACAGAGATGAACTCTTTCCTAGATATTAGAAAGAGAACTGTCACTCGAAGGCGAAATAATTTGAGAGCGAAAGAGAGAGATGAAGACAAAAGAGTTTTGGACGATTGTTTCGTAATTAGCTTCTTAAAGCCGGTAAATTGAGCACCACCATCCACAGCGGCACAAATTGCCAGGTCAATTTTCCGTTTCGACAGCACGGTGTTGCGTGTCTGTTACTCTGCACGGCTCTGCGTGGCTTTTGCTGACGAGTCAATGGTGCATCCAGATGCGCGACCGCTCACTTAGCGGCTAAAGTAGCGGTTGAAGATGATTGGTTCTTACCTTTGGATCCAGCCAATCATCTTCAATTGCCATTTAGACGCTCAGTGAGCCATCGCTCATCTGGATGCACCCACTCACGGCAATCTCGAGAGATCTGCCCCCTTCGCCCCTTCTCACCCTCCCGCCCGTTTGTCACGATCGTTTTCGCTATTCTTCTCCGCCGATTTCGTACATTTATCGTCTTTCTTCTGGAAATGACCGTAAAAAAAAAAGATCCGTCGCCGTAGAGCGGCGATACCACGCTAAGAACAGGTGTTTAAAGCGTTATTAGTCTGTAATGGTGCATTCGCAACAACGGAGCTTCGGTCTACGTATAATGACTCACGAAGCTTCGCAATAAAAATATACGTCCGTCTTTTTTTCTTCAGTTTAGTGACCCACAAATCCGCAAACATCAACATCGCTATCTGACAACGAAAGATTCTCTCTGATCTCTACGATATCCTTGATTTTTTACCTCTAGCCCCAGCGTTCGATGGCATTTGCGACGTATATCCGGCGGATGCGCCGCTCTCCATGGCAGGGATATCGGTATGAAGCCCGCCACCTCTGAGAATACGATTGACTGATGACACGGAAGGTAAGCTCTGGGGATCGCAGGCTCCCTGTCGCGCGAGCTGCTCGCGGATCTCCCAAGCGAACATCGTCGGCTGCTCTTGCTTCATCCGTAAAATCTTTTTCACCACCGTCGGCGTAGCTACTTGCTGCAACATATATAGAAAACAAATTAAATATATTTAAACAGCATGAGGATAGATATAGTGCTTATTCCACTTATCACATGCATTATTTTCTATCGAATCAGATTCTTTAATCAATTTAAAATTATTTTTTTCCGGCGAGACATATCGTCATTTACCGTAACTTTTAAAATTTCAACATTTTTAACGCGTAGTTGAACTTTAAAATATTTTTGTCTTAAAGTAAATTCTAAAATCACTTGTAAGAAATGCAGCTTCATAATTTATTTATCTTCGCGAAATTTAATTCGCGGAAAGTTCTTTTCCCTTAAAAATTGTTCATAAATTGATCAAAAAATCTGAAAAACAAACGCTAGAAGTGAAGCACATCTCATGTAAATTATATACTACAAAAAGAAAAAAATTGGAAATTCTCTAAAACATCTGGTTGATTCCAATCTTATACTTTAAAACACAAACTGTACGTTATTTGACACTTTTGTATTTTACTCTTTATTGTAAGAATTTTTATCAATTTTAGACACATATGTTCATCTTCCGTAAGGATGTTTGTCGGTGCCAGGATGCCGTTGTTAATTATTTTATTTTTGTTTTTTGTTTTTTTTTTAAACCGAACCGCGTGCGTTATCTCATCGACAAATTAACACGAAAGCGGTCACACCATCGGGCCGCACACGCATATGTCGTTCACAGGTGAAGAGCACGACGGGGTCGTCAATCAGATAGCGAGGTGAGCCCGTCCGGTGCTATGGGCAAAGGTACTACCCACTTTAGCCCCCGTTCGCCAAAGAAACGGGTTGTCCGGCCGGTTGGTACCGTCCACCACGTTGGTGCCGTTGCCTGCCGCGAGGCCCACCATCGGGCTCGCTTCTCCCAAAAGCGGGGCTCCCAGTGGTGCTCAATCTGGCCGCGCGGCCAATTTGACTTGCTAATGAGCGGTAATGGCACGCGGATAATTTTATGCTAACGCGATGGAAATGTTATTCCGGCCGTACAGATTTCGAGATCACCGATCTCTTTGGGGGCGATGGCAGGCGCGGCGGCGCGAGCGAGACACACTCGAAGTTCTCGCTCGAGAAAAGATGATCTTCACGGGTCTTCCGTGCCCGAGCGAGTACTCGCACGGGGGGTTCGTACGCGCGATACTATACGTACGTGTATACGTATCGCCGAGCGGAACGGTATCACCGAACCTGTCGATTACCGACACCGATCTCATTTCGCGAGAAGATCGATGCCTCGGCGTTCCGCGCGTCGGTGTAATCTGTGCTCGGTCCGGTCGCGTGGATACCGATACGATCTCTCTCGACAAATTGTTTCGAGAAGAGGAGCAGAGAATAAATACCGCGTTGCATCGGACCACGAACGATATGATCGGCATAAAGACAAACGGTTTGAACGATTGCCGATTGATGTAGGGCCTCGGTAGGGCTAAAACGAATTATAGGCCTTGAATTATAGGGTCGCCGTAAATTCTGTTGCGTGATTGCTTATCCCAATCGATTTCTTCTCAAGAAAAATGTCATTCGTAAGTCGTTGAGAGTACGCTTCTATCGCGAGCGAGACAAGCTCGAGGGCCAATCAACAGCAGGAAGTATCCTTTCCTTATTTCGAGTTTAGGTAGGGTAACTGTCCCAATTACTGCCGCTTTTGTCAATTGTAGTATTAAAATGAAAAATATGAGAACGTCAGGGTAACTTCTGTATATAAGCTGCATTTATCGAAACAACTCAATTTGTTAAGCATTATTTGCTATGTTTAAGATGAATAAACGGTACTAATAAAAACTTCATACTGTCTACCGTTAAAAAAAATTTCAAGAAACAAAATATTTATTTTCTTATATTTGAAGAAAAAACTTTGAGAAAGAGATGAGATATTTGGCCACTCATGAGTGGGTCAATCAAAATGAATACAAAGAATACAAGAGCTAAGCACTTGTATTTCCTTTACTATCCTTCTACACTTGTGTATCACAAAAATAATCACTGAATCTTTTACACTCCCTACAAAAAGGGAGGGAGTAATCATTTTAGATTGTAACATCGCTGCGTTACTCGCAACATTGATTCAGTTCACAATAGTTTTATCAATATTAACAGTAAAAAAAATTGAAATCACAATACTAATACAACATAAAGGCATATAACAGAGTGGCAAATTACCTCCATTTCTTCTATTTTTTCTGACTTCTGCTGCGTAAATCTTCGCGCGGCGTAAATACCGGAGTTACCCTATGTATTAAAAATGTTTGAATGTTAAATTAGGACTATCATATAAACATAAGGGTAAATGCGTGTCAGAGTAAGTAGGGAGACAATGTCAGGTACATGCGGCAATAATTAGGGGGGAGGCAGTATTCAAGACATTAATTGATAGAACTGGCAACAATAAGGCAATAATTCATACCTTATATTTTTATCACATTTAAATATACATTTTTAATATATATAAATATTTAAATTCTTTTTATTATATCAAAATAATTAATCGATTTTCGAGTTTGTTGCTTTTATTTTGTGCATGTCACAGTTTTTACTTAAATAATAATAACAAAGAATATTTATTATTCATTAAGAGAAACTATAAAATAAGCATATCAAAGGCCAGCATGCGTTTAAAGCTGCAGGTAATTGGGACCGTTACCCTAGTAACGGTCAGTGAGAGATTACGAAAATTGCCAAGACACGAAGTTAATACGAGAAGTATGCAAGATGTCATTATCCGGAATCCTCGCAGGTGAAAGCACCACTGGCGGGAACGTTTAGGGGCTAGTGCCTCCGGGGGTAAGCGAAGAGTCGGAGAGAGCCGCCTAATAGTTTGAGGGGGTTAGGACAAGCATCGCGTGCTCCCGGGAGCATCTCAGATTCTAATCTGACACTTCCGTCGTCGTCGTTGCCACAATTACCCCTGCTCCGACAATATATACGGTGCGTCCTAATGCGGACCCTCGCGTCGCCGTTCGGGCACATCGAGGCGCGGACACGCACGTGAGCATACGTTGTACCTACGTGCGCATGTGGGATACGCGCGTGTGTATATCGGTGTGTGTATATCGGTGTGCCACGTCGGAGGAAATTGGCTGGACAGAATGGACATCTGGCACTAAACGTTAGATAACCCGCATACACCCGGCCCGTGTATATACGAACAGGTTCACCAACTCGGTAATTATCGCGCGTAAGTTGCGCGCCTCGCTACATGCGTCCCCGAATACCCTGAGTGCTCGTGAATGATAAGGGCGACGACGACCGTCGACACCTTCCGCCCCATTTTTTTTTTTTTTTACCACCGTTGCCACCTGGACGCCTCCGGTGTAGTCAGAAATGAGAGACGATTGATTTGTCGTAAGAAAGGTGAAATACAGAAAACGGGATAGCATAAAAAATGCAAAGGATAAACTATCTGAAAAATTAATTGACTGAAATGTGTAGATTACGAGTTTAGTTCGTAAAAAGTGTATTCTTCGAGCTTTGCTTTAGAAAAGTTGGAAAACGAAAGGCTCTTCGAAGGAAAGGGATTAAGAATTTCTTTTTGAATAAAGAGGTCCCTCTATTGATTTTATAAAATTTTGTAAAACTTTCTACTTCATTTTTCAAATCTCTGATAAACTTTTTGCATCAACGTCATTTGCATGCATGTCTATTTGCAGTTTCTAGGTAAAGTAAATTTTCTGAACGCCGTCGACCGAGAGTTCTCGTTCGAAGCGCGATTCGTTTCTATTTGTCGCGGTGTTTCAAGCGCTGTTAAATCATGCATCAAGAAAATAAATACATGTCCATGCGCGGGGGGATAGTCAGATACGCGGAGACTACGAGCGAGATCTTAATTGCCAGATAAACGGGGGGGAAAACGTCCGATCGCCGAGCGTAAACGGCGAGAAAATGAATGTCCCGCGGGCCGTGACAATAATCATTTTTAGATGAGGGGTGCGGAGAGGGGGCGGAATTCCCTCAACGGTTTTCGAGAAACCCGCGAGATCGCTATCGAGTCCGGGGGTAAAGAGGGCTAAAGCGTCGAGGGTACTCTGTCGTGGTGTAATTCAGCGGTTGTACGAGAGAAACAGAATTTGGACGCGCTGCGCGTGGAGAACGAGGCGAATCGCGGCGATTTTTTTCCCGCAACGTTTCACTTTATTATCCGCGGCCCCTGTGCATTTTTCATGAGACAATTTTCTCTGTCGTGTCTCCGATCTATTATCCGACGCATATCACGTTGACGCGCACGCGTGCATACGACACTCTTGTCGAAAGAGAGAGAGAGAAAGAGGGAGAGAGAAGGGTAACCGAGAAAGTACCTAGGGACATGCCTCGAAAACGTTACGTACCATACCCAAGTACACGTGTAGATTCTCGCCGATAGTTGATCGATTAATTTCGCTAGATCGCACGCTAAATTGCATCGCACGATGAGGTGACGCAGAGACCGTGTCCATGCAGCACGTCATAGAAAAAGCATTGTAAAATCTTGCTGCGATGTTTCAGCAATGGTAAAATGTACGCTTCAGAAATGTTGATAAGCAATATTGCAGCAACATTGCGGAAACATATGTAATATTGTATTAACGTTACTGCAACATTACATGTCAATATTTCTGAGCCAGACGTTTTATCGTTGCTGCAATATTGCTGAAACATTGTAGCAATATTTTACAACGTTTGCTACTCTGTGCTGAACGGGCGAGAGCGCTCGTTCAGCGCTGGAATAAATCTTTCGCTTCCGAGAATGCGAATTTAATTAAACACGGCTATCAGGTCTTACTGCAAACATGCGTAGTCGCCCGCAGGGCGAAGTTGATACAGAACACCTGAGAGCGCGGCATGAGAGAGTTTACACCAAATTCGCGGGCGGGAAGATCATCTGTGACCGAGGGGCAGCATCTCGTGGGATACGTGCGCGCCCGGAGGAGAGGGCGCGGAAAGTCGTAATAACAGACTTAAAAAATGGAGAGTGCAACGTTATCTCGACCGGGGCACCGTTCATCTTTCGTTACTCAGCAGGAAAATCGGAGCGTTCTCCATCGATGGAAATCGACGTGAGGGGAGGACGGTTAAATGCCGGTTCTCTCGAGAGCCCGAGACGAGTTAATACTGCCAGGCAATCAAAGGGTTTACCTAGTAGCCATTATTTAATTATCGGCGTAATTTTAAATCGCAGTAAAAGCCACTTACAGACAGGGATAGTGACGAGCCGGCGAGTCGGCGTGTTATCTAACGATCTCCTGGAGGAGAGGAGATCCTTTGTGCGCACGACGGTGGGCGGGCAAGGATACGATGCGCGTGCAAGGCGAACGATTCGATCCTTCGTGAATACTCGCTTCGCGAGGGGCGAAGGGGGGGAAGAGAGGGAGGGAGGATGGAATGAAGGGACGTCGTACGTCTTCCTAATTTCTCGCCCAAATTACCCGTAGGTTGCCGTTTACTTGTCGCAAAGAGGAAAAGAAAGAGCGGGGAATTCTGTCGGGCGATCGCGTAGACCGCGGTTAAAAAAGACTTCAGGACTAAGCCGTATTAAGCGCGCAACCATTATTTCGCCACGGGACTATTTTGACATACGTGAAATAAAACGAACGCCGGTAATGGCGGATGATGACTGTCGTTTACATGCACGCGTAATCGGCCCCCTTCCCCGTGAGCCACAGCCGGAATTTAAATGTCCTCTTCAGGGTGTTCTAAGGGCTACCTCTCTCTTTCTCCCTCTCTTATCCGTTCCGTTCCGTTCTCCGTCATCGGCGTTCACCAAACTCCAGCTAGCAACTTGAGGAAGGTCGACGCACGCCTCGACACGGCGTTATTAAAATAAATTCATTAAGCACAGAGTAACAGTCGGCGCATCGTAAGAAATTCCCAGTGCATACACGCACCGTGCAATTATATTGTCATTAGCGGCGTGTGTGCGGCGATATCGCGAGCGTCGGTGCAGCTTCGCGATGCGCGCCCGGGGGGCGAAATGGCGTACCTGAGCGATCAGACATGAGCACGTCATGAGGTAAAAAACTGCGTCTCGTCGTTAAACCTCACGACGAGCGCGATTACGATCGAGCGACGGAAACGTCCACGCGCGTCCCACGATTCCGCGAGATCGATTTCGATTTGCGGTGAAATTTCTGGTGAAAAAAACAACAGTTACTTTCCCCTCCTCCCTTTCAATATTGATTAACGAAAGTTTGATTAATTTATGGAGCAATGTCTGGGGAGAGTGCAAATCAGCAAGAAAACCGTGCAAGGCACGTGAAATTATGCAGATACGCGCGCTGCAAGGTGTTTGGATAATTGCACGCACGGTCAAAACGCAGCCCCTTACTTAAAATCACATCAGGAATACCTGACTCTGTACACGCAGGGGGAGGACTGACTCTCATCACAGAGCCACCGCCCGCTAACGCACACCGATGCTCGTGATCGCTCGTTTTCACGTGTTTTTGCGAAGCTACCGACATTAATCTCTTCCTGAATCGCATTCTTACCGCGCATTTTATGCCGAACACCTGACTCTTTATTCTCAAATGACTTTTATTTCAATATTGATTAAATTTTCTTCAAGAAAAAATTCGCATGTTCATTAAACAATGTCTTAGAATTTCTCTCTCTTAAATATATTTTTTAAGACTTCTGTTATGTAAGTATTAAAGTATTTTACAGTAAGTTACCAAAAGGTTAAGAATTATTGAGGAATTTCGTATTTTATTCTAATATTTTTACATAAAATATAAAATATTCTTATTTTTATCGGAAAATAATTGAAACAGAAAATGGTAATATTTACTTAAAGGACGTATATATAATAAATTATTAAAAATAAATTTTTTTACTTTCTATGACTTCTTTACTATTTTCTATTATAGATAAATTATTTATTTTTTGTATACTATTTGCTACTAATTGTCTTTTTATTCTTTATTTTAATCGTCCATTCAAACTTAAATAAAGAATTGTATAAAGAGATTTAAAAAAAAATTATATTTTATTAATATATTGTTACGCCCGATATTGCGGAGTTTGGATGGTTGTCATCTGTTGATGGGTGACGACATTCATGTTATTGTTTTTCTTGACTTTTTAAAAAAGTGTCACGTTAATTAAAAAGCCAACGTTTTTCTAAAACTTGCCTATTTATTTTTTTTGTGTACGAGTGTAAATTGAGAGCGCGAGTGTGCTGGAGCAGAATGACCCTACGGGACGTAATATATTTAAAGTATGAATAAAATTATTTTTTGAAATATTAAACATTTGGAGCACTGCTATAACTTTTCTTATATTTTTATGTTACAGATTTACAGGATCTGAGAGGAGGAGACTTGGGAGAGGCATCTGGCCCCGGCGGAGCAACCATAGGATAAATATTTCCTATTTATATAAAATTAATAGTCTTTTTTAATTCAATTTTATCTCAATAAACTAAAATATTAAAAAATATTTAAAGAAACAAGAATCGTACACAATTGTATAGAAATTGAATTTTGTAAAGATAATTTTCGCATATGTGTGTGTGTGATTAAATTACTGAATATCTAATTAAAAGTTAAATTTTAAAAGTTTGATGTGCCTGTCAGAATTAACTTTTAAAATATTGATTATTTTGAGGGCAGTTTTAATTTTTAAATCTTGTGTTTGTGTGTTACAGTAATCACCGCAGCTTCGTGGCTGATTAACTCCGCTCGTTGCGCATCGTGTCGGTGAGTCAGAAATCAATTTTCTTATTATATTTTAGTGCTTTGCCAATGTCCTTCGCAGTATGAAATAAAGTAGTTTTGATAAAAATTTTAATAAATGTTTCTGGAAAATCCTGGAATTTTCAAGGAATAAATTTATAAATTTTAAATCAAGACACCCTGTTGTAACACAAAATACTTGTGTCAAATAATATTTTTTAGATACGTCTTTTAAAAAAATATTTTTGTTAAATTTATTTCAATTTCCTTTTCGCACTGATTTTTATAATTTTTTGTATGTAATAAGAACAATCAGAGTCGATGATCGATGTAAACCTTTATAAAATCACCATTAAGAAGGTACGCGATTGCACGTTGTAATGATACTTCTGTAAAAATCGCGAGCTCCGATCAGGTCTTACCTTCGTCTTGCTTCCGCCGATGCTGCCGGGTCGGATGCTTCCCGTCTCGTAGAATCTCGTGAGTATCTTGGAGACGCAACCGTGGGACACGAGTAGCTGTCGAGAAATATCGCACGGCCTGACGCCGACCATGGCGAGCTGCACGATTCTCTGGCGCACGCAGTCCGGCAACGGTCTGCCGTTCACAAAGACGCCGCCTAATTGATTCACCCCGGCTTGTCCTGGAACAGAGAGAAAGAGAGAGAGAGAGTAGTCAGTCAGTCAGTCGCGTTTATTGTGTTAATAGGGCGACGTAACGATGCGCCAGCGATAAGCCCGGCCTGATTCGAGATTTCGCGTCGATGGAACGGCAAAAGGTGTTTATCGATTCGAGCGGAGGACAGTCGGAAATCTGCTAATAATGCGCTCGCGCGCGGTCGTCCGAGAAGATCGGTGGCAGGTGCATTCTCTGACGTGCGGTCCTGGCTGGCCCTCTAATGACATTGTTACGACGAATATCACGGAAAGAGCCTTCCCCCTTGCCTTTCCGTCCGGCAAAGACGTGTCATTATTTTCGGTAATATTAGAAAGATCGTGTAGCGCTCGCAACGAAATTCCGAAGGTCGCTCGCAATTAACGCGTAAGGATCAGGTGACTGGTTCGTTGCTTTTATGCGCAGATATTAAATGTTCATGAAATTGAGCGCCACGACTATTGTTTCGGCGCCTGTGGCAGAACGTCTTCCACGAAATGCTAAATTTATTTCGGGTGTGTAGAGCTATAAATTACTTCCTGTTTATGCACATTTGTTATTTCGTTCCTCCCGCCTCTCCGGTCCATCCGAAGCTTACTCAGATTCTAATTAGATGTTACTTTATTACGAAACAACTTTCTGTTCAATAAAATTTAACGATTTTAAAACGTCGTACGTTAAATCTCGTAGTCTCGGGACTGATGAATATTAACATAATTCGGAGGTTCACGATGAAGTTTAGACCTATCGATGAAGCGTAAAAGTTAATTGGGATGAAGCGTTAAGGCGAGGACGATGCCTCGCTAGTGGTCGTTTTAGAAACCGTTTTGCTTTTTTTCCTGTCTCCTTAATATCCGCATAAAACGTGTAATCGCGTAATTTTCATATTTAGCAGCGCGCGAATGTGAGAACGCACAATGTGCTGCAGACTTTAAATCACGACGGACGACAAGTTATTTACGCATTGCATGCGCGACACGTCGTATAAGCGAGGCAGCACACTTGTCGAAAAATTTTATAAAACCGATATTATTCCCCCGCAGTGGTGTCGTAAAACCGTAATGACCGGCTCGTCGCGCGCGAATAAAAACGCCAATTGATCACCGATTTTATGCTCCGCCGTCGAAAATGAGCGCTTAAACGATTCGCGGCCCCGACGCGCGCGAATAAGGCGTCGAATAAAATCTGAGTTATATACGGCAGTTTCCGTTTGTCTTTTCTCGTTACGCGCGAAAACGCAAAGTTGCACACGCGGGTTAGAAGAGACCCGTGGAACGGGCTCACCATTGTATCGAAACCGCATCATAAATCCTCGATCGGCTTAATCGACGCGCGAAGAATGTCCTTAATTTTCGAATGTCGTCCCGGTGCTGTTCGATCGGCGAGTTAAAGGCATAATTATTACACGCAGCTCGGAATCTCATGGGAATCTCTGCCGTTTAATATTCAGCTCGCTATTCCGTCGAGTTCCCGTCGCAAGTCTCCTCCCGTATCGACGACTTTCGGCACAGTGAAATTCGGATCGAGAGAAAACAAAAACCTCTCACATTTCTTAATTAGTCTGCCGTTACGTCAAGGAATAGCCGATATATTTTCGTAATTACGATTAAATTTTAATAAACATAACTCTATCACGACAAGTTGGGAATCTTTAAAATCGTTGTAATACAAATAAAATATAAAGTATAGGGGGACTTAAAGGGGCTCCGGTTCCGCGTCGATGCACCGGTGGAGATAATAGGATCGTCGACTATATATATAAGTTTAACGAGTAATAACTTGCCGCGTAATGGGAATAATCGGTTTTATTCCCCGGCGATTATTATCGACGTAACTGGAACCGAGAGAGAAAGAGAAAGAGAAAAAGAAGGAGAAGGAGGAGGAGGAGGAGGAGGAGAAGGAAAGGGCCTCACACAGAAGCAGCGTTACTAACGACGGGCCTCTCTCCCTCGTGAAAGAAAATGTAAAAGGGCGAAAAAGACCGAAAGCATAAATGCCATGGGCGACTTATATAAATCGAGCCACGCGCCTTCACGTAGACGCGTCCGGATGCACGTACGAGCCGCGCGTACCAGGTCGGCCGCTAATTATTATCCGCGCCGGCTAATTATGTCATTACCACGATCACTAACGCCGACAGACCTCCGAACCAGCTCGAGAGAAATAACGATCTCTCTCTCACTCTTTTTCCCCCTTCCCCCCCAAGGAGCGACCGCGCGTATTCGGGCCAAAGAAAAGGTTTTCGTCAATCTTTTCCACCGGCATTTACTCTCAGATTCCGCGAATCCGAGCTTTATTTGGCGTTTTACGGGCTAATTGACGGGGACGATCGCGAATCACTGCCGTCACTCTCGCGTTTCCCCGAAGGGAGCCTCCACGCTCCGGGAAGCAAATGATCAGCGCGATTACGCTCGCGACGTCGCGTCGCGAGTCTTTTTTTCTACCGTACCGAGATTTTATATCTCAGATAGTTCCTAATGATTTTACTTCCTAATAGGTTATACACGTAAGTAGGATTTTTAAATTGGGAGATAGGAATCGTCTTCCAATTAATGCGCCCATTAGCTTCTTGTTCGTGTAAGCGCAGTCTGCGAAAGAGTCATTACGTGTCCCCGACCGAAATTACGAGGCGCTCCTACAATTTCATGACGCGAGGAAGAAAGAGAGAAAGAGCGAGAACGGATGTGACGCTCGCAGCGGCGAGCTTGCACGAAGTGGGAATTGCTGATAATGGCCATCGCTCGAAGGCGTGACGGATTGTCCTTATTGGATAATTTAAGGGTCTTACGATTGGTGACAGCGACACACAGCCGACCGCGGGTAAGACTCATTTTCGGAGAAATTACTTTTCGGGGAGATTACTTCCCGGGAATGCGCGTTTCGCGTGCTGGCATGTGTGCCTCATTCATTAACGGACATGCTCGCACTCGATACGTGCAGGACGATGCCGCGACGCGTTTTCTCTTATCGATCAAATGAAATAAATAATCGAAGACCGAATCTAGCGTCGGCAATGGATAAATCCTTCAATTTTGAACTTTATTCTTAGGCATACCGCTAAATTAATGTTTGCTTAACCAGTTTTATGTAATTGATTAATTATTTATCCCTTAATGTGCCCTTCATTCGTTCTGCCGGGCGCACCAATCTGCGACGCGATTGCACACCATGAAAATTACACACGCTACGCATTTCGGACAACGGGAGACGCGACGGACACAGCGGGCCAAATTATTATTACGGCAAAAACCGGTCGAAATGGCGTCTTTATCTAACTGCAAATCTACCGGTGGATCCGCGAAATAATGGAACCGCCGGTACTGGACGATGGGCGCATCATAAATAGCACGGAACCACTCGTTTACGTGAGACAAAAAGCGCACGCACGGAAATCGGAATACCGGAAACGCGCGAATTGCAAAGGGACCAAAGAGGCAAACGGGATGGAATTGGTAAAAAAAAGCCGCTCGGAAATGTGTTATGAACTGCTACGTGAACGTAATCGCCGTGGAAATAACTGTTGTCTCTGATAACGGCATGTGATGCTAATAAAGACGCGTTTGAACTAATTAAAGTTGCGACTAATTAAAGTTGCGATAAACCGCGCGCGCTTTTTGTAATCGCACGTCGGATGTGCAGATCTAGTTTATTAAATACATAGATGCTACATTACATGAGCAGCTTTTCCGGCGTGCTTAGCACTTTATTCCGTGCGTTTTTTATCCACGGAATAACCATTGGATTTTTTTAAATTGTTCTGTTTTTCTTTTAATTAATGCCGTGAAGGTTACAGTTTATTTAACGTTTACAAACGTTACAAACGTTTTTTACAATTTCAGAGTCTAAATTTATATTTTTTAAAAATATCGGAATGCTGCAGTGCAAATATATTTAATATTTGTTTCTTCAATGCTAATTAATTTATTTGAAATTCAACATATTTAGAATACAGTTAAAATTACAGTTAAGATCCATTGAATCTTTAGTCTGTGTGGATTTCGCCAATATAAATTTAAAAAAATTTTATATTAAATAAAATTGATGATTATGTACATAATTCTCCATAAATTTGTTGTAGTAAAAAATTAATATTTTTAAAAGTTAACGCTAATCATACACGACACAAATTTCATTGCAATTAAATTATTTTATGTAATTAACTCTCAAGGAAAAAATTAGTTTTTCAAATATTATTGTAGTATTATTATTTTACAGAGAAATTGAGAAAATTAAGAATTTATATGAAAGGTATTTAAAACTTATTTTCACGAGTTATTTTAAAAATATTTATTATTCTTTTCAGAAAAATAAAGATACAATAGTAATACCAAATTTATTTCACATGCCGGTCCTCTTTTCTCTTTCTCTATTTTTTCTCCTTTTTTTTATTTTTCTTGTTTCCGTTACGCGAAAAAAATGTACAGATGTTTTTGAACGGTCGAAATTAATTTACAGAGTAAGTATATATATTACAATTTTACGGGATACAGATTACAATTTTATGGGATATCAGTAGTTTTAATCTCCTCTTATGGGCCCGCTTATATCTTTTCAATAGAGTGCAAATTGTCAAATTACGAGCACAAGGTTCTTTCATGAGTGCGTAAAAGAAAAAGAATATCTTTCGAGATATAATACCGGCTTAACTTAGAATTAGCCGGCTAATGCGATCGCCAACAACGATCGCTATCGCACTGGCCATTTAGGCCCTAACCAAACTCTACACCTGCCTACCTGTAATCACGATCCGCGCCCATGTTAACAGATTTTTTTTCTCTCCGACGAGAGCGAGACGCACGTCGCAACGGGAATCGCGATTCGCCGATTCGGAGTCCGATTCCGAATCGGCACGCATCGGTCACCGTTCAACTCGCTCGCGCCTATCGGCTCATCGTCTGTCTTGAGAGAACACACACGCGAGAGATAGCCTTAAGTGGAATTGTATCAAGATGGTTAACTACAGCGGCTGTTATTAAGCATTTATCGCTTCAATGATTATCCGCGACTTGGTTGTTGCTGATAATTAAGAGGTAACATATGTAATATGAACCCTCTGATATAATTAAGAGGTAACATTGAATCTACCAAAGTGCGCATTATGATCTCGATAATACCATTATGAATCTAATGTAGTTTTTTGTAGATCATTGTTCGATATTGTAATGCTCTTTAAAATTATCTGCACACTGAGAGAAATATTTGGTGAGATAGATCAAACGTTTAATTAAATGATGACCATACCAATTTTATAATTGCTAAACGTGTAGCTGTTTTGTCCAAAACAATATCTTTAACCAAACAATTGTTTTTATACCGTAACCAAATGATTCGTCAAATGTAACTATGTTTTTGGTACCAGCAACTGCAAAATTCATTTGATCACTATTAAACTAAACATTTTGTTGATATTTCTCTCAGTGCATAATTGTGCTTGGCAAAATGGTTACCGAAAGATTTTATTGAAGTATCTAAATATTTAGCTGGATACAGATTTAAAAATAATTTTATTGGATCATCAAAATAATTGTAACGGACGTTCAAACATAATGAACAATGCTGCAAAACAATTGTGACATCCTAGCAATTCAGTTTGATAGTCCAACGTAATTATTTTGATGGCCTGACAAAATTATTTTCAGCTCTGTATCCAACTGAATATTTAGATACTTTAGTGAAACCGCTCTTTCCGTATAGGCATGTTGAAAGTCTTCTACGATTTCGCTGCATTTTATTGACGCGAAATCGTAAAAGTAGTGATCTAGGAAAGCCATTAAGGACTGTCAACGAAGCTTTACGCATTCAGTTAACAAGATTATGCATTGGCGAAATTAATCAATATTAATAATTCCGATCCACGGAAGACCGCGCGCCGGAGAACACTTTCTCTAATTTCGGAGACTTCTCGCTGCGGTGCCTCGCCGGAAGAAGAGCGGAAGATTGATCGCTCGATCGGGATCCGAGCAGAATTCTCTGCACGGGCATCGGGCCAGCGTAGCGAGGAGGGAAACAGAAAAGGAGAGACGGTAGATTATAATTATACTCGTTTAATAATAGGCCTATAGATGTCGGCGTTCGATCCACGGTATAAAATTCTTCGTTAATTACTGTCAAACTGCCTTTCAAAGCGTAATTTAGCCTTGAGCCAGCCCAGGAGAGAAGGTAGACTCTCTTCAGCGGCGAAAGAGGAGGGGGAGGGGGAGGGGGGGACAAAATTTTTATTTTTATCGTCGATTTCGATCTGTGATCTCGCCGACGCGACGGTAGCTGACCCCGTCCCGGAGAAACCATAACTACGTGTTACATTCCCTCTCGCATAAATCAGGAAGCGAAGCCGACCGAATCGGTGAGATTGGCTATTTAGCAAACTAGCTGCTGTTTGCGACGAGCCGGCGGCGCGACGTCTTTTTCGGCTATGCATTAGCATACGCTACGCGCATATTGGATTTTTAACGACATAATCCTTTTAACGGCTTTCTCAAAATTCTCCACAAAACTGAAATGCGCTACAATCAATATCGTCTAATCGCAAGTGTATCATCGCAAGTGTATCCATCACTAATATTACGAGAAGCTTGATTTCATTACAATTCAAACGCAATTATACGCACGTTCCAGGGACTTTAATTTTAACGGCAGATTCTTTAATTGGACTCGATTTTTCCTTGGCGCAAATATCGTGACATCAATAATCTTCGAATAATAAGCTATTAAAGAAAAAGAATGTTTCGCAAATTAAATTTTCAGAGGACAAATAGACGACAAATTATTCAGGAAGAAAAAGTAGACTTTTCACTTAATAGAATCTCCATTTGACGTTTAATCAAAGCACTATGTGACGTAAAAAATTGGAAAGTTGCAATAAATCACCCTCGACATTTTCGCCGAGAAAAGATCGACTCCAAATTGGTCGGGGAGGCAGGAACTGGTATAAGGAATTAAAATCGCTAAGCTGTGGGACATTCCGTAAACGGAGCGCGTGTTCCAGTTGAGGAAAGAATGAGACCTGAATCTCCCGAGGAGGTCTGAGAAGAGCAAATGTCTACTCACCAGTGTGCGGCATGGCGACGAGCAGCGATCACGTGCCGTATCTGAAACAGAAAGCAAGTACGCGGTCTTTAAGACTTAACGGCAAACTGCAAAACGTCGTACGGTGTGTACTACGTGAAACGTAGTGCGCATCGCCCCGTATTAGATCCTTCGGAGTGGCGTATCGCGGGCACCTCCGTGCGCGCCTTGTGTGTGCGTGTTCCTACCGCCGTATTATATAGAGTATAGCGGGAGTATAGCCTTCGCCGTTAATGAATTTAAATGTATTCAAAGGGCGCGCTTGACGCTTGACATGGCAACCCTTAAATATGCAACCGTACCGATAAGGCAAAGCGCGGCAAAATATTGCCGCCGGTAGCCGCAAACCGTGACTCTCATTCCCGAAGAGATCGCGACGGGATCGCGGCGATGGCGACGGCGACGACGACGACGACGACGACGGCGACGGCGACGGCGACGGCGACGGCAGCGGGACCGTTCTCCCAGCGCCGACAACTTCATTTTCATATTTCAGTTTTTAAGCTAATTGCATAAATTACGTCGCGTCGCGCACGAAATTCGGGTTCGTCGCCCGATAGATGGAATTCGCGTCCTTTAATACCTGTCATTCAAGCTTGATATTCGGCCGATCTTTTTATCTCCGCGTCTAACGAGGGAGTAGAGCGCGCTCCGTCTTAATGGCCGTCGCGGCGCGACGGTAAGAAGTCGCGATTTGAGAACTCGCGGTGGACAGAAGAAGGAGCGAGCGGAAAACTACGTGGAATGCGTGCGTAGCGTGGCGGGTGGCGTGTACTTTGTGATGCAAATTAATGCACGATTACCGAAACACCCCTCGCCCGCCCTTGCGCGACCACCGGCGACTCCTTACCCTCGTAGTTACCCTTGCTTCCCTTCGCGCAGGTGTGTGTACGTGTGTGCGTGTGCGTGCGTGCGTGTGTGTGTGTGTGTGTGTGTGTGCGCGCGTGCGTGTGTGTGTGTGTGTGTGTGTGTGTGTGTGTGTGTGTGTGTGTGTGTGTGTGTGTGTGTGTGTGTGTGTGTCGAAGGGGGCCGCAGCGGAGACGTGTTTCGCGGTATATACGTGTAATAAGTACGATCCGCCTCCACCCCCGTGACTCGATGCTTACCCCGGCATTAGGCCTGGTTACACGCTCGCCCCCCTCTCCCCCTTCAGACTCTAATCTGATGTAACTATTACATACGTTACGCGGTATCCGTATAGTCGAAACGGCCGCGCGCCCCGCGCGGACTCTCGACGAAAACTCATTTCTTCATGCTCAACCATCATCCGCCGTGTCCTCGTAACGATATACTCCACTTTCCAGCTACGACCGCTAATTTATACCTACCTTCGATCGAGAGAACGCCGTTCTTTCTTCGTGCCCGAAAAGACGTGCCCGGTAAAATAATTTCTCCAACTACCCTCCGTCTTCCCATTAATTCTCTCCGTGTACATACATACGTGCCCCCTTTTTTTTTCTTTCCGTAAACGTAAAACGAGTACGTAAAGATCCGGCCGCGCGAAGCGACGAGCCATCGGCCTCTGCGAAAAAAGCGGATTGCACGTGTGTCGCAGCTCGAAGGGGCTACTAAATTCCACCGCGCAGCGATTTCAAGGTGTCAAGTTTTACTCGTTAAAGGTATACGGTCTACGATCGCGCCGCTGTCGGCTCGATCCTCGACGACGACCAACGAGCGGCGAAGAATGCATGAGCTTTTTGTCACGAGGCGGGATTACTTTCGGCCCGCTGAACGGCGAGGTGCACCTCGCTCGCCGCCGCCGCTCCGCAATCTCGTTGGTCCGCGTCCCGCGGGGATGAAGCCTCTCTCCGTAATGAGGATTGAGCGATTATTATAAATCAAACGAACCGGGGGCCCACGGTGAACCGGAGCGTCGCGTTTCTCGCGTGCCACGTGTTTTGCCGATGTTACTCTCGCGAACACGTGTTCTGCCCCTTTTGCCTTCTTCCCTTTCTTTCCTTCTTTGCTCTCCTCGCCACCGTAAACGCATGCAAACGTTGCGAATGCGCGAAAATTGCATTCTCGCGACGCGCGTAATTTTTCTTCTCGCATCAACGACGAAATAAAATGGAAATACGGGTAGATTTATGAAAACGATGTAGTTCACGCGCTTCGTTCAACATTTCTTACGTTCTTATCAAGCCGTTATTACTATTGTGAACGATCGAGCGTCAGGAAACCTTTTTCATTCCTCTTTAAAAAGTATGTCATATTAAATATATTTGTTTTTGTCGTAACCATCATTAATAAAACAATCTCTTTCTTACAGTTTGTTTTCTCTTGCAACTAAAAATAAATCTGGGGAGCTGGGGATAATGTATTTTATTAATATTGAAAAAAAAAAAATAAAAGCGTGTTACCCAAAGCCTGATGCAAAAAATATAAAATCGATCATTCCCAGATCGATTCCCAGATCAGAGATTTCCGGCAGCGAAGCGAGCAGCCCGTGTCGCTTTGAGAACCGCAGCCAGCTGTGGTAAATCGCCGGTAAGGTCACGCTTTTACGTGTAAGCCCTAAGCAAAATCTAGTTTTTGTTTATTCATTAGGCTACCCCGCGCTTTAAGTGGTACGTGAAGGAAGGCCTCCGCCGCAGCGGCGACGTCGGGGAAACGAAACGGGGGAAGGGGGAGGGGGGGAATCGCGCGAGGAGGGTGGACCGACCGACCGCGCCGTATCACCGATACGCCACCAGCCATAAAAATCTGAATATATTAGGCCTACATGCGCACGACATCTCGCTCGGATCGTGAACACGTTACCCGCGATAATCTACGCTCGTTTCCAGCACACTTTGCACGTTTATGCGTACACCAGAGGCGACTACCGTGCGAACGAACGGGTTACCTTTCGTCGTCGTCGTCGTCGTCGCTGTCGTCCCGGCGCTTCTTTCCTCTCGCGCCACCGGTCCCGGAATCGAATTATCCTGTATCAATGTTATCGCGACGCTGTCGGTTTGGCGATGGAAAATAAAAAAAATTCAGCGAGTAGGAACGCTGCTCGATTCGCAGCGTCAAGTTATGTTCAATTTGACTTTCTTTTAATCATTCTTATAGGTCGTCATTGTTCTCATGCAATGTCGTTAATTTAACTGAAACAATCGAGTCAAATAATTAAGGTGAAAAAAATATTAAATTAGAATCCAAATTAGATTATTAGTTGTCAGGTGTATACGTTAATTTTAAAGGCACTTGTTACTAAAACTAAGCAATTCAATCACGGAAATAAGTTGATTAGGTAAAGTTGTTTTTTTCTTAACTACGTGCTTTGGAGCTAAAGTAATAAATTTTACAATTACTTTAATATTTTACAGCGACCGATGATAGTGAAAAAAGTTAGGAAGTCGAGCTGCCTATATTTCTCCAACAATCTCATTTAATAAATTATACATGTATAATCAGGAGAGTGTTGATTTTCGAGCTTTACGTGCGCTTTATCTGCCACAACGTTCAAGGTTAACATTGACGTACTGCGCTCGAGCAACGTTTCATTTCATCTTTCGTAAATCGCGTCCTACGCGAATTATCTCGTTCGTCGATGCGCGCCGACGGACGGACGGGGCACGCTGACTGTGAAATTCAAGATTTTTCGAGCTTCCGCTCGTCGAAAGCGGATAAGCTTTCGAGAGCGCGGTAAGAAAAATCGGCGAGAAACGCGGGTGGCAGAGAGAGAGAGAGAGAGAGAGAGAGAAAGAGACCGTGAGGGGGGACGGACGGGAGGGCGGGTAATTAGAATAATTCGGGCCGCTGTGGTTCACGCCATCCGGACGAATTTGCATTTTAAATGAAGCGATGGCGTGCCAAGGGCCCCACCGTGCAGGCGGAGAGAAGAGGAGAGAGAGAAGGCGAACGGGAGAGAGAACGAGTGCGGTAGAACTTTGTGCTTTATAAGGAACTTTAATATTTATCGCTTATATCCCGAGACCGAATAAGTATATGTATATATCCGCCTTTTCCTTCCTCGCGACCGCCGCCGCAGTCACGGGGTTCGCTCATGCTCTGCATGCTCAAGTACAGCCCCCCGCGACTTCCTTCTCGGTTCTCTCTTTCGCGTCTCGCGGCCCCCACCGTGCCGTCAGATCATTATCGCGTAATTAGCGCCGCTGATTTTCGTGTTTCGTCATCGCGCACGCACGCACACGCGACGATGATTTCAGCTTTAATCTGTTCGCGACACTTTGCGAGGATCCTGTCGTCGATTCCGTCGGGACGATAAAGCCGCTGCCAGTTTTCTTATTTCCATTTTCTTTTTTATTACATTTCGAGTAGCCACGGATACGAGATAATCTGTCGTCGCTGATAAGTATCGCGATTTTTTGATGCGAGATATTCAGGAGAACACGCTGGCACACATGCGAACGCAGAAATACTTCCGAGAATGTTATATTTAGGTCAGATTTTACTATCATCAGCGCTTCAATGAAAAATAATCTCCGTTGTATAAGAATAATATATCTTTTTCATTGATATGCTAAAATTGCAACAACTATCGCGCTAGATTTTATACAACGAGATGCTACAGTTGAAGAAAGTTTAAAGTCACTATAGACACTCCGAGAAAACAAAAAGATAGTTCAAAGAGGTAGAAATAGTCCAACGTTCTCATAAATCATTAATCGCCGTGCAGCAGCCGGCCGTACGACGTTCGTCGCGGATGCGAGCGTACATTACAGCGAGGGGTGAGTTTTTCTCGATACGCAAATACGAACGGCGTATCGAGACGTTTGTGAATGGCGACGTCGAGCCACCGTCGGTCGTTACGACGTAAGGCGACATGGTAACCGAGCGAATAATGAGACGCGATGCGGATCGGTCTAATTAGGAGGGCAAGAAACCCGGCGGATAATTTATTTATCCAACCGGGGCGTGCACGGCCACAATTACACGCGGAAACGTCCATCACGACGCGTCCAGCAGCGAGAGGAAAAGGGGAGCGCGGCTCCTCGTACGTACCTGTTGATTTTTTTTATGGTATCGGCCCGCGGTATACTCCTCAGCTTCCGAATGGCATTCGATCTCCACGGGGACCTCCCTCCTAATTAGTTTCGTGTCGAATGTGCGTCCCACGTTCTTGCCGGCTCTCGTCTCGCTTCAATTCGTCGACACCACTGTACGTCACGTTGCGCCTCGAAGACCTGGCGAAACGTCGTCGTCCTGACGAGCGTCGCGCGTTCGTCTCACGCAGAATATGACTCCGCTTTCGCGGCGATGATGAGACTGAGACGTGGATGCGACACGAAAGTCGGAAAGACAGGTAGGAAGATAGACAGAGAGGGAGCGAGGGTGAGAGATTGATTGTACACCTACGAGAACACGTCGAAGATTTTTCTTAACAACCGATAATCCGCTCTGTGTCCTAGCGCTTCCCCTATTTTTATTCCGCTCCAATAGTCGCGCAACGTGCGAACGGCTGTCCTTGATGATAATCGCGAGGTGGATGCTGTTCCTCTACTTAGAGAACACTCGCATTCCTTGGCTCCTTTAAAGGTCCGACCAATCATCAAGATCACGGCTTGACCATTTCGTCAGCAAGATCGCACTCGTAACTGATCGCACAGAGGCAGTATCCCAATGTTAAGTCTTATCGGTCGGCCTCCGAGGGTCAGCTCAAATGTCCTCGTCGAGGAAACTCGTTCCCACTTCCACTTACAAGTCGGACCCAACACTAGTAACTACGCGCTCAACTTCCGATCTCTTCGGGAAAAGCCGTGACCGTCGGAAGTCGCAGTCCCGCGGCCGCGATTCCTCGACTGTTTCCTCCTTTTCTCGGCAGGCCGGCGCTCATCACCTCGCACCTCCGTGGCGCGGAGCACGTGCAGTTACTCCTGGTAGCCGGCGGAGTGGCAAGTCCGCGCGACGCGAGGGCAAACTCGCGGTGGAGACCGCAAACTGCGGTCGGCCGCTCGGCGAACGCGCTCGAGGAGAACAGGACGAGGCGGAGGCGGGAGGGAGAGAACACAAGCGGCACAGGTACCGACGAGCAGAACGCGCGCGGCAAGGGCGCGAGAGCGCGGCGAAAGATACATACGCGCGCGCGCGCGCGCTCGCGAAAGAGACCGAACGAAAGAGATAAAGGGAGAAAGACGCGGTGCGCGAAGAGGAAACGAGGGAGAGAGAGAGAGAGAGAGAGAGAAAGAGAAGCGGTCAGGACAGGATGATGTGGACCACGCGGAGGACACGGCGTGTCTGAAGTGGGCTCGGCCCGCAAACGGGGGTTACGGGCTTTGCTTTCGGTCAGGTCCCCCGTACCCTCTGCCACCGCCCGTGTCTACTCCTGACTCGGTCGTACGCGTCGTGTGTGTACGCCGGAGTGAGGAAGAGAGAGAGAGTGCATGAGAATGAGCAGCAGACCGAGAGGGACGAAACGAGAATGAGAAGGGGGGAAGAGAAGGTGACGCGGTAGCGTGTCGTCGCGTGCTGGATGTTGTATCGGGCAGGCCCGCGTGGCCCGTGGCTCGTGGCCCGTGGCCCGGGTTGTGCCCACGGCGAAACGCGGCCCGTGGCCCCCGCCGGGAGACAGAGACCAAGAGAGAAAGAGGGAGAAAGGCCACGAGATTGACTGGAGGGGTTGACTCGGCCAAGGAGAGCGAAAGAGAGAGAAAGCCCGGGGGTGGGCGGGCAGAACGCGTTCTCCCTCGTGTACTATGCTACTTTGCCTTGCCTCCACGTCGAAGCTCCTCCGAAGGGCTCCTACTCCTTCCTCCTTCTCTCTCTTCCCCTCCGCTTTTCTCTCGCTCCCCCGCGCGCTCTTGTGCGCGCGCACGCACGCACGCTCGTGCGCGAGGGTAGTGAGGAGAGTCGCTCTTTCTCCCGGAGGTTGGTTCCGTGACGTCCCCCCACCCCCCTCTGCCGCGTACCGTAGATGTAATTAAAGGGTTTCCACGCGGGGCCCGTAGGACCGCACGAGATCCTGGAACTATGGTCAAGCGATACCTTTTCGAAGAGTGTATCGATTTACGCGTTAAAAACGCTCATGAGAAGAAATTGATCGGGCGCCTTTCCAGAAGATTGCGCGTTCCGTCCAACGTATTTCTTTATTCCAGCACACCTCGCCGTCGCTCGTTCCTTTTTCGAATCAGTCGTACACTTTCGACACAATCGTTGTTACATACGATTCGCGCGAGCTTTTTAAAGCCTTTATGCGTGACAATTACGTCTTTACAACACGCCGCGTGTTATGTCGAAAGTTTTTCAACACTGAAACTTTTCTCGTGACACGCACGCGAGTGCAAACACGATTGCTCCCTGTGCTTCGCACAGCTAGCCTTGATGCACCAAGTTTCAACTAAATAATTTATAAATGAAAAGATCTAGCTTGAACTTTCTTTTTTATATAGTAACATAATGTTGAGAATGTGGAAATTGATACATTGTCAGTACAAGAAAATTTGTGAAACGATAAAGAAAAGAGAGAAACAGTTTGATGTAAGAATTATTAGAAATATTTAATTAATTAATTTATGCTAATAAATTAATGCTAATAAATAAAGCCTCAACGTCTGTTAATTTAGAAAATTTATTTGCTAATACACACGGTTGATTTCAAGATATATTTCTCATAAAAAAATTCTATATTTCTTGCTACAAAATAGGCCGCTTCTTTCTTCAGAATCTTGAGAGAAATTTTAAGTATACTCGTATTATGTAGATTTGTTCAAATATTTCAGTATTTCAATATACACGAACATTTGCTAACCCATAAACAAATTTAGTAATCTTGTGGTCAAAATCTCATTTCCATTAATATATTAATATTCATGACCAGAATTTTTTTAACATACTTTCTTGGACATCGGAGAAACTTCGATTATTGATGCTCTATTGCTACAATACAATTATCCTAATAAGAAACCCATGTAAGTAACAATACTCCAAATGTTGATTTCTGATTAACAGCGTAACAGTTTCAAAGGATCATAATGATGTATCGCGCTATACAACCTTATTATGCAATTCTGACATTTATTAAATTAAAAATGGCGAATAATTTTATATACTCTATTAGATGAATGTCTATACGTTCGATATATCTCATTTAAACGACATTAAGTGACGTACAGCTTTAAATCTGGTCGATCCTGCATTTTATTCGCTTAACGTAAGGGCGACGTTCAATGTCAATAGGACACGAGGGCAGGCGGCGCGGCCGCGTTTAGCGCTAAATGTATGGCGCGAACACGGACCTTTGTCTCTCATTTGCTAAACACGCGAGTTGTTTGTAAGGCGAGGTTGTGTAATACCCGCAACACCGTTTGAAGAAGAGACGTAATCGGCTGGATGTGCCCAGACACGCAAGAATCCGTACAATCGATAGTCCGTCCCCCGACGAATTCCACGAAGATCGAAGTACGAGATCGCCTCGCGAAGCTCTCAACTCTCAACAAGCGTCGCCAGGACGCAATTTGAGTCAGTCCTTGGCTGAGTTCTTACGCAAGAGGCGTATCGTTTTCTCGACAATTATATACCCAGGACCCCTTGTCTCGTGCGAGCCGACATCGCCGTTGTGAAACGATCTTCTCCACGGGCGATCCGCGAAATGCCAGGTTCGACACATACCGTGGTCTCGGAATCTTCATCGATCACGAAGGACGCGAAGATCGGGATGGACGGTACACATCCGCACGATTCCAGAGGTTTCGTCCCGCCGAGAAATGCTAATTTGCAGGTATACTCGCGCGAACTAATTTCGCTCGGCTTTCGCGTGCCTCTTCGCTGATCATCTTCCCGTCCTCCCGTGCTCTCGTTTCGCTCTCCCGCCTCTTCGAGATCACGTTCGCGCAACAGAACGCGTATTATTTCGAGAATCAGAGTTGAGAGGCATCGCGAGCAGAAGCTTGTTTCGTACAGAAAAACAAGCAGAGCTTTCGAGCATATATATCTTAACGGGACAGTCAATTTCCCATTGACAAGATGAGTTAGCGCGTCGCAAGTTTCGTGGTGTTTAATGTACGGAGTGTCGAATGACAAATAAACACGAGGGTAACTCCGCCGCATTCTGGTTCCTGTAACGACCCCCCGTGGAGTGATTGTAGGGTTCCCCCTTGACTCCTGACACCCTTGTACCCTCGTTTCTCTACCGAGTTGTTGGCGCAGGTTGCGCTCTTTCACGGATCATCGCCCGTTAACCACTCGTTCCCAACTCGTTGCGGTCGGTCCAAATGTTATGTGCCGCTTGATCACTTAGCACCTTTGTCAGACTTTTTTTTATCTGTAACTTTCAGATCCGACAAAAAAAAAATAGAATCGACCGGCGTAACTATGAAATTTATTTTGGACTGGAGGTTAAAAACGAATTAATCTTTCTGCGCCCATCGATATATTATCTCACGCGTCCCTTTATTTGTTCGGAAGTCCGCGAGAAAGTCGTTAAAAAACGGAAGGGGGACGACGAATTTTAGCGATTATTACCTAGATACCCACGCACGTACTCCTCGGAACGGAAACTAGGATACGAAATTACGTTACCGCATTGCCTTATCAGATTCGACGTAATAGCGCCGATGGGACAACCCCTAACAAGGTAAAGATCAGATCGTTACGACAAATTAATTTATGGTCGCTGCGCGAAATACTCCAAGGAGGAAGGCTACGAGGCGTATCTGGCCTGGGCCCAAATGTGTCCCGTGTGTCCCGAGACAGGTGAGCAATTTCCAACCCTCGGTACCATCCCCTCGCGCCTGCCCGAGCCTTATCTGACGAACTTGGGCTTTCGTTGACGGCGTATTAGCCCAAGGGCCCGATATTCTTCGTCGTTATAATTTGGTAATAAGAAAGGATGTCGTTAAGATTTCAGTCCGTCGCCGCGTCTCTTTTCGTCAACAAACTCACGCGAGATTTTAGCACAATTTGTTACCCGGTTAATTTACTCTCTCTCTCTTTCTCCCTGGGTATAGTATTTTATTGAAGACAAAGAATCGAGAGACGCTTGTTGAGAGTTGAAAGGACTTCTCTGTTTCTCCTTCTTGTTGGTTTTCTCAACGATGACCTCACGTAAAATATGCAGCTGCCGCCTGTCGATCCATCAAAGATATTAGGAACGCGTCCCTTCCCTTTTCGCTCGCCTAGAAATCGTCTTTTTACCGTGGCTATAACGCCGCAGATTTCACGGCGGCGGCACCCCGATCAAATATTAATCTCATGGATGAAAGTGTAATTTATGGAGAGGCGACGAAGGATAAGGAATCTATGAAAAAAAAGAGTGTGCAAGGTGCACCCACCATTTCTATAGGGCTATTAGGACGGAGGCAGGTAGACCGTACGAGCCAACGTATTTCCCTGCTTCTCGAGGACGCGAAGAAATCTTTGAGAGGGCCCTCTCGCTAATGATTTTTCCGCAAAGTTATTTATCGACCAGGCCGTAATCGCGTAAAGACAAAAGTAAATTATCATTCGCGAATAGCGTGGCATTTTTCGCCGATATCGCGTATTACGTGCGAGTCAACGGATATGGCTGGCGGCTGGATTAAACTGTTACGTCCGCCCTCTTCCACTTACTTACCCCGTCCGTCAGATATCGAGCTTCGAATTCCGGTCAAAGCTACCCTGAGGCAGCGTCGATTCCCAGAGTCGTAGGATCGATGACCAACGTACACCGGCACACCACCCTCCCCGTACGTCCCCTACCGACCCGTCGCCGGCCGCCCCGTCGGCATCCCGGCTCTCTTAACGACGGTGATAATATCGCGCGGTCTGAGTGGCCCGATGACACCCGCGCTGATACACCCCGGCCCTGTCATTGGCCAGCCCGCCGGATGGATGGTATTAGGGGGTTTCGCCGATTGGCGGCCTCTTTGGAACGCCCAGGAAGGATGCGCAGCTGCCAGGACATGCGTAATCCGTCGGCTTGATCGACGTCGAGGGAGTAACGCACGACGTAACGATCATTCCCACGTAGTAGAAGCACCACCACCACCACTTTGCCATTTCTTCCCCATGGGCGACACTTGACATTCTCACCGCCGCGTCGCCTGCCTTTTCGTCCTTAAACGCAACGCGACCGCGGTGAATTTTCAGCGAGTCGATTTCACTTTAAATCCCACGCTGCTTTAAAAATTAATTGATACTGTCTAAAAGTGATGATGCACGTCCTTTAAATCCATCGTCGTTTAAAAATTAACTGACACTGTCACATTTGTCTAGCAGCAACGGAACACGTCCCTCGCGCCAGAATTTATGCGAAAGATTCACGAACATAGACGTATATATCAAATATTTGTTTCATCGGCTCTCGATCGAGTCGCACGGATTTTCTTCGTGATGTCATGTTATTGTCGGTACCGTGAGCGCGTCACAGGTGCCGCGCGAATATCCACGAACGCGTGGAAAAAATCCTTGTTATTCCAGCAGTTTCGCGGAAACCGAGCGCTCGGAGCGGCGAGCGGAGAATTTCGATAATTGCGAGCAATTGCTTTATTATCCCAGCAGCAGGTGCCAATAATGGGCGGTGCCTCTCTGTCTGTCGACTCGTAGCTTCGTTATACAAACAGTTCATCCTATTTACCCCGCCGCGTCGTTTTTCTCGCATCGCTCTGAGACCGAATCGCTGAAGGGCAGAGCGCATTCGCCAGCCGCCTATACAAAGATTGCGAGAAAAATGATTCGTATACCTGTGAACGCGTTCTCGTTTTTCTCTCTTTAAAATCCCGTCGGGCTTTATACTCCTTCTCCATTCCTTTGATTTTACATAAAATTTCATTTCATTAAAATCAAAGAAACATAAAAGGACTGAATGACAGCGTTTAAAATCAAATATGCGTCGAAAAGGACACTATTTAAAATATTATATGTGTGACTAAAACTGAATTTAAATAATTCTTAAAGATATACGTGTAGCTTCAGATTGGAAACGATTAACATACATTTATCTATTTATAAATGTAGCTATAAAATTCTTATCTCTAAAACAAGTTACACTTGTCTACTGAAGATGGATCGTAATATAAAACTCACAACATCGTTATTCATATGTAGCGATTAATGTGTGTTAAATAAATTACAATATTTGCGCACACTCGCACAGCGCGGCTGGAATCATCCTATTTTCACTCGATTACAATTATTAAAATTTATTTTCGACAATTGTATCGTCCGTGAAATTTCGGCAAATGCTGATTCGGTTCGGAGTTGAGCCATTGTAACGCGACGGTCCGAGGTCGTAATTGTTTTTACGGCTGGTTTACGGTACGAACGCGCGTCCTTCCTCCGGAAAGGATGCGGAGGTAAAGAGAGGTGTTCCCGGCAAGGGTGGAATCGTAAAAAGGAAGGGGGCAGGCCTTCCTCGCCAATTACCGGCCGTGTGCCAGAAAACGGGCGCAAAAACAATCGCGGCGAGAGGACGGTGCTTAACGCAACATTTCGCAGCTAAGCGGAATCGGCCGCGTCGTTAAAGGCTGCACCCCGAAATCGTCGAGCGGGGTAACGAAATGCGCGCGTTGCGGCGTTTATCGCGCGAAAATTACATCGTGGTTACCGCGACCGCTCGCCGCTGTCCGCCGGAGTATCAAAATTGCGCCGCCGCAGCCGCCGCCGATTACGGTTATCTCCGAAATAAGCAAATCGTCGCTCGTATCTTTCAGCGACTGATTCTGGAAATAAGCGACTCCGAATGTTCGGAAGATTATACAGTCTTATCTCTTCGACGTACGATAATTGCGCGCGCCACGGGCGAGAGGGACGTTGCTTGAAATTAATTACCCCCGAATTCTTGGGACAGTAAACAAGGCTGAGAGGGACGAGCAGCAATCGATCTTCTTCGACCGTGTCTAATCGTAAGTAATCCGGCACGTTTTTGACGACTTTAGCGTCGCCTTAATGATCTTTTCAAGAGGTAATGGTTATTCTTTTAAAAGACAGGTAAACCGCAAACTTCTCTTTCACACTAGCATTTGTGACGACAATTAAAGCAAATAATGAAGATGCAAGAAAAGTGTACACTGAAAAAAATCGAAATGCTCAAAAGCAAATATTAGTTGCAACATTTATTGATTATATAAAATTTGATTGTGATGACAAAATATACATTTCTTTTTGTAAAATAATCTCATTTTTCTTATTATATTTGGTTTGTTTGGTAGGAATGAAATTTTCTTGGTCATCTTTAAATACAGATTTATTTCAGTGAAATAAATTTATATTCCACAAATAAATTTTTTAGTATCTCTTCTCAGTGTACGTAAAAATTAGAGTAGAAATCTATTTTTTGTACACACGCGAATGAAAACATATTCCCGTGTTTTACACCTGATAATCTATTAATCTCTCATCCTTACGCGCCGAAAATGACGCTTTAGAGGGTCAAACATCAGACGAAGTGTGACACGCAATTATGATACGTATCGATGAGTCATTCACGCCAGCGGATGCATATTGATGACACATATCCAGAAGAAAAAAAAAACAAGAACGTTTCCCGCACGGCGGCGCACACCTGATGGTATCCACAAGACGCGATTGCATTTACGTGTTAATTACGCTGTTCTCGCACCCTCCCTTCCACCACCCCTCTCTCGCAATAAAGCGATAAATTACAAATCAGACCCCTCGGCCTCGCGGGGCAAAACATCGCGAAACAACGCGTTTTGTTTCGTATCCTCGTGTTCCATTATATTATATAGGCAGATGCTAAACGCTCGTGAAGCCCGCGTTTCTTATCTTCGCCGCCTCCCTTTTAGGCGCGCGCTCTTTTTTTCATCGCCGCTTCTTCTCCTCTCATCCTAGCTCTTTTCGCGTCTGCCACATTTTTTTGAAAACACCGGTCGCGCGCGTGCCCGCTCCCCGGTACCCGCCGATCGTGGCGACGCCGATCGTGGCGAGGTCCCTTAATGAATTTCTACGCGGCCGCCACCGGCTATTAATCGAAACCTGGTGAGGCAGGGCGAGGCGAAACTCGCCCTCTTTGATACGATTTGATACGTTCGCGCACGCCCCGTTCGTTATTTGAAACCCCATCCGGATATTATTCACCGGCCGCGAAAAAAAGTGCGCCGCTAAATTTCGACACCGCCGAAAGTCGATCAATGATAGTATCGATAAGTAAAAAAAAAAAACCACAGTACCGGTAGGTTTTGAATAGACCGTGAAATTTGCATTAACTTTGTTTGCGCGTGCATCGAGTACGCGCTCGTCGCCGCGGCTGCGAAACGAAAATTCCCTTTTTCACTGTGCGTTATTAAATGCCGGTAATTTAAGGTGGGACGTGAGTTTCTTTTTGCTCGGTCTGCTCGATTTCTGTCTGGCAGATACGGACGGAGATACCGCTCGCCGATAGAGACAAGTAGTGAGGGAAGTAAGACGATGCTCGCGCTTGGCCGATCGTCTGATTTGCGACGGCACGCCCAGAACCTTGCCCCAAAAACTTGGTCCGCATGGCGTGCTCCAATTTGCGCAAGCCCGCGCCGAGGAGATATACGCAGTGCTGCGTCGTGCCCGAACGATATCTAGACACTATCGTCGGAATCTCAACATCTTCATAATCTTAATAACAACTTTAGAATTTATCGCGCGCGCGCGCGCGCGCACACACACACACACGCACACGCACACGCACGCGTCGCGTCGCGATATTTAATTCTTCGCGCGATCGCCGCGAAGAGATCGCGGCGAAACGAGGCTAAGTACACACGCGCGAGCTGAATCGGATGTCAAACGCGCGTAGATTGCTATTCCGTCGATTTTTAAGTGTCAGCGTGAGAATAAGTTTTTTTGTGCCTCGCTCGTAAAAAAATTGCCTCACTTTCGTGGAAGCTAAATTGCCTATCTGAGAAAAGAGAGGAGGTAAAAATGTAGAAAGTGCCGCTGTGGGAAATCCTTGCAGTTTGCAAAAAACAAGCGCGAATAGAACGCGGTAGATCGATTTCATTCCTCGCGCTTTGTCGGAGGATAGTCGGGGGATACGTTCATTCCGCTGGTACAGCTTGATTCGCGGCGGCACGCCCATGGTTACGCAAAAAATTTCATCCGCGTAGTGTTTTAATTCCTATACGCTAGCTGCTCATCAAATTTGAAATATCTGTACGATATATGCACATGTAAATTCGTATTTATATGTATTAGAATATAATTTTAAATAGATCAATGTATTATCCTGCGAATATTGTTCTTAGGATCAAGTTCTCTTTTCTCCCATAGACATAAATGTTTGCTCTTTCACTCTTTCCACCTGCTGTTTCAATTCACTCAAAATTTTAATATTCAATCATAAGTAAATTTAAATGTCATGAATATAATCTTTAATCTGCATGTATACGTAAACGATTGATCGTTAAACATCAATTATAGTCTTGTAAGTGAGCCTCAAATAACATCTGCTTAATCTAAAATATTAATCATGTTTTTTCACGTAATTACATCGAGATTGATTATAGTAGTTTCAACCATTTGGCCGTCACCTTCGTGCCATTTCTTTTCGCTTCCCCTTTTTCCTCGGATGTTTCTTCCATGCTGTATCGCAGAGACGAACCGATCTTCTTCTTCTTGTAAACAGGCTTCTCCGGATCGGCTTTTCGATACCATTAAAGGTGCCAGAGATCGGTTCGTATATTTCTTGGGAAGGACGAGAATTAATTTATTTTGTTGAGATCAAGGAAAAATATGAAATCTACCCCCACGAGATATCAGAAAGAATAAAATCGTGTATAAAAATTATATTTTTTTTATCCCTGTTTTTATCTTCAATGTTAAAAACAATGTATGTAACTGTATGCTAATGTATGTAACTTTTTGAGTGCGTCTTTACAATGCGGTACCTTGTTTGCTCGCCGAGATTACACCAGGTATAATTTCAAGCATGAATATGTGGACATATCGAGTCCCTATCATTACCGATACTTAATTGGATTCCGCAACGCTCCTGTATCGTAATTTCATTACTTATCTTTTGCGCCAGATTGCATTTATGGGATTTCACTTGTAAGCAAGCCCGCAAGGTGATTTCGCGTTGCGAAACGTGGAAGCACCTGTGCGCACCTTAAATAATCGTGTCGATCCGGGAATTAAAAGTACACAACATTTGCCGACGGGACGCGTGTAAAGTGCGCCACGATTTAATCGCAGCCAATTATAAGATCGGCACTCGTATTATTTAATCTTAACTGCGGTCTCAACAAATCAAAATCATTACAAAGTCGTTTTCAGATAAACGGAATCATGGAGATTTAATCAATTGACAGAGATCTCGAAAATACTCTTTTGTGTGTGTGTGTGTGTACATTACTAAATAAAATGACGTTACTTACAAATATGTATATGAAAAGAAATAAATTTTGCTAAAATATCTAAAAATTTTCCAGACACAATCTGAAAATAATTTTGTCGTGGATCCTCAAACAATTATTTAGAACGCTCGAAAGCGGGTTGCTAAAATGTCGAAAATTTTTGCAGCACTATCATCATGCTTTCTACTTACTTATTTTGATAGAGCAACAAAATTATTTTCAAATTTATATTTAGTAAAATTTTGAGCAAGGTTTTTTCCATGTAGAATTTTCACAGAAAGACAACTCGTACAATTCCCATAATCATAACTTGGCGTGGCGGAGCAGCGGTTTATTCTTAATACATCTTTGGGCCTCGTCGTTGCACCTGTTACTCCCGAAAAACGAAAGAGGCCCGGCAATTACGGAGCAATCAATTACGAATTTCAAAGCTGGACGCACGCAGCGCTCGAGCGAGTACGCTCGCTTAATTACGATGTATGTGTATACCGGATACGTGTCCTGGCGCAGATATTGACACTCGATTATCAGTTAATTTCTTAATTGCCGAAATCACTTACTTGCCCGCTCCGATTTCTCCATTCGTTTGCATGTCGTGGCTACATTATACTCGTATATGAGTACATGAATCGGTACACGTCTACACGAAAGCTCGTCCTAAATCACTATAATGACACACTTCAACGGGAAAACAAACAGAGCCATGATAATCAGCGGAATTACCATCTGGTACAACGCTGTCCCAGATTTCGTTCCCAAATGGTAATTTAGTTTAATATTGGAGGACATTTATACAAAATGTGGCGAGGGTCTTTAATTTTCGGCTGATTTAAAATTGAGATTTTTTTTCCTCACAGAGAGACATCGATAGTTATCGGTAATTGGAGAAGAAAGGTTTCTCACGAATTAAATTTCGAGAAATCAAATAACATTTCAATCGATTTCAAGTGAAGTTTGTTATAAAATAATGTTATCTCGACGGGTATTACAAAGCATGACAAAAATACTAATTGCAAAGTAATTTAGTCGACATCTCGTATTCTCTACAAGTTTTTCCCTATATACGCCTATTTCCAGAGAGCTGGAAGGTGTCGCTGGCAATATTTTTCGTCAAGCCGGGCGGAAGTTCGAGTAATGGAACGGCAGTATGCGTGACGTTTATGGCCCTAACGGTTCTTTTTGCGGGCATAATCTTAACCGATTGAAACTGTCATTCAAGGAAGCGTGGTAATATCCGATACTCCCTGTATTCCCGGGAATCATAAAGGAACGAAAATTTCCGTAAACCGTTTCTTCTTGGGCGTAACGCCTGTAACCGCGTGAGAGAGGCGAAACGACTTCGATAACGGCTCCTCGCGAGCGGGCAAACGCTCAACAGGACTCGTCCTTCGGACGGCAGGACGGTGTACCAAGTTGTACCAAGACGACGGAGGACAATGGTCATAGGCAATTGGCGCGCCAGGCGCATTAAATTCGCCGGATTGGTTTCGGCGACAGGGGATAAGAGGGAGGGCCGAACGGCGCGACTCCCTCTCGCTCTCGGCCCTCGGCCTCACCTCGTTAAAAGGAGCCGCCGTAGCGGCGTAATACCTCATTACATTTTTGCCACGGTGCGTAATGGCCTCTCGATTTACACTGGTCAGCGAGCGCGCGCTCACCAGCACGCTCGTCGCTCCGTTACGTGGCAGCCAATCGAGCCGATGAACCATGAGCCGCGGTAAACCCCCGGACGACCGGAGCGTTAACCAGTAACCAGTCACTTCCACAGTAATTACGGGGCTGGCTCGCATTCGCGTTTTATAGGCGAACCCTGCGAACCGAGGTGAGACGAGACGAGACGAGACGGGACGGGACGGGACGGGACGGGACGGGACTGGCCGGGACGAGACGACTCACTCGCTCGATTATTGCATTACTCATGCATAGGGCTTGGTGCGGGCAATACCGCTTGTCCGGAGTCGTAAGTGTCGTGCAGAAATCGCCGCCGCCGCCGCCGCCGCCGCGCAGCGCCGAGATTCCTCCGTTCTTTTTCGACGGACTCGCGGAGCTCCGCCCTCCTTTCCCCTATTCGATCGTCGCTGACAGCGCTAGTCGGAGATCCGCTGAGCGAATCTCGAGATTCAGGAATGTCTCTTCGAAAAGCTCGAACGATGATCGTTGCTTTTCTCTGAAAATAACCGGGCACAAAACCGGGTTCCGGAACGGCGAACGCGTCACCGGCGTGGTTCACCGCAAGACAAACAGTCACGGGGATAAGGACGAGTTTACGGCCGTCGGCAAACGTGGCTAATTTATTATTTAGAGAGAAGCAGTTAGCACATCCGGGTGAGAGGAGAAAAAGGAATATGATACGCGGAGCGGGATCAGACAGGAGGATGCATCGAGAGGCGGCGAAGCGCGCAGCTGGTAGACGCGCAAGACAAACGGGAGTTTGTCGATCTGTTGGACGGATCGTTCGGGGGCTAATTAAGAACTCGAGCCGCGTCCGAGACGCGTGCGGGAGAGAGCGATTGCCATCGGTACACTCTCGATCGATTAATTTGATTTCCTTGGCGAGGATCGTCGCAACATCGTCGGGGATCGCTCGATCTTCCCGCGCGCGCCGTGCTCCACGGCTCGGGAACACCGTTGTACGTCGAGTATTTATTGAGACAGGTGACCACGAGGTGTATGGGCAAACGCGTGTCTCCTTGTTTTTATCTACCTCCCCTTTACTCTCGGCCCTTGATCACGACGATGTCGACGGAACTGAATTTACTGTCGTAAGCGTCACCCGTCGGCGACAGAAGCTAATTTTCCGCGTTAATCGCCGAAGAGCAGCGAGGCTTTTACAATCGCATTTTATAAACTATGATTTATACGCACACGAGTGTCCCGTTATTCTCTTTCACTTACGCGGTGAGAATTTTCTCTTAGAATTTATCCTTTCAAAGTCCTGGAGAATTTTACTCCGTTTTTAATAGAATCTTAGTAACGTCGAATCAAACTGTCTTAAGCCAAGATTAAGATTGTTAAATTAAGATTACCAAATTCTTTCAAGAAGAAATTTTACATTCCTGCTTACATATAAAACAATGAATTATTGATTTCATACTAATTTTTTTCTGTGTAGACTTTATACTTGTGCCATCATTTATACTTATACACATGTTTATTACTATTCATCAGTCAAACTCTGTTTCATACTTATATATTTACAGAATTAGAGTAAAATTTTTTAAAGCCCATGTTGTCCTACGACATTCACGAGTTTTAGGATAAATTACAAAAAAAAAAGGGAAATACTCTCTCCGTATAAAGAAGGAAAGACCCTAACCGAGAAAATATCTTTGCAAGTTCTAAAATAAAGGCAATTTCCCTTCAAGTAACTTCACAAGACATAGATGTGTAAAAGGATTATTTCTTAAATCATTTTTTGTATCCATGTTTTACATTAATCTGCCCCCAAGGGGCTCGAATGTGATCTGCCTGCTTGCGTGAACGACGGTGTATCGATTGCAATGCGCGACTCGAGAAAGAAGACATCAATCCAGTCGTCTCGAATCGGCGTGCGACGATCGAGAATCGCCAAGTCCTCTCGTCGTTGAACATTCGTAACGACCGCGAGCCTCGCCACGGCGACAAACGGTGCCACGCACACCATCTCCCTCTTCTCTCTTTCTGTCTCCTCGTTTTCTCATTTATTTCTTCACCTTCTTCCTTCTTCTTATCCGCGGTCTTAACGCCTTTACGTTTGCGCGCGCACGCGTCGTGCGTTGATCTTCTCTCGGTCGCTCTCTCTTTCTCCCTCTCTCATGTTTTATGTCTCGGCTCTTTGACTAAGGTTTTTGCGCCGGTCCCGCTTCGTTATGGCCTTCATATGAGTTATGCTAATTGAATGTATGATAACCAGCGACTTTAATTGGAATGTAACCGAGCGGCCCCCGTGCGCGTCGATTTTCAGGAACGTTTACTGCGCAAAACTGACGGTAGGGACGTTGATCGTTGCGAATCGAGCAACGACGGACTGCACAAGACTCGCCACGCATTAACGTCGAGAAATCGCCCGAATCAACTCGGTATAGTCCGATAATAGGTCAAAATCTCAAGTAAAAAGACACTTTCTAGTTTGTATTTAGGTTTCCAAAGTTTTTGTTTAATATGATCCAGAAACAAAGCGAGATGTCGGTATCGGTAACTTTTCTCTGAATTTGTAGCTTTTATGCCATCTATATTTTTCCAAAGTAGAAATAAGTCGTGATGTAAGAAATTAATGAGAAAGATACATGCACATTTCTTACTGGAACGCAGAAATATAAATTACACACGGTCTTGAGAAAATCGACGAGAATTCCCAAAGAAAGTTTATAACTCGCAGGAAGTAAACTAAAAAAAAGAGTCTTACAATTAGTAATAATAATCAAACTTAGATGACAGTTACTAAATCTTGGTGAAACAGTTTCGATTAAATATTCAGTTAAACATATTTAGTAATTTTTAATAACCGTTTAACAACTAATTGGTTGTTATTATATTTGGTTATTATTAACATAATTACCAAATATTACTAAATATCTGATTACATTAATCAAACGATTAATTGCAATTATTTTAGCAAAGCTAGATTATTATTGCTAAACTCTTTTCTTCGGTGTACAAAGAGAGAGAAAGAGAGTATCACGATGTGGCCCGAGACCCTAAATTATGTGCGCAGATGAGACCGACGATAACAAATCTATCGATCACAACTGGATCGTAAAATCGACGCGGCCTTTTTAAACATTTCAAAGTGAGCCCGTTTAAGGGTACGCACGGTCGTGCCGTATAAAAAAAAAGAAGGACGGAAAAGAGATCAAGTGGAGAAGATGTGTGCCCCGTTGTCTCTTTAATTTCGTGACGTGCGTTTTGCACCTGGTGCCGCCTCCTTATCACGTCGGCGAGCTACTTTCTAAAGACCAACATTAGCATTTTTCAACTAATAGGCGATCAAATCGAGCGAGAGTGTTTTGATAAAAAATAAATAAATAAAAAAAAATAAAGAAAGAAAAGTATCATTCTCTTATCTGAAAGTGTAGGATGCAAAACGGGCGTGCAGTTGCAAGCCCACCCAGCGCGGGCTACTAGAGTCATTCGATGAATTCTGATGACTCGCGATATATACAACCAGCTAGATTTATCGACTTTTTTTTGCCATTTAGCGTCTTCGTTTCATCGAGATAGCGAGACGTTCGCGCGGACAAGCCCAGCAGGTGAATCTACACCGGGGACAAACACCGGGGCGGCCGAATCTCGGTCCTCCGGTGGCAAAAAGTGATCTTTATGGCTGCTCGGTGACGATATGAACGAGTAAAAAAGGTTCACACGTTCGAAAAATGATGCTCGATCCCTTATACGAGATTCTTCGCTCGGCTGCGGCTGCGGCTCCGTTCCAAAAACGCAAGAAGGAGCGCGAATAATCGCGGCGACGATCGCTCCGTCGCAGAGATCCGTCGCCGACAAAAACACGGATAATTGAGCCATTACACGGAAATGCGTAATAAACGGCACAAGTAATTTTCCGAGTATCGTCGTGCCTTTTTCGCCCCCACCCTCCCACCCCGACCGGCCACTAAATTACTCGTACAGCTACCCCCGTTTAAGTACGTCTCGGTAGGTATGCCGTGTAGTCGGATTCTCGCTTTTTGCCGCCTCATCGGAACGGATCGGGCCCGTCGTCGTCGGATAACATCGATTTCTACCTGTCTTTTTCCGGGCGCGCGACCCGATCCGCTTATAAGGGATCGCGTCCAGATTCCGATTTTGGTGCGGCTCGTCGGCCCTTTTGTGAATCATATCAACCGATATCGCGGTGTCGCACGTACGCATATCCCGGGAACAATCTCGCGTAGCGCGCTCGCGTAGATCGATGCAGCCCCGCGGCGATAAATGACGGGGCGCGAAGCAGGTGAGGTAGAAAAAGGTAGCGGGACACGCGGCGGGCATAAATCCTGCGGATTGCGATTGCTGCTGCGGCGGATCGGCGACGTCCGTTCCGAACGGCCGCGAGCCATTAGTCGCTCCGGGCAGCTCCTGGGCGCGTCGACGATCGTGTAATCGACTTCGTCTGGTATAATCCGCTTGCGGATGACTTATTGGGGAGCGTACGTTAAACAGTCGCTGATACTCGATAATGATGTAATTGATTGTACTTGGCATTCTGCTGAAATACCATGCGATTATTAAGATCGATGTTGGAGATGCGATATGACTAACGTAATAATTTAGCCCGGCAGAGTGGATTTTTTTTTTTAATGACGCAATCCGTCGCTCATTCGCTGATGTTATCGAGAGAAATGCATCGTACGGAGCAACATGATCTTTAAAAAATAACGAAGCTTTTGTGGCGTTAAATTCTAGCGCTAAATTCTATACGCAGCAATGACGAGAACGCTTAATCACCGCAATTAAAAGTTTGATCTGCGCGAGTAAAACGTTTGGTTTAAGGTCCGAGGCACAAGTTGAGGACAAACATCCTCCGAGCAGCTCGCGGTGAAGTCGCCGCCAACAGAGTTGCGAATCGATTTACTAGCCAATAAAGTACAATTTACATACGATACTTTAGATGCACCAGGAGGTTCCGAAAGAGGCGTGTTCCTCTTATTCCCTCGCTCGAGAAAAAGACAGAAAGGCAGGTCCGACTTATATCCATCATAAACATTTCGATAAAATGATAATCGATGATCTCCTACAATAAGTTTCAGAAACTTGTACTTGTATTTAATCGGGTAACATCAACGGAGAGGGGAATTATTAGTCAGAGCGACTGTGAGAATAAAAGCCTCTTCGATCCAGTGAAAATCTTTCTCTCGCCGAGCGCGAGAGAGCCGCGAGAAGCCACTCGGACGACCCTCCACGGTAAAAGGTTACATCGACCGCGGACGACGTCCGCGATGTCGTAAACACAGATCACCTTTATGGTTAATACATTATCACGGTGACGTGTAAGTAATAATGTTTCATGGACGCTGCCAGATGCGCCAATGTCACACTCCACGGGTCCGGCCTATGGCGCGCGCCGCGGGGGTTCCCGTAGGTCGTCCCTATCCGAAGGACCGTGTGCGGCTCTCTCGCGTTCGCGACCGCGTGTATGCGTGCGTGCGTACTTGCGTGCGTGTACGATGTCATTATGCGCGCGCGTTACTTTCCCGCGACGACCGCAAAACTACCCGCGATTGATAATTACGCCAATTATGCCATTAAACTGTTTATACAGGCGATACCGAATCCTCGGCGACGATTCAGATTACGTAAAACGCTACAAATCGTGGCGCATCATTTTTTTTTTTTTTTTTTTGGAAGTTTCTCTCTTCTTGAGTTTAAGGATGTACAAGACATTTCTCAAAACATTAAGAAAATTATGAAAAAATTACGGATTGTTTTGTATTACATTTGAAAGTAGTAAAAAAAAATTTGGCGACGATTTTCTATCTGGATAAATAAATTATTTCAATAAGGAGTAGACATGTATTCGAATAAAAATATAATTAATAATGAAATAATTAAATAAGAAATAATTTAAAAAATCTGAATTTTTTAATTCAAGTACTTTTAATATTCAAAATAATTTGTGTAAAGTTTCATTGCAATGCAGAAATCAGTTTTGTAAAATAATACAATTTATTTATTTACGAGATAACTAAACAGACAATCGCAATAAAACTTTGTATAAATCATCTTGAATACTCAAAGTATTTACATACAAAAAGTGAGATTTTTCTTAATGTGGTAAAAAATAATTTAATTTTTGATGATAGAATAAACAAACTATAAAAATATGTTATTAAATAAAAATATAACCTTTTATATATTATTCATAGAGTTTATTTGAAGTGTTAATATTAATCACATTTTCAAATTTTATTCATTTTGCATGGACTGATATATGTGTCCGATATATCCTTAATCAAAGATAAAACAAGTCTATGATACGTAAGTCTATAATATGAGAACTATCTATAATATGAGCAGAAAAACGTGTGAAAAAGATTTCAATTATTTTCACCATTCTGTTTCTGAAATATAAATTTTTATTACAAGTATATGAAAATCTCATGCCGTTTATATATTTTCAAATAAATAAATTAAATTAAATTTCTATTCGTAATTATAAAAAGAACATTCAAGAACAGTTTGGTGAAGTTTCACATAAATGTACCGTGAAGTTCGAGAGAAATTCATATCTTTTGACAAACTAAAGTGAGAATATCTGCCGGATGGACGATGATTGATGGGCGATGTGTCAGCGAATTATCAACGTAAAACGACGTATATCTGACACAATTAAAAATGTAACACGTTAATAACGAAAAATGTTAATCTGCTGTTTCAATTAAGATTACATTTAACTTACCATTTTTCAAATATAATTACAAATAAATTTTATATTTGCTCTCCATTTTTTTAGACGTTATTGATATTTAGATGAAATGACAGTCTTATTAACTTTTGTCACTTTAAAAATACATATTAACACAAAACTGATGGTGCTCGTGCGTTTCTAAATTCTGAAATAATGATATTCATTTCTGAAAGATTTCTGTGACATGCAACTCAAAGATGATAAAAACGATAAGCGAAGATCACGAGTGTTCCATGGCAAATTATACGCCATGTCGAATTTATTCTGCCTTCGCTCGCGTGGCTGTCTCACACACATACACCTTTCCCATTCTTCTTTCGCGCTATTGTTCGTTGAGATTACCCCCATCGAGTCAATTGACATGAGGTAATCTCGAAATCGCACGCATCAACGTCGGGAAACAATTTCCGGGCGGTGGTCGCGAGGGGCAGAAGAGAAGGGCAAAGGCAGGGAATCGCTCCTTAGGCGTTTCGTAAGAATTTCGCGTCCGCGGCCGGATTCCAACGACTGGTTTTACGTCGAAACTGCAAATGGATCGGGGCCTAAAATATGTCGGCCCAATTTGCCGGTGTCTGTTGCCTCTGGGGCCTGACCGAGCGGGGCCGACGGTCGCGGTTGCCTCTCCCTTACTCTCTCGTTAGTCGCCCCGAGCTGCTCCCTTGCACACACACGCGTACCTTTCTCTCTTTCTCTCGTCCTTTCCCGCCTCCTTCCTCTCCACCTCTCCTTCCGTTCGCTCATTTCGTCCGGCACCATCGCCGCCTCCTCCTCGCTTTTCGGCTCGTGTTAAGGGAGATATATGCGCTGCCTCTCCCTCAGCGAATTCGAGTTTGATTGGGCATGTACAGGTGCTCGCGAGAGGGACGCCCCGGCGATAAATACGGTAAGAGAAACGGCTTGTCGCTGATAGCTGAGTGGCCAAGTGTATGCCCGCGTCCCGGAAAATCTCGGTTAACAGGTTTACGCCGATTACAGTGCATTGCGTGTTCGCTCATAACAGGATCGAATTTATCAATATTAAAGTTAATCACCAGGAGAACTAATTTTTGTTGGCTAATTTACATTCTGCGACTCCTCCAAATAAATTATACTGTACAGCGTAAACGTTTGTATCTTCAATCCGACAAACGGATACTTTTTTTGAGATAATGAACATAATAATTGTAAATTACACATATTATCCCCGAGGAAGAGGACAAAAGTTTTTCGACATAAAATCTTGATACGAACGGAAAGGTCAGTAAGGACCGGTTGTCGCGTTCGCCATCGAAACAGATTCGAAGCAGATATATACAAATGTCTGACATTTTTGTAAAATTTGGACCTTTTAAATTTGGCCTCGTTATCTGTACCCAAAAAATCTTAATTTGCCAAATGCGTTACGTGTGAATTATCGGAACATGATCAACGGACACAATGCGATCTGTATCTCTCAAGCATGTATCCGATAATAATCACCCCAACGACATTTTTACATTTTTCACGTCGGAGCTTTGCCGATGTAAAAGGGCAGATGATCGAGATCAACTCTAAATTTAGGTCGGCGCTGTGCGTTCGTCATCTCGTAAATTCGGGCGAGCTGACAGTGACTATAAAGTCACTCGATTGCCCCGGCAAATTTTCAGAACTAAAAGGATGAGCGATCGGCCGAGTGGACGGGATGACTGTGTAAATCTTGTATGATCAGAATTTATCACGGATTAAAAACCATCTGATCCTCTGCGATATCAATTAAAAAAACACGGCGGCCGCGCGATTGGAGAAATGACTGACCGTGCAATCCAGATCTTGCAAAAAGCGAGCCAATCCTGTCCGTCCGACATATTTCAGATTGACGCAAAAAATATTATGTAATTTTTTCCTTATAAATATTCTCTATAAATATCAAGTTTATATCAATTTTATCGCTACCATTAATTGTGCATAAAATAATTACAACATGGAATATTTATTTCAGCAGCTTATTGCCAAGAAGAGACTTGGTTTATAGAAATTCTTAACCACACACTCTTCCATCCATTATTAAATAATTATAATAACATTTTATTGCGGAAAGATCTCTGAAGAAGATATTCACGCACTGAAAAAAAATTGTTAATTTAATTGAATTTTTTAACTGGAATTTCTTCAGTTCAAGTATTTTATGTATTTAAATCCAATTATACATAAATACTTGAATAGAAAAAATTTAATCGAATGAAAAACTTTAGTCAAGTTAACAATTTTTTTCCTCGGTGCACAAATAATGCTCTTACAAAGATTCCTCTTTCAAAATTTCGCCCAAGCAACTGCACCAAATTATTTGTGGACAGTGACGGGCCTTTTCGTTTTCTTCCCTTCTCTCCCTCGGCCGATCTCTTTCTGCTGCTGCGGTCGCGAGGAATTAAAATTGTTCGAACTCACTGCCGCCGTGCTCGCGGACATTTCTGCGGAAAGAAAGAAACGATCGGCGCGACGAACACCGTGGTACAACGAGGCAACGGCCAATTCCGAGGCGGGCGCATAAAGCGGCTGCGTTTTGCCGGACCGTCACCGTCGCAGTTTTGCGGCCGAAAGAGCGATTGTACCGGGACACACGTATACACGTCGCGAGAATCATCCAATTATGGCACGGGAAGAAATACCACCGGCCTGATTGGATAGTTAAGACGTTCTACTCGCGCCTGCACGCACTCGTCCGACCGCAAAAATAAAACGATCCCAGCATCCTCGCATCCACGCGCGCGCGCGCACACACGAGTGTACCGTGGAACATTTCTCAAAATTGCAGCTTGCCTCCAATAAATTGTCGTCCTCGAAAGCTTATGTTCGCGCGAAACGAACTGTTCTCTGCCGCGGATTTACAGCGGACTTACAATTAGAATTACAATTTGAACAAAAAATCCCATAACTCAATTGCAACGCATCACGCGTCATTATTCAGCGGGCGCGAGCGCGAGCGCGCGTTAATTAAATTAATTGCGACGGCGAGAGGAGACGGCCGGGGTTACACGAGGCGGTTCGCCAACCCTGCAATTTCGTATCGACTCGCGGAAATCGTCCAATTATGGCGCGAGAGGGAGAGACCGGTCGTCTTTATCGGTTAGTTAAGACGTTTTAAGAACGGTCGTTCTCGCGGGCGCGCTGAATCACCATCCTCCTTTTCACTCGGGGTGGGAGTGACATAGCGCGGTTTTCACACTCGGACATCTCGAACGAGGCCACGCAAATAAAGTCGCGCGATTGAACGCGAGATTGGTCCAATTACCGTAGAGAATTGGAGGCTAATGCGAGCAGCCGATGGAAATTAAGCGATTTTCAATCCGCGCCGGGGATGACACGGCTGCAGATATGCAACATTGCGTTTTAACGCGCGATCCATAGACGGCGACGTTATCGCTTTATCGCGTTGACGCAGTGACGCAGCGCGCGGCGGTTGCATTCGAAAAAGTCGCTCTTTCCTAAATTTAACCCTTTAGCGCCGCGCGTATTCATTAGGGCCCGTCCCCGGGATCGTAATCTTAAATCTCGGCTTAATTCCGGATCGTTATCGGGTAGAGTTATAGGGTTAATTATCTTAATTGTTCGACGTGACTGCGAGAATGCGGCGTGTTTTATCCAAGCGCGCGACAACTTTGTATCAGAAATAGTCGCGAGCGTTGCGAAAATCACCCAATTAAGACGTGCGGGAATATAGACAGATACTCGAGCAGATAGCTCAGAATTCTCTGTATCTGGAGTCGCGCGAACTACTTTACATGAGTTGACGATTCTCCTAAAATGTTGTAAAGCCCCGTGCCGTTTAGCTCTGCCAATCGGCCACAGTCCGCATGCAATTCGCAACTAATCTCCGTCTAATTGACTTCCCCTTTTTCTCGCAGCTGCAGATACGCGATAAAGGAAATGGATTTAGTTTCGAATCGCGAGCCGCGCCCCGATCAATTAAACTCGAACGAAAATCAAGGAAAATGAATCAAGTGCCGTAACACTTTCTCGAGGACTCGTAACTGCACCGCGTGCGCTTTGCACATTAACGGCGTAATGCGTTTCGCCGTGGCGCGCGGCGCGGCGAGAGAGATGCCGAAAGTGTTGAGAATCCGCGCGAAGCTCTCTCACCACCGATCTTCTCGATTGCGCAACCTAATTAAAAAATTAAGAGCAGCGGATAATTTAATTCACCGTTACGTAAGTCGCGCGAGGCTCGGGGAGGAACGCGAGGGAGAGAAAATCACGAGTCGGCGCTTTTATCCGCGGTTTTATCGGTTACTCTCAGGCCCAGAACCGTTCCTCATGAAAGAAAATCATCCAATTACAGACCGGCGCCTATCTCTCGGATCTTTCGGTTCGCTCGGGCGAAAGAGCGCGCGTACGGGGCCGCCGAACGGCGAAGGGGAGTGGAAGGAGCCACGGGGTGTTCAATTATTTCAATCGGGCGGTCGGAGCGCGGCGAGGGGTCGGTCGCGTTTTGAAAATGGGTGTGAACACTCGTGACAACTTACACAGTGTTATCTGGTAGTAGCAGAATGCGCTGGTAATCCTTCGCTAAGCCCCCGCTAAGCCGGGGATCCACGTGCCACGTGATATATACGATACACCTCAGGGGCTTACCCTTAACAGCCAGACACAGTTGCACGGAAACGCAGTTACTGCGGCTTATTCGATTCGGATGCAACGCGCCAAATACATCTCGACGCTCGCTGATCGACGACGTCTTTTGCGCGATCGAGAAATCTAATTTATATCGCCTCTCTCGAATGACGAAATTATAATAGGCGAGAGTTGTCGAAATGCGCACCACTCAACTTCTTTCACTCAATTCTTTATTATATTTCTCATTTGGTTAATTTGTATACAAATTAATGTTGCAAATTGTATCTTAATGTTTCAGGTACCTAATTAATATATGTTTGACCTTTCATTAATAATAAATTAATTTTATGTAAGCCTTTCAACAACATGTTACAAAAGATGTGATTTAGTCAATCGGTCGTCCAAATTTTATCTGGGTTTTTTAAATTGTATCACCTTTGAAAAAATTGATAATTAAAAAGATAATGAATTATTAATTAATACTTGTTTAATGATTTATCGAAAAAAGAATCAAATATTTAATAAATAATTAATAATAATAATGAAAAAATAAAAATATCAAAATAAAATTTGTTTGAATTTATTTTTGCAATTGATATTTTATTATTAGTTTCATTTATCAGTCTTACATTAATATTATTTATTGTAATAAAACTTGTTTTAGTACAATTTGAGAAACTGATAAATTTTGAAAAAAGCTTCTTTCAAGAAAATATAAACATTCAGTATAAAATTGTATCATTACATTATTATCGGCTAAATAAATTAATCAAAAAGTAACATCAATTTTACTCAATTTTTTCAAGTGTTTACACACAAAAGAAGATGAAAAAAATAAAATCTGTTGAATTTTTGCTATTACTCATTTTTCATTTACTTCATATTTTTTGTAACTAAATTTTGTTTATATTATACAAAAATATAAAATATCGATGAGGTACGATTTAAATGGCCGACATGTATTTGATAACTCTCCTATATCCGAATCATTCAAAGATTTTTCAAATTTTTTTGCGAACATCTTCTAATGATTAATTTAACTGAGTAGAGAATTTAATAGTAAAACAATATTGACTTGGCACTCGAAATTGTTCGTACGCGATGATGCCCTTCGAGAGAGTCAAGTCATCGACGTTGAAACGATCGAGGGGTGCATAAAGGGCATCTGGAGGGTGGACACACGTACAACACGTGCGAAAGGGATCGCGACCCAGGCGCGTGTCAGATCGATCCGCGGGAAAACATATTTAGAGTGTTTACGCTTGCTACGTATCGAATCGAAGTACGATTGTATCGCGTATTTTGTAAACACGACGGAACTATACTTTCTACCACGCATTACGAAAGTGTGTCGGAGCAGGGCACCTTGGTGGTCCCGATCATAAATCTCTGAAACATCGGAAATACAGGGGCTAATGTCGCTATTAAATAATACCGCGTCAGATAATTCTACGTTACTAATTCTGTTTGCGCTCCCGGCCGAATTATCTTAAAGTCATAAATCTTCCCACCGTATAATTTGGAAGGTAATCGGCAGCGCTTTTTGGAGACCGCGAGGACCGGAATCGCGTCGATTTTACGTAATTCCCATCATTCCGCCGCGCGCGTTTCGATAAGAGGCGAGCTCGAAACGTAAACGAAATGTATTCGTTTTGCGCAAGAACTGCGAACTGAGAATTTTTGATAATTCGCTGGCCACATTTACGAGCGTTCACCCAAGTGCTGCGGGGGCACGCTGGCTGGGGATCGGCGACGGTTGACGACGTACAATTACGGAATCATCACGAAATCGTGAGCCCGAACACATCGTGTGTGGGTCATAAATTTCTGGCTTCTCACCCGTACGCGTTTTCCTCGCCCGTGCTTATTATGACGTCCTCGAGCGCGTTTAATCGCCGAACTCGGGGCCGAGCGCATTTCGCGTCGTTAAAACCACTCCAGAGGTGGTCCTCCTCGTCAAGTACGATTGTATTATGTAATAACGAGCTATCAGCGTGCTGAATTGATATTCCGTTTTAATGATCTCCTCCGCTTTTCCTCGTTTCCTCCGCCCCCTCGCGTATGCACCGCGCGATCGCTCGCGGACTTTCTACGAGTGCAAATCCGCCACGTGGAGAACGATATTTCTGCGACCGGCTTGTGGAAGAACCCGGCCGCGTTTCTCTCTTTCGTGACTTCGCGCGCGCAAGTATGTCAACGTCATTGGCAACGGTATAATTCGCGTCATTAAGGCTTAAACAGAAGATGACCGTTCGTTTGCGATTTGCACGTGAAATCATTTCACACGTATAAGATAAAAAGAAAAAGAGAGAAAGAAAGCGAGAGAGGTGCAACTGAAAATATCGAGAAGACGATGCAAAAGTTTATCCGCTGCTTTAAGAAAGCAAGAAGATACAAATTCGTAGAAATGTTCTTTCTTCCTTTTCTTCCTCTCTGTCTCTTCGCCCTTCGCCTCTCGTTCAATCGTCCGAGGCCTTTGTGTTTCCTAGATCTCTCGCGAGCTCCAGCTATATATGCGTGCCAATTTCATGGGAATAATTTGCAAAGCGTTACACGAGCGTTACACGCAACAAAATTGCATACGGATCGAGAGATGCCTTCGAAGCGAGATGCATTACCAAAGGCATGCGGGCCGGCGTAAAAGCCGGAGAGGAACGAGGTGAGAGAAGATCGAAGCGAGTTCGAAACCTTTTCATTTGTTTTACTGTGCCCCCGGGCGCGATTGGTATCGATAGAGTTATTTTGGTCAGGCGAGCACACGAGCTCGATTGTAACGGACTGCAAAGTGAGCACTTCTACTCGAAAGTGCAGGGGCATCGGAATTGCGTTTTCGAGATTCGTTGAAACGATTCTTCCAACCCGTTTCGTTTAAAATCTGCGCGTCACACCCTCGTTTTATTCAATTTCACCCCCACGTCTCTATGAGAATTATGTTTTTCATTTAAATTTATATTAAGAGAAGAGGATCTGTAACGACAGATTTTGGTCTCCTGCAAATTTTAGACTCATGAAAATTTATATCTCGATGTCAGTTATGTTCAATTTGAATGATTCCAAAAAATTAGAAAATAAATACAAAGCTCGAGGCTCCTACAGAAGAACAATTCAAATAAGACAAGAAGAGCTTAAGAGCCGTGCTGGGTGTTGTGCGCCAAATACAAAACAAATACAAAAGTAAATCAAGTATACGTTTCGACTTTTAATCAATGACTGATTCCATTTCGAACAAAGATATTCAGTGCAATGTTACTATATTTACTTTGAAAATCAATTTTCTAAATACCTAATGTATCGAAAAACCTACCAAAAAAATTGTGGCACTTGTATTAGACAATAATTTGGAATCATTCTAGAATGGCAGTTTTCTCAATTCTTTTTTATTCGATGCCGACGCTCTTATACGCTAGAATTGAAATAATATGTGCCAATAAATCCAAAAGTAAACACTATCCGTTTGAACTAGAATCACATTAAATTGACCTCGAGATATAAATTTTCATAAGTTTGGTCAAAACCTGCAGAGGGCTAGAATCAACCCCTTTTCAAACTTGTTTAATTGCGCGACTTAATCAATAAAAGTAACAAACTCTTTTTCGTCTTTATTTCCAAGTGTCTCTCGTTTTCCTTCGCCGTCGTAAGAATTCCGTCGTCGCCGGAAGTTTCCGCGAGAACAAGCAAATCGACGGATAGAAACGAGTAAGAAGAAAAAAAAAAGTAATCGATGAAACCGTCCAGGGGTATCGTGATTCTCGGATAGCGGCGACTGCTCCGAGATTGCGAGGACAATCCGCAGTTTGGCTGGGCACGTGTGCGAGCACGTCATTAGGACCACCCTTCGCGATTGTAGTGGCGAACGGTGGCACTTTTTTTCGGAAATGTGTAATAGTGCTTCGTGCGGGGACCATTTAACTCAGGTCCGCGGTAAATTGTCCCGGGCCCCGAAGGTGCGACTGCAAATGACACCGGACCAGCGCAAAGCGCCGCAAAATTGCGACGCTCTAAGCCAAATCTTCGCCGCGCTCCGCGCCGGCTGCGAACGTTCGCACGAATGTCCGTCTCCCCTGCACGCGCTTTTCTGGACAAAGCTCCGTCCGGATATCGACGGCGAGGATGGGTTTCGAGGTACCCAGAACGGGTGCCCCGTGCAACGTGCTGTTCGCGGGACGAAATAACTCGTGAATTGTTAACGGCGCGCAGGTAATACGCCGGTGATGCAACAACGATGCCTAACCCGCCCGCGCTGCTGCCTCGCATGCCGCGCTGCATTACAGGTCCGCGCTTGTAATAACGACGATAATAATATTAGTAGCATCCCTAATGATCTTGTATTATCCCAAGTGCGATTTGCTGTTCAGCAAGCCGAACAAAGTGGCAGATTTCTTTCAGTTTACTGTGTGAAAACGTTTCACGAGACGCTGCGCTCCCGCATTCCGCGGCAAGACATTAACATGTACGTAATAAGATACATTACGTTCGGCACATTATTATCCGCTACCTTCCCACACGCGTCTGCATAACGCGTACATTTCCGAGACGTTCGGCGCGTGCAAATGTACGCCTAATTTTTTCGCTATTTCTCGGCCGCTTTTTGACAGGTCGGCGGAGGAGAACGATCGCTCAATCATTTCCACGGCACTCTAAAAACGTAAACACGCGTCGCAACGTTCCTCGCGTAGTTTCGTCGGTTCCGTCGGTTTTAATAAGCGGGCCGGTCGATTTCGTGCTCACGGTAGAAGCCACAAATAAAGCTCGAGCATAGACGGGGAACGATTTTTCGACGTAAACCATAGTCCCGGCACGTCACAGATAATGACTCTTGAAATCGGTGTGCGTTCCTGCTCTTCTTTGGGGCCGCGGCACACGAGAACGAAGCGAAGGGGATTACGGAAAACCTATACCTATACACACGGCTGTCTCCCGGACGGAAAGGCGCGAACGCTGTTCGTATACACCATCCGAGAGATGAGCGTCCCTCGCGACGAACGCTCGTACAGCAAACGGTCAACTTGGTGATATTCCCGGAGACAAATCCGCATTCCTCGACGGGGAGGACGACGTGCAAGAAGCCGCCGTCGCGGATCGATCGATGCGACACACACGCACGTGCATCACGTACGAACGGGAGCAAAATGATCGGTGGCGACAATTTGTGCCTCTTGAGTAACGAAATCTTGAACGCCGCACGACTGACGTAACGATTTCTTGTGAGGGACGCATTGAGAGAAAATATATATTACAACAAAAAAATTTTTAAGTAGTAGAGAGAGATATTTTGACCGTTGCTGTATCAATACAAATTGAACAAGAATGAATATACTTTCCTTAAGTTCAAGAACAATATAAAATCACACAAACAATACAAGCACGAAAACCTAACTGCGACCGTAAAAGGCATTCTTATTCAATATTTGTACTAAAAAAATTTTACTTAAAACTCAAAAAAATTACTTACTCGGTGGGCCGAGTTAAAAATTTCTTAATTAAAATAATTATGAAAGAAAATAAAATAATTTTTATTCAAATAATTTTTTCTTGCAACTCTAGAAAATATTTGCTGTTAGACTATTTTTATATTCAAGATAATCAGATTTTTAATTTAAGAAAACAATTTAATATTATCAGTTTATTTGTAAAATCGTTATTTAAATATAAAAAATGTAATAATACAGAATTATATACTTAAGATAGTATATCTATTTACTTAAAAGTAAATATTTTTACTTAAACAGAATAAACAAATGTTTAATTTAAAATATGACTTTTTTAAATCTGTTTTTTTTTTCATTAAAAATAATTTTTCTCTCAGTATACACACGATGGGGCAGTTCTTTTTTTTTAATATATAAAAAATAAATTTAAAATGTTTTATGAAAAAGGTGTACATTAATTGATTTAAAAATTAATTATTTTATAAAAGAGAAATAGGCAAAATAATATGTGAACACTTTGGAAAATATACTACTTATTTTATTAATAAGATGTTGTCTTTAATGTAAATTTCATTTTTGTTTGAAGTAAATTATCATACAATGCTTGAATAATCACCAGTATTGTAACTCTATCGGAATATTTTAAAGAGATATTGGAGGAGAAATCTGTTTTTACTCCTTCGAAACTGCTCACAATGATATTCAGGATAGGCAGTTACGTAGGCAGAGAAAACCGTTGTTTTGAAGAACAGAGGATCATTTAGAGCATAGTGTGAAAAGCAAATTTCTTCCTCTAACATCTACGATATTTCATTGGATATCATTATTGTATGAATTTATTCCAAACAAGAATAAAATCTGCATTCAAGATAAATGACAAATTAATCCCTGATTAATAAAAAAAAGAGTATTTCCTTCACATTATTTTGTCCATCTCCTATATAAGTTAATATTATCGATACAAAAGACTTCTTTTTTCACTAGATGAATCGCAGTTCTAAGTTCTAACTCGGGGCTAATTTGCATATTTTTTTTCGAGCCGGATGTCCGTCGAGCTTCGTCGAGGCAACGTATGCTTAGAACGCAACGACGATAAAACGCGTCTAATCGACCAGACGCCGTAATCATAAACGTTCTCCCAAAATTTACACACAACAAATTGCAATTACGACCGGGGGCACGTGTGCGCTTCGTCGCCAACGGGGCCTCAATCCACCTCAATCAGCCTCCGATCTGCCACGTCTCTTTTCCTTGCACCCTCCCCCCTTCCTTCCCCCCTTCTCAGTGTGCGCGAACACAATTTACGAGAGCCACCGGGTAAGAGGAGCCTCTTAGAAAGTCAATGCGAAATTTCAGGGCGCCGCCTACTTGCGCTTAGATTGGTTGGTAGAAGCGTCCGATGCACCTATTACCAGCAGGACAACGCGCTCTGTCTCCCCCTTTCTCGCTTCGTTGCCTTTTTGCGTGCGTCCGTCGCACAGACTAGGAGAAAAACAAAAACAGAGAAGGAGAAAGCAAAGCAGAAAAGAAAGGAGATCGAAAAGAGAGGGAAAAAAAATTGCGGAGGGGGAGGAAGGTGCGCTTCGATCTTTGCCTTCGAGGGGACAGTTGCAGTCGCCTGTGTTCACCTGCCTTTGAGAATCTAAGCACACGAAATCACGAATGCCTATTAGCCATCGTGGCAAAGTGTGTCCGGCAGCCTCGGTCAACGTGGCAACGTGCACGGCACCCGTAATAGCGCAAAAATCGTTTCGCGATCGGCTCACGAGAAGCCTCCCGTAGTAAAAGGGACACTTTTTCATGAGAATCGGAGAAACGATCGTCTCCCGATAAATCTCGCTAACAATGCCCGCGACAGAAAACGTAATATTCGTCATGTTTCACGTTTACAATGAAATATGGTAGCTTAGCCAGCGGCAATTTTTCGCTCTCCGTCTCGGTGCACCGTGACGCGCTAAAGAAGAAAGAGTGATTTAGCGCGCGCATGCGAGCTCAATTATCGTTTCTATGCGGCGGATTATCGCGCCGCGTGAACACAAATTCGACTTTCTCGCCTCGGCGGTATGCCTCCAGTCACGCTGCTTGTTCCTGTCGTAATAGCGAAAAGTATCAACGTTCCCGTCAACCCTCAGCAAAACAGACGAGCTTTTCTCGACATCTCATACGGCGTTATCGGTCCAGGACTAATGTCGCAAACGAATTTTCAAGCGAATAATTAAGACGCTTAGATATCGAGCTTAAACGGCGTGAAGCACGCACGCGTTCCGCGCGGCGAGGCGCATTACGGTAGGCTGCGGTAGCGCAGCCTAGTGCACAAGTTCTCATTATTATTGTAAAACATAAAAAAAAAAAGATCAATTTCATTCGTTGAACGGAAGTTATGAAAGTCTAAAAGTTGCGCAAGGACTTTGCAAACACCCCGTACATCAGCTCGCGCATCTTGATAAAGGTAACTTCCGCCATTTCGCGCAATAACAAGCCGTCGATATTGAGACAACAGGTAGTCGGGCCGGACTCTCTTCGACAAGTCGTCAGCCACGATAATGCTGTGCGCGCGTTAATACGCGGTTGAGGGTATCGCAATTGGACGACATTAATGTCTCGACGGAGTGCTGATCATAGGCTATCATACATTTAGGCAGATGCGACAGAAATTGAACGTCTTCCCGGCCTCCAATCTTCAACGTTCGCCGTCTACATGTTCACTCTCTCCTTCCTTCTTTCTCGATCTGGTTTCCTTTTCATTCCTCCCCGTTAGCTGACGCGTCATTTTCGTGGCGGCTACGCGACACGTCGGATGCGAACGTTCATCGACACCTATCGGCTCTTATAGAGACGTGCCAGCGCCTAACTGGGTTACACCGAATGCTATTAGTGCGCGCGAACTCGATTATAAGGCAGACGCGATTGATTTGGGTCTCATGCGCGCCGAGTAATTTGCCAGATTGAATGTCTCCCGGCGAGTGCGCAGAGTCGAAGCTGCGAGTTATATAAAAGGGTTCCTTTGTTGTCTTTTGGAGCGATATTTCAGGGACAAAAACGTATTGAATGACGACTTCGTCGTACGAATGAATTCCAACTGACTTTGAAAAGAACGCTTCTCAATTTGACTTGTACACGGAAAGAACGGTTTTGATCTAAATATTTAGCTAGACACAAATAACTTGGTTGATCGTCACAACAATTACAATTGGAAAATTTGTGTTAAAAACATGCATCTCATATTCCAAACTCAAATTTTTATATTAATTTAACACAAGATGAATATGTTGAAAAGTAACATAAATATTATGTAAAAAATTAACACAAAAAATGTAACACTTTGACACAGTTTGGAAACAGAGTATGGAAACATATTTCTTCAGTAAAATTTATAATTCGTTGACACATACATTTTATTCATTTATTTGAAAATTTTTATTATACAACTAGGGTCGCTGCACCAGTCGCTGAACAGTCGCCAATAAATAACTGTTTAGAAAAACTATTTAAATAATAAGACTTTAAAATAATAAATTGCAAAACTAATTGTTAAAATCTTATTTGCATGTAGATTTTATTAAAAGTAATTTTTTATTTGAAAATGTAATTGTATTAAATTATTTTGTGTTTGTTCATTGACTGGTGCAGTGACCCTACATTATTATTATAATGTTTATTTTCTAACAAACATTAATTGTTATTTCAACACTAAAAAAATGTTAAATATTAATTTAATGCAAAAACTTTAACAAGGAGCGGTTTTAAATGATTTCTATTGTATATAAAAGACGTTCGATGAATAATACTGCGAAAAGTTTTGACATTCTAGCAAACAATTTTGAAATATTCTACACTAGTTTAATAGTTTAACGAAATTATTTTCAAATAATTATATTGTAAATCTTTAGCTACTTTAGCAAAACCGTTTTTTCCATGTATGTATCTTTTATTTAGTTTTAACTCTTTACTATGAATAACAAACTGCAGCGTCACAGTTCTCTGCATATAGCATTAAAATTACTTATACCGAATAACATATTGTATAGCTGTGTATAAAATTGCACGTGGCGCAAATTACCGGAGAAAGTTTTGATTACATTAATGATATGGAATTGAGTTCTTAATATCTAAAATTATCATTTAGCAACTAAAGTAAAAGGAGAAACGGGACGATCGAAGACTTTTCCTTTGAGAATGTCACAGAGAATCTTATTGCGTCACTACATAACGCTATAATTCTCGTAAAATTGAAATGCCGACCTTCAAAATTCGTATTACAACATAAACATTTCGATCGGAACATTTTGCTCGCCGCTCTGTGTATAATAAAAGTTCGCTTTACGACGTCGTAACTTAGCGATGCCGAATTTTTACTTAAAAGGTAATATATATTGCGCCACGTCCAAAATCGGACAGATCGCTACCGACTGTGTAATATACAACGAGACATTTTCAATCAACATTTTATACGGCGATTAACTTTGTGTTCCGAATAATTTCGAGAGCGTGAGAGTAATCAAGAGAGCGGTGTCGTCGACCCGCAGAAATTTCGACGGCGACTTGATCACCCGTCTGACTACGTCAGCGTTGTCGAGATTAGGGAGGATCTCTCTCTTTAAGGCCTGTCTGACGTAAACGAAGGCAAGAGGGCAACCTTTGATTTTCGCAGTCTGGCATTAATTTAGGAATGCGGGCAAGTACGCGGCCGGGGAACTTGATCGCGGCTGTAACTATCCACGCTACGCACTATATGGATAATCATTTCTGAAAAGTCGAGATATCCGCATTACCACGATAGCGGTGGAAAAACAGTCGAGCAAAATGAGTAACTCAATTTTCTACGTTCTATATGGTTATCCGTTAACGATCTTTTAATTAGGCCAAAGTGCGGCGACGACCGTCGGGCGTTCGGCTGAAATTGCAACGTCTCGATCGGGAACGTGACCCCCGTGCGGATCGTATTAAATCAAATCAGGCAACCTAATTGCTTACCGATACGTTCTATATCGATCGCCTCCCATGCGTTCCCGATACCGGCCGTCTCGGCCGGCGTTCCCGCACGCGCGCGCGCCTTTGCAGCACGCGTGCCGGGTCTCGCGCGAGGAGACGAGCCGAAAAAATCCTTGGTATAAAGAAAAAAGAGGAGAAGGAAAGTCGGGGCGAAAATAAAGGGAACGAACGGCTGTACGCGTGCGAGACAAGTTCGCCCTCTCGGGTGCACCTGATGATACCGTACACCGCGATCCCGCGCGCTCCTCCTCCATCCGTTCGTCCTTCCGCTGGCTCTCCTCTTCGACCAGTCGCGCACGCGAAATTTATCTCGTCCCGCCCGAGACACCAGGTGAATCGGTCTAATAAAAAAGTTACAGCCGCGTAAAACCGCACTGATGTCTCGTCGTGCCCACGATTAATTAATATATTTGTTCGTGATCTTTGTTCGATGCGGATTCTCAACGACAGCATTTTAGTTCCTCTTTCATCGAACTTCTCCATCTCCCTGTTATCTCCCAAAGGGAAAGCGTTCCCGCTACTTCGCTCGAAAAACCGAATAATTTTATTTCCTACGCGAGAGAACGATGACTCGTATAATCGGTATGACGTACGATCGACGCGATACACGTACCGTTTCAGGCATGCGTGTGCCACGGTAACACACGGCTCCGCGGCAAAAACTGGCAGTTTTCGTTATTCCGCAAATCGTTGCCGGACGTCGGGGAGCTGCTCGTGAATTAAGATTAAAGACGTTCCTCATCTCCGTGGGCTCCCCTAATGACGGTAACCCAGACCTGGATTACTCCCTGGACGGCGTCGTCGCTCGCTACTGTTTACGAGCGCGGCCGGGGCTTACGAGTTAATTACAAAATTATTCCCTTAGGATTTTAACGGGCTGCAAAGAGAGCACGAGGGAATTGGGGCGTCGCGACGCCATGCCCGTCCGGGATGAGTTCGTTAATGCCTAATCGCAGAAATGAGGTGGATAATGCGAATCAATGGTCGCGCGATTCGAGCGATGCGAATGTCAATCTACAGGGACGATAACCGAAGGCCCCGGCATCGGCCCGAAGGCCCCGGCATCGGCCGTAAACATTAATTAGCGATCGCGAGTCCGCGAGGCGTATAAAAATGCTCGTTTTATTACAACTCGATCATGAGAAATCCGACGGGATTAAGGTGGAAAATTTATAGCTTTCCGTTTCTTTAGAAACGAAAAGTGAAATCATGGCCGGAAGAGGCTGGAAATATTGTCAACGGAAAGGAATATGATGCACTTGCACGTACAAAATGTATTAAAATGTTATACATCGCGAGAGAATTGCAAGATTGTATTTTTAATTTGCTTAATTTGCTTAATTTCGAATCATACGCGATACGCATCCACAACGTGACCAGCGAATATCCAATTCACGGTCTCCTCGGTCTTGCTCCGCTGTATCCAAGGAAAGTTTTGCTCTTGTTTCGCGCGAGATTAAAGTCCAATGTGGGACGGCCGTATTACGTGGAAGATTATAGTCTAAGCGCGCGTTCTATTTGGCAGGAGAGCCGGAGAGGATTATGGCAATTTTCGAATGCGCTTTCGCAAAATTTCTATTCCCCGCGTGGCGGATGAAATTAATTTACGGGAGTCTATATACGAACCACACGTCAATAAATCGGTCGAGATTGGTACGGCGACTGCATCGTAATCATCTATTGTAGAATGCACATTGTTAGATGCACCACCTTAATTATTTTCTATTCGATACGTGATTTCAATATGCGCGAAATGTGTGCTATTATTTCTAATCGCTCGCAGCAGCTGAAAACGAAGCTACCGAATGAAGACAAAAGAAGAATACCAACTTAAGGAGGTATCCCGTATTTTTACAATGCCACCTGACCTTTCTTGCATCATCGTTTTGAAAGAGCCGGGGCGACACGGATTGGACAATGCGACTGAAAATAACCAGTACTCCAATTATTTCATATATGACTGTTTACTTTCCCCTGCGTACAACAAAACTGCTTATGAAATGAATTGCGTAAGGACATTGTGACCGTCTCGCTTTGTTATATTGCCCAACAAAACCCGGAAAACTCGATCAGGAGCAGAACTCACGGACGCATAATGCTCAAAATGATATACCGTGCGGACGATGCGGGAAAGAATAATAATCTTGCACAGAGAAAAGAACTAATTACACAACGTCAACGTATCGCAATGTTATGATACGGTCGATGATCGTACAACCCAGCGGATGAGCTCAGCAGTAGCTGCTTCACATTCGACCATGACGATTTACCGCATTGCCATTATCCACATGTGAAACGCAAATATTTATTAAATTCAACAAACGTCGTACAAGCAGAATATTTAAAAATATCCATTCCCGACATCCATGTGGCATCACCGTGAAGATTTCTCTCGTTATTCCTAGTTAGATAGTTTCTAAATGCTCGGGAAAATCTGCCGAGCGTCAATTGCAAGCTTCCTCGGCGAGCTCACGTAACCGTGCGACGCCGAAACGACGCCGGCAATTATCGCGACAGATTCATTATAAATTTGTCTGACGCGCGTCGCCCGGAAAATAAGATAGCCATTGACGCGGCGTGAATAATGCACGCGCGGGGGTCGATGTCTCGTTTCTAGGACGTGCCTGTGCGCGGGATTCTGCCTGCTACTGACGAGCAGATACGCGACATCGTTGGACTCCATGTTCTTGGTAATTGGTTATCGGATCGGATGGCACGATCGCGGCGGCGGCAGCGGTTTCGAGCGAACGTACATAACGGTCCGAAGTCGTGCCGATATGACCGGGCCGTTCGTCGGAGCTACGAACATAATCGTGACACGTTGTCGACGCGCGCGTAATACGGCTCAAATTACATATGCTGCCGAACGCGATAATCGTGCTCTCAACAAATAACGGGCCCCGAACTTCGATCGCCCGTATGCGAGGGCGATGAATTTTCACCGATTGAGTCAGCGGAATCGTGTACGGATAAATCTTCACGATTTAAATTTGAAATTAGATGAAAGGATCTTTTATTTTAAAAAATAATAAATTATACATCTACTTAACACACAAAATAGTGAAATTTGTCGATTTAATATGCTTTAATTATAACGTTACTGCAAGTTATTGAAAGTGAATCTTCGACAATAGTACTAACAAGAAATTTAAAAACGTAAGAATGATCTTCAAGAAATCATCAGAGTTGGGTAGTTAAAAAATTAAAAGTCAAATAAAATAAAATTAAGCTTGACGACATTATTAACTTCAAACAAATTAACTTTTAACTTCGGTTAATTGTTGTTAAAACACAAATATTTTTTTTCTTACTTAAAAATTTATGTAAAAAAGAACTATGAATTAATCTTCATTATTTAGAAATCATCAAAATTGGTAGTAATTAGTTAAAAAGTTAAAAGTCAAATAAAATAAAGTTAAAACTTAACAACTTTTAACTTAATTAATTTCAAACAAGTTAATTTTTAACTTCAACTAATTGTTGTTAAAAATTTTACAAATTTTAAATTTTATCTTATTAATTTCTTTTTTCAAAGTTAAAAATTTGTGTAAAAGAAAACATGCATTTTTACATATGAAAAACAATACTCTTTTGTTATTTCATATAAATTTAATTTACAAATGGAATATTACATTTACAGGTTTATGATATTGTAATTGTTTTGGTATTTAAAGTAATTTAATTTTAGAAAATTACATCATGATTTTTCTTTTAATTTAATTTGAGTTAATTTCATCGTTCATGCAATTTTTAACACGATTAAATTAATTTGCAATGCAAATTTAACTGCATTAAAATTTTTAAACATAAACTTACCCAACCTTAAATCATTGATAATTGTTATTAAAACGCATGTACATAAATTCATGCTCAATTTGTGCTTCATGTTACACTCATTTCAACAAAGGAATAAAAATTCTATTGAATCAACAGCGTCAGTTTAGTTAGAAATATTTTGTTAATTTAATAATGAAACAAAAAAATTAAAAGTAAAAACAATAACAAATATAAATAAATAAATAAAATTTAGATGAATCAATTACTTATTTTTATGGCAACCTGTAATTTGATATTTAATTGAATTAACGTTTTAATTCGTATTACAGCATTTTTTTAGTGAATATATTTATATGTGTAAATTTATAACATGAATAAAACAAATAGATTAAAAATAGATACCGGTAGAATGAAAGTAAGCTTTTCCGGCGGGAAAACTGTTGATGCAGTCGTGTCGTAAGTGCGAGCTATTAATCATACTTGCGATTTTCCGACATCATTTCAATAGTATTAGTGGCGCAACGCGCGGTGGGGAATTGACTGCGCAAACTTTTCGTCGCAGATCCAATGTGATTTGCGCGCGCATGCACGAGTATGCGTTGCGCGTGTACTTTCATTTACTCTTCGATATAGAAAAGAAGAAAAAAAAACAGAATCGACTCGAGGCGAATGCGCTCGCGCGTCGCGCACATGTGCACCGGAGTGAAATCTTCGTGACTATCCTGCCGAAGAAACATAACGTTCTACTCACACGGGGAACACTCGTGAGACTTGTATCTACAAGTCAACTTTCTTCGATCAAGCGTATTGATAGCGTGATGGAGCGCCAAATCATTAACATACCGCATGTAAAATTTTCTACAACTCTGAAAAATATTCTATTAATAAAATCCGAATTTGTTCGTTTATTTCGATGGATATGAAACGATTATAAGAAATGAAATATAAAGAGATTTTTTAAATTACACGTGTATAATAAATGTATAAAATTTATATATGTACAATTTGGATAAATTAAATTTTGATATATTGCATCTTGCAATTAGTTTCTCGTCCAATTTTTTGTGATTCGATAATTTGGATCTGAAATTCGCGGAACTCTTTAGAGATATTAAGATTCGGGTTCTCAGAATAATTCAACTCAAATGTGAATTTAATCGGACAATTACTTCGAATAAGAGTCGTATGTAAAAATAGTCGGATATTCGTAAGCTTAATTCTGAGATCCTTAACGCAAAGCAATATCAGGTACTACTTAAAAAAAAATAACAATAAAAAAATGTTGCTCGAATAACGTCAGGTCCGTTTTATGCGGACTGGAATTTAACTGTTGCCGCAGGATCACCGTGGATTGGTCTTTTCCGGTTGTCAGGGTCGTAAATTGTTCGCCGCGGAAAAAGAGACGATTCGCGCTCGCAAAAGTCACTTGGTCGTCGCGTTAGTCGAGGCAACATCTTAATGGGATATAGCCGAAACTGCAGGCCGCACGGTCCGCCGTCGTCCAATTGCACGGTAGTTAGAACGCAATTAAAATTACATAATCTCCCGCGGCCGTTCGCGCGAACCCCGAGAAGGGCATTCGCCAAGAGCTCCCTCGGCCGTCATTAGTAATGCATTAGGAGTTGTTGACCGAAAAGTCTTCTTAGAATCCCGCAGGTGCGCTTTGCGGCGATCCCCGTCGTCGCAGGTGCGGCACGCTTTTCACGACTATTCTAGGGACGGTTCGCGCGCCTCTCAATTTTCCCCCCCGATTCGCTCGCGACAAGCGTGAGACATTTAATTACCCGTCCGCCTTTTATTTCCGCACAAAGTGCTCTCGCGTTCGATATAATGGCGGAGCGGACAGGCCGGCGATTACGCTCCTAACGTAACCGTTGACCGGTCACTCCGTCATTAACGCCGTCGAAATAAAACGGTTTATATTGCACCGCACGCGGCAAAAAAATATAGTAGTTATTCGTAGCGGACCGGTTCGCGCCGACGTGGCGATTCGCTCGCTTCGGCGATTACGATTCCTGACGAACGGCGCGATTACAGTCGCGTTATCCTCGGCGCGCCGAAGGATAGTAGTTATACCGCGCGCTTTTATCAGCGCATGCTTCTCGCCGGACATACTGCACTCCTCCTTCTTTTTTCCTTTTAGGGTATCCCGTCCGATTAAATCATATGGCGGAAGAGTCCGCTTTACGACGCATCGAGGGCCGAAGTGTTATTACACTCTCCTTAACGCAGCTTCCGAGCAGAAATTCCGGGGCGCGCCCAGGAACAGCGCCGAAAAAGATGATTAATAACGCTCGCGGCCACCGAGAAGCGCCGCGATATTACGCGCGGGAATCGGTCACACGCCGCTTCCTACCAACCAAATTCACGGAGTTCGTGACGGTGGAGCATTAAGCGTGCAACTGCCGGGGCTATTCGCGTATACCTGTTTTGCGCGTCGTAAAATTTCGGGGAAAGTCATGCGCCGCATCTCCTTTCACTTATCCGTCAAACACCTCGTTAAACGCGTTACTATTAACGTGAATAAATTAATATGCATACAATATGGAAGATAAATGAGCGTAGATTTACGCGGATGTGTTAATGCGTTAAAATCACCGATGATGATGTCAACAATTTCTAAGTGATTAAGATCAATCTCGAACTTTTTGTTTGAAATTAAAATGCAAAGTGCCGCATTTTCTAATTCGTTACCGTCATAGTGGTATAATGAGATATGCGTTAAAGCAAGTTTTCTTTATACAACATATATTTTTTTTTTTTTTTTAAATATGCGTACGCCTAGCGTACTTTCTTACCCCTTTTCTGAAAATAAATACGTGCGGAGACGTGAAAAAAGGAACGTTCAGAAAATGCACGGGAAAAACGTGTTGCAGCATGCGTCGCAAGACCGATGCTTTACCATGTGCGTGAGAAGACAGTTGTTAATACCGGTTAACAATTAATAAAAGAAGCTACTGACAGGAGGGATACGCTGGTCGCGTGAGAGCGCACACGGGAAGCCCTCAGAAATTCGATGTTCATGTTCCACCATATCGGTGCGGTGAGCGAGCTTACGTGATCGCACGCATTTTTTCGAAGGGCGTACGTACGAGCGACGTTCGGAGATCCCGCGGAAAGAAGAAAAAGAGAACGGTGCAAAAGGAGAACGTCGGGGCACGTCGTAGAAAACGCATGCTCCTCGTTCGGATTCACGCCTCGGTAGGCCCGGCGCGCTGTGGCCGCGCACGCAACATAAAAGTTTCCAATTATAATGCACGGCATGATACTTCATTTCGTCCGTCGTCAATTAAAAGCCACGAAACGCCCGACGGCGGCCATCGCTACCGAGTAATTTGCGCGCTGGTAGCGATGGACTATCCTCTGGAAGAAATGCCTCAGTGAGAGAGAAAGAGAGAGAGTATTTATTATCGAACATTCTGCCGTGGGTCTCACCGAGACATTGTGCAATCTGGAGTATTAATACCGCCCGGAGTGCCTGCCATTAACAAAAAAATTTTATAACACAATCGCCTGATACGAACTAAAATAATCGAGTTGAAATACAATTTTCAGAAAAATGTCATTCTCGTACTAGGAAAAGCGATTCAATTTTAATTTCCTTCTTTAAATAACCGTTATCTTTACCAAGAATATTTTCTCGATAATAATTGTAAAATACTTATATACTCATTATTTACTTGGAACAAGTAATATTTATTTACACTTCTGTGTGCACAGAGAAAAATATAAATTAATTAAATAAATATTACTTACATACATGTGAGAAAGGTCAATAACGAGCATATACAGAGACATTTAACATTTATATGTGCTCGTTATTAACTTTTCTTTCATGTACGTTTGTCTTCGCTACAATCGAGCTGGGAAAAATTAACATTTATTAATTCTTAACAAACATTACTTTTTCATAAATATTTCACAAGTTCATATATTTATAAATATATTATAAGTTCATCATAAGTACCAAATTTATCCAAAATATATTCTGAATTCTAATAATTTAATCTCTAATCAAGGATATTAGATTAAAATAAAAATTTAATTTTCTTATTATACATATTATTCTGACTTTTCTTCGATTAAATTTTAATATTATTTTTCAAAAGAGTATAACTTCTTTTTTTTAGTACAGATAATGAGTTTTTCTAAAATTTGTGACGAAAATATATTTTAAAATAATTGTCAAGAAAATATTCTTTGTTAAAAAAATAACCGTTACTTGCTAAAACAAAAAAAAAAGTAAATTTAAGTAATCGCTTTTCTTTATAGGTTTTGATATTTTTCTATGGCAAAAGTTTTTTAAACGTAACGCGAGAAATTCGACCACCGAGTGTAAACGTTGCTCGACATTAATACTTCCGATTCCACTGTCGGAGAACGTTGTACGTAACATCCAGAGAGGGAGAAAGGTGAATGTCTTCGATGAGATAATTGCGCAGAAAGTAATCATAGCCGTGATTTGCAGTCGTATATAGCATTTACCCTCAATGGCGCGATTTTATAACAACTAAATGTTTATTTCTATAATAACTTGAAGCATTAACCGAATTCATTGCCTCTTATCGTTAAACTTGAGATTCGTACTTCAATAATAATAAATGATGATTATCTAAATGATCGGTCATCTCGAGTGAACAACGCCGTATTTGTTATACGGTATAGAAAACGCTAAACGACATCTACGCAGAATATAAATGAAACGATTAAGCACCATCAAACACATGCTACCCAAATGTTCTTCCTTGTATATTCACATCTTAAAGACCTTTTTCAAGAGTATGACATCGCGATAAATCATTTTTTTTTTCTATCTAACAGATGATACAGTTGATTCGCGAAAAGAACACGACGCGTCTCATTTGCGATATCAAATATAAATTTGTGTATAATTTTCTCGCAAATGGCTCGTCGCATCTCAGACTTCGTTAATGCCAAAGTTAATTAACGTTGTCGATCAATTGATTAAACAAGAGTGGTCTCATTTGGGCGCGAGACACATTTATCATCTTTACTGTAATATTTATCGGAAGGGACACGAATAACGAGACGGCGGTGGGCCTGTGCATAACGAGCGTATACCGCCGCGAGGCGGTACCGACCCTCGGGGATGCTTGAGCGGCGATTAATCGTTAAAAATTGCGGTCTATCTTGATCCTCGATCGAAATGTGCGGCGCGCATGCGAGCGACCGTATTAACATACGGCATTAGATATTCCGCATGCGAAGCTCGCGCTTACAGTGAGCGCGCGCGGTATTCGCACAGCTTTACTTGGATTTCTACAGTAATTACACGCGCATAATGGGCACCCTCGCGCGCCGTCGATACGGTTAGCGCAAAAGCTCAGATTGCGCCCGGGACAAATGGCATTGAACGATAACGATAGTGATGATAACGCCGTGTTTAAAAGTACATAGGATATACGTTATATCATATAACGCATACGTTATATCATATACGTAATAAGTACACGGGAAGAACAGCAGTGCGCTGAAATACCTAGATATTAAAAAATTTTAATAGATACAGATCTGAAAGTAATTTCGCTGGACCATCAAAATAATTATGTAAGACACTCAAGTATGACGAACAATGCTACAAAAAAAAAATTAGATTGAGCATCTTACATAACGGAATTATTTTCAGACTTGTAGCTACCTGAATTTTTAGATATTTCAACGAAATCGTTCTTTCTTGGCAATTACGAAGAGAAGGTGCATAAGAGAAAAGGATGCTTTTTGGCTCAATTGGCGAATTGTGATGTATGTACGAAAGTAACACGCGATGCTAATTAATATACGAATAATCGACGACGCGTACGATCTAATGAGTCGCGACGAAATAACGCAAACGTACGTAATCAGCATACACGAGGAACGATTAATTCAATTTGCCGATGCGTATTAAACGACGGTGGTGTGAAAATACGGAAGCTATTTTCCTGATATTTTAAATCGTTTGCGTTTAATATTACGAGCTCTCACCGTTGATCAACCGTGAAAAAGTACACGACAGATACAAGGATAGTACGCTGGCTCAGCCTTCAGCGTTGCGTCGCACATGGCGGCTTCCAATTTTTGTGACAAGGAGAGACGGAAATCACGGTCTTGCACATTCGCCGACCATAACTCCACGTATGTTAACTTCCTCCATTTACTTCGTAGCCAACTATACGCACTATGTACATAGACATGTGTGCGTGCGTTTACGCGCGCGCTCGCACGCATGTGTAAAAAAATATATATATATATACATATATGCACATAAATATTTAATATATTTTGTAAATAATGTATGTATAGAGATGTATTGTATATATAAATAATGTATTATATAATCTTATAATTATATAATATTATGTAATATTATAATTATATAATATTACATTTTATATATTACACGTGTAAATCTAGTTATATAATATAAATACAGTCACACACAAATTGGATGTTATATTTTTCACAAATTTGTTTTCAAAATCTAGCATCTGATGTAGAATTGCTTTTGTGGAAAAAAGTGGCTAAACATCTAATATGTACACTATTAAAAATAGGCAGCAAAATTTAATGTGATAAAAGCAAATTTCAAACAGTGCTTTATTTTAACAATGCTTTATTTAGAAGGTACATTAAGAAACATTTAATATTGTCAAAAGTGCATTAAAATTTTATGTGCGTATTTTTCAATTATAGATACATTGAATTTAATATACTTTAAATTTAATGTTTAACTTACAAATACATTAAATTTCATGACGTTTTTAATAGTGTATTGTTATTTGCCATTATTTGGTTTTTCTTTACTTATTTAAACATATCACGCATTTACATCACACATTGTTGGGTAATATGTATAAAAAAATTAATTCCCTCTCTTTTCCAAGTTATTATTTAACTGAATTTTTTTCCTTTCTAAAATTTTTTCTTTTTTAAAAAAAACTTTCTAAGATAAAACACTGCGTGAAAAAAAATATTTTGTACAAGTATTAATTTTATACATACTTATAAAAACTACCTATATATATGTGTGTGTGTGTGTGTATATATATAGGTAGTTTTTATAAGTATGAATCTTTTTCTACTCGATACAAACGGCGTGATTATATATATATATATATATATATATATATATATATATATATATATATATATATATATATATATATAATCGCGCCGTTTGTATCGAGCAGAAAAAGATTCAGTCCACGTGTTATGCTAGTACATATTTAACGCTTTGAATGGACTGAACTTTAGGCTGTCGCGAAATAAATTCGTGTGAGTATCCATTTCCTGAACTCGCCCGACTTTTTTGTCAGTGTACGTAAAGCAAGACCCCGTACGGATAATATAAGCGATGAGGTGCAGGGAAAGTGCTAAGCTATTATAGCGCGGAGTATATAAGGCTCAGTCTAGAAAACGAAGCGGTTCAGTTAGTGGTCATACGCCACGCTAAAACATACGTGAACTCAAGAATGAATATTAAGGTAAGTTAGTCCATCCATATTAAATCAAATATTTTATAATATAAGCTTAATGTATCTGCAAAATTTTCTCCTTTCTGCCAGCAAGCTACAAAATAAATTGTTCTCGTTTCAGTAGGAAATATCTCAAGTCTAATGTCTTATAATACTTTTGTGCAATTTCACATCTTTTCACTTTTATTGCTGATTACTTGCTAATTAATCATATTTTATCATTAACGTTATTTTGACATGACTTCAGATTGCCATCATTTTGGTGGCAGTGGCCACCCAAGTTATATGCGCGAAGGATTCGAGCAAGGTAGATTCGAACAAAAGCTCGCAAGATGTCGAAGCGGAGTCAACGGAGAAGAAAACAGAAAAACGTGGACTTCAGCATAGTTTTGGTGACTTAGGCGGTGGCGGTATCGAGCTACACGGTGGTGGCGGCGGCGGTGGCGGCGGCGGCGGTGGTGGTTACGACTCGCACGAACATGTGAAGACGGTGACGGTTGTAAAGAAAGTGCCGGTACCTTACGAAGTAACGAAGCACGTACCCTATCTGGTGGAGAAGCACGTACCGTACGAGGTGAAGGTCGGCGTGCCGCAGCCCTACACGGTCGAAAAGCATGTGCCCTATCCCGTAAAGGTGTTCGTCAAAGTGCCGGTCCACGTGCCGCAGCCGTACACCGTTGAGAAGAAGGTGCCGTATGAAGTGAAGGTGCCGGTGGACAAGCCTTACGAGGTCAAGGTATACGTGCCACAGCCCTACACCGTGGAGAAACATATACCGGTGCCGGTGAAGGTACCGGTGCCACAGCCCTACACCGTCGAGAAACATGTGCCCTTCCCGGTGAAGGTAAAGGTGCCGGTCCCGCAGCCGTACCCTGTGGAGAAACCGGTGCCCTACGAGGTGAAGGTACCAGTGGACAAGCCGTATCCGGTCCCTGTGCCGAAACCGTATCCGGTCACTGTGGAAAAACCGTATCCGGTACCGGTCGAGAAGCCGGTACCGTACGAAGTGAAGGTACCAGTCGACAAGCCGTACCCGGTGCCAGTTGAAAAACCATATCCGGTGCCGGTGAAGGTCCCGATACCGGCCCCATACCACGTTCACAAACCAGTACCAGTGCCGGTGGAGAAGCCGGTCCCGGTGCCGGTCAAAGTGCCGGTCGACAAACCGTACTTCGTCGAGAAGGAGGTCCCGGTTCCGGTCGAGAAGCATATACCGGTGCCAGTTAAGGTGCCGGTGGCTGTACCCGTTCATATACCAAAGCATCACGGTGATCTTGGCGGTTACGGGGGTGGAGGCGGTGGAGGCGGCGGATATGGTGGAGGCGGCGGATATGGTGGATACGGTGGAGGCGGTGAAGGTGGCGATTATGGTGGAGGATATAGCGATGGAGGCGGTATCGACTTGCACGGTGGTTTCAGTGGCAGCAGCGGTGGCGGCGGCGGCGGTGGCGGTGGCGGTGGCGGCGGCGGCGGCGGAGGCGGTGGTTACGATTCGATTCACGGCTGATCCTCGAGACGACGAAGCGCGGAGAGGACGCGTGAAGCGAGCATCGAGAAGCGTTTTTATTTTTAAGAAGTGCTCCCCCTCGATGTCAGATAATCGCGCGTGCTTTTCTCCGAATACTGAGATACTTTTCGCCGAATTAGTTTACCAATTCTCGAGAAGTAATCTCGAGGGTTGTACGAAGAAATTTTAGCTGTTTAAGCAAAGATCTTTTTTTTGTTCCGAGATTGTTAGCGAATTAGGAGAAATATGCAGGTGATAATTAGCTGTCGCGATTGACGACGCGATTCGCCAACATATTGTTGTATTATATTTCCGAAAAAGAAATTCAGGTAAATGTAGCGCGGTTATTCGGTAATACTCTTAGACTGCGTATCATTATAAGTTAAGCGGAATCGATTATTCTATGGATTGTGTTCTCCGCGGTAACAAATTGCGCACATTAATGAATTTACATAATCGAGGTCTGAACGAATGTTTTCTGCATACATCTTTTCTATGCCTTTAAAAAAGATACACAAGTACGTGCAGATTGTGGCGCACGTTATTGGGTTAACGCGGCAATGTCCGTTATGTCCACGCGTAACGTAGCCGTGACGTATGTTCACCATATTGAGAAACGTCCTAAGTTAAGTAAAAAAAAACCTCATTGTGAAAAGAATATACGTATCTTTTTATATCAAAGATTTAATAAATACTCTGCCCATTACACCTCACTTTTCTCGACCCTTATCTTAATAGCGGATCTAAAATACCTGGATCGCACGGAATAAGATGGAGCGCGAGATAATGCAGAGAGATAAAATACTACATTGTCCGTTATGGTGTATGACGCGCGGATTCATGCTAACCATATCAAACGTGTTGCGTATGCCTAGCGAGAGTATAAATCAACGTCAAGATTCACTTTCTCGAGAAAATTTCGTCGACCGCGAGAGTTTCACTCACTTCTAAATTCATTGTTCGGCGAAGAAACGCGCGTTTTCTAGCGTATTATCCGAGAATTGACGACGTGAAAGAAAAAGAGAAAAAAATATACATATATAATTTATTCGCACCGACCGCGGAGTCCAAAAAGTACGAGTCAAGACTCGCTCGTAAATTATACAGCGACGTTTTCCGCGTTTACCTTCCGCTCTAGCGAGCACGGTAAAAGCCGCGACATTATTGATGTTAGAGTCTGTCGAGAGATCGTTAAGTTTCCGCGCGCAAAAATGGTCGCAGAAAGAGAGAGAGAGATGGGAAGTATATCCGAGTCTCGAGACAGAAGCTGCGCGCACTTCCGCAAACACTTTCGATTCCCGGGCGAATCTTATAATCTACGCAGCCGGGCCGCAATTAAGAGCACTAGATACACGCGCGTTGCGTTCAAGAAAGCATTACTTTCTCCGTCGGGGCCATCGAGCCTGCCGCGTGTATACACGTAAAACCTTGGTCTTACACCAAAGCGCGTCAATGAGACATCCGAGTGGCCGCTATCTCGCCACTCCTTTCACCAGGTCGATCTTTCCCCGATTGAAATTTGATAGGGGAACTGCTTTTTCACTGCTTTCGAGTAGACGGGCGCGCGAGTAACGTCATTATATAATAATTTATTATACGCGACGCCCCGAATACGTCTGGCATTAAGCCACGTTCTGCGTTAGCCGCTAATTAATATCTCGCTAAATTAATATTCACAAATTCATAAAAATTAATTCATTTAATTCGATAGCGGATATTCGCCCGTAGAGAAAAATACCTCTAGTGAAATTGGGTCGGCCACATTAACGAACGAATTTCCTGTTTCGTTACACAGGACGGACGGCCGGCTTTACCCCGGGTTTTCCTATCGATATTATCAGTCGCCGCCGTGGCGGCGTAATTGAAATTCGCGGCGCGCAATTAAATACGAATAAAGATTAAGATATCCCGGTTGTACGCTATATATCGAAAAAAAAACCTCGACGAACGTTTCACCGCTTCTCTCTCGTTTAGCCACTAATAAAAATCTGGGTTCCGTGTCTGTTTGTACGTGGCAAAAAATTACGGAAAACTCCTGTGGTATTATCGAACATGGGAGAAATCGATAATGATGCAACAACACTCAGAAGATCAGCGTAAAATTTGTCCCGCCCGTTCCCTTCCTCCGCGTATCGTTAAGTGCAATTTATAATATCGGATGTACTTAGGTAGCACATTATTAGTACACGTAACGAGGTAACGACAGGATTAGTTAGTGGTCGATGAAACGATCGCGATACTCCCCGAGTACGTGGTGTTATATCTGTGATTGTGCATATACATGTGCACGCGCTGCACCGATGCAACACAGGAGGAGAGACCGCGAGCGCGCGCGCGCGTTCACGTTCGTTGGGCGAACGAACGACCGGCTCTCTGTGAAAGTGAAAAAAAATGGCGACGATTCTGCGATGCGTGAATTATAGCCCCGCGCTGTACAGGTATCAGGCTCTTTCCTGCGCCGAGATGCCGCGAGCACTTCCGGTTTTCTATCGGCGCTCTTTGGTAATAACGAGGAAGAAAGTTTCCCGCGCCGCGTCGCCGCCACCACCGCCGCTTGCCTCGCGCTCCGTATTTTTCGTTCATCTAATGGGAGGATGCGCGGCGCGTTTTATTTCCGGACTGATTTGCATAATCACGATTTCGTAATTGTTTTCGACAGGAAGACGCATCACCAATTACAATGTATGCAAAACGGTCGTTTCGAAAGCAAATTTCACCCGCATACAACACCCGGCCAAATAATTTTTCCATACTTTTATTTCGAGAACCACTCGTTTAATTTTAACTTAATTGTCCGAATTATATATTTTGCGAATTTAATTCGCTCCGTATTTTTGCTCCGCTCATCTTTAGAAGGAGAATGACGATTGCTCTACGGCTTTTCCGTGACACGAGGGAAGGCAATCGCGTAAACTAAATTTCTGCACCATTATCTACTTCCACTTTCCGACGTTCCAACCCCGTTCCAGGTTTATTCCAGGCGAAGGAAGGAGGGTAAGGCGGGTCCTCTTATCCGCCGTCGCTGTGGCGGATGTCGGTGGCGCGACTGTGAAGCGAAGGCAATTATCGTAGCGAAACTTGAACGTGGCAACGCGCCCCTAGGATGACGAGCTGGCTTTCGGGCTTCGATGTGTGGGAGTGAGTGTTTGGCGTCTGATACGACGGGTCAGGTCCCCGGGGATTCTCAGGGACTCAAACGGGACTATCCCGCCGCCTCTCTCTCATCACAGTTAATTACCAGTCCTCGGCGCTGCGCGCTCGAGTCTCTCGCTCTTTCTCGCTCCGTTTACCTTAGTCCCTTAGTCCTCCTCGAACCCATATCGCTTCCGAGCGATCCACCCTCAATAATCCACGACCGTACCGTTTCCTACTGTTCTGGAATCTTTTTTTTTTCCAGCCAAAGTCATTTTCGCGAAACGCGCGATCGATCAAACCGCTTTACGCGGCAAGGAATCAATTACTATCTCCTTTTTTATTTTATGCACATTAAATTGACGAGAGATTACGTGTAAATACATATTAAAAATTATTTTTAAGCAATATATACACACGCAATCTCTTGTCAATTTAATGTGCATAAAATAAAAAAAAAACGAGATAGTAATTCGTTAAGATATATCGTTACGAATATGTATTAAAATTAAAATGATTAATTTATCTTGCCTCACAATCAGTATTGCTACAATCCATTCTCGAATCGCAATAAAAGTTTCCATGCAATTATCATAAGACTTTCCCTGCATTAAGCGCACTCTGGAGATACACATCTTACACGAAGTGCGTTTCTTAACGCGGTAAAAAAAAAAAAAAAAAAAAAAAAAAATCCGTGCGGACATCCGAGCGGCTTTTTTTCATAACGGTTAATGGATTCGATTCGCGCAGGACGCAGGGTGTGTCAGGCATGGCGGGACAAAAATATAGATTCATACACATTTCAGCGGTGTCACACGTATAGACATTTTAAGAGTTACGTGCAATCAATAGGCGACAGGGAAACCCCCGTGGGAATCCAAGCGAGCGAATCGTAGCGGGATTGAACGCTTGAAATGGAATAATATCCAATAATCTGGCAGCCGAGAGAACGGGATAAAAAGGGACGTTTTATCGGGGCATCGCAGCATCCAACCAAGCGGTATCCGACCATTTCCGCCAAGCTCCCGGAGCTATTTCGCCCCCGTTCTCGGCTAGCCGGCAAAATTAATTATTGATTTCGGATACGCGCATTCAGTCGCGGCGGGCAGCTTTTAATCGAAAACGAGCCATCCGTCGCACACCCATTTCCGACCGCTACGAATTTAACAACGGATCGATCTGGAAATGCCCGTTTGTATTGGCACTATCACTGCCGCTCGTGGCAAAAAGCCTCCGACTATATTCGCGGTTCATATTATTCATTTCAATTCTCTTCACGATAATTTTCAAGATGCTCGATGCATATACATATACCAAATATAAAATGTTGTAAATTTCAGTTTCAACTTAGAAAATGAAACAATATATCAAATAATTGAATATATGCAACTATATAATATACGAGTATATGTTAAATTGAATATTAATTTGTTGATATATTGATATAGATGAGTTCGCCAAATTGTGGTTTATTTTATATTTATCTGAATATTATCGAGTATTCAGATTGACAAAATAGCAAAATAGAAAAAATGAAGTAATGTATAAAAATACATACAGGACTGGAAAGGTAAGGAATCTAGGAGCATCTGGAGTACCTGGAGATTCTGGAAGTTGATCATTTACCCTTTAAGGGACGTAGAGGGCTGGGACAAAGGGCTTGGCAACGGGTTACCGGCTGCTGGTCTTGTCAGATTTTCTTCCGACGTGGCGTTGGAGTCTATTAGCTAAATGAAATAAATCGGGAAAAAATATTTATATTTTATTTTAAATATATTTGCTGAAATATAAGCTGCCCACTCCCCGCGTGTAATATTTTCTAACAACAGATTTTTTGAATAATACGGAATCGAAATTTCCTTAGTAGAAACATCGATTTATGTACACATACTTGTGTATGTATATGTATAAGCAAAAAGTATCGTAACGCTAAAATATCTTAAGAACAAAGTATATTAACATTGATTTTTGTTACATAATATAATTTCTCTAATCGGTCTGCATTTAAAAATATTAAGGTAGAGCTATCAAAATCAATAATTTACGAGATCTAAAAATTAAAATGAAAAAGTTAATCTTAATATAACTTCGAAATATAGATTTTTTTTTTTAATTTTACTATTATTTGTCATGCTCCAAACCATACAACTTCTGTATAAAACATGTTTCTCCCAAGTGTCTTGTATTAAAGATACTTTATCGATATCTTTTGCTCACCCTGAATATTGCAATTATGGTAAGTTCAATTTTCACACTGAAATTTTATTTTTGGATAAAAAATCCATACTTTAATAAAATTTCAGTACAAAAATATAACTAAAAGGAATCCTTACAGGAAAGCAACATGAAAGGATAGAAATCCACTCCATTCATTTTCTTTTTTTTCAATATTCTCTTTTAAAAGAAGATAAATGAAAATATTAAATATACAGACGTAAAGTGCTCCATGTAAAATGGAGATATAATTTACATTTGCATTACACGCTATTCCATTAAGAAATTTGTTTCTTTTTCTCTTCGCAATCTAGTGTAGTGAAATCGTTTATTATAACTCATATATAACTTTTAAGCAATATCTTTGATCACCTCTTGTAATTCCTCCTTGCTAAACATGTGAAACAATTGTCCGGGCGTCATCGTCATCACTTCGATATTGGTATCGTTCAGTTTTTCCTCCATCACTTGCTTCAGTATTGTTAGCGCAGTTTTCAACGCTTCTTTGAGCGTCATGGACTGTAACAATATTCATTTAATACACAATATCAACAAACATGGTTTAGCTTAGTCCGATAATAAAATAATTACCTTATGATAAACTTCTTGAAGATTTTGCTGCGCTCCTTCGCTGCCAGACCCTATAGCTTTTGCATCAAATTGAACAAAAGTACCAGATGGGTCCATGTGATACAGTTGTGGGCCTTTCTCGTCGATTCCAGCGAATAACATCGCTACACCAAACGGTCTGGACATGGCAGTGCCGTCATCGTCGCTGTCTCCAAACTGTATCGCTAAATTAGATACAGCCTGGGCGGTCGACTCCACCGTCATTCTTTCGTTGTAGACGAACCAATGATTTTGGCATTCAACTCGAGCTCTATCGATCATTGTCCGCGAATCGGCCATCAAACCGGACGCCGCACATCCTATATGTCTATCGATTTCTACAATTTTTTCTACAGTTGTCGGCTCCATTAAGGTGGAAGTAATGCGTTTCTCGACTGCTAGAACAACTCCCTCCGTCGTTGCAATTCCGATGGCAGTAGAACCGAGCTTAATGGCTTCTATGGCATACTCGACTTGAAATAGTCTGCCCTCCGGTGAGAAGGTGTTCACCCCACGATCGTATTCAGAACGCGTTAGAAACATCCTGAAACAAGCAACAGATTCACAAGTCAAATATATGTGATATATGTATATAAAATTTATTAAACTTAACTATTTGATATTACATTCGGTCATCTGTTTAATTTCAAGTTGTTATATTAAATATCAAATCATCATCGACGAAGCGATAAGATAGGTACTGCGAATAAAATATTTAACGTTCTGTAGAAGCCAAATTGGAGGTTAGGCTCTATTAAAATTAACATAAAAAGAGTTCAATAAAATTAGGAAACGAGAACATGCATTACTATACGCAACTATAACGTGAGACAGAACATACGAGTATTAATGGAAACGAATAAGAGTTTAAACTGACAGAATAACAAATTGAGTAGGTCGGCTAACCAAGAATGACATGGCAGAACCGACAAGTGTCTCGCGAACGAACCCAAAATACAGTGATAAATGCGATAATTAACGTAACGTTCTTTCAAATCAAGTTACAAGCTCACCTTAAACGCTTTGTTTTCACTAAAAGCAGACGTAAAGTATAAAATGCCGATTTGTCACAAACGCTAGTCACGGAGAGAGTCGCGGAGAATCAAATGCAATGAAGCAGCGGTAGCGCGTAACGTTAGAGGGCGCCTCAAGACGCGTTTTCAATGGAGCCACATCAATCGCGACTCGAGTGACTCGACGATTGGTCAGCATAGTATCTACGTCCAGTTACGTCTCACTACTGTCCATTCACGTGCTCTATTGATGTGCCAGTTTGACACGTGCTTGCGAGAAGCTCTGCCCAGCTCTGTCCGAGTAACGATAAACAGTGGCAATTTTTGTTAAAAATGACGGTGTACATTAATTCACATGAATTAAGCACGATTATAAATGAGAAAGACTGGGCTTTGCTGCAGCAAAGGATCAAACCGAAGCATTTTGCCAGGCAAGAGACAGAGTACGTACGAAACACTGATTATTGTTGGTTAGCAAATAATTGTGTACAACGTGTTGTTAGGTTATAAATGTATTAGTTTATAATCTAACAAAAAATTAATAAAAATTTAATGTGTTACAATCAATAATGATTAGATCAAGTCTCTTACAAGTAGGGTCAAACCTGCGACTTGGCAACTTTAACTATATAAGACAAATTATTGCATGTTTTAGGATGATGCCTGATGCCAGTATCTTGGCACAAATTTGTCAAGTACTCATAAGTGAAACTACCCCGGATACAATTAGAATTTTGTGCCTTAAATGTTTGGGAAACTCTTGCCTCGACAGTTACAAGTATAAACAACACAAGAAGGAAAACATAAAATCTGTTAAATACAATAGAAATGTATATGATGAATTAATTACAAGTGATTTATGCAAACGAGGAGAGAACTGTGATTATCCGCATGATTCTCATTTTCCTTATGACGGAGTCGTAGAATGGGTTGCAGATTGCATTAAGACTCAAAACAAACCCACAGATTGCTTGACTGACAGCGAATTGGATATTCTTAGGCTCAGCATTCAGTTTTTATGTAATTTATTTACGTATGCATGTCCGAATGTAATAGACAGTAATATTTGGAGATATTTAAATTGTGATAACTTGAAACAAGCTATTCTGTAAGTGTACAATTACACAAATATTTAGTACTTGTAATTCTTTTTATATTATTTGTCAGAATTGTTTTTACTTATTTTAATTATTTTTTAGGAGCTGCATGCAGTCTGATCACAGATCTCTGGCCAGTGCAGCCTGCATATATGTGCACAATGCGTTAAAAATATTATATCACAATTATTTCACAATGGAAGAGAAAGATTTATATTTACAATTACTAAAACCTATTAAAGCAGGTTTTACGTCTGCTAAGGACGCCCTGTTACTCCTGTTACGTCGACCAAACGTATTTGAAAATGTTTATAGTAATATAACTACAAGCGAAAAGTTAGATTTACTTGAAATACTTTATAATGAAATCTGGACGTCTTGGCAATCTGATCTTGATACGGTACTCACAAAAGATCAGGCCGAGTTTCTAGCACTAACATTTTGCAAAAAGAGTGATCTCATTTTAAAGACTGTGGACACATACGTGAACAGCATAGATCCTACAGAAGTTATTCTTATTCTTAATATTCTGGGACTTCTTACCACGCAAAGCAAGATCTCGGACAATGCTAGATGTTTGCTTATTAACTGTAAATGTAAGTACATCAATTTCCAATACATCAATCTTATTGAATGTAAAAATAATAATTGTGTGATATATATTTATAGACCTTTTGATGTCTTTACATATGATGGGAAAGGAGGCAGACAATTATTTTACTCCAATAACAAATTTAAGTAAAGTGGCACCTAGTGTTCAACAAAGAGCTGCAGATGTATGCCCAAAAACAAGTGATGCCGAAACATCCGAAGACACAGCAGAAAAGTACAATCCACAAGAACATCCTGCATATGGTTTTAAAGCAAGACTAATACAAGTCATTGCAAATATCGTACACAAGGACAAAATGTGTCAAGATCTGGTAAGTAATTTTTCATTTTATATTAAATATATTTTTTTTGTGTAAAAAAAGAGGTACATGTAAAATTTACAATATTTATCTGGCGTCGATAAGGAACGTTCCTTGCCGAAGCGTGTGCTTCGAGCGCATCGTTAAAACGCGCCTCGTAATGGCCGTGAAAAGAATTAAAATATCAAGTTTTGAGTAGGTAACAAATCGATATATACATATTGAAATATGTATATATAAAGAATAAAAAACAAAATAAAAACAGCAAGAATATTTAAAAAGTAAGCACACATCTATCTAATTATTGTTATTACTATTTTATGATAATTGTGTAAATTAAATTCAGAGTATTGAATTTTTAATTTTTTTAAACTACATTAAATTAATTTTTTTATTGCAAATGGATATTTATGTGTTGCATTATTATTTTATATTATTAGGATATTTATCTTAATAATATTCTTGATTTTTTAATTATTTACTATTTATTATTTCTTATTATTTTAATTATTTGAAATATTTGCATCCACATCGTATTTTCTTACCAATTTTTAATTTATCTATAAAATAATTCTATAAAATTATCTGTATAAAACAATTAATCTTTAAAACTAGTACTGTAAGTTTGAGAAAGAGAGACAAACACAAGTACTTTAGTAAAAGTCCTACATTCAGTTATACGTTGCAAAACCACTCGATGTATCTTAAGCTTCAGACGAAGAAAAAGAACGGTTGCAGCGTCTATTGCTGCCGTCTGAGTTCCGGCCACACAGAACGCTCCGCGTCACGTTGCGTTCCGTGTACTCAAGGGATTAAAATTATATCTCATGAATGATGATAGGTTATTTTCGAGCGTAGAGAACCTTGACAGTTGCAAAATATAAATTTGGCTTTTGTTGCGCGCCACGGTTGTGCGCTATGCGTGTACGGTAAATCGATATTTCTCTTCCGCTGATTACATCTCGCGTGCGGATGATACGGAGTACGCGAACAAAAGGTACGCAATAGTACGCGGCCTGTCGTGTCAGACAAAGCGAAATTAAGTGTTCCATCTGACTGGGAGATGCAGCGAAACGATCGAAATCTGATATACACGTTGCGATTTTAGCGGATCTGCGAGATGACAAAGTTCGCGTCGCATGTCTATTGACAGATAAATTAGTTATGATGAATCAGAGCGGAAACGCGAGCCTGCGGGCGGAGTACTAATTTAGTATCTCCTAGCATCAAGGATGACATGTACATCGCCATGTAGTCACGCTAGTAAGATGCAGATAATTTTTTTTTTTTGTGCTGATGATTGTCAGTCATAATAAATCTGTCATTGATACAGAAATATTTATATTACGCGTTCGAACGCTCGCGTACGCAAAAGTGTTCTTCGTGTATGGACCCCTCACATCAAGATGTTTTAAATTAAATAAAAGAAATGAGTAACGATATATAACATGTGATTCCAGTTTCGTGAAATAGACGGAATTCCATTGCTTCTGGATTGTTGTAATATAGACGCGAGGAATCCGCGTAAGTGTAAAATTCTACTTTTCTTTCCTCACCTTTTCTTTCAATTTTGTTAGCTTTATTATTGATTGCCATTTCTACGCAGTTATCTTACAATGGACCATTCTCGCTTTGAGAAATCTGTGCGAGGGAAATCCCGAGAATCAAGAAATTATTAGAAATTGCGAAAAAACCGGCGTGCCAGATAATCCTGCGTTGCAAGAGATGGGATTGACTCTGCACGAAGACGCGGATGGGAAGTCGATTCGTATCGTTCCTTTGCGCCGCAATTAGAAAGATTTACTATTCTCTAGGACGGCGAGATTGGCCTCGGCGATCAATCAATTCGATAATTATCAAACTATTACCTGTTTGTATCGATAATATCCACGATAAGATACAATGATTGGTTTATCTTGGCATGCATAAATAATTATTATTCCAATTAGTTGGACTGAAATGTATCCTGCTGTACCGCTCGCGAAAAAAAAACGACGGTGCAATTACAACGTATTTGTGCCATTAGACGAAACACGATGTGGTACGGCATAGAGAGATATTTTATCTACATTCATGGCCGAGTGATTTACGATACCATAAAAGCTGCTGCGAGAGTTCACGGTCTATTAGTAATTGCTAATGTAAGTATACAACTGATATCGCTGATCATTCAATTGCAATAGATCTTGTTTTCTTTAAATAATTGATAAGCCCTCGTCAAGATTTCATTAATGCGTACGAGAACGATAATTTTTAGGCGGTTGTTCTGCACATCAATAAATAACGCAATTAAGCAAAGAGGAATGCCACTTTTCGGTGCCTGACAATATTTGCGTGAATTTTTGATTTTAATAGTTGAATTTTAATAATTTCCGGTACTAAAGTTTGTATCAACAAGATAATGAAAATTCACGCAAATCGATTCTAATCTCAATTATTGTCAGTGAAATAAATTTGTAATAAATAAATTTGTAATAAATATCCATATTCACGTTTTTCCGCCTTTTCACACAAAATTGCTCAAGACAGAGGCACGGGGATTAGGAATTATAGAACCTGCAATTACGCTGTCAAGAAACGCAGTGTTTTAATAAATAATTTCTGTATTAATTAATTACACGTGTCTCAATTCTCCTCCAGTCCCCCGCGATTCCCGTTTTAAGACGATAATTTCTCACGTCCGCGGTCGTTTCTCGTCGCGGAACAATTTTACGATGAGGAACGGCGACGCGTCGTCGTCCTGCGCGTAATAGGTGTTTATTAATGTCATCCGCGAGGCGCGGGCAAGAGCGAGGAAGCGGGCGAGAGGAATCGTATGGTGGGTGAGAAATCCGCCTGCGCGTACCCAACTTGTGCGTTAATTATACCGGAAGTTTCGAAATATACACGAAAGAGAGAGAGAGAGAGGGAGAGAGACAGTTGCGTTTTCCTTTCTAATGGAATTCTACGAGACGCGGTAACGGCGCGGCTCACCAGCGTCGCGGCTCGAAAAACGGGATCGGCTGGTTTATAATATCGGTAAATAAATAGTATTAGATAATTATCTCTCGAAGGGCAGCGCTATGCGCTACGTGCCATTCCATTTAGCCGTGATACGCGACGGCATGCGCGTCTGAAGGATTTACGAAATGTAATAATAGGTTTCCGGACGTAATATGCGATCTAATCGAGCGTGACCAATCGCTGATTTATGGCGCGGTTTCAATGAAGAATAAGATTGCGGATAGTTGTGGCGTATGCACAGGAGAGTCCACTCTTATCCCATAAATACATGATCGAGTGACACTCGCCGCGCAAACACGCGCGTACATTGTAACAATCCATTTCTTTTCTTCATTAGTTCCCATCGCAACAAAGGACGTTAGATTTATATCGCGCGCGAGCTGCGCGCCCGAGATGTTTCTGCAACAGCCGGCTGCTCCCCGATAAAATATCTCGAGTTTGCACGTTTCGCGTATATACGAAAGCGGACGGGTCATATATTTGTACGCGTCCCGCGTACGAACGTCCCGTAAATTGCTTTTGATTTAAATATCGGCCCATCTCGCGCACGATTAATCTTGGACGTGCGTAATGGCGAGCAGTTAACGCATCAATTTATCAGTTAATTACATACGCGGTTAATTGCCGCGGGTAATTATTTCCGTGCAAGAGGACCACTCTCCGTGCACACCTCGTATATAGCTTGCTCACGCGGGAGTTCGAGGAAGCGAGATGAAATTCCTGCCACGTGAGCCACTTCGATCACCGCGGTCAATGTATCGATATAGAAATGGCTCTTCGACTATGTAATGAGTATTGACACGTCGCTTTTTCGCGACTCTCCAAATTTTACTGAGCTTTACACTGTGAAATATTAAAGAAGCGAATTTAAACCACGTCCTTGAGTTAAATAATATCTTGTTATTTTTAACTTCTATGTGTGTTGAAATTTATTATTTTAACACGAGATATTTAGTTAAAAGAAGAATCTCATCTAATTAATCATTACTGTGGTTAAATTGCTTAATTTCAAAGTAATAAGTAGTGCACAGAAAAAAAATTAGTATCAAATCAACATAAGAATATAAATTTTTCTTGGAAGAATTTATAATCTTAAAGAGACATAATTTGTTTACACGAAGAAAATTTTTTTGTTTAAAATTATATATTCCTCCAAAAAGGTTTATATTCTTGTATATAATGAATTGATTTGATACTAATTTTTTCCGTATTAACGTATGCACCTTGTAAATAATAAATTAAATATTAAATTAAATAGTTAACTCGTTTAAAATTGACGAATCAAATTAGAATTCGACAGTACGAATTTAACTGTATATATTTTTATTTTTATTTTTAGCCGTTATCTCCATTCTTTTCAAAAGCGTGTATAAAACAAAATGTCATTTTAATTGTGTCAACATCGACATTTTTATTCTTGTTTGCCAAATAAAATAAAGGGAGTGGAGTGGGTGGCTAAAAATAAAGAGATTGATTCTGTCTTAAAAATAGGAAATAAGTTTAACGGTATGTAAGTCAGTTTCATCCTTTCACCTTTTTGTGATTATAAACTTTGCAACAAGACCAGATCCGGCTACGAACGAACCGCCTACTTGTAAGAATCGATCGTAGTAATTAATTGAATTCATTGCAATACTGCGTCCCGTGAAAGAAATATCTTCCAGCGCGTTGAGGATTTCGTCGATCCGCCAACCTTATTAATATTCATAGACGCTGACGAGGGAAGCGTAAAAAGCGCTTGGTCGTGCGTGAGATCGCTCAGGTGCGTAAATTCTGATCGGCTCCTTGATAATCAACTCGTTGACGCAATAAATTCCGGCGAAAGATAGTCGAGTAGAAAGAGCGGGAGGAACTAAGAGCGGGACAGGGCCCATCTCTAGATAATGTCGTCCACTTGTTTCCAATTATACTTGTATTTCAAGTTATACGAATCGTTTATCATAATTTTCAATTTAAAAAATATACCGGATTTGTGTGACTGTAAAAAAATTCTCCTTCCTTCTTTGTCTCTCTATTAAGTCCTCAGAAATAATTAAGAAACTTTTATGATCAATATTTAACAAAAAAAAAATAATAATTTACGTAACTTTTTAAACTTCTCTACGTAAATAAATAGCTTAATCCGCGATCCAGAACTTTCATCATTCACCCCTCTCACACGTGAAATCTTATGTAAATTTAAGACAAAGACGTCTATTGTATCGGCGTGATGGATAGATCAATGGCTAGATACTCGGGATAGATAATTGTTCTAGCAAATGAACTAGATTCTCGTATTAACAGAGGCTGCAAATTGAACCGGCGTCGGTGCCTAATAAGTCGCGGATTCTCTCTCGCGATACGGGGCCCGAACGGGGTCCTCGCCCGCGCCTACGCGTGATTTCTCTCAAAGAACCCCGACACGGCGATGTATTTCCTATGCCCTCGTATACTTTACATACATCGTATCCGTTGCGCATTTGTACAAAAGAGTCGAATCGACGTAAAGGGTCGTGCACAACGCGCTGTCGAAGAACGGATCGGAATCTTTTCTGGAACTTTGAGGACTGGTGTCGTAAAATGAGACTAATCCAAGCTGCCCCAAGCCTCGAGAAACCGGAACGTATTTTTATGTCGAGAGAGTTAGAAATTTATTCTAACGGCGATGATGCCAAGGTATAAATATATTATTGTTCAGGTGGACCAGAGCGTAGAGTTGCGAAGGAAAATGACAACGAGTGTAGTTAATTATAAACGTAAAGGGGACTCTCGCGCACTGAGGGCACGCAAACCGCGCGATATGTTTTTAACGACTGCCGCACACGCGGTACGTAAGCCGTAAATGTTACGCCGAGCCAGAGATTCGTGTAATAGCCACTAAAAGCGAGTTTCGTCCCTTTATGGCTCGTAAAGGCAGGGATATTTGGAACGGGGGAAACCACCGCTTAAATTGACCCGACTCGCAGTTAACTAAAAAGAGCGCGAGACACGGTCGCGTCTTAGGTACACCGAAATAATCCTGGAAGAGACACCATTGTTAGCACGATGATTTCCTTTTAGCAAATGGGATCTTAAATCTTTCACAACGACATGCGGAACATAATATAAGTTTATAGATTATTACAGAGGAAATATAATAATATAGTAGTAACTCATACCAGCCATGAAGCCGTTGAATCACATATATAATACATACATTATTAAAAACGTCATGAATTTCACTATATTTTTAAGTTAAACATTAAACTTAAAGTATCTATGATTGAAAAGTATGTGCCTGAAAATTAGTGCACTTTTGACAACATTAAATATTTTTTAATGTACCTGCTATGAAATTGCTTCTGTTACATTGTATTAAATTCTGCTGCCGGTTTTTAAGACTGTAAATATATTGTAAATTTATATAAATTTTTAAAAAGTTATCAATTTATACGTAAATTTATAAATTAATATATGTATAAATATATAAATTTATAAGATATCTAAAAAACTAGTAGTTTTGTTAAAGATTCTAAACATTTAGTTGGATACGGATTTAAAAATAATTTTGCTAAACCATCAAAATAATTATGTAAGATGCTCAAGCTGGATGTTAGAAAGGCAACATTTTTTTGCAGCATTGCTCATCATGCTTTTCCTTTACAAATTATCTTGATGGTTCAAGAAAATTATTTTCAGATCTGTATCCAACTTTTTATTTACTTCAAAACTGGAGTTCTTTTCGTTTTTAAAGATATCTAAAGAGTGCTTGTAGCAACGTTACCAACGCTAATTGTGCTTTCAATCGCGTTTCAGTTTACCCGGGTAAATTAATCCCATTTCGATTCGAATACGTGCACGTATTGTCCGAGCGATGAAAAGTCCGCTCTAATTACGCCCGTGTAAGCGGAGCCGTACGTCGATTTTCTCGAGAGACGGGCGAGAGAGAGAGAAAGAGAGAGAGAGAGAGAGAAAGAGAAAGAGAGAGAGAGAGAGAGAGAGACGCGTTGCTCATAAACAATGACAATGGGGCCTGACGTTCGCGAGCGGATGCCAGCGGCCCTCATGATGGCCGCTTGCGATCCTGGCCCGTCCGTCGAGTTAATTAATCGCACCGAACGATCTCCATTGAAATGGTATCTGGATAAATTTTCCGTGCTGATGCTGCCGGGCTAGCATGTGGGTATTATCTTTACGACCTCTTCAAAGAGGAGATGAGACGTCGGGGCGGCGAGGTGCAAAGGGGATAGAGGGAACGCATGCGCCGCGATACGGCCGCCACCGCCACCGCCGCCGCGTTGGAAACGATGCACCGAAAGCGGAGAACCTGTTATCAGAGAAACAGTGGCCTGGGACTTGGTCCAATTATCATGCAGGCGAGACACCGAGGTCTCGTCCGCGAGACGCGTCGTCCTCGCCGCTCTTAATTCCGAATCGCTGAAGAGGCCTCGTTCGCGCGTCGTCGCGTTCACCACGTTGAATCCACCGCTCTCCGAGAGATTTTCGGTTAGACCACGTAGAATCAACTGGAAACTCTATGATCGTTCACGTGGTCTCTCTCCACACTCTTCATCTATGTTACACGGTGTAGATAGAGATAATAGTTAACGTGACGACGCGTTTTGCGCGTAACGCGTTCTCGATACGCCAGTGTGTTTTCGTCGTCTACTAAGCGTAAAAGTGTCGGGACATGTTAAAGACAGCGTGCGATCCGACGCGAGATTAAATGCGAGCGCAAGTCATTCGAGAATGACTTCGAGAAAATGCATCTCGGCTTTATTTCATCGCAACGTCGCGGATGGAAATTACGGCGTGGCGTCGTATCGATGATACTACGTGTCGATCGATCGATCGGACGGGACACGATGCGCTCTCCATCTTCGGAAAACTTTCGAGTCGCTCGACATTCGCGTGACGTATGACTGTGGAAGACGCGATGCACGCAGGTGATACTCCACGAGGAGAAAGCGCCGTCGTTATTATCAGACGGGACCAAGTGGCCCAATTTGTATCGCGCCGTTAAGGAGCGCGACGGAGATGATTTATGAAAACGGTGGACGCGCTAATTGCCTGCCGATGTGATTCATCGGGTGGTGTCGTTACATATCCGAGCACTGTCGGCCGCTTTGTGAGGAAGCGGCCTGGAATAATCACGCCGGTTGCGATGGAGTACGCAGTTGCTTAATTACGATACGGCATAATGAGGGAGATTCGATGCTTGCTCCTGAGGTAAGACCGATGTAAATTTATATCTCTGAAACGCCCGTGATTTCACATTTTATACGTTCGTTGAGCATCGAGCGATATTATATATTCCGTATATTTATTCGTAAGTTTGTTTTTATAAGTAGAAATAAATTTATTTAGAAATATTATTTAAATGTTATCATTTAAGGTAAGTGTCTCAATTACTGGCGCTTCACATGCTTATTTTGTAGCTTCTTAAATATATAATAAACATTTTTTTCATCTTCATATTTAAATAGAAACTTTAATATACACAAAAATAAGTGCAAGCTCAAAAACTGATTGATTTAACATAATAAAAGAGATAAAATATGAACTTATTACCAGTCAATATTCTAAATACTATTTCTCCCTTGATTACTGCCGCACTGCTATCTCTAATATTATTTCAATAATGATAATCTTTAACATTAAAACATTTTTATTACATAACACTCACACTTCTTGAAAAATAAAAATGTAAGGTATCGAATCTATTACCAGTCAAAATGTTATGAATATTTCCCCTCCTCTCTCTCCTCCGATTATTTCTGCACAATTTCGTGTACTGTCACGTATTTATTATATTTATATTTAAATGTAACATTAAAACAACTACAATTGTAAAAAGCGGCGGTAATTGGAACAGTTATCTTAATTAAAACAGTCTCAATGTGACACATATTCATGACGCTCGCCATATGCGCAAAGGTAGTCAGATCGAAACGCGTTATCGCGCGCGAGCTTTTCTGAAAAGTGTTAAATCAGTTATCTCGAATGTGTTCACCTGGCGCGTTTCCTCGCGCCGCTGATCCCAAACGGCGCGCCTCTGCTTTCGACACCATCATTTTCTCTCGTTCTCACGATCTTTTCGCGTCTTCGCGCTCGTGGTGTTCCTCCTCGTGGTGTTCCTCTTTCGATTTCACTCACGTCGTTTACAGTCTCCATCGTGTGGCGGCTCTTAAAATCATGTATTTCCGTGGCGGGGTAGGACGAGACTTTTTTTTTCTCCGTTCTCCGAGAGTCTCGTTTCGCCGTCTCTCCTCTCGCCGATTCTCTTTCCTCTCGCGTTCCTCTCTCTCTCTCTTTCTCTCATCCCATTTCTCTCCCTCCACTCGAGAGCCCCGATGTAACAATGGCTGCCCTCTAATTATCGGAAGACCGCGGCACTTTAAAAAGATCCCGAGAGCCCATCACGGGATTCCGTTTCGTTCGCTCCTTAAAATTTCTCTCTCCCACCCCTCCTTTATGCTCTCTCTCTCTCTTTCTCACTTTTTCTCTTGCTCTCTCTTCTCTTTCTCCGAGGCGTCCGAGACGTCGGTAACAAAAACAATCAACGTAGTGGCGATCGTTGCTCGTGGAAAATTAGTTTCGTCTCGCGAGAGCACCTACCGCGAATTCGCAACAGCCGTCCTGGTCCTTCGCCGGACGTTTAGACGTGCGCCTTGCAGGGTGTGAGAAATGACGAGAATAATCAAGGGATTCGCATCCTGCACGAAGCAATTAATTTCAGTCTCATACCGTGGATTCATCTTTTCCATCTTTTGTCACAAAGTGTGTCAGTTTGCAGACTACTGATTTCTGTTGCATTATTAGGGATAGACGATTGCTCATTATTATAAGATGCAACTTCCTGATCTCTCTCACCTAAGATGTCCATGGACGCGTGTATATATTTTATTACTCGAGCTTTCTAGTATCGGTCTCGCCGGGCGAGAGAAGAGAGAGATGTTTTCGAATGCGCCAGTCGGCCGAGTGCGAGATCATGACGGCGCTTTCCGGTCGGCGAGAAAGATCGTAGAAGGGAGAAAAGCCACGCCAATAAAGAGAAAATAGCGGCCGTACGACGAGAAGCGCGAGTCGGAATGGGCGTAACCCAAGGCGAGCTCGCTCGTACCTGTTGCTCGTTGCTTCCTATTAAATACTCTCCGTCGACCCACGCTGGAAAGGAGTCGCTCGCGTCTGCGTTGGTAACCAATGACTAGGAACAGTTTCTTTTTCCACCCTTTCCGCACGCGGTTCTTTTTCTACTTCGTTCGGTTCCTTCTTCGGGATCGCCTCGAGAGTCGCCTCTTCCAAAAGCGACGCTCATGCATAGAACCGGACGCGCGTAATCGCGACGATTGCGCGCCTTTCCGCGTATGGAAAACTCTTTTAAAAAAATCCTCGCTTTCTCGCAGATTCCGCCATCGGTTGATTTATGAGAGCGCGGCAGGAGGTATAAGAAGATTTCTAATCGTGAGACTCTCACGGTAACGCTTCCGAGAGATTGAATTTCCAGATGCGATTTATTCTGTCTTCTTTTTTTTAAACACAAGATCGAATCTCTTTTGTCGCTGAAACGTCGCTATTTACTCCGTAAACCCTTTTTAGAGTAAACTTCTCAATCAGTTCTTTTATTCTCCTTTTTTTTCGTTACATCCTCGACACGGGGCTGTTCGCCCCGTTTTCGTTCGAATTTCGCTTGCTTCCCCTACGCTTTTTGTCGCCCTATTTTTCTTTAGTGATATCTCTTTGTGCACTTCTATTAGCGGTTTGTATTTCGAGCAGATGTTTGTCGGGTACAATGTCTTCTACATTGCTAGCCAGTTTGGGCCTCCTGACGGTATTGTATCCGCTGAGATATAAAAGATTGGGGTAGGCCCTTTCTCGAGAGAGGCCTTAACAACGACACCGCGGAGGAAACGTGTTTACTCTATTCGGGACGGGCCCCGCTATCTTAAGAGAATATAAGCGAGTCGAAATTTTTTTCTCTCTGAAAAAGATTCTTCCGAGGAAAAGTGTTAATGACTGCTTTTTTTTTTTTTTTATAAATGTGAACACAAATATGAAAATATTTTAAATATCTTACTGTCACAGCTGATTTTGTTCAGATTTAGTACCGTGAGTTCGAATTTTCGGTAAACTTAACGAGTTAGAACTTTGAATTAGAATTTTCGGTAAACCCAACGAGTTAGAGGGAAGCTATTCGTCTTAATAATTTCGAGTATTTGTTATACCTTTATATTTCGACCACCGATCGTCCGACTAATAATGGAGTCATAAACGACCTAACACGACCGCGGGGTTCCCGGCATTATGCGGCTCGAATTAGAGACTCCGAGGTAATTTATCTAAGGGCGGGGCCACGAGAAAATCCTTGAACCTCGCCGCAGGTGTAACGTAGCTTGAATTTTATCGTGATAATGAGAACAGGCTGTCGCTTTGTAAACCGCGGCATTAAATGTCACGGGCCAGAAAGTATGTCAGACGTGCACGCACGAAAGTGACTAAAAAATAAAATAATTAAAAAAAATAAAGTCTTTTGGTGTGTTTTAACGCTGTAGCGTTTACTGAGAACTGCGATGTTTAAATGCGATGGTGATTCACGCGTTCGTGAATTATCTGCGGGAGATCGTGAGATTTGTGGCAGCGTATTGTCGCAACATCGACGACAGCGTTATTACGTCGCATTGTGCGCAAAGAGTCGTTAATTAAACGGTATTATAAATTACCGACTATATCGTAAAGCTGATGATATTCCGTTAAAGTGCTACAGCGTGAAAACCACGCGTTCGAAATTCACGATGGGCTGTAAACATTTTTACGGTGCTCGTCCGTTATCCGCGCAAGAGAGGACTCGACGGAGGAAATCACGAGGGCTCTGGCCGGTAGCTAACAAGATGAATATAAAAAAGGAAATTCACAACGAATTATTATGACGGCTTTGTCTCGATCAGCTTTTACTCGTGTTTTATGTGTATTATACCTGTATCCCGTATAATTGTAACGCATCGCAGCTTCCGGTACATCCGCTTGCCCCGTAGTTGTCGTCCCATAATTATACAATTATACATAAAATTATTATTATTATCGGCAGATAATTCTACACAACGATTTATGCGCATTCATAGAGAAAATTCAATCCTACGTGAACGAGCCTTTTTTTGTTGGTCGCCAATCGAATGCGTCATTCTGTTCAGCCAGACATGTTTCCTGTCGTTTGTCCGGCTCGCACAAATAAAGTGATAGAGCGTTATTGTCGCGGACGAGAATCGCCTCGTTCGCTAACATCAACCTCGCATTTATTATACCTATACTGTACGCTCCAATTTTTCCAATAGCATATAATTTCGAGATCCTAGAAACGGAGAAGGCAAATAGGTAGTCGAGAGACGCGTCTAGTAACAAGGCGAGGAAGGTATACTTAAATTAAGTGTGCTCCAGTCGAAGACGGTTTCGCGCGTCCTTCGGATCCTCGTCGGGATCTTTTCTTTTCGAAAATCGAGCTCGCGTATTTTGTAGCGTTGCCGTGGATCGTTCGAGCGATCACCTTATTTCTTTTTCTCCCCGTCTTGACAGCATCGGATCGTCGTGAGGCGTGCACGTGAGACGGCGACCCGACTCGACGAGACCCCCTTAAAACCGAAAACATATGGCGTACAATTACGACGTAATGGTATATAATTAATGGAATTCGCTCAAGGGGCCCCCTTGGTTGTTATACGGCACGCTTGTTTCCTCGAACGGCAAAGGGAACTCCAAGCGGGGCACAACGAGAGATCCGTCCTCTGAATAAAATTTTCATCGCCCGCGTGCATATACTTTGCTCACCGTGCATGTATATCGGCCGTGGCGGGTATTTTGCATGCCACGGGACTATAAGAGGGCAGAAAATTGCCAAGAGTTCAACATACTAATTTCCGATGTCACGAACAGTATCCCGACGGCACCAATAACTTCTCTGATTGTCGAACGTAATGGAGGAAAGAGAAGAGAAAAAGCTGTAAAACTGGGCCGAATGCGTAAGTCATGTGTGTCTCACAGTTGCCTTGTTTAAGTTATTTTATTTTCGCCGTTCTCTTTCCGCCACGTATCAGTCGCATATCCAACGTGGATTCCCGAGTGCGACGTTTGATGATCGATTCGTTCCGAGCAACGAAGTAGCTCGAGAATAATGTCCTTAAAATTCCCTTCCTCGATATGAGCAATCGGATCTCATCGCGAAGATCATTTAGGTAGTAAGGTAAATGTTCCAGTGACTGAACATGTCCCTATATGCGGATACTTAGGCAACAATTTATTATTATTAATCTCAAAAATGTTTCTTTTATTATAATGTAAAAATTTCATTGTTTAATCTTTAAGTTGTTTTAATCTTTAAATACTTCAAGATATTGATAAGGTACATATTATTTTATATATTGGAAAATTAATTTGTTACAGAACTACTAGGTTAGATTTTCAACGGTCTTCTTAAAATTTTTTTAAGGTGATATCTTTTGCATTTATTTTATAAACAATGCAAGAACAAATATTTAAAGGTGCATTCAAAGTGCATTAAAAAAGGAATATATTAAATTATCTACATATTTAGATGCTTTGTAATAATTACATCTTACATTTCACATTTCAATTAATTAAATAATTATAACTTAATTAATTATCACTTTATACTGTGAAAATCTTTATAAAAATTCAACAATCTTAAATCTCTATATCGTTATATGTCCAGTTATTGGGACATTTGCCTTATCTCGAGCAATTATTTAAGTGTGCCGTTGTGTACTCGTCAGCCGAATAAAGCACATCTTTCGCACATATCGCGTGTCTATCTCGAGTTAATAAGACCGATCAGACCGATCGAAACAAAGCATGCCTACAATAGGATCAACTTTTTGCAGATGTATATTGTTCGTCATTCTCGGGTTTCTCAGTTTCTTGGTTATATAATATTATAGGAATAATTTATGCTTTGCTCAGTTTTTACACTTCTTTGAATAACAACTTTTCATTTAAAATGCAAATAGCATATATAGCAAGATAATTATCAAATGTAATTTTGCGTGTCTTATTTGTGCGTGTGCGTGCGTGCGTGCGTGCGCGTGTGTGTGTGTGTGTGTGTGTGAATATAATAACAAATCCCGTTACAACTATTATATCTTCCAAAGTTACGTGGCTTTATCTTAAAGTGATCAATTCGTTCCATCAGTCTCAATTCTCGAGTACGCAGCTCGTAAAGCTTTCGGGCTATAATTTGTGAAACTGAACCCACGTTGAAGTTAATAAATTTAAGCACAATGCATAGCACCATAAAGAAAAAGTTACTCGACAGGAACTGACCTTCTCCCGGACGTAGGTGTACGAGTAGTCAATTATCCCGCTCATGCTGAACGGATTCAATTAATCGAACAACTTAATCGGGCCCTCGACCCAATCTTTAACATTAAACAATTCGAATTTATATCTCTGTAAATACGATTCGATTGTCCATTTAATTCTATATTATATATATAAAGCATGAAATGTATAATTTTATGCAAAAATAACATTATGCAAAAAATGGTGTATAAAAATTATTGTTATTATATATTCTCATTAAATTCTAAATAGGAATGTTATGTTTTATGCAAATTACTATGCTTGCAGCCGTTGCATCAACTGATAACAAAAATCACCATAATGTACAATCGATGTAAAGTAATATAAATATTCGATTGCATTAAAATCGATATCTTTTCATCGTGCGAAGCTGAAAGGCTCGATGTCCATTAAAACGGATATCGTACATCGAGACAGTAACAAGCGTTTGTGATTCTCGCGCATCATCGCCGTGCTATCTGGCGTGCGATCGAAGGCATGCAATGGCACAAATCCGCAATGGCGGTTTCGCGGATATAGATGTACGATGATCTGGCGTGTTCGAGAGAACATCGGCGGGCGGCGGGCGGGTGAGTAACTTTCAAACTAAAGCAAAACGAGTGGTCAGCAAGTAGCGAGAAGAGTGACCGAGAGGATATAACGCGCGCAGCAGCAATGCTGGAGGAAAGGTAACGGGGAACCGGGTGGAAATGAAACGGAGAAGCAAAGTAGAGAGCAGGAAGAGAGTAAGAACGAAAGAAAAGAGCAAGAGAGTGATAGGGTGAGCGGTGGGAGGAAGGGGGAGAGCGAGAAAGAGAGAAAGAGAGATGGAAAGAACGAGAAACAAGAAAGAAGCGAGCGGGAAGCAAGAGAGCGAGAAGGAGAGGCTGAGATATGCGAGGAGGTAGGATCGTAGAGGTAACATCGTAGCTGCGAGACCTGATCCTAAAGGTAGGAGGACTCGGGTTGTGGCCGAGGCCAGTCCATCGCGGGCCCTCCTCTCGACCGAACACGCGCTTTACTTTCTGCCCGCTCGTTCAAATTCCCATGCGCGCGCGACGCGTTGCTCTGCGTCGAACTCTCCACGAGTTACACGTAACCCTCCACCGGTGGCTGGCTTCCCATGACAGGAACTTGTAGCCGGCGATCGCAGTGCCGTTGGTTATAGTGCCGATGGTGGTGGTGGTGGTGGTGGTGGTGATGGTGGCGGTGCTGCCAGTGGTGGTGGTGGTGGTGGTGGTGGTGACGGTAGTGGTGCCGGTGCCAGTAGCGGTAGTGGTGGTGGTTACCTTGAGCACCAGGTTGTATCGCACACCTTGCACAGTTACCCTCTGTTCCAGTTCCCGCACGCGTGCCGGCGTTGTGCACGCGACACGACACAAACGGATCGACGATCTTATCCCGCGATTGATGATCAGCTGAATAATCGTACATTAAAGATCGTTCGATAGGCACGTTCTTCTGCGCTTTATTCGAACATGCACACACTCTCTCTCGCTCTTTCCCTCTCGCTCTCTCTCTCTGCTGATCGAAAGAATTTTTGTCGTCTGGAAGGAGCGCTTATCGATCTTTGATATACGGAGACGATGACATCTCTTTCGTGTGGATAGAAGATGAATAACGACGCGCAACGAACGACATGACCTCGAAGCGGTGACGCGTGAAGAGAGACGTCGGCTCTTGCGAGTGTCGATCTGTGAAGCGCAGAGAGACGATCGATCGCTAGAATCTGGATCACACTGTTAGTTGCGAGGCGACGTCGGCTCGATTCGAACGCTAATGAAACGAGCATTGACCAACGATCGCCGATTGCGCGACGCGCTCTCTAGGGTACCGTACCAAGGGTTGCCGATCCAACAAAACAGGGCACACCGGACAGGAAGTGGCGCAAAGGAGCTTCACAAGGGATATTCTTCGCGCGGCTTTGTTCGCGACGAGGTGCTCCAAGTCGACAAGGCGCGGATTCAAAGGGACTAACACGGCGGAACAATAAGACAACGAGACAATAAGAACCGGTAGCAGAGCTCCTCTCGTCTCGGGGAGGGTGCTCTTTGAGCGCTGGAATTCTTCGAGCCCAGCGGCGTACGACGACGGAAGAAGAGGAGTAACCGCGAGGCGATGCGAAGCGAACACGTCTCTCTCGTGACTGCCGGACGATCGATCACCGGTTTTTGCAGTTTACGCGATCTCGCCGGCGCGATCTCCGCCGGCGGCGACGGAGGAGAGGATCGTTAGGCGTCTCGCGCGCGGGAGTGACGATGATGAGCCGGCCGATAAGTTTCCTCGGCATCGAAATCGTTAACGAGACGACGACGACGACGACGACGACGACGGCGGCGGCGGCGGTGGCAGCGGCGACGGCGACGACGACGATCTCCTCGGCGATGACAATCGGCCGACATTCTCGCGTGAGACGGCAAAAGATCGTCGTTCCTCGGCGATAGCGCGTCGCGTGAGCCGTGTAATCTGCGATCTGACGATCGAGAACTCGGGTATAAAGTACACCGCGCCGATAATGATGGTACTTAGTTATCTTTTTAATTGGTATCTATTTGCTAACGAGACCCGCGCGCGATCGTCGCTCGCTCGTTAGGATAACCGATCCGCCGTTTCTTCCAGATAAACGCGTCTACCGGGTTAGGATAGCCGACTTTCTAAGATCGAGTCGGCCGGATCGCGCCTCATTAAGGTGAATCGAGTAAATCTTACTTAAAGCTACATTCCACGCGATACCGCGGCAAATCGCTTTGGAAAGAAACGCGAGTGCACACGCACGACGACGACGACGACGACTCCGTTTTACCTTCGTGATCGCGGAGCTGTGTGAGACCACCCGCTGATCGAATTTACGGATCGCGAGCCCTCTGCGCGAGTCCGAACTCAATTATCACCGATGGAAGTACCACCCGCGGCACGCGATACGCGATCGATACGCACGATTCGGAGATACCTGTGCGAGAAACGAATCGTTCGGCCGCTTAGTCACCGCTACGAGGGGAGAACGCCTCTCTTTCTCTCTCACTCGGGAAAGAGTATTTGGGGACCGTAAATACTCGGCGCGGGACCCGTAGAGTTTTAAAACGCGCGCAAACACTTTAGAAAATCCAAATGTTGGCTCTGCAGTTCGGCTCTTTCGCACCTGTCCGGTACGCGTGCACGTGCGCGCGCGGCTTTGCGCCGCTGCGAGGTGCTAACGAGAACGCGGAGTGATTACAGTGATCGAAATCGCGACAAGAAACTTCTCACGACGTCGCTCGAGGCCGGTGTTGAGCAAACACCAAAGACAAAGTTTCCATGCTGTAAAATACGTCCGGCGACGAGCGAGCCTGACAGTGAGAGACGGTACCGTGCTCGTCGAGCGGTAACGGAGACTTCACACGCGGCAAGTGCCTCACATGATCCGACTCGACAACGGAACGGGGTCGATCCCAGTTCCGAACGATCGACTTCCGGTGTGCGTCGGTCATCCGCTGGTCGCGGAAGCGTAAAACTTTGTCGCGTGCACATCCGTTTTTCCTCTTTTTTTTTTTTACATTCAATAACAACAAGGTGATTGTGATGTAAGAGATGCGTCGCGGTGATATCGCGACGATCGCGATAGCCCTTCTCATTCTTGGGCACATCCAGGAGCCACGGCGAACGAGGTGAGAAACAGCTTTATTAAATTACGATACTAAATTAACTTGCGCAAAATTAAAATCGATAATAAATACAAAAATTACCTTACCATCTAAGAAGAGCCGCACCTTCTTGGTATTATTATGAGTCCCAATTTCGATCATTTTTTGATCTATTTAAAGTGGTTAAAAAAATCTCTAACAATTCGAACGTACTTTCAAGTTTCTATTACAAATATGTGTACTTCATTTTTTGAAAAAAAAAAAATAATAATAATAAAATGTAGATAATTCAATACCTTTAAAATTTTAAGAAACTTCCGCTTGGATAGAAATCTTTTGGACACCGAGTGTCCATAATGGTACCTTAAGGTTCCAGAGTTAGGATTGAGGCAAATCGATGTACTTGAATTGCGCGATGCGAAGAAAAACTTTAATAAACAATCAAATTACTAACGACGCATTTCCATTTTATCTGCCGGTAATCTCAGATAACGTGTAAGAAAGCTGTCAACGCTCCTCGATTATACTGCGCGGCACAAGTGAAAATGTTAATCGATAGCCGCCCGAGGCTAGAGTGCGTACGCAAATTGCAGCGTCGATTACGATCGCTATTCGACGAAGTAACGAGCAAAGGGATCGGAAGGGAGATTCTCGCGAGGTCGCAATACGCGTGACTCGGACACGTGCTGAAAGCCCGTCATACCGCGTCAAAGTCGAATGTTCGCGCGCCGAGTTCGCGATAAGGCGCGACGAGTCTCACGACCGTAATCGATTTATGCACGCGACGACGTCGCGTCTCCTGCAGAAGATAAAGATGCGAAAAGTTCCGAGGTTGAATTAACAAAATAATTAATAACCGATATAAAGAAAGAGATAGCAGAAAAAGATTTATGCGCGAGGTATTTCGTTATTAACGAGCAAAGTGGAAGCAACATTGAAAACTAATTTAAAAAGTTCGTGTAACCAAAGTCATTTAACGTTGCCAAGCTACGATTATTTTTCTAACGAAAATGGACATACATCTTTTGTAATAACAAAATTCCCCGCATATGTTGTTTTTGGTTTCGTTTTCCTCGCGAGTGTTATTAGTGAGCAACTCCGTTCCCCGTATCGGACGTTCGTGAACTACTTTCTTGTTCGCCTTCAACGAACAGAATCGGACGTACACGTGGATAATAACGATAACGCGACATTTTATGAGATCGTCATTAGCGAATCGGCGCAATCTACGATCGGCACGGTATATTGCCTGCAAATTGTCCGAGAGCCTTCGAAATAAGCGCTGGGTTTCGTCATTTTGTCATGGTCACAATAAGGTCGCGATGTAGAAACGTGTGTCTGTAAAACAGTACATACAGGGTGTCTATAAAGTCATCTTCATCCCCTGTATTTCGGAGACGGCTCAAAATTATGAAAAATCGTAAAATATTCGATTTTTTCGAGAACTATTTTTCTTTTCCAACTTTAAAAAAATAGCGAATCTCGAAATGATTGAATACGATATGAATTTTGCGGTCTATCATAATCGTTTTAAATCGTTTCCGAAATTTAGAAGATGGAAAGACTTTATAGACACCCTGTACACGTATACGTACATGTGTACCGATCACAAGGACTTAATACTTTGTTTAAATACTATTTAGCATTTTTTTTTCTTAATATCGATAACTCGAAAGATAACATCGAGAGTAGAAAGTATCGGTACGTTGTAGACTCGAATCACAATCCCTGCGGTTCAATCGGTCAAGATTGATAGCGATTAACGGAGGTGATTGGAATTTCCTCCGCAACTTAATGCCCGGTTACATAAACACGTTAATGATTTAATATGCACAAGAACGGCCGTCATTCAGAGCTAATTACGGACGTCGAACGAAATGAAACGTTTATGTAATGCGGCGCGTAACGCGTGATTGCGGACTGACCGAATTTAATGTTATGCCCGTACGAAACGGTCGCGGAGAGTGCTCGTTGTGTTTTACGAGCCGCTTGGCTACCGGCCGCGCCGCATAATGAGCGCGCTAAGTGGATGAATGAAGCGGCGATGCGACAGAGATTAAGGCCGATCGGACTATCATCGTCGCGCGGCGGAAACGAGATCATTTTGTCGGCGCGACCGACTGAGGCCCATCCCGTGTAAAATCCGTACCGATGAAGTGAGAAAGAGCCGACGGAATTAAGCTTAATGTAATTACAATGTAGCTGCATAATTTCCCGACTGCGATAAATTCCCGATTAGCCGTTTAAAAATTTTTGACAAAGTAATCGGTGATAGTTACCGGAGGAGATAAAAAAAGGAGAGAGAAAAATATTCGATTGAAGTGCTTTTAATAAACGCGATGTTTTGACGCGCTCGGTCCGACGTTGGATCTGTCGTCTTGTTGAACACGTTGCAGATTATCAGAAATTAATGATGCAAGGCAGAATGGTGAACGATATACAGACATCGCTGAACATCGTGTCGTCGCGCAGATATCGCGTTTCCCTTCAGGAAATGTAACATGACAGCTTCTCAGTTGATTAAAAAAAGTAATCATCGTTTTCAAAGTTATTCGAGCTTAAACCGAGAACGGCGTACCGCATGTGTTTTCGAACTGCATTTTTTTTACATTTGTTATAGGGACTATCGTACGACAAATTATGTGAGAGCTTTAATATTTGTCCTGAATAATTACTGCCTGTTGCCGCACTAAGAACAAAAATTTGTTGAAAAACTAAAATATTTAGTCCGCTACAATCAACTATAATAAATATCTAGTTGATTCAATAATTATTTAGTTGCACAAAAAAATATAATTTATTCAAATTTTTTAATCAAAAATTTAACTAAACCAACTCAATATTTGGTTGAAGATATGGACTAAATTTTTTCAACAAATTTTGATTTTTAGTATACAACCTAGAGACGAACTATTTACATATAAATCAAATCATATAAAATTTGATTCGATATCGAGTTGATTATCTATGATTCGAATTCAAATTATTTGAAAATTTCAGATTTAAGAGATTCGAATGCAAAAATATATAGCGACGCTCTTATAAAATTATATGATTTCATATCATTAATATTATTTTTCTTGCACTGTAAAAATCTTTTGCTATTAATTATATTATATATTAATATTCAAGCCAACAACAATGATGTTGTTAATTTGGCATCAAAAGATTCTGATTCGCACCCACAAGCCTTTAAAAAAAGATTAAGAAGTATTATTCCGATAGTATTTTTTACAATGTAGCATTCTTGAATTAATCATACTCTGCACTCTTCATATATATTATGGTACAAGATCGGCGCTAGGAGAAGACTATAAAGATAGTAATCTCTCCACGGAACTGACGGCCATCCATCATCACCTATCGCGCCTCGAAATCCTATCGATAAAAGTGCATCCCGGCACTTAAACGCCGCGATATACTTAACGAAACGTCAGGTATCAATCTAAATTACGATTTCCAAGTGATCGTACGCAAGAGGCATAATACGCAGGTGTGGAAGGGTCCTCATCGATCACGAAGAGATATAGCCCTGGAGCAGGATTCCCCCGCTATCCCATACGTTCGTTCATATGATAGGAATGGAATCAAGTCTTTATAGACCTTCCAATACCGATGTAACGAATGTATGAATCTCGACAGTCCTTATTTCGAACCGAAAAGTTAATAATAAGTTACCTGGGTTCGAAGATAATAATAAGTAGCTTCCTCTCTGAAAGAGAGATCCGTTCTCCTCTATTTTCACAGAACTCGAGATATTTCTCAAATATATACGCTATCCATAGCTAGAGTAGACGTACACGTTCACGGAAGGATATTTGTGTGAAGCGGCTGACTTTTGAAAAGGAGCGCCTCCGCGCGTCAGAGTTCGAGAGAGACCTGCTGACGTTTACAAATAGCTCGTGAAAGGGCTCGTACATTGTAAGCACCGGTAGGTGTGCGTGTCACTTTTCGGACGCGGGAATCTCCTCGCGACCGGGGCACATATCGGATTCTATCGGTGCAACAGACGGTCCACGGAGCGCGTAACGAGAACCGCCGATCGTTTGTCTTCCGGCGCGATGGCGCGGAAATTGAACGATCACGTCGCGACCCAGGCCGAGCCGGAGGAGGAACGCTCGCTGGATCGGATTTAATATATTTATGATAATGATTACACGTCGTTCGCGATCGTCATGCGTGACGTTCACGTGTATCCTTTCGTTTCGGTCCGCCGGATACTTTAACGCGGTGCGCCTGCTTTTCTCTCCCGCGGCTCTCCGTTACAGCTATTTGTTTAATATATCGGCTGATGTCGCGATTAATCGGCGCGCGCGATTTAAATGATAATAAATCCGCGGCGAAGCGATATTGACGTGTAATTATGTGTGTGTAACGAGTGTTCTCGTGTCCCGTCAGATTCATTCAATTACGAATGTCCATCTCGCGCAGCGTGCTCGATGGTCTTCGACAAAACCCTCGAGACGAAACAATTTAGTATCTGTTTAACACAATATATTTCGTGACGACTACACACGCTTCTAGTGGCGCGTCGATGCATCGCAGCCGCAGCCGGTCCCTCGCATCGCTTTCGTAGCAAGTGAGAGACAGGGAGGGGGATGGCGAGGAAGAGGGAGGAGGACAGAGAGGGATTAAATTAAGATCCGACAGTGTTAAAGTAAACCCGGACTCCGGACCGGGGGCCTCCCGTGGTGAGGATAGTGGTAATACCATTCGGTGAGTTCGGTTCGGTAGTGGAGTTCTGTCTTCATCCGATGCGGGTGCGGTAGATGCACTGGCGCTTATTATGGCTCGCGCATACAGATGTACCAATTCGCGTGTGAAAAAAAAAGAGAAGAGGATTTAAGAAGGAATGTCCCTCTCTATTCCAGAGCTATTCTGAGCGTGGACTAAAGATTCGCGCAGATCGGGGATAATGATCACAGAAAAGCAGCGTGCTACACATATTTGCGCTGACTCAGCATCGACCATCGCCGACGTTACGAAGAGCGTTGCCAGAGATTTGCTAAATAGTCCGCGTTAAAGAAAAGATTTATCTTTTTCTGCAAAATATTGAATTAAATTGAATTTTTTAGAAGATTGTCATACCATATGCTTGTGTATGGATTGAGTTAAATTGTACTAGTGTATTTAGGCAACTACAATAACTTAAATTGATTCGATACAACGGGCTCTAAACAAATTTTTTTTTACGATTACTGAATATAATTATTGAACATAATTTTTAACTTCTTATTAACGGTAATGGGATCGAAAATTTTTTTGTGCCTTATTAAGAATATAAATAACGACACAGTAAGCGCGCGCGACAGCGTGCGTGTTGGATGTGACATGATTTTCGCATCTGTCCACATCGCATCTTCTCGTGAACACCGTGTCAGTGGAAACTTATCGCGGTCGTTCTCCGAGACATAAAACTGCCCGCAAACTCTCGCAGACAACGTAGTATCTCGGTAGGATTTTTATCACACACTCTCGTAATGCTGATGCGACAAATTTGTTGCGGAAAACATGGAGGTTTCTGTCTCTCTCGAAAATATATTCCTACTTTATAGTTCATTCATTATAATAAAATATCAAATCTTGAAAAAAAATTATTTCTCTCTTAATTAATTATATAAAACAAGTTATGTTCCGAATCAAAAAAATTAAAACGTTACTTTCCGAAATATCAAACTGTAATAAGAAAAAAAAGTAATGATTGAGTCTGCCTAATCGAAAAAATTCAAAGTATATGTGGAGGTTTCAATATATTAAGAAGATATATTCTTTCACGAAATATATTGAATTATACATACGAAGAAGCACGAATAAAAACACGCACTGGTCAATTCTTCCGTGGAATTCTTTAAGGCGATACGCACAAAAATCGAGAGAAGCGTGTTCAAGGAATCGTGAAAGAATTGGAGATTGGGACGGGTGGGGGTGAAAAAGTTTCGACGAAGATCCAATTAAAATAACCAGTAGTAAGGAGATGTCGGTCGAAAGAAGTATAACGAGCGGGGCGAAAAAAGAGAAAGACAAAGGACGAAACGGAGGAGTTGCGGTTACATAAAGGGCTCGTTCTCTGGGAGGGGGAAAGGCGAGGGCGAGGATATACAAAGCGGCATTAAAATATTTCTAAATGGCTGTGACAGAGAGGACCGAGGAGCCGATAGTCGACAAACTGCCGCGTGCGATTTCGCTCGTGACTCGAATCGACTGTGAAAGAGACTGAAACCTCTTGTAATAAATTGTTGTCTTTAGTGCGCGAGTAGTAGCTGTGCCGATATTGGCTTCAATAAATAAAATCAGCCTCTGTCCGCTTGTCGTGGCGCAGCGTAGAAGAAAATTCACGTGGGTAGCAGCGCGATCAGGAATTCGTCATTAATTGTTCCACCGAAGGAGTTACTGGAGTAGCATTGGTAGTAGACAAATATTTGTAACGATTACGATAAAAGTTACAATTATCAATTTAATTAAAAATAAATAAAATATTTAATATGACACTGAATTATTTTCCAGAAATTTAAATATTAATTCGACCTCGAATAATCGTCAATTGAAGAATTAAGAAATTCTTCATATAAACTTGTGGCTTTCTATCTTGAAATTACTATATAGTAGCGAACTGCGTGGCGGCATCGCCGCTCCGTTAGCGCGCAATCACGATCCATATCCTTATTAGCCTCATTTCTCGCGTACGAACGTTAATGGACGACAACGTGCGTGCACGCCCGCGATAAATATATCTTCGTTGCATAAAAGACCGCCGACTGATCCGAAGAGAGATAAAAATGATGCGTCGACACGACGATTTGAGGGCAATTACATTCGCCCGAGGAATCAAAGGTGATTATGAGCTACGATTGATCGCATATAATCATGCTAATCGTGAAGTCGGCATATACGATCGAAGCCCAAGAAAATCCCTGGAATAACGCAACAGAAGATTGAACGCGGTAGTTTCTTTCGTGCCTAAAATACAGCGCCACGTCCATTGCAATTTACGTTGAAAATTCATGCGGCGAGATAAATAGGGAGAAATCGTTTCTACGCCAGGGAACGGTCTCGCCGGCGAGATACGATCCCGGCGGACTGACGAGAACAATTCGTGACGGGGACGGGTTTCCTCTTCCTCGGAAAAAAAAAAAAAAAGAAAAAATAGAGAATCGCGTTCTTTCTTCGCGCTCACGACAGGGACGATCCCCGACGAGGGGAGGGAAACGTGCGCGGCGTGAAGGGCGTGTTTCTTCATTCCGGATGGTATATGATCATCCGTGAGCAATTTGCCAGGGTAGACGAAGCTATTTACATTTAAACTGGCGAACGTTTAAGTATCCTAGCGGACCACACGTGTGTAACAGTCGACCAAAAATAAGCGACCGGTAATCGGTCGGAGAGGATGTTATAATTACATGCTCTTGTACCAACGAGCCAATGGCTGATAAAACTTAAGGATCATTACTCAGGATGATATTTCGATTAGGGTCTATAAAGCGATACACAGTGTGAAAATTATATGCGCGCGACGGAAAATCCGATCTATTTTCGTAGCATGAAAGAAGCAACTCGATTACAAATTCATAGAAAATTATGCTAATGGTGGCGATCGAGCGAAATCACTTGGGTAGGACCGACCGTAATTTCAATCCTAGGATTTTCCTAGCGGTCAGACCTCGGCCAAAAGAAGCACACAGACTAGCGGCTTTCGCGTCGCCCTCCGCGAATATTCTATTAGACGGCGAATATTCTATTAGACGGAAGAGAGCAGGCGGACAAGTGCGTGCACGGATGGCGCAGTACTTGCAATCTTTTCGAGGTGACAAAAGTTTAATGTATTCAAACTGCCTTAAAGCAGACTCGGCCTGGCAACACGTTTCGGTCGATTACAAGCGAGCGCGCCGGGTAGAGAGAATGCCTCCGCGCCACCGGATAATCACTATAATCCGCGCTTTCATTATAATTATCACCGTTTATTACGACAGACGCTCTGCTGAGCGAATGGGCGAGCGAGCGTGGCAAACTATCCCTCCGCCGTTAAGTGCGCCAAATCTAATTAACTTTAATCCGTCGTAATTACATCGACAGCCGGTCATTACCGATTTGAAACGGCGCGGCGTGGCGCATTTTACGGCCATTTTCGTTTGTTTGCGCGATCGCTTACGGTAATAACACCTTCGTGCCGTATACGTATCGCGTATATTTCATGAAATTAATGTAAACTTTTACAACAAGCTGAATGCGCCGGCGAGATTACGATCCATTTCATTAACTTTGAAAGTTACAACTGATTCGATACGCGAGAAATCGATTTAAAAAATCAGTGTACCGTTTGAAGAATATGACATTTTCAACACACACAAAGGATCCTTATTCTTTTTTTTTATATTTCTCTTGACAAATGGTTCTATATCGCTGAGTTCTATATCGCTGACATATCTCATGTAATCAGCGGTCCCATGTAAGAAGGACAAAATAGGGAAGCCGACCGGTAAATCTTTAGGCGCCAGGCTTGAGATTTTTACCACACCTCTCTGAGTGTCAAGCCCTTCCTACGAGGACACTTTCGGCACACTACCTGACTGGGGGATTAGATCTCCAAAATATCTACGTTAACGATCTCAATATAACGAGATAGCTGCTTTCGATCTTTCGGATCTCAAAGTAACAGCGCTTCATGTTTCGATATGCATCCATTCATTTTCGTAATTATCAAGAAAATATAAAAATAAATTAATTAATTTACTTTTTATTCCATAATAATCCTACTGAAGAAAAGATAAAAATTACCCAATCGATCTATCGCTTCTGTCGGTCGCATTGTCAGTAATGTTGACAATTTTTCTTAATATCAAGAATAGAATAATAAAGAATCAAAAATAGTAAATAGTAATATAAAACTATGGTTTCGGCAACCGGTTAGTGACTTCGTCTCGCGGGTTCCACTTTCTAAATTAGAATCAGTATATTATACGAGTATTTACTGAAAGACAGTAAATAGTCCATTTTCAGTGATATACTTTAATTATTCCATTCAGTAATATATGCATTATTTTTCAGTGACAATACACTTATTCGGTCAGAGTATCCCCTTCTTAATCAGAATCACTGAAAAATAGTGAATAGTCACTGATGAATAGCCACTAAGATTCCATTTTTTCAGATTTAGAGAGCAGAATCTCTACGTTAATTATTTGTAATGCTGATGATGAGTCCAAAGAGAATTGAAACGTTCATTCGAGATTATGTATACACGAAGAATAAATACCGTTAGTTATTGTAATGTTGCACTCCTTCAACCGCGTTTTAGACTCTCATTAGCCTTGTTTTATTTACTATTTTTTAATTTTTCTTAATATTATTCCTTAATATTATTCCTTCGTCATGAAACAACATTCTTCTAACGATGGAAATAAACTTTATCGGCAGAACCGAGTGGTGCGGGATGAGATCATTTTTTTCCTCCGCTGTTGATTGGCTCGGTCTTTTAGAGATGCTTTTAAAGTCGCGTCTTTAACAGTGTCGTTCAGCCGCGAATTCCGGCGTCGGAATTCGCGGCTATACGCGCGTGCATATCGCTCTTAACTTTTTCCTATAAAATCAAAACGGAAAGGCCGTAAAGACATTCTCGTTGGCGTTGCGCACTACCGCGCGCCCTATCGAGCGCGATTGAAGTTGTCGATTAAATCTCCTCGCATCATCGTAAATCAAGTTTCAACACCGTGTGATGTCGATGTTCCATCTTCTTCTACCATGCAAATACCTGATTCCTATGGGTCTCGCCAGTAGCAATCGCGGTCGCGATAGTCATGGGATATACTTATAATATGTAAAAGCCGTTCCTCCCCTTCTCTCTTCCTACCTTCCCTCGAGTATCTCCGAGTACTTTTCCTCGCCACTCCTGCGACGCTAATAGTATTCTGGGAATACCGCGTCATTTAGCGATTGAATGAATCGTATTTTATTTAATTAATAAATATACACAGGGAGAGATTCCTTTCGTGCATTACTTAAATGTTTGTACAGAATTTCAATAAATGATTCATACACAAATTTTTTATAACACGTATTTTTATGAAATGTCAATGTCAATTAACTAAAAAGATTTTTACTTAATTCAATTTCTTCATGTATTATATATCATATTATACTATATACTTCTGTAAAGTATCGAGACAAAAAGGAACGAATAAAAGTAAAATAGATTGAAATTTTTGTCCCCAAAATGACAAGCGAAAACATGTTTATCTGTAGCTTTAGAGCTGCTGAATCTAATTCTGATTTTTAAAAAAATTTTAATTTGTCAAAAAAATATGCAAAATCAATAAATAAGAGGCTAAACATCATCGTAAATTATTATTGTCGAGTTTTACGAACATAATAATTCATTAATCTGCTAATAAAACTGACGGTTCATGTTCTGCTTGAAATAAAAAAAAGGGTATCGAAAAATTATTAATATCCAAAAACAGAGACGTTATCGAGACGTTATACTTTAAATCTTGACTATGACACTTGAGAGCATTAGCCATCGTCCTTTAACTGTGAAAATTATATATGAAGCAATAACTTTGTATTGTTAGTGACCGGTATTAGTATAGTAATAGGAGAGAGGAGAATAGTAGAAGACAAGATTGTGGTTTGACAACGTGCTCCGCGCTGCTATCTGAATCTAGGTACCGCGCCGTCGAGGGTCCACGTCAAGGCTCTCAAGTGTATCTCTTCCGATCACACGTACCGAAATGCCAGACCCGTGACCTCCGTTATTTCTCCACGCTATCTATTTATCTCCTGCCATCGCGTACTCTATTGCACGTGAGCCGCTCGCCCGAGTTCATTCCTGGCTGCTCTCGAGCTGCCGCGGTGTTCGCGAGCTTGTCTCTCATCCGCGTTTCGTACGCGTCTCTCGGTCATGTTCCGGTAAGCCGTATTTCGGTCTGCCGCGGTACTTTAATGAGCTGATCGTTATCGAGACATTGAGTCGTTCACATGAGTCATTTCTGTGCGCGCGCGGCCCGCTGCGGTCGTCGCGAGGGTCTTCCACAAAATGTCACGCCGTTCAACGTGAGCCGCTTCCGAATCAGCCGTACGTCGGATTTTGCCGTTTACAATGGCATGGGCCGCGAGAGGCGACTTCAATCAAAAATACACTACCACGAAATTTCAAGCTCGCGCGTGCTCTAAAACCAACGCACGTTTTCTTGGCTCGCAACAAGTTCACGATCGTGTCTCCTCGATTACAAGTTTACCGCTATTTCATTAGTTATGAATATTATATATATATATATATGATACTCCTCATGGAAAAACATTTTATCAAGTTCATTTTCCGCGCTACGAACGGCACTTTCACTTTCTCTGCCACTCACCTACTTGTCTGTCGCGCTGTTTTATTCCGCGGATAATAAAGGATATATACTCGATCTGCCGTGGACTTTCTTCACTGTCGATTCGTACTGAATCGCAACTCGGCGAGGAGGTATAACGTCCTCCGATCGGTAATAAAGGTCGTGCCTTGAATTAAGCGCTTCGTTAAACTCGAGCCTTCGGCTTTATCGCGCTTGCTCGAGCACGTCGACGTGCTGCAAGCTGTAAAGCCCATTGGCATAAAGCACGTAAGTATGTACACGTATGTACCGCGTAAGTATACTCGTGCGCACATAACTGAAGACTACTCGCCACACTCGTGGTTTATTCGCTGTCCCACATATTATGCGACACGACGCATTCATCATCGAGCCAATCTTAATAAACAATCGGCACTACCCACATTCACGTGCATTGATTACGATTTCGCGGAACTTGCCGAAATAAATCTAATGTCAAACGAGATATTTCATGCGGCTCATTCTAAAGCACCGTGCACACATGTGGCAGGCAGAACCTCTTCTCGACGCTCTTTTGCTCGGCTCCTATTCTTATTTCAATGGCACACGCGCGCAAAGTGAAAATATCGTCCCGATCGCGCGATTATTCTCAACTGATGAGCGTTTACCAAGTAAAATAGGCGGGCAAATGTATAGCGAAGAAGCAATGCAAAATTGGATGTTGAAAATATGAAGGTTGAAACATAAAAAAAATGTAGCAACGTGGCACCTGAAGCATGGCTAAATAAAACGTTGATATTTTCTCGAGGATTATTAGTGATAGGAAACAAAAGGTCTCTCTTACTAGCTCTTCCTCGCAGAATAAAGGCAAATGAATTCACGCCGGATTCCCCTCGGCGCGCGCATATAATTTCTATTATGCAAATGAAAATATTCGTGGACGATTTGAGTGGAGGTTAAACCGATCATCGTCGACGACGATCATCGTCGTGGGTGGCCGGAGGCGGATCCAGCGGTAGCACAAGAGCCGAATGCTACCAAGCATTCTCTTCGTCTTCCTTCATCTCTCTCCATCTCTCTTTTCCTTTGCTTTTTCTATCCTCTCTGTCTTCTCCAGCTCTTCTTTTTCTCGCAAGACTTGACAGACGAACACATTACGCGGCATCTACGTGCGTGTAATTATCCCGTCAATGCCTCGGATTTTCAAGTCCCTCGAGAGCCTGGCGCGAGATACGCTCTGGATTGATTGAGAAATCTTCCCTGTCATTGAGGTGCTTGCTGGCGTTGTCCCCCAGGCTTCTCCCACTTCTCTAATTTCGCGTCGTTTCGTCGAGGCGATTCTTGCCTCGAGCCGCGCAGTGACTTGCAGAATTCATTTGGCTCACTACGCGTGTCGTATACACGAACGACTTTAATATTCTCCTCGCTCACAATAGAACAATAGATTCTGCACAATGCAGACCAGATGGCACAACATAAAAAAATGAAAGAGAGCACAGTACTGTGTTTACCCTGATATGCTAAAAAACGAGAAAAATAAAGCGATAATTGTAATTTTTTTTTAATGTTCTATATTATACATTTTCTTTTCTTTTTTTTAATGTTCCGAGTTTTTTGAGTGTAACTCTCGAAACTTTGCATATACTTTATGCTTACTCTTTATACTTGGGCGTACCGGAAGTGTCGGCGCGCGTCACACATCAAAGCCAACTTTGTGAAACCCTCGCATCACGTCGAGGCGTTCGATCGATGAGGCGACTCACAATTTCTTTTGTCGATCGCATAAACATAGGCGCCTCTCCTGATGCAACGAGGGAGAGGAGGGGCGGAAAAGAGGAACAGGCAGGGAGGGACTGGTACTTTAATGCGTGGCTATGATATGATAATGCGCCGGTACACGGGATTATGTATATAGGTTCATGTATGATAATTTGGCGAGACAAAGCCGCATTGTCGAGACATAAATTGAATCGCTTCTCTCCTCTCTCCGTCTCTCTCCCCCGTCCCTCTCTTCCTATATCCTTCTCCACCCACCCTCTCCCACTCTGATGATCGGAAGAAACGCCCACCGCGGAGAGGGACACACTTGCTGCACACCTCGATACCACACGCGCAAGAAGACTTTCTTCTCCTTCTCCCTTTCCACGTATAAGCACGCGAATGTCTTTTAAACAGTATTTACTGTTCTCGCTGAGTTGCAATCAACATCAGAAATATAGCGGCGATAAAAAAAATCAGATTAATGTCTGAGCTGTTGATCTAGTTTTTATTTAAATCCGATCGGGAGATGATGAACCATCGTTTTACGTCTTGTTTTTTTTTTCTTTTAATGAAAGGAAGATAAGTCATCAATCTCTGCGGCTCGAACCCTAATTCTGATAAATCATCTCAAAAATAGTATCTCGAGTATCTCGCTGAGACGTGACACCCCCGTTATAATCGTCCACCAATTTATTATACAGCTCTGCGAGGCTGACCTCATCGCGAAATAAGCAAGCACGATTCGCAGAAGCGTACATACATCACTCGCGAACATATGAATTACAAAGTTCCAAACTGGTTTCCACGGTGACAAAGGCAGCGAAGTCCATCGACAATAATGGTACAGAATACGAATTTCAATTCGCAACGAGGGCACCGCGCGTATATTTTCGTTCGAAAACGAAAGTGAAGATTTAATGAAATTATTACGCGTCGGAGGAAGAGATCGCGTGAGAACGTCCCTCCTGGTCTCTCTCTCTCTCTCTCTCTTTCTCTTTCTCTGCCTCGTCCTCGGGTCAAATGTCAGATTCGTCGGTTTTAGGGGCGTGGTATCACGTATTATTACGATCCACCGCACCGTCCAGGTGACCAGGTTGCGTCGCGCGCGATTCCCAAGCGCGAATTTACAATCCCACGCTAATCCACGCAAAATTATATTTCAGCTAACGCCCGTTAGCTTCCCCCGAGCGCCTCTCGCCGCGACAAAGCGCGTCTCGTATTTTTGCTGATTAACCCTCTTTCGTCGGCCTGATGCTAAGTTATGAATTTCCGGTGATCGCTCGATCGCAGACTCCGCCCGATCGTAGTACTGTCCGCTGTATAGCGCAAACACGTGGGAGTAGATTTTTCCCACATCGCCACTCTCCGCGCGTACAGATTTCCCAGATGGGAGTAAATAATCTAAAGATATTAATTTGCATATATTTATATTTACGCGTGCTATCTCTCATAGGATATTCTAATCTCTCACTTAAAATACACGTACAGACAGTTTGGCAACGTTGTGGAGAAGCAATAATAATAATACAATCGAATGAAATTCTATATATAAATCATTCGGCGTTGAATCGTACAATGGTCCAGGTTATAAAAAATTATTTCTTCCACGTGCGGAATAACGAAGCGGAGTAGAGAAGGAATTCGGCATGCGTGCAGCAAACTGGGAGCAAAAACAAAGGCTAACATAAGACGAAACGGACGGACGTGGTTTTTTACGGGAGGAAGACTACGGTCTCTCTCTCTCTCTCTCTCTCTTGGACATGAAAATCGTAAAAAAAATTAGACTTTCAAATACGTCTCGTCTTTCTGGACCACCTCCGTACGCGCGGCCGACGCGACGCGACGGTCGGTATAAGAGCCGTACGTACCGCAAAAAGCGGCCAGAAAACTACGGTGGATGACGAATGTCCCAATGGCGAGGGCACCACGGCGATTAGCATAATTCCCGTGTTAACATTTAACCCGGCCGGCCCCGAAATCTCGAAATTGGACGAGCGCTCCGCTGCTCGCGCGTGGGAATCCGCGCGGATCATTCCGCCGCATCGGAGGAACCGACAGATATATATGTATTCGCGCCCAGATAATATCGCGAAATTATGTAAACCGCTCTCCCTTTTCTGATTCTCTTGTATCCTCTCCTCGTTTACCTCTTCATCCACCGTTTCCTAATCCGGATACCCGAATATGGCTTTTACAAAATCCAAGAAAAAAATGTGAATATTTTTTATTTAAGCGGAAATTAAAAATAAGACTCTCACACTATTGTTTATATGACGTCACAGGCAAGAAATGATATTATTTTAGAATTTTTCTTTAAAAATTATGATATATAGTAATTTTGTAATCTTGTGAAAAATGTGACAAACTCAAACATCCGTCAGATATGCATGTAGTAGAGATGTAAAATGATTCTTCAAATAATGAATGGACTTTTTATCACTTACGATTGTTATAGATTAAGACAGTTTCTTTTGATCACGCGCGATTATTCACGATTAAAGCGTTACGATAGACGTTGTAGATTGATCTTTAATTAAATCCTGCTTGGGATTATCGTAAACAACGATGCCGCTAGTAATGTACACGTCATCCCGTCGATATCTCGTATCGATCCGCGAGATGGGCGAGACGAAGCAAGATTTATGTGAAGCCCCGCAAAATTTCTCACCCCTATCTCGAGAAAGGTCGCCGTACACGCCCGACGGCGACGTTTCTCACCGTGGCGTCAACGCCGATCTTATCTCGCGCCCTTCGAGTTCGCCGATGGATCCTTTTAATTAGCTTCGGCTAAGTATAAGCGCCTCTCTCTTCTCCTAGGATCAGCTAAACCTGTACACCGTACGATCGTATCCCGGCAATATCTTCGAGGTCAATAACATGTGAGCGCCCCCCGAGAGCGTGAACACAGTTCGAGGTTTCTCGCGTCGCACAATGGGACACTTTCCGGCGACGGGCATTATTTCAAAGGTGAGAAAGGAAAAACGAGACCATTAGGACGAAAGGCTCCCCTATAACTTAGATAAACGTGCCACGTGCTCTGCGCAGTCTATCTCGAGACTCTTTAGAATTTTTTATATTCAATTAAAGGATACGTAAGTTTCAGTAGCAAACTTCAATACGTGAGAAGTGTTGAATTAAATTTTAAGTATTACAAAATTACATAAATGATTTTTATGTACTTTGGTCACAACTTCTTTTATTTATTTTTAACAGTTATAATGACGCTGGATCTCACGTGAACGAATAGGGACAGCCAATTAAAGAAAGCCAGCGATTAACAAGATCACACCGAGCCCAATTAACGGGGAGTTGTGATGTTCATCGGGGCCACCGCTCTGATATAATTAACGTATCGCGAATCGTATGACACGTGAGATGTAACGAGAAGCTGGAGATGCGTGTATATGCTAGGAATATAAAAATTATGATTATAAAAAAAATAGAACGGAATATCAAATTCTATTCAGACAAAAATGATAAAAATCTGGACTAGAAAGGAAAATCGGGAAGGACAGGCGATCATAAGAAGAGAACCGCACCAGTTTCATTTATAATAATTTATCAAACGTGCTCGATGCAACGACGATGCAATTCGCCGCGTGAACAAGAAGAATTGCGTTTGATCGCTCGCTATTCGATCGTTGTACCTTCTCGCCCCCTTATACCCGAAAGAATTTGCTATCGTAGGGTTAATTTAATTCGTATTCAATGCTAATGGAAGGTGAAGTGTCTGTGATTCTTCATGTGCATCGAGGCAACCTACGCGACGCACCGTACACGCGTCTCGGAGCGTGACGTCGTGCGGAATGGAACGACATTGGAACGTCGGAATTCAAGACAGTACCGAGACACGCGTCAAAAGTATTACGTGCATTCGCTGCAACGACAGATGTTAGGCGTGAACGGCAATCGTCGCGAGAATCACTCGTAAGAGTCATCCGTAAAACAACAAACTTTCCTCCCAGGACATATTTCATTTTGACAGAATAAAATTGTTTCTTTAAAGGATAGAGCAAAACCTTTTTGCGTTATGTACACAGGAAAAAAATTAGCATCAAATCAACAATTATTGTACATAAACAAGAAAATATAAAATCTTCAAAGAATTTGATAATCTTAAACAGACACAACTTGTCTACATGGAAAAAATATGTCTGCTTAAAATTATCAAATTCGAGATTTTATACTGTTACTTATATATCAGAATATAATTGTAATTTGATACTAATTTTTTCTATGTACATGTAGCATGATTTTACTATCTGATTTCTTTATTTTACTATCTCATTTTTTTATTTTACTATCAGATTTCTCGTACGGAAAGAACAATTTTGTGCTAAAGTTTTTAAAAATTGAATCTTAATACAAATCTGAAAATAATTTTGTTAAACCATCAAAATAATTATGTAGAACATATAAGCTAATTGTTACAATGTTAAAACTTTTTGCAGCATTGTTCATTACGCTTGAACGTCTAAAATTATTTTCAAATCTGTATTCTAAACTAAATTTTTCGTATAAAATCACGACGCACATGTAATAATGTAGTTCAGAAGTCATATTCGACGTTAAAAAAATCCCAAGAAACGATTATTTTCTCTTTCAGTAATAAATTGAATTTTTATTGAAATTTGTTGAATTATCAGCTATTAGCCGTGTAATCGCACGAGCAACGTATCCGCGAAGTGATGTAGAAAATCCGTAGGATTCAATAAACGCGTCATAAATACGAGAATTAGATATGTAGCGATACAATTCGCCGCGCGTGTATAAGCGTGTGTACCTGTTTAGCGCGTTGAAGTAACACGCGCAGCTCCGCGAGATCGGCTCTGACCCACGCATGCACGACGCATTCGCGGCGAGAGCAACTTAGCAAGTCCTTAATTCTTATCTGCGCGTATCGCGCGCGTGCATTGAATCGCGCCGAGTCGGCGGTGATCAAGCCATAACCGTCTGCCGACTTATCGCCGCGCCGCGCGGATGAAATCGCGGTTCGGCGCGAATCGCTGTAACTTCATCTCGAAAAGCGCGGATCTCCGCTAATTACAGCTATCACGTCGAGATGCGAGTGCGTTTCCCGCTTCCTCCTCTCGACTTTCCTCGAGCGCGAGCGTCGTAAATCATCGCGGGAGGATATCTCACGTGGCGAGGGAACCGAGAGAGTTCGATAAACGGACGAGTCGCTTACTCCGCCAAGCGCGATCGATACGATGAAATATAGAGGCTAAATCGACGTATTAAGATAAGTGCTTGCTCCGATTTAAACGTAAGGAAGTCGAAGCTCGGGGAGCAATAAGAAGTGCCGAGAGATAAGTCGAATCGTGAGGCGAGGCGATTGAGAAAAATCTGTGCGCTTAATTCTCTCCCGTGTTTTTCCATGTCAGACGATTTCGCGAGAGGAATAAGGATAATTACGAAAGTTGGCTTAAATACCGCGTTGATTTTACAATCTTCGATCACGTCACGCTTCCCCCTTCGAGAAAATCTATTTCTCTTCGAATTTTTTTTGTCTCTTTTCCCCGTGCCATCGCGTACGTGACAAAAAAAAGTTTGGACGGATGCGGGCAAATTACGGAGCTATCAAGAGGCGATTATCGATGACTCGCCGATGACTCGATTCTTTGGATCGCGGGGAATCACTCTATCGGGGGATCGTAGGTCGATCCAGTAACATTGTGAGTCACGTCCCTGCGGCACGTTTAATTCCGTGGTAAGAAATGAGAATGGGCGTATCGAATCTCGACGAAGTAGTAACCAGAGCGAAAGCATTCTGAATATCGTTGTGGCGGGCACTATTGTTGTGCAACGAGAGACGAGTCAGACCTATCCCAACGAACGTATAATATAGGTATGCAGGAACGTATTTATAAAGTAAAACAATAGTAGTAAAAAAAAAAACTGAATTTTTTGAGTGATCATATCTCTGCCTTCCTCCCCCTACTCTCTTGTTCTTTCAATGAAAATTAGATTAGCAGAAAACAGAAATAAAAAAACAATTTTATTGATGACTGATGACGTTTGATGACTAATGTCGTTTGACAATCGTAATTAATATTTATAGTAGCCAAAAGTTTACATTGTCGACCGTTCCCAGATCTCTTATAGATTCAACTGAACGAGCATTAAAGCGATGGAAGACGTAAATCCGCCCCTGCTGGTATTCTTCCAACGTTTTCGATTAGTCACGGCATATCGAGTACTCGAAACCCATTCGCCATGGGCCGTCGACTTGAAATCTCGCCAATAAAAGGAACTTCGGAGTGCGTTACGCGTCGAACTAGCGTTCCACCGGCCGAGGTGTCTCCGTAAAAAAAGTGTTTCAAAAAGAGTTGATGTCGGATAAGCGTCCATCACATTGTGGATCCCTCGGACCCACCGGTCGCGTATCTCTCGAGCTTTTGACACTGACGGACAAACGGACAAAGCAACAACGGGCTCGTTTCGGGCATGAAGTTGAACGAATTCCGTCAGAATGACAATCAGTGATACAGCGTTGTGCAATGAAACATTATCACTCAAGTGAGAAAAGCGTGCAATAGCGGTTATTCAAACGACTTGGCGAACTCTATAATTTATAACACAAGTATCACAAAGGAGAGAAAAGAAGGATTGTCGTTGATTTAAAATTAAAATAAGTTGAAATGTATGAAATTTTCAGAACAATTATATAATTCTTAGATAATTAATTTCGTTATGCATTGCACTATCCATGACCTCCACATTCTCATGCACGGAGCGGAACGTCATCGTTCGCGATACGGGCAGAGATTTCACTACGTATCTCAAATTTGCGATCGCGAGCAATGAATTTGCGGACTAGATAAGGGGATGATGCGCGTGTCTCGTTGTTGATAGATTTGATGACGGGAAGACGCGGAGGAACGTGTTCTCCAAGAAACTGGTCAAGTGCCACTCTTGCAAAGTATTTTTCTTCTTTTAATTAGCGCGCGATGAAGATAAAGATACACGCGTATCAGTGAGATACGCGAATAATGTAATGTCCATGCGAAAAGTAATCAGGCTATATTGGTAAAATTAATAAATGTAAAACTAATAATTATGACTTTTTGAATGACTATCAAATATAATTCTTCTGATTAATTTTATCAAACATATACTGCAATACTCATGCTATTTATTGGCATGTTTATCACGATCGCTAAAAAATGTACAATGTCCGTTTGAGCAAAGCAGCGTGTAAACGCTAACAGATCCTCGATATAATCGCGTTAATTAAGTGTTGTTGAATTTTATCCAGCTACACCGAGCTTTCGATATATACCGGTTTCAATAATTATTAAGTCTGCTGCTACCTCTTTCTCTCTTTTTTCTAAATATATCATGCGATAAACGCAATTGAACATACAGATGACATTTATCCACGCTTCGCGATATCTCCTTACAATGTAAGGGAAATTTGAAAAAAATTATGCTAATTTATTATCTTGATAATTGGTATATTATTTAAATGATGTGCATTTTTACGCAATTATTAAAGGTACTTTCTATTATTAATATAAAACAAGATCTTTATTCGTTTATTAAATGAAATCTCTCTCTCTCTCTCTTTCTTTCCTTTCTTCCCTTGACATTTAAATTTTTACTGGCAGTCTGCCGAGACGTCGAACAAATTTTCGTAAAAATAGAGGTACACCGCTTTCGCTTCTACATGGCGTTCGCAGCGGACGAGGATATTGCAGATGGCATCTTCGATATCATCGCGCAAGGCATTATGAAGATTTACAGTTATTCGAGTAAGCGGAGCGACACGACGTCGTATTATATACCCAAGATTCTCGACCGCGGAACCCCCGCGGTGTCATACGCTATCGAGATATCATCGAAGCAGAGCGAAGCGCCTAGACGCGCACTACTGATATTTTCCTATCTACTATACATCTTTCTCTGTCAATTCCCATAATCTAGCGTGCAAGACAGCATTAAGATACCTGCAACCGCTACAGATTATTCGAGAGACTTATGTCAAGCTAACCCAGTTCGATCAGTGGAAGTAAGAAAGTAGTGATCAAATAAAAATTTGCGTTACGCATCACATAAATACAAGTATAATTTTAAATAATCCTTAAGTTTTTAATTATCCATTAAAATAACTTACCGCTTTAATAATACGCAATTTCTTTCCATGTTTCCTCGTATGCTGATATTATCTAGGAAAGGGTCCTCAGCCTGACTTTCGCGGCTAACCGCAGAGAAGTTGCCTTCAAAAAATGCGACCACAACTAGATGAATCAGTGGATCGTGACTCCTATTAAAAAAATGCCGGCATCAAGAAATTGAGACGTGCAACGGAAAAGTGACTAGTGCGCTGAGCGCGGGAATAAAACCAGATTGCAATTGAGGCATTAATGTGCTCGCAAATATTGCACTACATTTCAGATTGTATATCATTTGCGAGGGTAAACGCAAAGGAGTTCAATAAGTATTACTCGAAAAAGTCTTGAGGGAGTGCCTTGAATGAAACTAATAATGCTTAATAGGCTCTTTGCTACTATAAATTGACACAATTTTCCATGGAAAAGAAAACGATAAAATCTCACGAGCTCTTTACACATATGCATCGACGAAGGTATTTCAACGATGGCTTATCGATAGTTTATTACACGGAACGTTACATGCGTGAGCCTGATTTGAAGAAACTTGCATTCACGTTTCTCTGCAGGTCTCTAAAATAGCCGAAGTCATCGCGATAAATTAATATCAAATAATCCAGAAAACATATCTGTAATCGATTGCGATAATAAACCGCGCACGTTAATTATCTTCCAATAAAGACAATATTATTCGAATCTGCGATGTAATGTTGAAAGTGTAAGATGTTGTGACATTGTAATTTTTTACAATATAAATTCTTCTTATGAATTTTTTTATAAACATGCTTATTATAAATGCACATCATTTTAGAAAAGATTCTACTTCATCGGATTATAAAAACAATGTTTGAAAATTTGTAAAAATTAAGATAAGAAGTATATAATTTGAACTGCCTTGACAGCAACTTTAACGGTTGATGGCGAACGGTGCTGCGGTACCCTGTTGCAAATAGCACACCATTAGCCTCCGTATGAGACGAGCGTAATGTTATACATTATGCTCTAATGACTACGTGTGGATTGCTGCTGAGCATAAGTACGTGAGTCTGTTGTTCTCTTTTACCCGATCATCATACTAAAAGACACAGGTGCACTCTTCAACAGTATAGTTTTCATCGTTCAATATAATCTAATTAATATAATAATACAAAGGACAAAATTTTGAAATGGCCCATCGAAATATTTTCGATACTTGTGGAAGGATCTTCGGCCCAAAAATAAAATTCAATCAAAATAATACAAAGTAAAATTTTTGACTTTAATTAATTTTATTTTTATTATTAATATAAAGTCTATAAATAATTTCCCTTGTTATTTCAATTTCATCTCACTTAATAATAATTTTATTCGCATAAAAAAATCTTTATTTATTTGAGAAATTTTCATCAAATTTCATATAAACTGAAAGCTATACCTATATTTTTTCGGAACTATATCCAATATATTTAAAATGATGTAAAAATTGGAATGTAGGAAAGATAAAGTAGTCGATTTATGTTTCCTGTAAATTCGTCAATCGAATCGTCAATTTTTTTCGTCAAAAGACGAGAGTGCTGCAACAATTCACAAGACGTGAACATAATCGTGATAAAGTGCATCTTAACTAAGTAACGAGCAATGAAGACAAATGAGTAACCGCTATCACCTGCCCATCCATGACATGCCTTCGAGGCATCGTCATGGTGCAACTCGCGTTTAATTAAGGTTAACGAGTGACGTACCGAGCACGTAATTAAGAAGGAGAACGTAACTGCTAACGTTTAACATTGCCGCCTTCTTGCAATCGGATATGCAGCCAGATGTATTTTCTTGCAAATCGCTTCTCTAATTAATTCCTCAGTTAATCCAACACGCGTAGCGATTATCGTCACAATGTAATCATCATCGTCGCAATGTAATGTAACTGGGGACCGTGTACAGGTGCACGGGATAGAAAGGTGCCCGGTGTTCTCACTGTCTCGTACTTATTATGAGAAATGACGTGGAACGTCCTCTTCTTTTTCTCTTTCACCTCGGTAGGCCCTTTGCGCGATTGCATCTTCCCGTCAACGAGAAATCACGAATGCACATGCCAAATCTTTGAGGGGGAGACGATGACGGGATCCCTCGCGTCAACGTCTTTCTCGTTTATGCCTCGCGAAAGCGACGTGACGAGGAACGGAGGATCGCCCTCCGGGCGATTTCGGACCGACTCGTTTTCGCGGCGCGGCGGCACGCCATCGGCCCCTTCCTGCTCTCTTCTCGCGCTCGTCGTCAGGACGGGACGTCCTACAGATTGTCCCACCACGTGGCCACGAGCAGAGAAAGAGAGAGATTCGGCGGCCACTGCGCGAGAGCCAGCGCGCGATGCATTCCAATGCAAATATCTCTCGCCCCGGGGACACGGCGTAATCGTCGCAATTTCATGCTTCTCAGAAATTCAACCTGCTCGCCTCACATCTTCGCCTCTCTTCTCTACGATCCTCTCTGCATAGCCTGGTAAACTCTCTTTTACCTCGCGTCCCACCCCGACCCAGTACTTGATAACTCACCCTCGAGTACTTTGAAGCGCCTTAATATTTCATTGCTGTGATCGGGAAGGAATAACAGAATCATAAGTGGCTCGTAATGAAGGGTATATTTATAGCTCTCTCGAAATGATGGATGAACCCCCGCGATTTTATATATAAATCACCTTCAAAGTGATATATCGGTCCCTACGCTTTCCATTACTCTTCCGTTTTTCCCGCGAAAGAGGAGAATTAAAAATGCACATAATCGCTTTGCAAGAATGCTTAAGAAAGACGCTATAGGCTATAAATTATGCAATGAACCAGCAGGCGACTGAGGATATCAAGTTTCAGCTTGTCATCGGATCGGTTTTAGCACCTGTTAACCGCTCTGTTTACAGTTTACTCGTCAAGATAACGAAATGAAGAAATAAAGATGAGTTATTGTGAAATGTTCACAATTACTCTTCTAGTTAGTGTTCTTAAGAAACGTTTAATGTAAGCTCTATTCTATTAAATTATTCATCCACGTTCCATCGTACGCATATAAAATCTTTAACACGATATTAAATGGCAAACAATTATATAAGATAATCAAATGAAAATAATTCAGAGATCATATTGATCCAGCTGCGAGAAAAAGGAACGATAAAGCTAGATAATTAATCGTCTTGTGAGTTGGCAACTATACATCTGCCCCTTAAACAAACGATAAAATTCTCAGTCGTATCTCTATTATTCTGTCCGTCAAAGTATTCATTACTCCTTTACTTTCTCGCTTATATTTCTCACGACGGATCTCTTTATTCCAGGGTGGTCGGAGCGGTGGTGGTCGGCGCGGCTGTCTGCAGTCGCATCCCCGGATTGGCGAAAAGTCAGCGCGAGCAGTGCAGAAAAGCGCCGCACGCGATGCCGGCGGTGGGCGAAGGCGCCGCGCTGGGTCTGCGCGAGTGCCGGTACCAGTTCCGACATCACCGATGGAACTGTTCCCACGTGTCCAATGATCAGGTCTTCGGCCACGTGGTGGTAGTGGGTAAGGATTCTGTCACTCCGGCGCACTCGGTATTTATTACGCCGCGTAATACATCACGGTTGCTGCGTATATGCGTGCAGCTTGCCCCGCAGAAGGCTCTCTTGCCGTATAAAGTAGCCGGTAGCAGAAACAAAACTGCGCAGTTAACGTCCCGAGTGTCCGCAATGGAAATACAGTGCCTTGGAAAATGTAAGAAAGAAAAGTTTGGATATGGGAATCCGTCACCTGGACGCGCGCGTAAAGTTGTAGAACTTATTATCTGTTATGTATCGGTAAGTCGCGCGCGTGTTGGAACATCCTCTCAATACGTTACGAGTTAAAGAAGACGCATGGCTGTTACATCATTCCCGCATTCTATTAGGCACGCACTTGTATCGTGCTAATGATCTCTTCATTAATATCCTCATGCTTCATCGCCGTATTAACATATTTACATTCTAAACGTCCGATTTTTTCTCTTTCTCTCTCTCTCTCTCCCATTATAGAAGATTCAGTGATTAAAGGTACGACTTCAGAGCCAAATTAATAATACCGTCCATATATTTAACCGTGAAAATTATTACTGTCTCGTGTGCTTATTGAATAATTAATCAGATATTGTATATTTCAATTTCTTGAGCCATCGTCTGTTAATGAATCAAAACGCGCGTTTCAGCCATTAATATTTATGTAACTCATAAAAAAACCCCAATAAGCTTCATGAAAAATCCCCACGAAGTATTCTACAAAAAACTGATGATGTAGCATTCACATAAATTGCTTAACTTTAATCAAAAATATCTAACTCCTTCATTTTTTCTCCTGAAATTCAAGTTCTTGAATCAAGTACTCTGTTCGGGTCGTTTTAACGCTAATTTGAAGAGACATTTTACGGCAACGCTCTAACACGTTTTTTAAGCGATTAGAATTTTACGGACGAAAGACGTGAAACTGCTGTAGCACGCTTTTTATCACTATGGAAATCAGCGAAACGTCAAGTGGTAGTGGACTATCACATACGCGTTTTCGTATAAAATGGGGTCTGGTGTCTCGTGTTACCATTTCGTCGTGACTGCAATCTACACTCCAAGTATGTAACTTATATTTGAGGGTCAGAATTGCTGTCTCTTAATGTTGCGCGATTAAAAAACTACAATAACAAAAAGATACATAATAAAGTTTTGGAGAAATAATTTCAATTAAAAAAATGTTTGACTAATATAAAAAAATATTTATTAATTAATTATATTAAATTAACATAAGAACTAATCGGTTACTAAACGGTTATTAAGTAGTCATTAAATATTACTAAATATTTCATATTAACTGAATATTTAATTGAAACTATTTCATCGAAGCTTGATAATTATCATCTAAGCTTGATTATTATTACGAAGCTTTTTTATCAATGTAATATATTTAAAAACATTTATTACATGTATTTTTCAATATGTATACTTTTCAAAATCAGTTCTTGCGACACTAGATAATCCTAAACTCTTCAATATTCTAAAATAAGAATAAATTAATTTATACAACCTATTTTTTTTACTCGTAGCCAAAATAATTAAAAAAAAGTTATTTCTTGTAAAATGCAATTGTTTAAAAATACGTTTATATATGCGCAAGCATTTTTTTATTTGCTTTTTAATTTTTGATGACCAAAAGAGCAACTTAATATCAAACGACAAGCTGCGCGTCGTAGTGGTAGGCCGGCTCGATGACAAACGGCGAAAGCGATATTTTTCGAGGATAGGATAATCCCTGATCCTATGAGCGGAAGCTGATGTGTGATCCAAAAATATTGTTAAATACAACACATTTCTCATCTCGGCATTAAAAAATTATAAATGCGAGTCGAGGAGATAAATGTCCCACATCGGGGGGGGAGGGGGGACATTACTCGGTTGTGTACAGCGTGTTGCATCTCGAAATCGGAGCTCGTAAATTTGTTAATGTTTTGCAAAACGGAGGAAAAATGAGACTAAAGAAAAATGTCCATTTAGAAAAGAAAAGTTAATTGCGATCATACAATTTCTACGAGTGCGAAGCAGTTTTTATATCACTTTTGCTATTTCTAACAAGGAGGTTTCGTGTGTGAAACATCCTGTATACGGAGAACAGCAGATGTAACAGTGTCGCGTAGTGGTACAAGTCAGCGATTCTTCATGATTAACCAAACGGATTAAATCGCCAAGAAGGAAGAATCAAAGAAGCCATGGCAAACACGATGTGATTTACAGCGCGCAACGAGATGATCGTACTTCGTTACCAGTTATCTTGTTGTGTACGAGGTTCGTCCGTCATCATCGAGGCTCGTGGGTGACTTCTGGAATTCCACGTTGAATAAAATGCGCGTATAACGCACCGTAAAATCCCCTGAGAGAAATTGGAAGAGAATGTCGTGATTGCGTGCAGGCACTTGCGTAAGTCACGAATATATATGCGATAATTAATTACGAGTTTAACATTTTAATTCATGGCGATCATTATCTTTTTCTTCGGGTTTACATAAGATGGAGCGCGGAATTTTTGTAAGAACATCCACATAGCGAAGACTGCGCGTAGACGTTTATTAAAATTTCTGCCGTTGTCGCATCTACAAGTCGATAATGTCGTGGAATTTAAAATCGAAGAAAACCCGCGCGGAATGTTTTTTAAAAGAGCGAAAACGTTTACGTACGCTCGACGACGCGGACGCAAAGCGGAGAAGGAAAATAAAGCGGCGAACGTCGAGGAAGTCGGACGAGAAATAAGAAGACCAAAAATTAATGCGCAAAAAAAGCATAAATAACGCTTATAAGAGACAGTGGGAGAGAGGATGCAAAATGGAACAGGCAGGGCGGTCAGTTGCTAACTTAATTAGTGAAATTAACGGGGCCGCTCGACATGCCGAAGCTAAATGCAGCGATATACGCTTTAAAATATTTCCCCGCTCTTAAAACGCTGGCATTATGCATTCTACGTAATTTGTGCGAACATATTTGTAAAAGTAAAGCAGTCTCGAAGCGAACAAAGCGCGATTAACACGCTTTATTAAAGGGGCATCAAAATTGTCAAACGACGTGGAGAAGGAACGTGGCCTGTCGAAATGTGTCTATATAAGATCTATATGTCTAAGATCTCATTAGAAGAAGCTATGAATGAACAGAATAAATTTCCGGTAGCACTGTACATAAGGTAATCCGATTGTAAAAGATAATTTCGATTTATCTACATCGCGAGAAAGAAATGTACAAACATCTTCAAACGTACAGTTTCAATATTTCAGAGATACACATAAACTCGTGTTTCTTCATCATCCGTGGCTCGTACAAATCGCGTGTCAAATCTGCGTTAGCGATGTAACAGATAGGATTGTAATTGAATATAATTAGACGCATCGATCGTCGTCGATCTGAAAACTCATTACAGAAGCTGCTCAAAGCCGAAGACTTCGTGGCCCACTCGAATGAATTCTCGTGGTGAATACATTTTCATAAATTAGGCAGATTTATCCGGGAGACTTTTCGAGATCCCAAGAAAACGTGGGCGGCGATCATCTAATCGTCTAAATGAAACAACGTAATTAAGAGATCCATTGCGTGGACGATGGACCATATATTATCCGTTGTAAATTCGAGCGACGTCGTTCTTGACCCACCGATGTCATCACGAGAAATTACACAAAGATTCTCTCTCTCTCTCTCTCTTTCTCTTCTTCCTCTCCCTTATTCTTTTAATAATAAAAAAAAAATCCCTTCTTTTTCGATCGTTTATAAGAAACGAAATCTTTTAAAAATCATTATCTCGTTATCAGCGAGCGAATACATACGATTCGCCAGAGAACTAATAGGTATTATTCCGCGCATGACAACATTATTCGGATAGCGTAGCAAACGAGCGATAAAATAAGGCGGGAAAGGTGACAAAGAGAGCGCAAAAGAGCTGGTATTCGCACGAGACTGCCGAAAGTATCCTTTTCCCTCGCCTCTCTCCCCTCATCCCTGCCCTATCAACCCTTGGATAACATTGGCAAAGATACTGCATTAATGTAGCGTCCTATCAATTTCTGTTGCAAGTCCTTCTCCTCCTCTTCATCCTTCCGTACACTTATATCCGCTCTCGCGCTTGTAGCTCTCGCGCTTGTACGCGCCTTTTTCATTTTTTTTTTCCAAGTTCTTATCCGTCTCAAATAACTGGACTGGCCCACACTCGGCGCTCTGGCATGGACACACCTACCTACCTGCGTCTACCTGCCTTTACCTGTCTTTACCTGCCTGCTCGCTTGCCCGCGCTTGCCTACCTTCTTACCTGCCTGCCTGCTCGCCTGCCTGCCTGCCTGCCCGCCTGCCTACCCGCTTGTCTGCCTGCCGGCCTGCGGTTCCTCCCCTGGTGCACAGTTGATGCATTCATTCTCCTGTTCCGCGTCGATGTATACTCATATTGAGCTATATCGCGTCGATGACCGTGCGAAATGGCGCACATGCCAAGTTCGACACATATACGCACGCACGTACGGAGTAACGATGGTGCAACCAATATAGAGGAACGATTTTTTTCGTGCACAAAGATGTTCGGAAAGCAGAATCAATCTTTTTACTCCGCTTTAAAGGAGTATTGAGTTTTCAAAATTGAAAAATCAATAATCTTTTATCGAGTACTTAAAATACTTTTGCCATTTTAAATAATGGAAAAAATTAAAATGATGTAGTTTTAGATTTTCAAGAGGCGCACGTATTTTGCACTGTCATTATTTTATATATCGATTAATTAGCTCCCACAATCGAAAACTAAGACAACCGCGAGCCCAACATAATTATATCGCGCGGCGTCGCGAGCCGATCTATCTCTGTCAACATTATCTTACTGCTAATTTGCTCGATAGATTGTTTGAGAATTTGCCGACTTGCAGGAACGTTCACGGGAAGTAAATCCTGCGTGTATATATCTACTGTCCAGTAAAAACAATTAGATTAGATAATGCGTACGAGTGTCTGTCGAGGGACCACCGAAAAAGAAAAAAGTTATTCTCAAGAATTTATGGTCGATACTGTTGCCGCGGTATTTCTCGTGATATCCTTCGGTCATTCAATATTCGCGGAACTGATATTTATTCCAAATTACGTACCCAGGTCTGTTTAAATAATTATAGAATTGCGATCGATCGTATACCTGTGTTTTGCATTCGACCACGCAATGGTCGCATTACGTTTACAGTAAACTTGAATGAACGTCACACGCACGGTGTAACCCGGTAATTTGTTGTAATTTACCGTCATTAGCAATTTCGGTCGTTAGATTTGCAATAAATATCATCGACTATTGGATACTATCGCGTAGGAAGACGCGAGATGATTTTCCATGTGAAAGTACGAGTAGATGGGAATCGCTTCCCCATTACTATCATCTGGGCTAGTGCTTGGCGTTGATTTATCTGCCGAAGGCAAAGAAACGAAGGCGCGGCGAGATGACGAACGAGATCGATATAATTCAGCGTATTTTAGTGTAGAAAAGTGCCAACGGCAACCGGCACGGCGGATCCCGGTATGGATTGAGTTATGGACCGGTGCGCCGGGGTGCTCGCTCCCGAGTCCCCAGAGGCTCTCACCGTCTGTGGATATAAGACCTCTTTAAACCCCGTATAAAAATAAACTAGTTAATAAATTAATATATCGCCGGCCCGTATCTCTTTCCCCGTTGACCGCTGCCGTGGACAAGTGCCTCTGCGAAAATCGCCAACGAGTCGACCGGGGCCATTAATAATGATGTGCAAGTGAGTCGAGAGAAAGAGATCGAGAGAGAAAGAGAGAGGAGGGGAAGCAAGAGAGACGACGAACTCGCAGATTGTCGTTGCTGCCCTTCTTATTAAGATGTAACCGGTCATCTGCAATGGCGTACGATAAGTACCTTCCAAGAAAACGCTCGAAGAGAGGTGGTTATAAGATTATTTTTTTCGGCTCTTCCGATAACAGGTACTCGATCTTCACGAGTTTCGCGCGGTTTGTAATAACAAGCGCGATGATACCTCGCTCGTTCACAATGTCACGCGAATCCGAGTCACGAGTAATCCTGTGCGCGAGTCTGCAGTCTCCGAGCGATGTATGCGTGAAGGATCTAACCCTCAACCTCGTCACGACGAGTTTGCATAATACACAACTGCGGCAATTAGCTGTCAAATGTAATTGCAATTCCCGTGCACCAATTTTGCTGCTTAAATTTGATTCTCTGCGTAAAGGAAGATTTTGCTCAAGTTTCTAAAAATTGAACTAGATCTGAAAATAATTTGGTTGGATTATCAAAAGAATTATAGTAAGATACTCAAACATAATTATAAATGTTGCAAAAAGTTTTGACATTCTGTAGCATCCAGCTTGAGTGACCTACATAATTATTCAGATGGTCAAACAAAATTGTTTTCCGTATCTAAATTTTTAGATACTTTAGCAAAACCATTCTTTCTGTATAGTATTAATTCTGAAATTAAAATTACACTAAAAAAATGCTTTTGCAAATACAGCTACAATTTTTTGGCTGCAAAAGTTAACCAAGTAGATAAATGATAAGCAAAATATTCTGATATCGCATATGCTTGGCACTAAACCAATTTAAATAACAGACAGAATTTATATCTGAACTGTGAAATTTAAAAAGCAAATTTTTCTGCCACGCCTATTCACGTTAAGACCAATCATACTTAAATACATAAAATTTAACTGTATAATTGAGAGTGAGACCTACACGTTTTAGGATTGCTAAAAGGTTGCTGTTATAAATTATGTATCAAACGATATTTTAGCAAATACAGAAAATAATAATTTTTAATGTGAGCCTAGAAATGTATAATTGCATCAGCAAAATATTTTTTTTTCAGTGTATATGGAACGCATGTATATCGTTCGATTTAAAAGTGTTTCTTTGCATTAATTTCATATTAATGTGATCCCTTTCATGTAAAACTTAATAAAACATCGAGTTTGTGAGACGTGACGAAATATCGAATCCAAGATTAAAGTTCACTATCGCAAAACGCTGCAAAATGTTGCATGGGGAACGGAGAACCTTATTGCAAAGTTGTAATGTACCTACTTACGCGTGACATCGTGAGAGTCTTACGCCACCACACGTACATCGAGCACACGAATAGCTATAAATCACCAGTTTAACGTAACGAACGAGATGCAACCACGGATGTTCGGGCTAACTCTGATACTAGACGCGACCCCCCGTTGTTGCAGCTCGCACGGATACGAGTGTCGTACACATAATATGACGTGTTAAGTACGTTGTACGGCTGCATAACAAGAATCTTGGTCGAAGTTATTTAATATCGTACCTGACGAAAATCTGGCAGACTTCCTGAAATAGAATGAAGCAGAACCGCCTTTGTTTGCGCCAAAAAATTATAGAATAAATTAAAAATAAATTATAATCATAAATTAAAAAAGAATAAAATTTTAATATTATTGATTTTATTATTTACTTATAATAATTGTTATTAAAAAATAGTAAATGATGTGAATTTGTAAAATAATGTTGGAATTTTTAAAAAATTTAACTTTAAAAAACGTTATTAATAAATCCTTAAAGCATGAATCGTTAATGCATAAAAAAAATCGTGTATAATTAGTCGTCGAGATCAGTCAAGGAAAATCAATCCTGTCTCATTAAGAAACAAGATTTCTCGAAAAGAAACAACCGTGAAGACATCCTGAAGTGGATTCGAATGCAAATTCAACGGCCGGACTCAGATCGAACAAATATTAAGTGAAGACGTGTGTCTTAATTATAGTAATTGGTTAATTGTTTTGAGCTAACTGATCAAGTTTAACTTGTCGGCGGAATAGAAAGCGCGTATGTCCTTATCAAAATTTTGTTAAATGACATCCGACGTTACTGCTAATTTTGCATAAGAGAACGTAATTATAAAAATTAAATTGCAATTTCATGCAATTCGTTAAAGTCAAATAAATTATTCATTAATTATAAACGCACGCAATGCGCTCTAGTGGCAGTTCTCATTAGAGTAGTAAAAATGATTCGTAATTGTTGCTCCGATGTCATCAGTGCATTTTACATCGTACTTTACTAATACGCAATTTAAAATGGCAGTTAAATTTATTGTATCGTGCATATATATTTTTTTCTGTAAACAATTGCACGAGAAAGAAATCGTATTGAATTCCATTAGAAAACAAATATCTGTGTTTTTTCCTTTTTATCAAACGTAATAGAATTATTCAAACGCAAAATACGTGTACAATTTCTCGTCGCATAATTACAAACATTGTTAATTACTCGCCATATTTTTTTAGCTAATTAATTGTCGCGCTGATCAACTTCAACGAAAACATGAACGGCAGTTATAAAATCACGCCACAAATCTTTTGTCGCGCACAAAAAAAGATGGTCACCCTATTTTAATCCAACCCGGCAACAGTTTATGATGATTGAGCGATGATTATTCATTGAACCGGTATGGGCGAGTCGTTTCGAATTATAAAGGGACAGGGCTGTACGGCAGTAAGAGTCGACACCGCGTTCTTACCCGCAGCAAAGAGAGATAAAACGTGATGCTTTTTGTCCTGTCTCGGTTCATCGTCGTGACACAAAAGGAGAGAAGCGTTCTGCCCGCGTACATTACTTTCACGCCATCCTGAGAAAGAGAGAAAGCACGGGCTTTAAAATATTCAACCCCATACACTATCATCACGCAGTTTGGTCTCATGAATAACTTGGCACTTCTCTCTCTCTCTCTCTCTCTTTCTCTTTTCGCGCATAAGCTTGTATAGACATCACAGAATAAATAAAATTCGTAATGATAAAAATCTAATTAGGAACTTTCCTTCGAGATTCTTTTGTTGCACCTGTTGAGGGATCTTTAACAAATGCGACTTGCAAATTATGTACAGTCAAATTTCTCTTATCATGTTGAATTCACTTTATTTTTATTATTTATTTCTATTTTTTTTCAATGTTGTACCATATCATAAGCATAATATAAATAGCTAAGCATGAAATATGAAGACTGAACAATACAGAAAAAAAAAGGAAAAGTGTAACAAAAGTATAAGAGAATAAAAGATATGTAAAAGAAGGGTCAAAACATATATCTCTTTCTCTCCAACTAAAAATAAGAAAGTGAAATGAAAAAGACAGAAGGATCTCCGAGATTTTCTTTCTTTCCACTAAAGCATTGTTAGCACAAAGTTTGCTTGGGCTATTTATAATATACTCGAGCATAAAACAAAAATTTTGTTCTGCTCGTGCACGTAGTGATATATTTTCATTTTACGTGCGTGACTGAATGAAACATGAAATAGTAATGTAGAAGTAGCGCAAGAGGCTAAGAACACGGATATTTGAATTGTTATACAAGAATACAAACAGGTGTTAAGAAACAGAAGTTTTAAGAATAAAGAAATTTGTCTTGGCGCCCCGATTCTACCCGACTGAATAATTTATCCTTAATTTGCTCGCTGGTTCGACGCGCTTCGTCAGTGGTCTACATATCTTCCAATAACACGTATCCGAAAGACGGAACAACTGAGAACGAAGTTGAAAAAGGAAAAATTGCGCGCGGTGGTAGCGATAACATTTCGCTCGGACAAAATGCAACTGTGTAAACGGGAGATAATTTGCAAAAGGAGAACCTCGATATAAATAATGTGTCTACAAACATCTTTTCCCTAATCCGCACCCGAGGTGTTATCGTGAAGATCTTGATTAATGTGCACCCTTAAGGGAATGCGATATTTACAGGCGACGGCGCGGCGAGTAGATTACGAGCAACATTTATCAAATCCCATTAAAAAAAAAAACATGCATCTTAAATAATCAAACAGCATATTTTTCGTTTAAATAATACACGTACGCGAAGCTCTCGTAGATCAACGCAATCAAAACGAAGGAAACAGCAATGTTTCATTCACTTTGGACGGCGTTCAATGATGCTCACCATCGATATAAGTCGCGTGGGCGAGTCCAGTGAATAATCTGTTCTCCAGTGACAAACGCCACAGGCGAATAAGGATTCCCTGTATGTACACACAATGTCCGCGACAAGGGAGACACGGACACGCGAACTTTTAACCTCGGCACGACGAGCGAGAGAAAAGGGAGATAAAGCGCAAGGGAAAGCACGCACCACACGCGTACGTAAATACATACGCCCGTGCACACACGTGCGTACAGGCTAGCGGACAATTTTTTTTTCACGACGATATAAAGATCTTGTCCGACATAAGAAGGGTACAAGGAGGAAACACCGCCGATGTGGTGGCCGGTACGCGTTCTTTCACCAAGGTGGTAACTCTCTTATCGTCCACCCACCGAAAGTTTATGGTATACATCTTGTATACATCTCACACGCGTAAAGAGCTGAAACCAGGACTCCGCACTGGAATAATATTTCAATTCGATTGCGGTTTAATGAAACATCTAATAATCTGATATGCTTTTCAGTTTCAACTTTTTGGCGGACGAAGAGAATTGAAACTGTTTAAATAAATAGTTTCTTTGGTTACAGCTGCGGCTCTTTCATAATTGTTGTTTCTTAATTTTGTTAACCTTTGCAACGGGGGATATGCATCGTCGAGAGAATTTCATTTGATACGTTTCAAAATAAGCGGAGAGATGCGTCTTTCTGGTCGAGAATCAATTCCGTTTCCCTTCATCGCGAGACAAATAACGAGTCAGGATATCACCTTGATGGCGCGGTAATATCGCACGGATACACGCGAAATACTTTATTGCCTGACACGATAGGATCGGGCTCGTTATCTTTAATAAGATCGACTCACATAAAATCGCGGCGAATATAATAACGGAGCGTCGGGGCGAAAACGTCGAGCACGTTGCCATTGGACAATGTACGTAAGCATATTGTGGGTGGATGCGTGACGCATCGCCATTTGAGATCCACTGCCATCAATGTGTTTCTCCGCAAGAAGTAAGATGCGAAATTTAACCCTTGTCAGGATCATATCGTGCAAGTTTTAATGCCAGCGGCGTATTAACTCGGCATTCTCGCGCCTTAATTAAGGTTCCACGTTTAAATAGTTAGATTTCACGTCTCACGTTAAGATTGCACCAGATTGCTTCTCCCACTATCAGTAAAATTAAGAATTATGTAATTATTTAATGAACGATGTTTATTGTCAGATGAGTGATCAAGGATAAATATCTTTTTTCGCAGATATGTAAAATTAAATAGTAAAATTTTTAAAATGTCTTGTGTTAATAAAATCTTAATAAGTTATTCTGCACATGTTCTAAATAGATATATCAATTGAAGTTGTGTTTGTACTACGAAACTATAGTTCTATTTTGAGTTCTAAATTATTTAAAAATTCTTGATTTCTTAACCAGTTCTTAATTTTTAGAAATAGTTTGTTATAACAATGAAAGCAGATATCAAAAAATAAAGATGCTAATTTTACAAAGATAAATAATTAAATATTATTTATAATTTAACACCAAACGATTAAAATTACTTTTTTCTTTTTTCTCTCAAATATCAATTACCAATTGGGAAAGTTTAATAACCTCAGAATTATTCTATCTTAATGTGTCAAAAATTGTGGAGAAGAGAGTTAGCATTTGAGAGTTTCCATTTGTCAAAGTTGTAATGGACAGAACTATTGCTAAAAAGTATCAAGACACAGAACTTTTTTCTTGTTCTAAATTATCTAAAACTGGAAACAGAACTATGATTTCTAGCTTTACACATTCAATAAATGACCATCGCATAAAAAACCGAATAATACGATAAACGAAGGGTTGCGGTGAGATTAACTACGTACTCATTATTAAATTTGAGTGCGCATCGCACGATCACCGTAAATAATCGCCCACGTTCGGTGACGCGATGGCTTATAAATTTCGCACGGCTATTACGTGAGTCACTTAAAATGCAATGATATAAATTAAAAGATCGCCGGTATAACGATCGATCATGGACCATTCCTCTTGCGACTTCGCGCTGTTCTCCTTTTTTTCTACTTCTGTCATTTAAACGACTACCACTTTGCAATACTGCCCTGTATACTTTCACTCTAATTTATAAAATATATATTATAAAACAATTGAATCCGTTCAAGATTTTGACATAGAAAAAAATAGATCGGGCGTAAAGCGCGAAACGAGAAAGAAAAGACAATTACATGAATTAGAGAGAGAAAAAAATACAGCAATCGTTTTCTACAAGATCTTCATTATTTGACGTTAGACACACTCGGTCCATTTTTACTATGTCTATGGATGTTGGAATGTAAATACTCATTGTTACAATAGAAACAAATGTATTCATCGACTTTTTGCACGGAAACCAGCGCGGTTATTTGAACGTGGACCGATTTGAACAAGAACATTATTTCATGTCGCAAGAAGATAATCCATTCTCGTTTTACTTGCCGCCCCGCAATATTTTCAGACGTTAATAAGTGCACGGATAATGTGACACACAAATACACGCATGTGCATGGAACTATGTAGGTACATGCACACACGTGTACGTTGCAAATAGATTGGGGCCTACTCTCGCGGTTCGCATTGCCCGTTCGGCATGAACAACGACTCTTCGGTATCGCCATGAGCCGGGCCCTAATATGGAAGCCGTGCTCATTTGGTGCGTTCACGTTTTACAGCTGAAATGAATTTATGGAAAGGACACCTCTCTTCGTCCATCGGAGCAAGAGAGGGAGAGAAGGAGCGAGAGAGGAGCTGCCGCGACGCGGCACAACGCCAACGAAACGATAAATTTACCCCTTACCGGCTCCTCTGACGCTAAATAGATGCCCGCGCTGCCGTCCTTTGACATAAACGCTCAGCATAAATTCATCAACCTTTTGACCGATGGTGTCCCTTGGTGTCTCCGCGCACAATCAGCTTTCCTCACGACGCGTTTCGGAACGCGCCGCTAGCGAAGAACACAATGCTCGGATAGTGTCTTCGCAAACGGGTGTGCGACAAGGTGTCCGTCCCTCACAAATCGCTCTTTCACTTTATTTCCTCTTTTAATGAAATTAGCGAAACAAACTATAGGTCAAGATTGAAAAGAATAGAATATCCACAAATCTGAATCTAAAGAAGTAAAATGGTAATAAATATTTATAATTCTGAAACCCTTCATTTCCGTGCAACCTGTTATATTTTCAAATATTTAGAAGTAATAGAAATTAAGCGATACAAAAGGCAAAAAGCATTATGACCACACTGACCACGATTTTGCGAGAGATGTAAATGCACTTGTTGCCTCGCAATATTCATCGCAATTATTAATATAATATTAAAGAAAAGTAATGTCGTTTTTATAAATAACGTAAATAGTATATAATTTTATTATAATTTAATAGTTATTTAATAATATAATTGTCATTATTTTTTACAATCTTTCACTTATTTATTAATTTTTTAATTCCTTTATCGATGAAGCTAATCAAATTTGACTCACAATCAGTAATGCTCAATCGCAATAAATAAATGCAACAAAAAATTAAAAAATTGAGTCTTTACTTCCTCGTACACTATCCTACTAAATCATGATCTTTTCCTATAATCATTAGAGTACTTTCTTACAAGTTTTACGAAGGCAAATGATATTCGAATCTTTATCCTCTCGCTTTATTCCACATTTTTTAAGTCAAAACCAGTTAGCTTCTTTGCGAAATGTATTAAAAATTAAATAAATAAGCAATTATCAAAGAAAATGATGGCGATTATATAATTCAATAAACAATAAATTGTATTGACAAAATTACGTAATGCTTACATTATTTATAGGAACAATGTATCACTTTCCCAGCCTCCTGATATTTTACTGTAATAGCAGGCAAATCAACGAGGCAATATTGCAAATTCGTTCTCAAAAGATCACAAAGTAGATGTCTTTATAGCCAGCATTGAATTCCAATATTGGGTTAACGCATATATCTTCTCTATCTAACCAGTAAAGATTTTAACGGAATTTGCATAAGAGATTATCGCATGCCCTGGCGAACACTGACAAGCGAATTAAAGCTGTTTGGACGAGTTTGAGGACGATAGAGTGAAACGCCAACCGGCTCGGACAGATTCGAGACAGAGCGACGCGTAGGTGTCGGCTATGATAATGGAGTGAAAAATGAGCATCGCGAGGAGACGGACGTACGATAATTCATTCGACACGGTAAACGAGCTGAGAGCATGGCGTAATTAATTGCGTTCGCGCTTTGCGCACATAGTGCGGTGGCGGGCGTCTAGTCGTAGTAAATTCACGTGATGGAAATGCTTGACAAGGCAACGTCCATTTGAATGTGTCCGTTGTCGTGAGTCTCGAGTATCGGAACACGGTCGACAGGCGAATTGGAAATGAGCCACAGTTCACGTAACCGTAGACGTTAAATTATTTTATATAGATTATCTTTTTTTTTAAATTTTATTCTTTGTATTAAAATAAATAGGAAACAATCGATTTAAATAAAGATTTCTTGAATTTGCTTTGTGCCCTCAACTTTCCTTGTAAAAAATGAAAATCGAATTCGACTTTCTAATTTGCACGACGGGATAAGAAAGGGAGAAAATTTGGCATTTTCTGTTTGCAGGCAGCAGAGAGGCGGCTTTCACGTACGCGATAAGCTCGGCCGGCGTGACGTACGCGGTGACCGCGGCTTGCAGCCGTGGCAACATCACAGCTTGCGGTTGTGAACCGGCTATAAGGTAGCGATAAATCCCGCGACACAGCACGCAACGTGTTAATTATTACCGATTAATATCGCGTTTTTGCAGGACGCCGAAGCAATTACTGCCGAACGGTTGGGAATGGGGTGGCTGCAGCGCCGACGTCACGTACGGGATGAGGTAATTAAGCTGATAGTTAATTAATTTGCACTATCAGTTTTCGTCGCTTCTTACGCCAGCTTGCTCGCGCACGGCGCGATACGTCACACGTACGGCGAACGCTAAAACACGCATAAATTTTAATATTATAATTTAATGTTAGGTTCGCGCGTAGGTTTCTGGATGCAAGGGAGATCGAAGGAGACGCTCGGAGCCTGATGAACCTTCACAATAACAAAGCCGGAAGAAAGGTAAGTAGTTAATGGTAGCGCCCTTTTTGCATTTTTATCTTCCTGATATTATATAGAAAATAAAAAAAAAAGCTGATTGCTTTCTCAGGAGACGGGCGTCGCGAGTCGTAAGATACGCGTCAGCAGAAAGTAACACTATGTAGTGAGCACTATAATTGCCGTGAAGCAATACTAATTACTGTGACTCGCAAGAGAAAATCGTTTAGCACGGAGATTAAGCTCGCTGGCATTTGACGACAGCACGGCACTTCGCCATTTCTCAATCACTCATGTCGCATAATTATATTATATGCGAGATTCTAACATTATATAACAGTATATTATACAAAAGGTATACGATATAATTGAAGTAGATGTAACGCCGTTTCCTTGAAAATTAATTTACTTTGTATATCTAATAATTTGCTTTTCTCCGTAGACTTTTTCGAGCAACTTTGATTCCCAGTTTAAAAACATTAAAATAATATTAAATTATTGAAGATATTAAAAATAAGGAAATAAAAAATAGGAATCTTGACTACACATACACTGGGTTAGCACTTTAATATTTCATATTGGAAAATCGTTATAGAAATTGAATCTGACATGTTAGCTCGTGCGAAGGCTACGGATTAGATCAGATAACAGAGTGATAATATCAATAATGAGGCGTGTCCATCGTGCGCCAAGTGTATGCAAATTCAGACATTATCAATTTTGATTTATTGCCCAATAACCTACGCGGGGAGCCAATTATAACGACGAAAACAATGTCGTCGTTCTGCGATTCGCGTAGATCTAACTCTTCGTTTTGCATACAAAATTGTCTTGATGTTCCATCTACGAGGAAGTTCATTTGTCAAATTGAAATAAAAAGAACGAGATTAAAGAGAAAAAAATAGAAAAAGAGAAAGGAAGAGAAGGCAAGAAATAACTGATACACACGGAATCAAAGTCATTTCTTTCTTCTGATCTAATCTACGGCTCTTTTTTTGTTTCCGGTATCATTATCATGCTCACGTAGCATGGTTGATAATAAAAAAAAAAACGAACGTTTGTGAGAAACAATTACGTTATGCCCGAAGGGAAGGGGTTGAGGGCGGCGCGCCTTAATTGGGGAAAGTTCGTCTCGAGCTTTCGTCTACCTCGATCGGCCCTTATTACAAGCGGGCAATAAAAACTCGTTGTTGGTCTGCGTACGCGTACGTACACGCGCATACGTGTATTCCCGGAGGTAATGATTTATTCTTAACGTTGATCGCCTCGGCGCGCCACATATTTTATGCCTTGAGGATTTTTTTAAACCTCCACCGTATGTGGCACCGGCGCGCGGTGCGTCGGAATAATTCGAAATGTTAAACCAGTTTCATGCGCGTATACGCGTCGTGTCCGCGACCGGCGCACAATGAAGGGTCCCCATCGGGAATCGTGCGTGCGTAGGATTTTGCAGATGAACATTCGATACGATTACAACCGTTTAAGATCACCCTCGAGTTAATCGAAATGCATCTCCCGCGCCAGTGGCGTGGCGACGCGAAATTCGCGCCGTAATTATTTCAAATCAAAGAACCCTATTGTGATTGCTCGTAAGCGCGAGAACGAACGCCTTGTTATAATTACGAGTATTCCTATATACATATATGCATATCTGTGAAGAGTGCATACATAAGCAAAGCCTTTGATTCTCAATATGTTGAATTTTTTAAAAATCTAAAGATTTTTAATTTCTAATACTTTTCTGCGATCTTATTTCAATGCGCGAAATGAGAATGTTTTAATTAAATGCAAAATGATTGTAAGACAACATTTCGACGACTGGCCAAGTGAAAAATACACAGAGAGAATTTCCTCTTGGAATTTATGTCAAAATCATGATAGTGGGACAAGATAAACTTTGAAGAATTATATTATATTTTTAGTAAAATTTAGTAATGTTTTAATAAAGTTTAATTCAATCTTAGATAAAATTTAACCAAATTATTTTATATTATAAATATTTTATATTATAAAATTTGATTAAACTTTCATAAAATTATAGTAAAATTCTTGTTCACGTTGTCCTACAACTATTTTGATGGTAAATTCAGAAAGAAAATTCTCTCTGTGTATAAATCAATAAGATAGTGAGTATAGCCATGAGTTTTTTTGATAAAAAAAGAAAGCTTAAAGAAATGTTGCGTGCAATATGCCTAAAGTAATTTAATTAGGTATAATATTATGACAGTCAAAGCTCTACGCCATTGATTTCTTCGTAATGGACCCGTGTGTATCGTTTGAAAATGATTCAAGCATCGAGCGACGCATTCATTCTCATCGAGTGCATTGTAAGTTTTTGTTTTCATTCTCTCTCTTTCTCTCTCGCACTCGTTCCCCGAACAAAAAGGCTCCGATCGCATGTGTAGATTTGAAATTTGCATAGGATACGCATGTATATAATACAAGGAACAAATCGATATACACTTTATTAAGCGCACGGGTGTAAGTTGTAATCTGTTTCGATATGATATATAGATATATTTCGAGAGATTATACAAGTCTCATATATTTGGACTTGTGTGAAATTAATACGAGGAGAAATACGAGCAGAAATCTTTCACCGCTAAATAAAATAAATCAGTATATAAACAGAATAAAATTCCATTTTTTAGTAATTCTATTTTTTTTTAAATAAAATATCGATTGTCGGACAATAATGAAGAGAATCTGAAACACCAGATAAAGATTCCCGTAATTATGGGAATTATATTATTTCTAACGTTTTATCTTTCTTTTCAGATTGTTAAGGCTCTTTTGAATACGGAATGCAAATGCCACGGTGTATCTGGATCATGCACTGTGAGAACGTGTTGGCGAACGTTACCCAGTTTTCGTAAGATCGGCGATGCGCTTATGAAAAAATACTACAGGGCTAGACCCGTCATTGCCATTACACCGCCTCCCCCACCCACAGTTCAGGTAATTTGTCTTATGATGTCTATCGTGAATAAATTAACGATCGATTTAAAACACGATTAACTCAACACATAAATCGAACGTACAGTGGTCACTTGGTTTAATGGCGCTCTCGCTGCGATCTCCGAAATGTAATGCAAATCATTTCATGTGACTCATAATTTACAGGCAGTGGATGTAATATCGCATTCAATGATACCCGAAATGGTGCCCATATTGGGAAACGACGCCAAAACCCAGGGCAAGCCGAACGATTTCGCCAAGTCGCGGCACAATCGACAGCCGTTGCTGAAAAAGATCGGCAAGTCCAGGAAACCACACTTGGTCCTGAAAAGGACGAAAGCCAACGGCGGACCGGCCAGCCTCAAGAGAATTCCCAAAAAAAGCGAGCTAGTGTTTCTTCAACCCTCCCCTAATTACTGTGAGCCAGATTTGACGCAAGGTAGCCTCGGCACGCAGGGCAGATATTGCAACCGTACTAGCAAAGGTAAGAGAAAAACTCTCCGATGTATAAAAAAAAAAAATCAAAGTTTCAGCGACAAAATGCAATGTCGTTAAACGCTTGTATTTTGTATTTTCCAAATGTCAGCTTTAAGATAAACATTTCAATAAATATTTAATAAACTAAGAGATTGAGAAAAAAAATTGCTAAATTTTAACTTGCAATGAAATATTTACCTACGGTACAAAAATATTTACTCAATTAAAAAAATAATAGTTAAATTAAATTAGTGGTTCTTGTACTAAATAAATATTCATTTACATTTAGTAAGTATTTCATTGCAATTATTGAACCAAATATTTAATAAAATTTAGTAATTTTTTCTCTCAGCGTGCATTTGAAAGTTAAGCGATAATTCTTCAACAAGATCATTTTTTCATCGTTCACGAGAGTATTTCTGTTTTTAGGAACCGACGGATGCGACTTAATGTGCTGCGGTCGCGGCTACAACACACATCAATTCACGAGAACGTGGCAATGCAGATGCAAGTTTCACTGGTGTTGCCGCGTACACTGCGAGACTTGCATGGAGCGTACTGAGGAATACACATGCAAATAATGCTATTATCAACGTACAACGTGTATATAGACTTGCGAACTAGTACATGTAATTATAAACGTATAGAGTTTATATTTAATGGCAAAAGGAACGATTTGACGCATGAGAAACGTTAATATTACACGTCCTAGCAAAAATAAAATTACACGAGGGTATCATAATTTCATAATTATATTGCATAATGTTTTTCTTGACGATATTGAAGTCAATAGAAAATAACTGTGTAACCTTTTCGGGCCCTTATAAAATTCCGGGCCACACGTAGAGTTTTATGGTATTTAAGCATTGGATATTAAAACGATCAATGTCTAACATAAAAATTATTGAGCGCGTAAATATCGTCCTACATGCTGACTTTAAATTTTGAAAGAATTGCGCCCTACAAAGTTTCATCCCGCTATTATTTTCTATTCCTCTGTACTTAGAGACGAAATTAAGAGTTCACAATACGTATTTATGAAACTTAGTCAATTCAATGTCTAAATATCGTTTATCGATATATCAAGTAGTATAAGATAATTAAAAAAATAATTAATATCGAGTTTTATGAGAATAATAAATGCATTTCATGAATGTAAGAAATATATATCCAATCAAGATCAATTGATATCGACATTATTTGGAACATATTTGAATCTTTTATATAATGTTGTTCAGAACATATTAAAATCTTTCGAAAACATACTGATCCTGTCCCATCAACATGTAACATCGACGTCTCAATTCGATTCCTACATATGCAACTTTCTCTGACAATATAAATTATTTATTATTAAAAATTGCTACAATGCGTAGTCACATAATGCGGAAGCTATCATATAATAAATAAAATTCTGTAACATCGACAAGTTTTTTTTATTTCAATGCGCTTGTAACATTTGCCTCTCGCTATTTACTTGTAATCATTTCTTTGCTTTTAAACGACAAAATATTTTTCTATTTTTTTTTATATAGAATAATAAATTTTCTTGAATCTAACAAAGTGATATTAAAATTTTTATAATATTCACGCAGCATGAATATAATGTTATAATTTAGCTTTGATTAAATAATTTTTTTTTTTTTTTTAATTGGTCGAAACTATTTTCATAATTAAAAAAAAAAAGATTTTAATAAAAAATCATTTGATTGTTTTTCAAATTCAGTGACTTTTTCATAATTATTATTACTTTATGCAATATTAAATGTAATCAGATAAATGTTATCCAATATTTTTCATAATAGCATCTATAATATGTATGTGATCATATCACTTTGCTTTCTAAAATGAAGCACTGCATAATATTGTTGTTAAAAAGAAAAGGAATTATTGCCGCATTTAATGAAGAATAAATAATCAATTTAAAAATTTTATCAATTACAATAATAAAATGAAATAATAAAACTATTGATTTTATTTTTAATAATTCCATATAATTTTTTTTACATTAATCCGAAAATGTTTCGGATTAATTATATTAAAAATTACTTTGCTATTAGAATTAATGGATTAAATCGTCTCATATTTTAATTAATTTTATTTCTTAAAAATTTTGTTTGCACATAAACTGTAAAAGTATAAGAAACCTTTTTAAATTTATATCGATACTTTTTCACCATTTCAAGACGATGTATATTTATGAAATATTCTATTTATCTCTATAAGTCACACCAACACTGATTAATTTATAAAAATCGGCCAATTAAATTTATGAATTGCCAAATGCAAAACTTAAAATCTCTAAACCGCAATCGCAGTATATTATTCACTAGTGTGTGTAAAGTTGGCATATCATTTGGTGAAAACTCACTAAACATTAACAGTTCTGGGTTTATTTTCAATAGTTCTACAGTTCCTGATAGATAAAACAAATAGTTCTGGCCTTTAAAGCGAAAAAACGTGTAGGACAAAGTGAAACGCCAGGTTCACGCAGCGTCTCAGTTTGTCTTGCGTCATTTTTCAGACACAATACTTGTAAGATTTTAAAAGATTTACAGTTCTAGATGAGTTCTAGAAAAAGTTCTAGCGTTTAACATAGTTTATTAAATTAAAAAAAAAAATTATCATAAAATATTTATTTTATAATATTACATAATACAGTTCTGTATAGAAAAAAATAATTTTCCTCCAGTTCTGAACGTATTTAAACGCCTTCCGAAGAGTTTCGGTCGATTCAATTATTTATTAATTAAAAAAAAATTGTTATCTTTCGCAAAAGTCGTATATTCGCGAATATGGGTGAGATGCTGGTGTATATTCGACAGTTCTGTGTACCAAAAAATATTTTTCCAATAGATCTTAACGTATTAAAACGCCTTCCAAAGGTTTCCGGTCAATGCCGATATTAGTTAATCAACAAAAAATTAGTAACTTCCGAAAAATCCGATTTTTCCCATATATGCGTGAGATGCTGATATTTTTCAAAGAGTTTTGTGTACAAAAAAATATTTTTCCTACAGTTCTCAGCATACTAAAGCGCCTTCCGAAGAGTTGCGGTCGATTCCGATATTAGTTAATCAACGAAAAATTAACAACTTCCGAAAAAAGCAATTTTCCGCATATTTGAGTGAGATGCTGGTCTTTATTGGAGAGTTTTGTACCAAAAAATATTTTTCCAATAGTTCTTAACGTAATAAAACACCTACCGAATAGTTGCGGTCGATTCAATTATTTATTATTTAGAAAAAAATTGTTACCTACCGCGAAAAACGTATATTCGCGTATATGGGTGAGACGCTGATCGATTGTTTAAAGTTCTGTGCATAAAAAAATATTTTTCCTGTAAGTCTGAACTTTTTTAACAATTGTTACTTAGAGTTCGGCAGCAATATTAATTATTTGTTAAATAATTTTTATTTCCTGATATAGCCGCATTTATTGTTATTACTGGCAAATGTATTATTATATGGACACTGGCTTTTCTCGTCCTCAGCTTAACACGGAAACAATGACGTGGACGTGATGAGATTATGGTTCCTTTTTTTGATGTTTTTATTACTTTTGGAAGATTTTTGTTTTTGTTTTTAAATTTTTTATTATATTTATAGAATTTTAAAAATATACGAATATACGACTTTCACAAAAGATAATTATTTTTTTTTAATTAATAAATAATTAAATCAAACGGAATTTTTCAGAAGGACCTTGGTTACGTTCAAAACTATAGAAAAAATATTTTTTCGTACACAGAACTCTTTGAAAAATATCAGTATCTCACCCATTTACGGGAAAAATCGGCTTTTACGGAAGTTATAAATTTTTTGTTGATTAACTAATATCGGAATCGACCGCAACTCTTCGGAAGGCGCTTTAGTATGCTGAGAACTGTAGGAAAAATATTTTTTCATAGTCAGAACTCTTTGAAAAATATCAGCATTTCACGCAAATATGGGAAAAATCAACTTTTTTGGAAATTATTAATTTTTTTTTTATTAACTAATATCGAAATTGACCGCAACTCTTCGAAAGTCGCTTTAATATGTTGAGAACTGTAGGAAAAATATTTTTTCGTACTCAGAACTCTTTGAAAAATATCAGCATCTCACGCAAATATGGGACAAATCGACTTTTTCGAAAATTATTAATTTTTTTTTATTAACTAATATCGGAATTGACCGCAACTCTTCGGAAGTCGCTTTAATATGTTGAGAACTGTAGGAAAAATATTTTTTCGTACTCAGAACTCTTTGAAAAATATCAGCATCTCACGCAAATATGGGAAAAATCGGATTTTTCGAAAGTTATTAATTTTTTGTTGATTAACTAATATCGGAATCAACCGCAACTCCTCGAAAAGCGCTTTAGTATGCTGAGAACTGTAGGAAAAATATTTTTTCATAGTCAGAACTCTTTGAAAAATATCAGCATCTCACGCAAATATGGGAAAAATCAACTTTTTTGGAAATTATTAATTTTTTTTTATTAACTAATATCGAAATTGACCGCAACTCTTCGGAAGTAGCTTTAATATGTTGAGAACTGTAGGAAAAATATTTTTTCGTACTCAGAACTCTTTGAAAAATATCAGCATCTCACGCATATATGGGAAAAATCGGCTTTTTCGGAAGTTATTAATTTTTTGTTGATTAACTAATATCGGAATCGACCGCAACTCTTCGGAAGGCGCTTTAATATGTTGAGAACTGTAGGAAAAATATTTCGTACTCAGAACTCTTTGAAAAATATCAGCATCTCACGCAAATATGGGAAAAATCAACTTTTTCGGAAATTATTAATTTTTTTTTTATTAACTAATATCGGAATTGACCGCATCTCTTCGGAAGTCGCTTTAATATGTTGAGAATTGTAGGAAAAATATTTTTTCGTACTCAGAACTCTTCGAAAAATATCAACATCTCACACATATATGGGAAAAATCGGATTTTTCGGAAGTTACTAATTTTTTGTTGATTAACTAATATCGGAATCGACCGGAACTTTTCGGAAGGCGCTTTTATACGTTAAGATCTATTGGAAAAATATTTTTTGGTACACAGTACTTTCAAATATACACCAGCGTCTCACCCATATACGCGAATATACGATTTTCGCGGAAAATAATTTTTTTTTAATTAATAAATAATTGAATCGACCGGAACTTTTCGGAAAACGTTTAGATACGTTCAGAACTGGAGGAAAAATATTTTTTTGTACACAAAACTCTATTATGTTTTATTATAAAATAAATATTTTATAATTTTTTTTTTAAATTAAATAAATTATGTTAAACGCTGGAACTCTTTCTAGAACTCATCTAGAACTATAGATCTTTTAAAATCCTACAAGAATTGGGTCTGGTAAATGACGCAGGACAAACGGAGACGCTGCGTATGCGTCTTTTTCGCTTTGAAGGCCAGAACTATTTGTTTTATCTATCAAGAATTGTAGAACTATTAAAAATAAACCCAGAACTGTTTATTGTTTTTCCACCAAATGATATGCCAGCTTCAGGCATACTATTCACTACTATCTAAATTGGAATCAGTAAATATACTTTCAATGAATAATAATTCACTGAAAGACAGTGAACAGTCTGATTTTACTGATATACATATAACTATATTAATCATTATAACTATATTAATATATATTTGTACTCTGCGTTTCACTAATAATACAATAATGAATAATCACTGATTAATCCCAATTATAAGTATAACACTGTAAATCAATAAAGATACTGATTCAAATTTAGAGAGTACTCTCTGAATCAGAATCAGTGTATAATTCACTGAAAGTCAATGAACAGCCAGATTTCAGTAATATACTTATAACTATATCAATCAGTGATATGTGCATTGCCTTTCTGTGATAATACAACAGTGAATAATCACTGATTGATTACAGTTATAAGTATAGCAGTGTAAATCAGTAAGATTTCACTGATTCAAATTTACAAAGTAATTTTTTACTTATTTTAATTAAAAGATACTCAATTATTAATTTACATTTTACAAATTATAACTTGCAGAAAATAAAACAAGGAAAACAAAATAATACAATCAATTTTCAGTTTTGTAGTTAAATATTCTTAAATTTAATCAGCAGGACAAGCTAATCGGAGATTATGAAACTCAGTTTATGTTCGCAAAACCTTAACAAGTACATGCTATTGTTCGAATATTCTAGAATATTCATGATATCATACAAATTATTCGTACATCTTGTGCTGTTAAGAAATCCATCTTTGGCAAGAAGAAAAATCAGAATATATGTCTATAGAGAGAATTAGAAGAAGAGTGAAAGTGAGAGTAATAGAAGCGCAAAGAAACTTCTGGAAAGCAAAAATAAATGACATAAAAGAGGCATTAAAACTATCCATTGTCCATGGTCCAAATTTTCGATAGTTGCATGCGACTTACGCTTCGATTTTTATTATCGTCAGGGATTACCTCGTCGTAAGTTAATAGGAGCTACTCATCAAGAGACACGATTGCCCAACCAGTAAATCTAACGCTAGCTACGTCTTCTTAGCCTCTCCCAGCTTGTCCCAAGGAATGCCAAAGTCTGCACTCGCTGTACATTCAGCGGAGATAAACAAATTCGCGGAAACACGACCGGAAGCGATTCAATTGTCACACGACGAACAATACTCGCGATACTTCGTCGCGATACCTCCCGAAAGTAAACAATTGCCATGTTGTTGTGCCCTTTCGTTCTCACTTAACTCCGACAAACCGACGACCCGTCCGAGACATATGAACGTCGCCAACTTCATACCGACGCCGCGCGCATACGACGCGAGTCGAATAAGAAGCCGAACTGAGACTGCCCGTGCCGTTGGGAAATATACACTAGCGACACGCTTGCAATGACAACAGCGAGCACGTACGTCTCGCGTGATGGAAACGCATGTCGAAGCGTCACTGCACTCCGTTATTTAATTACACGTAACCCGCCACATAAATCGCGACCGCGATCCAACAGCTTCGTACACGAAAGCGCCATGGCCAAAATACGGCGCGCGTTCAAACAGTTCGTTCGCTCATCGAGCGGTAGTCAAACGTGATTGGTCGGATTCACGGGTGAGAACTGGTGAAAACCAATCACGTTCAATCGTTCAACACGCAACTAGCCGTATTGTCGTGACATCTGTTGTCAAATAATCGAGACATAAATTTGAATTTTACTGCCTTTTTTTAGCAAAGTAATCGTTGCTTATTAAGCAAAAATTACAACAAAATATTAATGTAAAATTTTAATGTTCTCTTTGTCTTCATCCATAAAGATAAACCACGCGAAGCATTTGTCGCGTCGATCGCGCATTATTTAGCACGTTTATAAACGGCGGGAAATTTGTTTGACTGAATTAAATTTACTGGATTAAACATTATTGTTAATAACATTATTGTAAATGGATAAATTTAATTTTCTTAATGATACATTAATTTTAATAAAACTTTGAATGGTTAATTATACAAGTTAAAAGAAATGATTAACAATTAATGTTATTAAAAAAATAAAATTTATCTATTTTGATAAAAAATGTATTTATGTAAATTAATTTATTATTACTTGCTACAGTATTTTAACTGAGAGGAATAAAATTCAGTAATTTTAATAAATTAAAATAATTTCATAACTATGTAACAATTTCTTTAACTTATGTATAATTAATTATAGTGAAATAAATAATATAGTAAAATGAATATTAATGTAATCACTGATAAAATTTATTAATTTTTCATAAATTAGTACAAAATATATTCTTTTATTCCATAACCAGTAAAAATATGAAAAATATATTAAGCATAATAAGCATAGATGTCATTATTATTTAAAATGTAAACTTAGCATATATTATTATTATACATGATGATCTTGTCAATTATATAAGTATAAAATTATAATGTAGTATAGCATATAATCATTCTAATGTGTCGTAAGAATATTATACATTAAATTTATCTCTTAAATAATAATAAAAATATCTACTAAATAATATTTTCTAATATAAAAAATACAATTTGAAGGTATTTATCTACATGCCCTGTTTTTAAATACTATTTAATATCTTTTGTGCTTCTTGTTTTGTTTTTTGGTCCTCATCATTCTTTGCATGAAATTCAGCGGCTTTTTTCAAATATTTTATCGCGTCTTCCTTACGATTCAATTTTAAATATGTCTTTCCTAACATCAGGAGATTGCGACTATAAAAATTTGGATCATTTTTCTCAGCATTTTCAAAATATGACAACGATTCTTCCCAGGACGAAGTTGGTGGTTCTGCAAATACGATAGATGCTATTTTTCGTTGATACCATGGCATATTTGCAATCTCGTAGCACCAGCATCCAATCATGTAAAATAACATTGCATCACCAGGTTTTAATTCCAATGCTCTCTACAACAATAATAAAATAATAAATAATTTAAACTTACGTCAAATGTTATATTATAATGTGTGTGGCACAAGAGTGTTTTAATATTTTTTTTACATTATTTATAAAATACAATATTTCATATTTTAATTGGAAATTAATTCATAACTGAATTAATTATTTATCAAATATCTTACCAGTATATGCTTCTTTATGTTGTACGATTCTTTTATACGTATCTTTGTACCTTCTAAAATACTTTTACTATTAAGAAATGCAGACATCCACTTATGCACAGCATAATGATCTTCTTGAATCTCAAGAGCTGTACATAGCAAATTGTATCCCTCATAAGTTAACTTTTGTCCTTCAACATCACTGGCCATTTTAGACATTTCATAAATGGCTCTACTTAAACGCCACAAGATTTCAACGTCTTTCTTATCCTATATAAGAAGTATACATACATAGCATATATAATTAGAAGGATTTTTTAAATTAAACAGTCTATTAGAAAAACTTAGGTTATAGAGTTGAATTATTCTTATCATTAGTGTCACATCATGAACAATTTTATTCCAGCAAGAATCAGAGAAATCTAAAGGTTTTTATTTTGTTTTTTAAATAAAATTTTCAAAATATTAATTCTAAAACCTAATTTATTAGTTTTGCACTTATTATATGTATTACGGAGAAAAAATTATATTTTCTTCATACCTCGGTCGAAAGTACGCACTTTCGTCCCTAATAGCAGGGACAAAAGTTTAACATTTACTCCCTGTGAGAAGTACACGCGCGCCCTCTATAACGCCGGGAGAAAAAGAATTTCTCATGCGCATTTATACTCGTAACTAGGAACTATTTCTTCTGTCGCTACAACAAATTGTTAACCGCTGTCATTACTGTTGCTACCTCTAACCTTAAAAATCATTATCAATATTGTGCTGTCGTCAGTTAATTTAATATTCAAGTATTATTAAAGTCAATTCAACAACCCAGCAAAAATGAACAATACGTCATCTGATGAATCCGTAGACGAGGAAGATGTTATACGAAATTTCGATGCAGAAGCGCGATTGATAATAAATACAGATACGTTACCAAAGAAATCTGTCGATCGATACAATCTTGTTTACGACACGTATAAAAAGTAGCAGATAGAACACAAAACTTTACTGTCAAACTCTGCAGAAAATAATTTGATTGTGTATTTTAAGGATCTATCTAAAAAATTAAAGCCGTCAACTATATGGAGTGTTTGGTCAATTTTAAAAAGTATATTAAATACAAGAGACAATGTTAACATAAATAATTTTCTTAACTTGAAAGCTTTAGTCAAAAATAACTCTAAAGGATACAAACCGAAAAAGTCCTCGATCTTGAAATGGGATGAAATTTTAAAATTTATTAATAATGCACCAGACTATGTTCACTTAGCTTCAAAGGTTAGTATTTATATTAATTTTTATTTATTGCTTAATGTTTCATTTTTTTAATGCATACTTTAATTAATAATAATTAATTAATTCATCATGACATGTAAATCGATTTATTATAATAATTGCAGGTTATTTTAATCTTTGGCATATGTGGAGCTCTTAGATGTGATGAACTTACGAAACTTAAAATTCAAGATGTAGAAAACAATGGTAATAAGTATCTTGTTTCTATTCATGAATCAAAAAATGACATGCCTCGACAATTTATTATTGGAGACCTTTTTTATAAGAAAGTTACTCAGTACATGTCACTGAGGCCTAAAGATCAATTTACTGATAGATTTTTTATCCAGTATCATAAAGGGAAGTGTCAACGTCAGGTTATTGGCAAGAATAAAATTGGGGAGACACCTCAAATTATAGCTGCATACCTTAATTTAGAAAATCCAAAACAGTACACCGGTCATTGCTTTCGTAGAACGGGTGCTACGCTTTTATCCAACTCAGGAGCAAGCACTACCATGCTTAAACAACTAGGTGGATGGAAGTCACTTACAATAGCACAAGGTTACTTTTTTATTTATTTAATTAAATTATAGATATTTCCTATCATTTACTAGTTGTATAAATACATAAAAATTTAATACTCTGTTAACTATTCAGATACTACACATTTTTATCTTAAATATCTTATACCTATAAATGATTTAATTATTTACAGGTTACGTCGAAAATTCGTTAAAAAATAGAGAAAAAATTTATGAACGTATTACTAATGCTACTGTATCTAATGATCATCTGAATCCACAACCATCGACTAGTAAAAATTATTCTAGTGGCACAATAACTGCAAATAAAAATTTGAAATCTACTGAACAAAATGATAATTCCGATGATTTTTCTGATGATTTTATAATAAGTGAAGATGATCTAGTAGCAATTGATAAATTAAATCAGTTAACAACAACAAAACCTCCAATAACCTCGGTTACAACACAGACAAAAAGAAAAGTACTAACAGAATCTAATAAACCATTACCTTCAACTCATTTTATGTCATTACCACCAATTCCATCACTCTTTGTTAAAAAACAAGAAAATGAACCACCGTTAAAAATGAAAAAACATTATGAAACTAATACTCATACTATCATCAGAATGCTTATCTACAAATTTAAATTTTAATAATCAAATTATGAATTTTCAAAACTGTATATTTACCGAAGATATTATTTCTAACTGCTCTAATATTAAGTTTGAAAACTGTGTTTTTTATGGAAATTTCATTAATAATTGTGATAATTCAAATGAAAATGAAAACGATAAAAAAAAAACGCAATAAGAGTTTTTAGGTTATAATATGTTTTGTTTTATAAATTTTATTATAATTAATATAATTTGTTAAACTAAAGAAAATAAAGACATCTTTGATAAAATGGAATTAATTTATTTTTAAAAGATATGACAGGACTTGACTCTTCGAATGTATTTTATGCCTGCCCCCCCGACCAGCAGCACTCGCTTCGCTCGTGCCGCAAATGTCGGGGGCAGGCATCAAAAACATGCTCATCAACATTTAAAGTGAAAAAAAATAAAATTAATAACGTACTTTCGACCGGCTATGAAGAAAAATCGTATATAAAAACCGGCTATAATCGAAAAATCTCGGCTTCGCCTCGGCGCATCATGACGCGCAGGGCCGAAAATTCAACTTTCGGCCCTTGTAGTGTAATATACTATTATACAAAGAGATATATAAAAGAATATTTTTGCTAAAATTTATTTGTAAAATTGTGTAAATAAAAATGATAAACACTATTATATTTTAAATACTTTTTTGTCTGTATTTTTATTGTTATTAATATGACAAGCCAAAATAAATATCAAAATATTATAGAATAATATATAAAGTAATAAATGTAAAACTTTCATAAGAATTAAATAGATCCAGAATTTTTTATTTTGTTCTTTTAATTGAATTCTGAAAGTATTAATCAAAGCTTATAAACTTTATCATTATATCAATTATATGTTTGGAGAAAAATTACCATATTTATAGAATAAATGGATAATCATTTAAAGGTGAAAAGCATTTATTTCCTACAAATTTTAACTTTTTGAATTTGTTTGATGCTTTTGTAGAATATATTTCAATGTATAATTTAAAAAATTTAATTACCTTATAGTTTGACAGAAGATTGTATATACCTCTATAGTCTCCCTGATCAAAAAGCATATCTGCTTTAGTAAGAAGTTCCTTTGTTGCAATTTGGATTTTGTCTTCATCTTGGCTATTGTTTTTTGTGACTTCCCAAATTCCCATTGCAGTAAATGGTGACATTATTGTTACCTTCCTGACAATTTGCACACTATTTTCACTCTGAACATAATATTTCAACTTATTAATACTTAATTATACAGCTAGTTCTACTATATCTTAATACAATCTTGTCTTGTACCTTACGTGCTGGATAAACATTTTTATGTAGAACAGCTCTTTGAAGAATTCTGTTGCAATTTGTGACGCGATTTAACCTTTGCAGCATTTTGTATATAACTTTTGATAACAATTGGCAAACTGTTATTTTAAAGAAAATGTAGGTTATATAGATGAATTCAATGTAACACTGGGAGCTTAAAGAGTAATGTACAAACTGTTGCACAGCTATTCGAGCTGTTGTAATACAACAGCAATTATAAACTTGTAAGTGTTTATAAGAAGTAATTATATTTTTATTTATATGTCCATTTCGATCAATAATTAACTTTAATCTCAGTTTAACTTCCTACTTATATAACAAGGTTAAAGATAAAACTAATATTAATGGATGAAAACTGTGCTTTGCAATACTTACATTTACAACTACTAACCACTACACTTACGCTATTGTAAAATTGCTTTTAAAGCAAAATTGCTTTAATCACAACAAAACGTGCGCGTGTAAATTTTTATATAGTTATCTACATCTTCTATTTCAAAACATAAAATTACTTGTAAAACAGAAAACGTTTTGCTGGTGCACATGCACTGACATACACGAATGGTTTGTACTGGCTGGTGCATATCAGTACATGTGCACTAGCAAAAGTATTTATCGTTTGAAAGTCTTTTTGCAACACGCTGGTATCGCGGGAGAAAATGCTGGCATGTGCACAGCCCACCCATGGAGAAATGATAAGACACTGACTCGACGTCGATGGCGTCGTTAACTTTTCTACGTCGAAAAATATCAATCAGATCGACATCGATAGCATTTACAATTTTTAATAGGTGTGATGAATAAATTGCGATACAAAATTTAAAAGTTGTACAAAAAGTAAAATTAATTAAAAGTTGCATTAAAAAATTAAATAAATTTAAATTAAAAGTTTAATGTTCGGGCACGTCGCGCGGCTCTCGGCCTTTTTCGCGGTGCTTGTTAAAAACTTCGGGAAAACTGTGATGGCGGCTCTTATTTCTCTTAAACTAAAGAAATATAAAAAAATTATATAAATTTTAATAAAATAAAATACAAAACCTAATTATTTAATTTTAATGATTCCTCTTTTTGATTTTGAATCTATCTTTTTAACCCATCAATCTTTGTATTTATATATAAATTCAATCTAATGTTTTAAATTATATAAAAATTTAAATTTTAAATTATATTGTTAATAACATTATCGTTAATAGATAAATTTCATTTTCTTAATGACACATTAATCTTTAATAAAACTTTGAAAGGTCAATTACTAAAGTTAAAAAAATAATAAAAAATTAATGTTATTATAAAAGTGAAATTTATCTATTTTGATAAAAAATGTATTTATATAAATTAATTTATTACTACTTTCTCCAGTATTTTTACCTGAGAGGAATAAAATTCAGCATTTTTAATCAATTAAAATAATTTCATGACTCTGTAACAATTTCTTTAACTTATGTAGAATTAATTATAGTAAAATAATATAGTAGAATGAATATTAATGTAATCACTGATAACATTTATTAACTTTTCATAAATTATTATAAAATATATTCTTATACTCCATAACCAGTAAAAATATAAAAAATATAGTAAGCATAGATGTCATTATTATTTAAAAAATTGCCCAAGTTGCGTGGGTTGCGCGGGTTACGCGGGTTGTAATATCCAATATATGTAATATCCAATTTGCTACAACTTAAAAGAAGGCTAAATCACTATTATATAAGTCATTTTATGTTTGCTCTTTTATAATTAGTAAAAATGGTTTATTTTTATTATATTTATTCATTATATTTATTATTTATATTCATTATACTTATATAAACATAAAAATTATATACAAATTATTTTTCAATAAAAACAAACATTTTAGAAACATAATTTAAATTTGTGATTAAAACATAAATGTATAATACAAATGAAATATAATAAACAATACTTTTCAGCCAATGCGTGGCTTATTGGCGGCGCAGTATAAGAATGGTTGTGCCTATATATATTTATAATCATCTTAATGTTATTTGCCTATATATATATACTTATAATCATCTTAATGTGACTTATTACTTAATTTTTTTATTTGTTTTTTAAGTTGTGCAATTTCTTCTTGCGTGGACTTTTTGTGATTCTCGAAGTCTTGGGTTAAATTTTCTAATAAATCGGACATAATTTTCATCTGTTAAAAAAAATTTTATGAATATATTAGTCCACTTATAAAATTATAAAATAATTTAAATTACCTTATTGCTTAACCCATTTTTTTGGTCTGCTGTTAGTTCTGTAAAATATATTATAAATTAATGTTTCACATGTATAAATTGTTTAAATTTTTCAACCGCGTATAAATCTATAATAAATTTGGCAAAGTTTCCAAATTACTTTGTTCCAAATTAGTTAACTCCGAAGTGTCTTCTTTATATTTGTCGCCTTGACCACTAAAAATCTCATCTATCTCGTTTGCACGTAATAGTATAATCTTAGCTGTAGGTAATTTTGTAATTTTTTAGCCTTTGTCAATTATAACTTGTCGTTCTTGTTTATTAATTTGTCGCTTATACAGGCCTGGATATAGTCATTAGTTAAATTTAAATACTTGGATACTTCAGCTCCAATATAATAATAATTTTTATTGTCCAATTAAAATTTTGTTGGTTTTTGTGTCATATTTGTGTCAAATGTCTTGGGTTATGTTCTGAAAGAAATAAAAAATATAAAATGTTAGGGAAGTACCGTTATCCTTTATTAAATATTCGGACGTATACATATATAAATATATATTATTATATATTGAAACATTTAATTAAAATTATTTTACTAGAGTTTAGTAACTATTATCTAGATTTAATTATTATTAACAAACTCTTTCTTCTCCATATTATTGTATATTTAATTAAATATTACCCTTAATTTCGCATGTGTTATAGTCAATATTGATATATAATAAATATATAGAAACATCACTTTTTTCACAAATATATTAAAATCGGCTTGCTCTAAATAGTTACAAAATCTGTTAAAAAACGATCTATTAAAATTAAAGATTTTTCACTCGTACGATTGCCAATCCGGTCTTTGTCGCTATCAATTTCAGGTGCACTAGACAAGGCAATTAAAACTCTTTCAACGTCAGGGAGAAAATATTGACTCAATTACTGGAAAAGAGTTTCGCGCATGAAAATTTCCTTTGGGGGATAGCTATCGAGCAATTTCAACTACGTCATCGTGGATGCGCTCGCGGGTATTTATACAACGCAAAAATCTCAATAAGTCTCACAAAGAAAACCCGGAAATAAAACTGCTACAAACAATGAAAAATAATCATTGTTCGTAGTGGTGGCACTCACTAGCTGCAGCCACGATATCCAGTTCCTACACGTTTGCGCCCAAGGGCAACGTATCTGGGGTCTTATAACTACTTCTAAAACATATCAATCTCTAAAATAATTTTTAAAAAGTGGTTACAATTAAGTGGTTTGAAATCTTAGAAAGTTTCTGTCACAATAAAATTCAATGTCGACTTTTTAATAAGTGAAATGTGAGTCGAGTCAGGTAGACGAGAACGGAGTTTTCGCCCTTTATTCGACGGAATGATGACGCGAGAGGCCGAAAAGGGTGATCAATGTATCTCCAGGATACTATCGGCGGTATCGACACGCCGTTCACGTATACGTAAACGACAGTTTTATTGAATTGCATCGTCTGCGTGGTTCTCACGGTATTCGTGCAAAGACTTCGAGAGAGCGTGGAACGTAGCGCGCTCATTAATCGTTCCATTCTTGCGGCTCGCGCGACGTCGAGCACGAGAATTTCGGAACGTGAGCGTAATTTATCGGGCACTTCGGGCTCTCAGCCTTTTTCGCGGTGCTTGTTAAGGATTTCGGGAAAACTGTGATGCGGCTCTTACTCCATTTTTCCTTACGGATACTTAGCGTACTTAACGGCGTCGCACAACTTAATTTTTCCGTCTTTCTCTTTCTCTCTCTTTCATTTCTCCCCCCCCCCCCACCGTTTCTTTTTCTAAGCCGATAAAAAATCTTACATAATGAAAGTTCTTAGGCGTTCCTAAGACCCGTAATAAGAGCGCCACACCTACTCGAAGTTCACGGGAGATTCATTCAAAGTCGGCCGCGGCCGCGTAATTAAATTTTAAAGAACGCCGGCTTACAACGTAATGTGAGCGGCCACCACGTCGGATAACGTAAATGGCGGTACAACGACATAAAGTCGTCGTCTCATGTGTAAACATGTATTAGACCCTTACCCAACGTCGCTCGAAACTTCAGCGACAAACACGACCATTGGACGGCCGAGTAAGTTCTTAATGAAGCTTAGGCTTGAGCGCCGAGCTCATTCTGCCCGCCGCCGTACTAGCTTCTTAGAACATGACTAAGTAATGGAGAATCGAATTACACGAAATGTTATTACTCTTTCAATTTGAAAAGGAGCAAACACATTAAAAATAATAAAAATTGTTAAAAAAAACATTAAAAGCTCGGAAACGTTTTACAGATATTTTTACATTACTTAAAATGTTGACGTCAATTCACAAGTATAATAGATGCTTTTTACTCTCTTACCGTATTGCAATTATCGATGCGAATCGAAGCTATCTCAAATTGATATTAGTATCACTAAAAGCCATATAAATGAAAAGCATTTATCAAGTCATAAAATTCTCATAAGTACATCTATGTCAAAGCTGCGCGGATTTTTTCGGTTGCGTAATAATTTTCGACGGCGATGTAACGAGACAAAGGAGCAAAGAGAGGTAAAGAGAGAGACAGAAAGAGAGAGATTATTAATCCTAATTGCAACAGAGAGCTTTCAGCAAATGGGATATCAAGTCACAATAAAGAGCTTAGTCATGCGTATTTTACATTTAGAGAAGCCGGGCGTGCAGCAAGCTTGAAGAAGAAGCTACAAGAAGAAGGGTACACAAAAGAGCAAAATTATTTAATAAGATTTTAAGTCACGGTCGGAAGTTCCCGTGTGTTTTGTTGCCCTATGCGGACAAGGCCTATAATACCAAATACTAAAGGGATAGAATTGATCATTTTATCTACTTCATACACATTACTAAACAAGATACTATTATTAAAATATTTAGATGTAGTAAGAGATAAACTATTATATCTGTACCATCCAGAGAAAATACATCCTAATATTAATAATGATATTGAAATATTCATAATCAAAGGAGCTTTTCTACAATAAGATTTTTCTAACGACTTATTATAAAAAATGCCCAAAATTCTCAAACTTCGCTGAGAAAAAGGAAGTAAACAATATTGCAATAACTCCTAAAGAATATAGGAATTTATTATCAAATGCTTGTTCAAGAATAACATCTTTAAAATAATAACCTGCAAATAGAAATACACCTATAAGAGCTAATCCTCCCAATAAAAGAGATAGCTATGAGACATGAAGCGATACAAATTATTTGATATTTCTTGAAGAGTTTGTATATGATAGATAAACTAGGAATATGGAAAAGTAGTGCAATTTTTAGCTTTATTATATTGTCTATTTTTTTGTACTTACACCTTTGTTGATTTTAAGTTATTTAAGTAATTAGAATGTTATTTTATTATAATGTGACTTTTGCACTATGTTTATACGCAATTTATGTCTTTTAAAGTATTAGCTAAAACTGTTATATAGTTTATTATATTAATAGAGTGCGAGATAAAAGCTCATGCGAGTATCTTATGGAGGACATATAATAATAATAATAAGTGCAAATATAAATCATATCATTCATGTGTTTGTATCAATGTTTATCAAAATTTCTTTATTATTTTTGTAAATTTTGTGATTATAAATTACTTAACCTTGTAAGATACTGAACATATGAATAGTCAAAATAAAACCATAATATATAGGTAAATATATAGATACACATACATAAATAGACGTTCAGAGCTTTTGAAGATATGTAATTAAACTTGCCTGTGTAGTAGAATAATAGTTGAAAAACAATGAAATAAAACCTGTTGTATCCCTGCAACATACATAAATTGCATCTGTATTCAACTTGTTATTTTTCACAGTTATATATCAATTTATTACAAACTTCAATTTATTCCAGCCAAACATAATTTGTTAACAAATGTTTTCATTTTCAACATTAGATATCTCTTTATTACAGATGTATAATTGTTTTATACTTGCGAGTTTTTCAGAGAATATGTTTTAATTATATAACAATGACATTAAGCACTTGTTTCAATGCAAATGCTTGTATTATATTAATATAAATAAATTGTATACTTAAATATAATTAAAGTTACAGATTTTTAAATGTAATAAGTTGCATTTGTGAACATGTAATAAGTTTTTATATATTTGAAAACAGAAAGTTAATATTAAGTTGATACAATAGAATCTGGATGGGAGTCGTTGACCATGTTCAGATTAACCATCAACCACTCACAGTGCTTGAACAGTGGAAAAACTGGGCATCAGCCGCTATGAACAGCTGTGGTCAATCGCAACGTGATCAATCAAACGGAACGCTTCCATAAAATTTAGTTGTGAAACATGATCTGAATCATTGGCTGCGTAAAGCAAAAAGAGCAGCTTTGCAACCGTTATTCTTTTATACAATTGTTCCTTGTCTTTAGTTCTGGCTGAATCTGAATGTATAAACCAATCATAAGAATGTTACAATAGTTGCAAAACTGCTTTTTTTGCTGGACACAGCTATTGATGCACTATACTATTTTGGTAATGTATTGATAACAATTTATCAACAGAATTAAATAAAAATAAATTATAAATATGTTATTGGACCGATAGTGTCCAATAACATATTTGTAATTTATTTTGATAGAAAAAAATAAATTGTTATATAATATTTATTGTTATATTTGTGTGTGTGTATCAATAAGTACTTATTATCAATGTTAACGACAAACAGATAAAAACGTTTAAAATTATCCGGCTTCAAATATTTCATGCCAGTCTCCATTTACGGATATGTACCTTACTAACGTGCCATGTAAGCGTTTTTCGGCACATACCGAACAAACGGTAAGAGCGAGAATTATAACGCAAAAAATGCTGCGGATTGTTGATCGTCGAGCACATGCGAGAAAAAAATCTTATAAGAAAGAAAAAAAATTTAAAGAAACGCATAATAACGCATAAGATGATACATTATTTAGACCACGTTGTCCAATTTATCATTGTTGCGTTGGGAAAAGGGAAGAGGGCGAGATATATCGTAAGATGAGATATTGCGGCATGTGACACGCCACAGAATGTTCGACTCACCGAAGTGGAGTGTTTTATGAAGAACACTGGTTATAAACGACGATAACAATTTACGAACGCGATCGAGCAGCTTGTATATTTCAGTGAATTTGTGAGCGTGGAAGAATGTCAAGAATGTTGATAAACATTAAAATAACCGCCATTGCCGTGTAATCAGTCGAGTGAACCGTACCATCATGGTAGAAACGTGATGTAAGAAACGAGGTGAAACAACGCGCATCGTCGGCGGCTCGATGCGCGGTAAGAGGCGTGGCTCGATGTGGTGAGCCAATGAAATTTGGGTCCAAATATATCCGCGCAATTTGAATACGAAACAATGATATGTAGTCACACGTACTTAAAATGTTAAAAAAAATAAATATAAAAATGTAAAAATACTTGAAATTTATTATCTTTAACACAAATTACTGTTTCAATAAACACTGTTATTATAAACATAAAATACAACAATTTAGCCAAACACATAAGCTCATTCTTATAATTTTCCAAATTTTTTCTAATTCAAGTTTAAAAAATTTGAAATAACAATTATCACAATTTTCATTAATGTACAAAGTCTCAACTTTACCTTCACGTTCTTCCTTTTTTAAGTAGCTTTGAATTTCTCCGATTCACCGATTATTTCCGATTCACGTATAAATACAAGTATAAATACGCCCCAGTACCGGAGCCGTAGCCATATTGAATCTCAAAATTTGGACTCACTTCTGATTGGTCTAGAGTATGGTCCATAGCGCATCTGGTTACTTGTTTCACCTTTCTTCTTACATCATGGGGTCAATCATGAAACTTTTTCCCTAGGGCTGAAACGTGAAAAGTGAACATTTTTACCATTGAAGTTAATGAAGAAATTTTTCACTTTTCACGTTTCCGCCTTAAGGAAAAAGTTTCATGATCGACCCCCATGGGCATGATGTAAAAAACAAGGTGAAACAACGCGCATCGTCGGCGGCTCGATGCGCGGTAAGAGGCGTGGCTCGATGTGATGAGCCAATGAAATTTGGGTCCAAATATATCCGCGCAATTTAAATACGAAACAATCATATGTAGTCACACATACTTAAAATGTAGATGCTGTTAAAAAAAATAAATATAAAAATGTAAAAATACTTGAAATTTATTATCTTTAACAAAAATCACTGTTGCAATAAACACTGTTGTTATAAACATGAAATACAACAATTTAGCCATACACATAAGCTCATTCTTATAACTTTCCAAATTTCTTCTAATTCAAGTTTACAAAATTTGAAATAACAATTATCACAATTTTTATTAATGTACAAAGTCTCAACCTTACCTTCACATTCTTCTTTTTTTAAGTAGCTTTGAATTTCTTCGATTCACCGATTATCTCCGATTCACGTATAAATGCAAGTATAAATACGTCCCAGTACCGGAGCCGTAGCCATATTGAATCTCAAAATTTGGACCCAGTTCTGATTGGTCTAGAGTATGGTCTACTGCGCATCTGGTTACTTGTTTCACCTTTCTTCTTACATCATGCCCATGGGTAGAAAGACCATTCGTTTTGCGAGTCATGCTGGGATTCTCTAACTTCTTATCGATGATTATCGGTATCGTTAGCTATCGACAATTGTCGCTTGCGCTATCGATAATCGTTACTGCAGGTGATTCTGTGACTTGGCTTTAACGATTATATTCGATGCAAATATCGTTACAGACGTATCGAAATAATTTGATAGCTGTGCAACATTACCAGATTTTAAATAATAAAAATTTAATAACTTTGGAGTTTTGTACCTAGTTTTATGAAGATCGAACAAGAAATTTAAAACCTTTACCTTCACTTCAAGTTGGTTACGAATCAAATAATTTTGTTTATTTTTATAACAACGTGAAAATTGGCTACCTAATTAAAAAAGATAATTATATTAGAATACACGAGCCTCATCAAAAATGTTGATAAAATATAATTATTCGATGTATTTTAATACAAAGCGACAAAATAAATATATTTTTATCAACATTTTTGACGATGCCCGTGTTCTAAATAATTTTATCAATCCAAAATATACACATAATAAAATATAAGAAACTTTTAATGACTTTTATTTTATAGCAAAAAAAAAACAAAAACTGCAAGGGCATTACAAGTATAATAAACAAAAATAATAGATATTTTTAATATAAATAATCTTGTAAAAAAAAATTCATGCACTACATGAGAAAGAAGAAGCTTAAAAAAAGTGAATTAACAAACAAATTAAATTCCTTGCAAGGAGCAGAAAAACGGTTGAACAATAACAAGTGAATAATTACATGCACATGTATGTAATAAAAACAGGGTTTTATAAGTTAATATATTTTTTTAACTAAACTAAATTAATGGCTAATAAAATTAATTTATCAAATTAGAGAAATCATTGATATCATTTAAAAAAAAAATTAATAAAACCTTTAAAAAGTACTCTTAAAGAACTCTTCCTCTCAATAATGCTCACTGGGAATTAATCGTACTTATTTACTAGAACATTTGTGAAATATTGAAAAAAAATTCATCTAACAGTCTGTTGCTAAGAAATTATATATATTTAATACGTAATATATTAATGTACATTTTGATAAGAATTTGATAAGAATAATATATTAAATTATGTACATTTCAAATACGTAATGTAAATCTTCGTCAGAAATTACAACAAAAACAAATTACACTTTTTTCATCAGGATTGTTCTATTAAGTTGAAAGAAAAATTACGACGAAGTTTGCTGCGTAAATTGAAAATGTATAGTATATGTGACGTGAACTATAAATTTTCAGTACTGCCAGTAAAAACGGAACACAGCCTGAGTGCGCACTAGTTCTCCCAAGGAAGGCGGGAAATTTGTTCGACTCAATTCAATTTACTGGATTAAACAATATTATTAATAAAATAATTATTTCTCTTAAACTAAAGAAATATAAAAAAATTATATAAATTTTAATAAAATAAAATACAAAACCTAATTATTTAATTTTAATGATTCCTCTTTTTGATTTTGAATCTATCTTTTTAACCCCTCAATCTTTGTATTTATATATAAATTCAATCTAATGTTTTAAATTATATAAAAATTTAAATTTTAAATTATATTGTTAATAACATTATCGTTAATAGATAAATTTCATTTTCTTAATGACACATTAATCTTTAATAAAACTTTGAAAGGTCAATTACTAAAGTTAAAAAAATGATAAAAAATTAATGTTATAAAAGTGAAATTTATCTATTTTGATAAAAAATGTATTTATATAAATTAATTTATTACTACTTTCTCCAGTATTTTTACCTGAGAGGAATAAAATTTAGTGTTTTTAATCAATTAAAATAATTTCATGACTCTGTAACAATTTCTTTAACTTATGTATAATTAATTATAGTAAAATAATATAGTAGAATGAATATTAATGTAATCACTGATAACATTTATTAACTTTTCATAAATTATTACAAAATATATTCTTATACTCCATAACCAGTAAAAATATAAAAAATATAGTAAGCATAGATGTCATTATTATTTAAAAAGTAAATTTAGTATATATTATTATAATACATAATAATCTTATCAATTATATAAGTATAAAATTATAATGTAGTTTAGCATATAATCATTCTAGTGTGTCGTAAGAATATTATACATTAAATTTACCTCTTAAATAATGATATAAAAATATCTACTAAATAATATTTTTTAATATAAAAAATACAATTTGAAGATATTTATCTACCCCTGTTTTTAAATACTATTTAATATCTTTTGTGCCCTATGCCCTGTTTTTAAATACTATTTAATATCTTTTGTGCTTCTTGTTTTGTTCTTTGGTCCTCATCATCCTTTGCAGGAAATTCAGCGGCTTTTTTCAAATATTTTATCGCATCTTCCTTACGATTCAATTTTAAATATGTCTTTCCTAACATCAGAAGATTGCGACTATAAAAATTTGGATCATTTTTCTCAGCATTTTCAAGATACGACAACGATTCTTCCAAAGACGAAGTTGGTGGTTCTGCAAATACGATAGATGCTATTTTTCGTTGATACCATGGCATACTTGCAACCTCGTAGCACCAGCATCCAATCATGTAAAGCAACGTTGCATCACCAGGTTTTAATTCCAATGCTCTCTACAACAATAATAAAATAATAAATAATTTAACATTACGTCAAATTATTATGATGTGTGTAGCACACAAGTATTTTAATTTTTTTTTTACATTATTTATAAAATACAATATCTCATTATTTTAATTATGAATTAATATTCATAACTAAATTAATTATTTGTCAAATATCTTACCAGCATATGTTTCTTAATGTTGTACGATTCTTTTATAAGTGTCTTTGTACCTTCCAGAATACTTTTACTATTAAGAAATATAGACATCCATTTATGCACAGCATAATGATCTTCTTGAATCTCAAGAGCCATACACAGCAAGTCATATCCTTCATAAATTAACTTTTGTCCTTCAACATCACTGGCCATTTCAGACATTTTATAAATGGCTCTACTTAAACGCCACAAGATTTCAACATCTTTATTATCCTACATAATATAAAAGTTATACAGATATAGCATATATAATTAGAAGAATTTCTCAAGTTAAAAAAATGTATTATAAAAATTTAAATTATGGAGTCAAATCATTCTTTATCATTAGTGTCACATTGTAAACAATTTTATTCCAGCAAGAATCAGACACGTCTAGAGGTTTTTATTTTCTTTTTTAAATAGATTTTTCAAAATATTAATCCTAAAACCTAAATCATTATTCTTGTACTTATTATATGTATGGAGAAAAAATTATATTTATACAAACAGTTATATAAAAGGACGTTTTTGTTAAGAGTAATTTGTAAAATTTTGTAAATAACTTACATTTTAAATATTTTGTCTTTATATTCTTTATTTTTATTGTTATTAGTATGATAAGTGTCAGTTTAATTATGTAAATGAATTAGTCATTAGTCTCAAATTACAAACTTTATTGAATTAGTGAACAAAGAATTACACATGTTATTTCAACGAGAGAGATTAAAGATGTGAAGTGAATCACAGTGACAAATAAATAATGCAGTTGAAAAAAGTATCATTACATAGCAACTAAATATATTTTGTTTTTTAGAATTAGCACGATCATACATTCAGACAAAGCTATGTTGCACATGCCAACTATATCCCAACTACATCAACTACTTACAATCTTGATTTCAATATATATTATATTAATTATATACTACAGTTCTACAATAAGCAAAGATAAATAAAAAAATATTATAGAATATATAAGTAAATGTAAAACTTTCATAAGAATTAAACAGATCCAGAATTTTGTATTTTTTTTTCTCTTAATTGAATTCTGAAAATATTAATCAAAACCTATAAACTTCATCAGTATATCTATTATATGTTCCAAGAAAAATTACCATATTTATAGAATAAATGGATAATCATTTAAAGATGAAAAGCATTTATTTCCTAAAAATTTTAATTTTTTTGAATTTGTTTGATACTTTTGTAGAATATATTTCAATGTATAATTCAGAAAATTTAATTACCTTGTAGTTTGATAGAAGATTGTATATACCTCTATAATCTCCCTGATCAAAAAGCGTATCTGCTTTAGTAAGAAGTTCCTTTGTTGCAATTTGGGTTTTGTATTCATCTTGACTATTGTTTTTTGTGACTCCCCAAATCCCCATCACAGTAAATGGTGACATTATTGTTACTTTCCTAACAATTTGCACACTATTTTCACTCTGAAAACAATATTCCAACTTATTAATACTTAATTGTACAGCTAGTTCTACTATATGTTAATATAATCTTGTCCTGTACCTTACGTGCTGGATAAACATTTTTATGTAGAACAGCTCTTTGAAGAATTCTGTTGCAGTTTGTCATACGATTTAACCTTTGCAGCATGTTGTATGTAACTTTTGATAACAATTGGCAAACTCTTATTTTAAAGAAAATATAAATTATATAAATAAATTCAGTGAAACTGAGCTTCAAAAGTTTAACCTACAAACTGTTGCACAGCTATTAGAGTTGTTCTAATACAACAGCAATTATAGAATTGTAAGTGGTTATAAGGAGTAATTGTATTTCTATTTATGTGTCTATTTCAATCAATACTAATTAACTTCAATCTCAGTTTAACTTCCTACTTATATAACAAGGTTAAATATAATTAATATTGATGGATATGAAAACAGCGCTTTGCAATACTTACATTTACAACCACTTATAACCATTACATTTAGGCTATTGTACAATTGCTTTTAATGCAAAACTGCTTTAATCACAACATCACGTACAGTGTGTAAATTTTTATATAGTTATTTACATCTGCTTCAAAACATAAAAATACTCAAAAAATATAAAACATTTTGCTGCACATGCACCGACTAGTTTATACTGGCTGATGCATGTCAGTGCATGTATACCAGCAAATCATCTGCCGTTTGAAAGTCTTTTTGCAACACGTTGGTACTGTGGAAGAGAATGCCGGGACTGCGTGGTGGGAATAGACATGGGCTGCGTTCGGGAAGCGTGCTATCGGCGCTATTCCGTCATTCTATCTTTATCGATCATTAGACGTAGAATAAGGATAAAACGACACGATAGCGCTAATAGCATGCTAGCCATGGTGCCGGCGTTTCGAGCGTCTCTCTCTAATTCTCACCCCTCTCGCTTATTTTCTGTTCGTTCGGCAAACAGGTTAACCAACCTTGTTTAACTCCGTAAAGTTGTTATAACTGAACTGTATAAATCAATCAGCTTGCCGCTTTTCCGTAAAAGCTAAAAGTTGATTGGCTACACACTTTTCGATCTGAGAACTCGGATCGATAGCATCGGTAGCATCGCGGACACAGACCTTTAAATAAACTTTTTTTTATCATAATTAGAGTATCGTAATGTTATTACAATTTATAAGAGCTAGTTTCACAATCTCCTGATTTAGTACCGACCATGATTGATTGTTTCTGGTCAATTTTACTTAACAAATGCAATATTTAAGATAATGAAATAAAATGTATAAAGGATGCATAATAATAAAAGAAAAACAATATAATAAAGAATAATAATAAACGACTTTTATTAATATGAAAAAAAAAACTTTTATATACAGTACAAGAATAGACTTCTGAAAATGTCAAAATCTGTATGTTATATACATTTTAATTCATTTTAATAATACATTTTAATAATACATTTTAATAATATCTACATTCAATACATTTTAATATAACAGTCTTATACTCAAACAAACGTTTGTGTATTCACATCGCATATTATTTCTATCAAAATGATATGTCAATCTCAAATAATGATTTCCCAGATAGCATAAAATATTTATAAAATATTTACTAAATATTTATAATATTTATTTTAATATTTTATAAACATTTATCAAAACATTTAATAAATGTTTTTATGGCCGTAAATTGGACTGATCATAAATATTTATCATAAATGTTCCAAAAATATTTATGATTTATGATAATTATTTTGAAAATGTTCGAAATATCCGCATAAATATTATATTACACCACATAATCCCAATGAGTAAAACAATATTTCTATATTTTAAAAAACAATTTTCGCAAAAGAAATTCCATTCTTAGGAATTTTTTTTGGAAAGGAAATTTCATTCTTAGGAATTTTTTTAGGACCGCTTTCCGAAGCGGTCATACATCTAAGTCGCGACCAATATTTTAGAAAATATTTTAACAATATTTTTGATAAAGATTTTTATAATCTTTTTCCGTCATATATATAAAATATGTATAAAATATTTCTATAATATTTATAAAAAATATTTATGATAAATATTTATTAATATTATATATATTTATTAATATATCAACCTCCCTGATATTTCGAAGTCAGCCCTCACGCATAATTTCATTCTTCGGTAAATGGAAGAAACTTACTTTTCAGAGATTATCTGTTGTATTATTTGCACACGATTTTACAATACACCGAATTTTTATTAAATTTCACATAAAAAATTGTGAATTACGAGCTCCTCGATTTTTTGCGTACTCCAAACTCCAAATTAGGAAGTGGAAAACGAAGGAGAGACAAGGATACAACGCACATATCATACGGTGTGACAAAGATACAATGAAAACAGTTGTAGTACCTCATATCATAAAACATTTAGTTTTTCGCAGTTGCCAGCCTGTTTGCCGAACGACCACCTCGATGACAAAAGGGGCGTGACTTCCGAAACGCTGGCACACCATGTCTATTCCCACCACGATCACAAGGTCGTACGGTAAACAAGGAGTATTACCTTGAGGTTATGCGGCGTTTGCGTGAATCAATAAGAAAAAAACGTCCGGAAGTGTGGAAAGAAAATTCATGGATTCTGCACCATGATAATGCACCTGCGCACACGTCGTTACTACTGAGTAGTTTTTTGGCCAAAAACAATACTATCATCATGCCTCAGCCACCGTATTCACCAGACTTGGCCCCCTGCGACTTTTTCCTCTTCCCAAAATTGAAAAGGCCTATGAAAGGACGAAGATTTGCGACGATTGAGGAGATTAAGGCTGCATTGTTGGAGGAGCTCAAGGCAATACCCAAAAGTGCATTTCAGAAATGTTTTGATGACTGGAAAAAGCAAGTGCATTGTATCAGAGGGGGATTATTTTGAAGGGGATAACATAATTTTGGATGAATAAATGAATATTTTTTTATAAAAATAAAAAGTCACCTTACTTTTTGATCACACCTCGTATTAAGCAGAGCTGGTCGTTCGGCAGGAAACATTATATGATCTCTAAGCGTTTTAAGTTCATTTTCTGTAAATATCCCGCTCGTGGCAAACGAGCCGGGACTAATATATTTCCATGTTGGTTTAGTCATGGGTTTCATAATTATTGGAGGTAGTGTCTTGACTGGTTTGGGTGTGAATTTGTACCATGAGTTTCCGAGAAGATGCATGGCAGGTGCGAGTGAGTTGCAAGTAACCTGCGTCCCTTGACGCAGTAAAATATGAGTTTGTGGGGTTAAGAATAGACTCTCGTTATTTCGTAGTACTGGTAATTGATCATAGCATTTCCCAGTGTGAGCAAGTTTTACTTCGACGGGTACGCATTTTACTATATGTATCACTTCTCCGGCTAACAAAGCCATATACCCTGGCCCTTGCATTATGTGGTAGGCGAAAGCGTCTGGGGCGTGAGTGGCGAGAGCTAATGCGTTTTTTAATATCTTCTGTTTGAGGATACATTGTTGTTGAAGAACATTTCGATATAATTTGCTTACTTGGGTGCGTATGTGTTTTTCCACATACAAAAACTTGGAGTTTATATAGGAAAAATATCGAGGTTTTGCGGACTATATTCTTTACCGAATATTGAATTTCCAAGAGTTGTTTCATAGATCAATAATTTTGGGTGTTTGGTTCTTATAAGTGTGTATCCACAGTGTGTATATTGTCCTCACATTATCAGTGCAAAGATCGTCTCTTGAGAATTTAAAGAGTAAACTACCTGCGATTCTTTGCTGGTATCATCCACTAGTACATTCGCGAATCTGTCATAGAGTGACCCGAAATTGGAAAGTGCACATTGCTTCGCGGGGAGTGGGTCCCAGTGTTTCCTCCTTCTAGATCTACACGTTGAGTGGACTTGAAATCGCAGGTTACTCCTGAGCGGAGCACTACTCTATTTGAGTTGAGTTGAACCGTCGCCTCATAATCTTGGAGTGTGATTTTTACAGTTGCGAGCACAGTCACAATGAGCCAACTTCCGAAAGAATCGGAATAACTAGTCCCGTGGCACGTTCCTGCGTTATCTATGTGCCCTCCTAAGGTTACTGGCCGTGAGACCGATTGATTTGCCTTTAAGACGGATACCACAGTGTTTCCATGACGATAGGTTCCGATCCATTGCATTTTCATGTAAGATTCACAGGAGATTTCTTCTATGTATAAATATTTGCTATTAAGCACGTAACCGGTGTGAGACAACATTCCACGCGTTTTTACTATCCTGTCAATCTCAACTTTGCATTGAATGACTCTTATTGTTTTAAATTCATTACTCTGTAAAAGTTGTATACATTTTTTGCGCGGGTTGCGCGGGTAGCGCGGGTTGCGCAGGTTGCGCGGGTTCTCCTAAATGTAATATAGCGACCAGGAGAGAGATCCCTGAAGAATGGGAAGAGGAATGGGCCGTAACCGAAAACGAGGTAGCCGAGGCGATAGGGAAAATAGGCAGCAACAAAGCTCCCGGGCCGGATGGCATAATGGGCACTGCCATTAAGATCACGCAAAAATGGTTCCTACGATTATGGTGCCAATGCTTTAATAGATGCCTCAAAGAAGGCATCTATTTTCCCTGGTGAGTGGAAGGTGGCCCGCCTGGTCCTCCTTAGAAAAGGGGTTAAGCCAGAAGGAAAACCCTCATCGTATAGACCAATATGCCTCCTGGCTGAGGGAGGAAAATTGTTTGAACGTGTCATAGCCAACAGGATCATGACGCATCTCGAGGCATCCGAGGGATTGTCCGATCTGCAATATGGTTTTCGCAGTGGAAGATCAACAGTGAATGCTATTGAGCAGGCAAGGGATCTGATTGTAGAGGGAGTTGAAGTCGAGGGCATCTCAGTGGCAATTAGTTTGGACATAGCGAATGCCTTTAATTCTCTACCTTGGGAAAAAATATTGAGAGCACTCGAGGCACAAGGCTTGCCAAGTTATCTGCGGAGAATCACAGGAGGGTACTTCGAAGGTCGCACCTTGACATATATAAACGAACAGGCACGAGTGAAGCGGCACCCAATAACGTGCGGAGTCCCGCAGGGCTCTGTGTTGGGCCCTCTATTTTGGAACATTGGCTATAACGATGTTCTAGAACTGGAACTACCAGATATGTGTACAACCATTGGCTATGCAGATGATATTTTGATTATCGCAGCGGACGAGACCCCCGACGCTGCAGTAGCGCGAGCCGAGATGGCGGTGGCCAACGTCTGCGGACAAATTCGGGAGCTGGGATTGACGATAGCAGCGAAAAAATCCGAGGTGGTCATGTTCGCGCGCAGATCCAAGAAAATACCGAGAGAATGTGCCATATGGATCAATGGGTATCTGACACTAGCGAAAGATCATATGAAATACTTGGGACTGGTTATAGACAAGAACTGGACCTTTAAACGTCACCTATCAATGGTAATTCCCAAGGCGGAAGGAATGGCCGCATCTCTTATGAGGCTGATGCCTAATTTAAGAGGACCGGCGGAAAGGAAGAGACACGTTTATGCGAGTGTCGTTAACTCAGTGATACTGTACGCTTCTCCGATATGGGCCGATGCCGTTAGGAAGAGAGCTTCCAAAGAGCAAATGAGACGCCTCAAAAGAAATGTGGCATTACGCATAATCTCCGCGTATAGAACGGTATCACACGAGGGAGCTGCCATTCTGGCGGGGCAGATCCCGATCGAGATCTTGGCCAACGAAAGCGCTAGGTTGTATCAAAGGGTATGCGCGCTTAGGGAGCAGGGCGTCCCTGTTACGGGAAGACTCCGCAGGGGAATCGGTAACATAGAAAGGAGTGCCTCCATTGACACCTGGAAGGAACAACTAGAGGAGGAGGGTGACCGCCTACCAGCTCTCAGAATAAGGGAGCAATTAGTCCCAATTTTGGGGGATTAGTTAGGCAGGGATAAAAAAATTGGGCTATCTTTCAGAGTTACACAGATGATCACTGGACACGGGTGCTTTAACGTGTAACTGCACAAGATTGGGAGGGCGATATCCCCCACCTGCGCGCATTGCGGCGAGGATCCTGACACGGCGGATCATACATTATTAGACTGCATTGAGTGGAGCAATCAGAGGAGGGCCCTGGAAGAGATCTTTGGTGGAGATTTCACACTCGGAACCATTCTTACGTCAAACTTAGAAGACCCAGCAAAATGGAGAGCCTTTACTGACTTTTGCGAAGATGTCATGTCGTCCAAGGAAGAGGCTGAGAGGGCCAGACAGAGGTTAGCGGGAATCCAGCCCCGCCGTCGAAGACCGCCCCGCGCTAGAAACAGATCCCATTTAGTTTAATGAGATCTGAAACCAGATGGGTTTTTCTCCCTTCCTTTCGAGGGGATACCGTGACTGCATAGGCATACATGAGCACGTGCATACTAGGACAGTCGAATATCGCTTGGTTAGGACCATCTTAGATGCCGGTTAAGATAATAATAATAGCTAGGACTGCCCGTTTTTTCACCGCGTGGAGCACAATGAGGGACGGACTCTATACCGATGATATAGCGTACTGCTGGCCGGGGAGAGTCCATTAAGTCCCATGAGGATGCATATAAGGAGAGGTTTTTAGGAGGTAGGCGATGCGGCTAGAATCGTAGCGATGTATCCGCATCGAATTCTTCACACCCTGAAGTAACGGGCCTCAGGGCGTCTTCCCTTCTTCGTCGGGCGACAGTGGTCAGTACGGCTGGTCGGGGGGAGTTGGTACCAGCAGAGTTCACTCTCTGAGGGGCCGTCCCGCCGGACAGTTTGGCTTGCTGTCGACCGTCGTAGAAAGGGCTTGCGAAGATTTTCCTCTTCTCCCGTAACCAAAAAAAAAAAAGGTTGCGCGGGTTGCGCGAGGTGCGCGGGTTGCCCAACTTCCTCGACGACGTTGAGGTAGAAGAAGAAGAAGAAGGGAGGACGAGGGGGAGGCTAGGGAGGACCCGAGGGGTCACCACCAAGCAGCAAAACAAAGGATCGGCCAAGACGGTCATCAAAATCAGGCCGCCGACAACGGCGGCCGTCACGTTGACGTGCGCCGACCCGGGAACCTATGCGCAGGTCCTCAAGACTGCGAGAGAGAAAGTGGATCTCTCTACCATCGGGATTGAGGACCTGCGCCCACGCCGTGCAGTGACGGGAGCCATGATACTCGAGGTCAGGGGCGCCGAAAACGGCACCAAGGCCGATGCCATGGCCGAGGGTATCAGGGCTGCACTTGGCAATCGAGATGATGTGAAAGTAGCTCGACCGTCTAAGACGGTCGAGTTACGACTGACAGGCCTGGACGACTCGGTCACCTAGAGCGAGGTGGCCGAGGTCCTGGGAGCCATGGGCGGATGTTTCCCCGACGATATCAAAGTGGGGGACATCGTGGCGGTTCCCAACGGGCTGGGCACATGTTGGGTGCATTGCCCCGTGAAGGTGGGCAAAGCAGCTCTGGCCGCCCTCCGAATCCGGGTGGGATGGTCGAGCTGCGGTGCGGTACTGCTTTACTCGCGGGGCCTACAGTGCCATAGGTGCCTAGTGTTGCACAAGTTGCGCGAGTTGTGCGAGTTGCACGAGTTGCGGTGGTTGCACAAGTTGCGCGAGTTGAGCGAGTTGCGCGAGTTGCCCGAGTTGCGCGGGTAGCGGGGGTTGCACAAGTTGCGCGAAATGCAGGTGTTGCGCGAGTTGCGCGATTTGCGGGTTTTGCGCAAGTTGCGGCTGTTGCCTGAGTTGCGTGGGTTGCGGTGGTTGCGCGAGGTGTGCGAGTTGCGCGAGTTGTGCGATTTGCACGAGTTGCAGTGGCTGCACAAGTTGCGCGAGTTGTGCGAGTTGCACGATTTGCGAGTGTTGCGCGTGTTGCGGGGGTTGCACAAGTTGCGCGAGTTGCAGGTGTTGCACAAGTTGTGCAAGTTGCGGGTGTTGCGCAAGTTGCGGTGGTTGCACAAGTTGCGCGAGTTGTGCGAGTTGCGCGAGTTGCCCGTGTTGCGCGTGTTGCGGTGGTTGCACAAGTTGCGCGAGTTGTGGGTGTTGCTCGAGGTGCGGGTGTTGCGCAAGTTGCGGCTGTTGACCGAGTTGCGCGAGTTGTGCGATTTGCACGAGTTGCGGTGGTTGCACAAGTTGCGCGAGTTGTGAGAGTTGCACAAGTTGCCCGTGTTGCGCATGTTGCGTTGGTTGCACAAGTTGCGCGAGTTGTGGGTGTTGCTCGAGTTGCTCGAGTTGCGCGAGTTGCGGGTGTTGCGTAAGTTGCGGCTGTTGCCCGAGTTGCGCGAGTTGCGCGAGTTGCGCGAGTTGCGCTAGTTGCGGGTGTTGCGCGAGTTGCGAAAGTTGCGCGAGTTGCGCGAGTTGCGCGAGTTGCTCGTGTTGCGTTGGTTGCGCGAGTTGCGGGTGTTGCGCGAGTTGCGCGAGTTGCGCGAGTTGCGCGAGTTGCGCGAGTTGGGCGAGTTGCGCGAGTTGCGCGAGTTGCGCGAGTTGCGGGTGTTGCGGGTGTTGCGCGAGTTGCGGGTGTAGCGCGAGTTGCGCGAGTTGCGTTGGTTGCACAAGTTGCGCGAGTTGCGGGTGTTGCACATGTTGCGCGAGATGCGGGTGTTGCGGGTGTTGCGCGAGTTGCGCGAGTTGCGCGAGTTGCGGGTGTTGCGCGAGTTGCGGGTGTTGCGCGAGTTGCGCGAGTTGCGGGTGTTGCGCGAGTTGCGGGTGTAGCGCGTGTTGCGCGAGTTGCGGTTGTTGCGGTTGTTGCGCGAGTTGCGCGAGTTGAGGGTGTTGCGGGTGTTGCGCGAGTTGCGCGAGTTGCGGGTGTTGCGCGTGTTGCGGGTGTTGCGCGAGTTGCGCGAGTTGCGGGTGTTGCGGGTGTTGCGCGAGTTGCGAAAGTTGCGCGAGTTGCGCGAGTTGCGCGAGTTGCTCGTGTTGCGTTGGTTGCGCGAGTTGCGGGTGTTGCGCGAGTTGCGCGAGTTGCGCGAGTTGCGCGAGTTGCGGGTGTTGCGCGAGTTGCGCGAGTTGCGGGTGTTGCACAAGTTGCGCAAGTTGTGCGAGTTGCTCGTGTTGCGTTGGTTGCACAAGTTGCGCGAGTTGCGGGTGTTGCACATGTTGCGCGAGATGCGGGTGTTGCGGGTGTTGCGCGAGTTGCGCGAGTTGCGCGAGTTGCGGGTGTTGCGCGAGTTGCGGGTGTTGCGCGAGTTGCGCGAGTTGCGGGTGTTGCGCGAGTTGCGGGTGTTGCGCGAGTTGCGCGAGTTGCGGGTGTTGCGCGAGTTGCGGGTGTTGCGCGAGTAGCGGGTGTTGCGCGAGTTGCGGGTGTTGCGGGTGTTGCGCGAGTTGCGAGAGTTGCGCGAGTTGCGCGAGTTGCGGGTGTTGCGCGAGTTGCGCGAGTTGCGCGAGTTGCGGGTGTTGCGCGAGTTGCGCGAGTTGCGGGTGTTGCGCGAGTTGCGGGTGTTGCGCGAGTTGCGCGAGTTGCGCGAGTTGCGCGAGTTGCGCGAGTTGCGCGAGTTGCGCGAGTTGCGCGAGTTGCGCGAGTTGCGGGTGTTGCGCGAGTTGCGCGAGTTGCGGGTGTAGCGCGAGTTGCGCGAGTTGCGCGAGTTGCGCGAGTTGCGCGAGTTGCACGAGTTGCGCGAGTTGCGCGAGTTGCGGGTGTTGCGCGAGTTGCGGGTGTTGCGCGTGTTGCGCGAGTTGCGAGAGTTGCGCGAGTTGCGCGAGTTGCGCGTGTTGCGCGAGTTGCGCGAGTTGCGCGAGTTGCGGGTGTTGCGCGAGTTGCGCGAGTTGCGGGTGTTGCGCGAGTTGCGGGTGTAGCGCGAGTTGCGCGAGTTGCGCGAGTTGCGCGAGTTGCGCGAGTTGCGCGAGTTGCGGGTGTTGCGCGAGTTGCGCGAGTTGCGGGTGTAGCGCGAGTTGCGCGAGTTGCGCGAGTTGCGCAAGTTGTGCGAGTTGCGCGAGTTGCGCGAGTTGTGCGAGTTGCACGAGTTGCGCGAGTTGCGCGAGTTGCGGGTGTTGCGGGAGTTGCGGGTGTAGCGCGAGTTGCGGGTGTAGCGCGAGTTGTGCGAGTTGCGGGTGTAGCGCGAGTTGCGAAAGTTGCGCGAGTTGCGCGAGTTGCGCGAGTTGCTCGTGTTGCGTTGGTTGCGCGAGTTGCGGGTGTTGCGCGAGTTGCGCGAGTTGCGCGAGTTGCGCGAGTTGCGCGAGTTGCGCGAGTTGCGCGAGTTGCGCGAGTTGCGGGTGTTGCGGGTGTTGCGCGAGTTGCGGGTGTAGCGCGAGTTGCGCGAGTTGCGTTGGTTGCGCAAGTTGCGCGAGTTGCGGGTGTTGCGCATGTTGCGCGAGTTGCGGGTGTTGCGGGTGTTGCGCGAGTTGCGCGAGTTGCGCGAGTTGCGCGAGTTGCGCGAGTTGCGCGAGTTGCGCGAGTTGCGCGAGTTGCGCGAGTTGCGCGAGTTGCGCGAGTTGCGGGTGTTGCGCGAGTTGCGGGTGTTGCGCGAGTTGCGCGAGTTGCGCGGTGTTGCGCGGTGTGCGCGAGTTGCGCGAGTTGCGCGAGTTGCGCGAGTTGCGCGAGTTGCGCGAGTTGCGCGAGTTGCGCGAGTTGCGCGAGTTGCGCGAGTTGCGGGTGTTGCGGGTGTTGCGCGAGTTGCGGGTGTGCGCGAGTTGCGCGAGTTGCGCGAGTTGCGGTTGTTGCGCGAGTTGCGCGAGTTGCGGGTGTTGCGCGAGTTGCGCGAGTTGCGGGTGTTGCACAAGTTGCGCAAGTTGTGCGAGTTGCTCGTGTTGCGTTGGTTGCACAAGTTGCGCGAGTTGCGGGTGTTGCGCATGTTGCGCGAGTTGCGGGTGTTGCGCGAGTTGCGCGAGTTGCGGGTGTTGCGCGAGTTGCGGGTGTTGCGCGAGTTGCGGGTGTTGCGCGAGTTGCGCGAGTTGCGGGTGTTGCGCGAGTTGCGCGAGTTGCGCGAGTTGCGCGAGTTGCGGGTGTTGCGCGAGTTGCGGGTGTAGCGCGAGTTGCGCGAGTTGCGGGTGTTGCGCGAGTTGCGCGAGTTGCGGGTGTAGCGCGAGTTGCGCGAGTTGCGCGAGTTGCGCGAGTTGCGCGAGTTGCGCGAGTTGCGCGAGTTGCGCGAGTTGCGGGTGTTGCGCGAGTTGCGCGAGTTGCGGGTGTAGCGCGAGTTGCGCGAGTTGCGCGAGTTGCGCAAGTTGTGCGAGTTGCACGAGTTGCGCGAGTTGCGCGAGTTGCGGGTGTTGCGCGAGTTGCGGGTGTAGCGCGAGTTGCGGGTGTAGCGCGAGTTGTGCGAGTTGCGGGTGTAGCGCGAGTTGCGCGAGTTGCGGTTGTTGCGCGAGTTGCGCGAGTTGCGGGTGTTGCGCGAGTTGCGGGTGTAGCGCGAGTTGCGGTTGTTGCGCGAGTTGCGCGAGTTGCGGGTGTTGCGGGTGTTGCGCGAGTTGCGCGAGTTGCGCGAGTTGCGCTAGTTGCGGGTGTTGCGCGAGTTGCGAAAGTTGCGCGAGTTGCGCGAGTTGCGCGAGTTGCTCGTGTTGCGTTGGTTGCGCGAGTTGCGGGTGTTGCGCGAGTTGCGCGAGTTGCGCGAGTTGCGGGTGTTGCGCGAGTTGCGGGTGTTGCGCGAGTTGCGCGAGTTGCGGGTGTTGCGCGAGTTGCGGGTGTTGCGCGAGTTGCGGGTGTTGCGCGAGTTGCGGGTGTTGCGGGTGTTGCGCGAGTTGCGCGAGTTGCGCGAGTTGCGGGTGTTGCGCGAGTTGCGCGAGTTGCGCGAGTTGCGCGAGTTGCGCGAGTTGCGCGAGTTGCGCGAGTTGCGCGAGTTGCGCGAGTTGCGCGAGTTGCGGGTGTTGCGCGAGTTGCGCGAGTTGCGCGAGTTGCGCGAGTTGCGCGAGTTGCGCGAGTTGCGCGAGTTGCGCGAGTTGCGCGAGTTGCGGGTGTTGCGCGAGTTGCGCGAGTTGCGCGAGTTGCGCGAGTTGCGCGAGTTGCGCGAGTTGCGCGAGTTGCGCGAGTTGCGGGTGTTGCGCGAGTTGCGGGTGTAGCGCGAGTTGCGGGTGTAGCGCGAGTTGTGCGAGTTGCGGGTGTAGCGCGAGTTGCGCGAGTTGCGGTTGTTGCGCGAGTTGCGCGAGTTGCGGGTGTTGCGCGAGTTGCGGGTGTAGCGCGAGTTGCGCGAGTTGCGGTTGTTGCGCGAGTTGCGCGAGTTGCGGGTGTTGCGGGGGTTGCGGGAGTTGAGCGAGTTGCGCGAGTTGCGCTAGTTGCGTGTGTTGCGCGAGTTGCGAAAGTTGCGCGAGTTGCGCGAGTTGGGCGACTTGCTCGTGTTGCGTTGGTTGCGCGAGTTGCGGGTGTTGCGCGAGTTGCGCGAGTTGCGCGAGTTGCGCGAGTTGCGCGAGTTTGGCGAGTTGCGCGAGTTGCGCGAGTTGCGCGAGTTGCGGGTGTTGCGCGTGTTGCGCGAGTTGCGCGAGTTGCGCGAGTTGCGCGAGTTGCGCGAGTTGCGCAAGTTGCGCGAGTTGCACGAGTTGCGCGAGTTGCGCGAGTTGCGGGTGTTGCGCGAGTTGCGGGTGTAGCGCGAGTTGCGGGTGTAGCGCGAGTTGCGCGAGTTGCGGGTGTAGCGCGAGTTGCGCGAGTTGCGGTTGTTGCGCGAGTTGCGCGAGTTGCGGGTGTTGCGCGAGTTGCGGGTGTAGCGCGAGTTGCGGTTTTTGCGCGAGTTGCGCGAGTTGCGGGTGTTGCGGGTGTTGCGCGAGTTGCGCGAGTTGCGCGAGTTGCGCTAGTTGCGGGTGTTGCGCGAGTTGCGAAAATTGCGCGAGTTGCGCGAGTTGCGCGAGTTGCTCGTGTTGCGTTGGTTGCGCGAGTTGCGGGTGTTGCGCGAGTTGCGCGAGTTGCGCGAGTTGCGGGTGTTGCGCGAGTTGCGGGTGTTGCGCGAGTTGCGCGAGTTGCGGGTGTTGCGCGAGTTGCGGGTGTTGCGCGAGTTGCGGGTGTTGCGCGAGTTGCGGGTGTTGCGGGTGTTGCGCGAGTTGCGCGAGTTGCGCGAGTTGCGGCGTGTTGCGCGAGTTGCGCGAGTTGCGCGAGTTGCGGGTGTTGCGCGAGTTGCGCGAGTTGCGGGTGTTGCGCGAGTTGCGGGTGTAGCGCGAGTTGCGCGAGTTGCGCGAGTTGCGCGAGTTGCGCGAGTTGCGCGAGTTGCGGGTGTTGAGCGAGTTGCGCGAGTTGCGGGTGTAGCGCGAGTTGCGCGAGTTGCGCGAGTTGCGCAAAATGTGCGAGTTGCACGAGTTGCGCGAGTTGCGCGAGTTGCGGGTGTTGCGCGAGTTGCGGGTGTAGCGCGAGTTGCGGGTGTAGCGCGAGTTGCGCGAGTTGCGGGTGTAGCGCGAGTTGCGCGAGTTGCGGTTGTTGCGCGAGTTGCGCGAGTTGCGGGTGTTGCGCGAGTTGCGGGTGTAGCGCGAGTTGCGCGAGTTGCGGTGTTGCGCGAGTTGCGCGAGTTGCGGGTGTTGCGGGTGTTGCGCGAGTTGCGCGAGTTGCGCGAGTTGCGCTAGTTGCGGGTGTTGCGCGAGTTGCGAAAGTTGCGCGAGTTGCGCGAGTTGCGCGAGTTGCTCGTGTTGCGTTGGTTGCGCGAGTTGCGGGTGTTGCGCGAGTTGCGCGAGTTGCGCGAGTTGCGCGAGTTGCGCGAGTTGCGCGAGTTGCGCGAGTTGCGCGAGTTGCGGGAGTTGCGGGTGTTGCGCGAGTTGCGGGTGTAGCGCGAGTTGCGCGAGTTGCGTTGGTTGCACAAGTTGCGCGAGTTGCGGGTGTTGCACATGTTGCGCGAGATGCGGGTGTTGCGGGTGTTGCGCGAGTTGCGCGAGTTGCGCGAGTTGCGCGTGTTGCGCGAGTTGCGCGAGTTGCGGGTGTTGCGCGAGTTGCGCGAGTTGCGCGAGTTGCGCGAGTTGCGCGAGTTGCGGGTGTTGCGCGAGTTGCGGGTGTTGCGCGAGTAGCGGGTGTTGCGCGAGTTGCGGGTGTTGCGGGTGTTGCGCGAGTTGCAAGAGTTGCGCGAGTTGCGCGAGTTGCGGGTGTTGCGCGAGTTGCGCGAGTTGCGCGAGTTGCGCGAGTTGCGGGTGTAGCGGGTGTAGCGCGAGTTGCGCGAGTTGCGGGTGTTGCGCGAGTTGCGCGAGTTGCGCGAGTTGCGCGTGTTGCGGGGTTGCGCGAGTTGCGCGAGTTGCGGGTGTTGCGCGAGTTGCGGGTGTTGCGCGAGTTGCGAGAGTTGCGCGTGTTGCGCGAGTTGCGCGAGTTGCGCGAGTTGCGGGTGTTGCGCGAGTTGCGGGTGTTGCGCGAGTTGCGCGAGTTGCGGGTGTTGCGCGAGTTGCGGGTGTTGCGCGAGTAGCGGTGTTGCGCGAGTTGCGGGTGTTGCGGGTGTTGCGCGAGTTGCGAGAGTTGCGCGAGTTGCGCGAGTTGCGGGTGTTGCGCGAGTTGCGCGAGTTGCGGGAGTTGCGCGAGTTGCGCGAGTTGCGTTGGTTGCACAAGTTGCGCGAGTTGCGGGTTGCGTTGCGCGAGTTGCGCGAGTTGCGCGAGTTGCGCGTGTTGCGCGAGTTGCGGGTGTGCGCGAGTTGCGCGAGTTGCACGAGTTGCGCGAGTTGCGCGAGTTGCGAGTTGCGAGTTGCGCGAGTTGCGCGAGTTGCGGGTGTTGCGCGAGTTGCGCGAGTTGCGGGTGTTGCGCGAGTTGCGGGTGTAGCGCGAGTTGCGCGAGTTGCGCGAGTTGCGCGAGTTGCGCGAGTTGCGCGAGTTGCGCGAGTTGCGCGAGTTGCGCGAGTTGCTCGTGTTGCGTTGGTTGCGCGAGTTGCGCGAGTTGCGCGAGTTGCGGGAGTTGCGGGTGTTGCGCGAGTTGCGGGTGTTGCGGGTGTAGCGCGAGTTGCGGGTGTAGCGCGAGTTGTGCGAGTTGCGGGTGTAGCGCGAGTTGCGCGAGTTGCGGTTGTTGCGCGAGTTGCGCGAGTTGCGGGTGTTGCGCGAGTTGCGCGAGTTGCGGTGTTGCGCGAGTTGCGCGAGTTGCGGGTGTTGCGCGAGTTGCGCGAGTTGCTCGTGTTGCGTTGGTTGCGCGAGTTGCGCGAGTTGCGCGAGTTGCGCGAGTTGCGCGAGTTGCGCGAGTTGCGGGTGTAGCGCGAGTTGCGCGAGTTGCGCGAGTTGCGGGTGTAGCGCGAGTTGCGCGAGTTGCGGGTGTTGCGCGAGTTGCGCGAGTTGCGCGTGTTGCGCGAGTTGCGCGAGTTGCGGGTGTAGCGCGAGTTGCGCGAGTTGCGCGAGTTGCGCGAGTTGTGCGAGTTGCGCGAGTTGCGCGAGTTGCGCGAGTTGCGGGTGTTGCGCGAGTTGCGGGTGTGCGCGAGTTGCGGGTGTAGCGCGAGTTGTGCGAGTTGCGGGTGTAGCGCGAGTTGCGCGAGTTGCGGGTGTTGCGCGAGTTGCGCGAGTTGCGGGTGTTGCGCGAGTTGCGGGTTGCGCGAGTTGCGCGATTGTTGCGCGAGTTGCGCGAGTTGCGGGTGTTGCGGGTGTTGCGCGAGTTGCGGGTGTAGCGCGAGTTGCGCGAGTTGCGGGTGTAGCGCGAGTTGCGCGAGTTGCGCGAGTTGCGCGAGTTGCTCGTGTTGCGTTGGTTGCGCGAGTTGCGGGAGTTGCGGGAGTTGCGGGTGTTGCGCGAGTTGCGCGAGTTGCGCGAGTTGCGCGAGTTGCGCGAGTTGCGCGAGTTGCGCGAGTTGCGCGAGTTGCGGGTGTTGCGGGTGTTGCGCGAGTTGCGGGTGTAGCGCGAGTTGCGCGAGTTGCGTTGGTTGCACAAGTTGCGCGAGTTGCGGGTGTTGCACATGTTGCGCGAGTTGCGGGTGTTGCGGGTGTTGCGCGAGTTGCGCGAGTTGCGCGAGTTGCGGGTGTTGCGCGAGTTGCGGGTGTTGCGCGAGTTGCGCGAGTTGCGGGTGTTGCGCGAGTTGCGGGTGTTGCGCGAGTAGCGGGTGTTGCGCGAGTTGCGGGTGTTGCGGGTGTTGCGCGAGTTGCGCGAGTTGCGCGAGTTGCGCGAGTTGCGGGTGTTGCGCGTGTTGCGCGAGTTGCGGGTGTTGCGCGAGTTGCGCGAGTTGCGCGAGTTGCGCGAGTTGCGCGAGTTGCGGGTGTTGCGCGAGTTGCGCGAGTTGCGCGAGTTGCGCGAGTTGCGCGAGTTGCGGGTTTTGCGCGAGTTGCGGGTGTTGCGCGAGTTGCGCGAGTTGCGCGAGTTGCGCGAGTTGCGCGAGTTGCGCGAGTTGCGGGTGTTGCGCGAGTTGCGGGTGTTGCGCGAGTTGCGGGTGTTGCGCGAGTTGCGGGTGTTGCGGGTGTTGCGCGAGTTGCGCGAGTTGCGCGAGTTGCGCGAGTTGCGGGTGTTGCGGGTTGCGAGTTGCGCGAGTTGCGCGAGTTGCGCGAGTTGCGGGTGTAGCGCGAGTTGCGCGAGTTGCGGGTGTTGCGCGAGTTGCGCGAGTTGCGCGAGTTGCGCGTGTTGCGGGGTTGCGCGAGTTGCGCGAGTTGCGGGTGTTGCGCGAGTAGCGGGTGTTGCGCGAGTTGCGCGAGTTGCGCGAGTTGCGCGAGTTGCGCGAGTTGCGCGAGTTGCGGGTGTTGCGCGAGTTGCGGGTGTTGCGCGAGTTGCGCGAGTTGCGCGAGTTGCGCGAGTTGCGGGTGTTGCGCGAGTTGCGGGTGTTGCGCGAGTTGCGGGTGTTGCGGGTGTTGCGCGAGTTGCGCGAGTTGCGCGAGTTGCGGGTGTTGCGCGAGTTGCGCGAGTTGCGCGAGTTGCGGATGTTGCGCGAGTTGCGGGTGTAGCGCGAGTTGCGCGAGTTGCGCGAGTTGCGCGAGTTGCGCGAGTTGCGCGAGTTGCGGGTGTTGCGCGAGTTGCGGGTGTTGCGCGAGTTGCGCGAGTTGCGCGAGTTGCGGTGTTGCGCGAGTTGCGGGTGTTGCGGTGTAGCGCGAGTTGCGGGTGTAGCGCGAGTTGTGCGAGTTGCGGGTGTAGCGCGAGTTGCGCGAGTTGCGGTGTTGCGCGAGTTGCGCGAGTTGCGGGTGTAGCGCGAGTTGCGCGAGTTGCGGTTGTTGCGCGAGTTGCGCGAGTTGCGGGTGTTGCGGGTGTTGCGCGAGTTGCGCGAGTTGCGCGAGTTGCGCTAGTTGCGGGTGTTGCGCGAGTTGCGAAAATTGCGCGAGTTGCGCGAGTTGCGCGAGTTGCTCGTGTTGCGTTGGTTGCGCGAGTTGCGGGTGTTGCGCGAGTTGCGCGAGTTGCGCGAGTTGCGGGTGTTGCGCGAGTTGCGGGTGTTGCGCGAGTTGCGCGAGTTGCGGGTGTTGCGCGAGTTGCGGGTGTTGCGCGAGTAGCGGGTGTTGCGCGAGTTGCGGGTGTTGCGGGTGTTGCGCGAGTTGCGAGAGTTGCGCGAGTTGCGCGAGTTGCGGGTGTTGCGCGAGTTGCGCGAGTTGCGCGAGTTGCGCGAGTTGCGCGAGTTGCGCGAGTTGCGCGAGTTGCGCGAGTTGCGCGAGTTGCGCGAGTTGCGCGAGTTGCGCGTGTTGCGCGAGTTGCGCGAGTTGCGGGTTGCGCGAGTTGCGCGAGTTGCGCGAGTTGCGCGAGTTGTGCGAGTTGCACGAGTTGCGCGAGTTGCGCGAGTTGCGGGTGTTGCGCGAGTTGCGGGTGTAGCGCGAGTTGCGGGTGTAGCGCGAGTTGCGCGAGTTGCGGGTGTAGCGCGAGTTGCGGGTGTTGCGCGAGTTGCGCGAGTTGCGGGTGTTGCGCGAGTTGCGGGTGTAGCGCGAGTTGCGGTTGTTGCGCGAGTTGCGCGAGTTGCGGGTGTTGCGGGTGTTGCGCGAGTTGCGCGAGTTGCGCGAGTTGCGCGAGTTGCGGGTGTTGCGCGAGTTGCGACGAGTTGCGCGAGTTGCGCGAGTTGCTCGTGTTGCGTTGGTTGCGCGAGTTGCGGGTGTTGCGCGAGTTGCGCGAGTTGCGCGAGTTGCGGGTGTTGCGCGAGTTGCGGGTGTTGCGCGAGTTGCGCGAGTTGCGGGTGTTGCGCGAGTTGCGCGAGTTGCGCGAGTTGCGGGTGTTGCGCGAGTTGCGGGTGTTGCGGGTTGCGCGAGTTGCGCGAGTTGCGCGAGTTGCGCGAGTTGCGCGAGTTGCGGGTGTTGCGCGAGTTGCGCGAGTTGCGCGAGTTGCGCGTGTTGCGCGAGTTGCGCGAGTTGCGGGTGTTGCGCGAGTTGCGCGAGTTGCGCGAGTTGCGCGAGTTGCGCGAGTTGCGCGAGTTGCGCGAGTTGCGCGAGTTGCGGGTGTTGCGCGAGTTGCGCGAGTTGCGGGTGTTGCGCGAGTTGCGCGAGTTGCGCGAGTTGCGCGAGTTGCGCGAGTTGCGCGAGTTGCGCGAGTTGCGCGAGTTGCGGGTGTTGCGCGAGTTGCGGGTGTTGCGCGAGTTGCGGGTGTTGCGCGAGTTGCGCGAGTTGCGGGTGTTGCGCGAGTTGCGCGAGTTGCGCGAGTTGCGCGAGTTGCGGGTGTTGCGCGAGTTGCGCGAGTTGCGCGAGTTGCGCGAGTTGCGCGAGTTGCGCGAGTTGCGGGTGTTGCGCGAGTTGCGCGAGTTGCGCGAGTTGCGCGAGTTGCGCGAGTTGCGCGAGTTGCGCGAGTTGCGCGAGTTGCGCGTGTTGCGCGAGTTGCGCGAGTTGCGGGTGTTGCGCGAGTTGCGCGAGTTGCGCGAGTTGCGCGAGTTGCGCGAGTTGCGCGAGTTGCGCGAGTTGCGCGAGTTGCGCGAGTTGCGCGAGTTGCGCGAGTTGCGCGAGTTGCGGGTGTAGCGCGAGTTGCGCGAGTTGCGCGAGTTGCGCGAGTTGCGCGAGTTGCGCGAGTTGCGCGTGTTGCGCGAGTTGCGCGAGTTGCGCGAGTTGCGGGTGTTGCGCGAGTTGCGGGTGTTGCGCGAGTTGCGCGAGTTGCGCGAGTTGCGCGAGTTGCGCGAGTTGCGCGAGTTGCGCGAGTTGCGCGAGTTGCGCGAGTTGCGGGTGTTGCGCGAGTTGCGCGAGTTGCGCGAGTTGCGCGAGTTGCGGGTGTTGCGCGAGTTGCGGGTGTTGCGCGAGTTGCGCGAGTTGCGGGTGTTGCGCGAGTTGCGGGTGTTGCGCGAGTTGCGCGAGTTGCGCGAGTTGCGGGTGTTGCGGGTGTTGCGCGAGTTGCGAGAGTTGCGCGAGTTGCGCGAGTTGCGGGTGTTGCGCGAGTTGCGCGAGTTGCGCGAGTTGCGCGAGTTGCGCGAGTTGCGGGTGTTGCGCGAGTTGCGCGAGTTGCGCGAGTTGCGCGAGTTGCGCGAGTTGCGCGAGTTGCGCGAGTTGCGGGTGTTGCGCGAGTTGCGGGTGTGCGCGAGTTGCGCGAGTTGCGCGAGTTGCGCGAGTTGCGCGAGTTGCGCGAGTTGCGCGAGTTGCGCGAGTTGCGCGGTGTTGCGCGAGTTGCGCGAGTTGCGCGAGTTGCGCGAGTTGCGGGTGTTGCGCGAGTTGCGGGTGTTGCGCGAGTTGCGCGAGTTGCGCGAGTTGCGCGAGTTGCGCGTGTTGCGCGAGTTGCGGTGTTGCGCGAGTTGCGGGTGTTGCGCGAGTTGCGCGAGTTGCGGGTGTTGCGCGAGTTGCGGGTGTTGCGCGAGTTGCGCGAGTTGCGGGTGTAGCGCGAGTTGCGCGAGTTGCGCGAGTTGCGCGAGTTGCGCGAGTTGCGGTGTTGCGCGAGTTGCGCGAGTTGCGGGTGTTGCGCGAGTTGCGCGAGTTGCGGTTGTTGCGCGAGTTGCGCGAGTTGCGCGAGTTGCGGGTGTTGCGCGAGTTGCGCGAGTTGCGCGAGTTGCGCTAGTTGCGGGTGTTGCGCGAGTTGCGAGAGTTGCGCGAGTTGCGCGAGTTGCGCGAGTTGCTCGTGTTGCGTTGGTTGCGCGAGTTGCGGGTGTTGCGCGAGTTGCGGAGTTGCGCGAGTTGCGCGAGTTGCGGGTGTTGCGCGAGTTGCGGGTGTTGCGCGAGTTGCGGGTGTTGCGCGAGTTGCGGGTGTTGCGGGTGTTGCGCGAGTTGCGCGAGTTGCGCGAGTTGCGCGAGTTGCGGGTGTTGCGCGAGTTGCGCGAGTTGCGCGAGTTGCGGGTGTTGCGCGAGTTGCGGGTTGCGCGAGTTGCGCGAGTTGCGCGAGTTGCGCGAGTTGCGCGAGTTGCGCGAGTTGCGCGAGTTGCGCGAGTTGCGGGTGTTGCGCGAGTTGCGCGAGTTGCGGGTGTTGCGCGAGTTGCGCGAGTTGCGCGAGTTGCGCGAGTTGCGCGAGTTGCGCGAGTTGCGCGAGTTGCGCGAGTTGCGGGTGTTGCGCGAGTTGCGGGTGTTGCGCGAGTTGCGCGAGTTGCGCGAGTTGCGCGAGTTGCGGGTGTTGCGCGAGTTGCGGGTGTTGCGCGAGTTGCGCGAGTTGCGGGTGTTGCGCGAGTTGCGGGTGTAGCGCGAGTTGCGGGTTGCGCGTTGCGCGAGTTGCGCGAGTTGCGGGTGTTGCGGGAGTTGCGCGAGTTGCGCGAGTTGCGCGAGTTGCGCTAGTTGCGGGTGTTGCGCGAGTTGCGAAAGTTGCGCGAGTTGCGCGAGTTGCTCGTGTTGCGTTGGTTGCGCGAGTTGCGGGTGTTGCGCGAGTTGCGCGAGTTGCGCGAGTTGCGGGTGTTGCGCGAGTTGCGGGTGTTGCGCGAGTTGCGCGAGTTGCGGGTGTTGCGCGAGTTGCGGGTGTTGCGCGAGTTGCGGGTGTTGCGCGAGTTGCGGGTGTTGCGGGTGTTGCGCGAGTTGCGCGAGTTGCGCGAGTTGCGCGAGTTGCGGGTGTTGCGCGAGTTGCGCGAGTTGCGCGAGTTGCGGGTGTTGCGCGAGTTGCGCGAGTTGCGCGAGTTGCGGGTGTTGCGCGAGTTGCGCGAGTTGCGCGAGTTGCGCGAGTTGCGCGAGTTGCGCGAGTTGCGCGAGTTGCGCGTGTTGCGCGAGTTGCGCGAGTTGCGCGAGTTGCGCGAGTTGCGCGAGTTGCGCGAGTTGCGCGAGTTGCGCGAGTTGCGCGAGTTGCGCGAGTTGCGCGAGTTGCGCGTGTTGCGCGAGTTGCGGGTGTTGCGCGAGTTGCGGGTGTTGCGCGAGTTGCGGGTGTTGCGGGTGTTGCGCGAGTTGCGCGAGTTGCGCGAGTTGCGGGTGTTGCGCGAGTTGCGCGAGTTGCGCGAGTTGCGGGTGTTGCGCGAGTTGCGCGAGTTGCGGGTGTTGCGCGAGTTGCGGGTGTTGCGCGAGTTGCGCGAGTTGCGCGAGTTGCGCGAGTTGCGCGAGTTGCGCGAGTTGCGCGAGTTGCGCGAGTTGCGGGTGTTGCGCGAGTTGCGCGAGTTGCGCGAGTTGCGCGAGTTGCGCGAGTTGCGCGAGTTGCGCGAGTTGCGCGAGTTGCGCGAGTTGCGCGAGTTGCGCGAGTTGCGGGTGTTGCGCGAGTTGCGCGAGTTGCGCGAGTTGCGCGAGTTGCGCGAGTTGCGCGAGTTGCGCGAGTTGCGCGAGTTGCGGGTGTTGCGCGAGTTGCGCGAGTTGCGCGAGTTGCGCGAGTTGCGCGAGTTGCGCGAGTTGCGCGAGTTGCGCGAGTTGCGCGAGTTGCGCGAGTTGCGGGTGTTGCGCGAGTTGCGGGTGTTGCGCGAGTTGCGGTGTTGCGCGAGTTGCGCGAGTTGCGGGTGTTGCGCGAGTTGCGCGAGTTGCGGGTTGCGCGAGTTGCGCGAGTTGCGGGTGTTGCGCGAGTTGCGGGTGTTGCGCGAGTTGCGGTGTTGCGCGAGTTGCGCGAGTTGCGGGTGTTGCGGGTGTTGCGCGAGTTGCGCGAGTTGCGGGTTGCGCGAGTTGCGCGAGTTGCGCGAGTTGCGGGTGTTGCGCGAGTTGCGCGAGTTGCGGGTTGCGCGAGTTGCGCGAGTTGCGCGAGTTGCGCGAGTTGTGCGAGTTGCGCGAGTTGCGCGAGTTGCGCGAGTTGCGGGTGTTGCGCGAGTTGCGGGTGTAGCGCGAGTTGCGGGTGTGCGCGAGTTGCGCGAGTTGCGGGTGTTGCGCGAGTTGCGGTTGTTGCGCGAGTTGCGCGAGTTGCGGGTGTTGCGCGAGTTGCGGGTGTAGCGCGAGTTGCGGTGTTGCGCGAGTTGCGCGAGTTGCGCGAGTTGCGGGTGTTGCGCGAGTTGCGCGAGTTGCGCGAGTTGCGCGAGTTGCGCGTGTTGCGCGAGTTGCGGCGAGTTGCGCGAGTTGCGCGAGTTGCTCGTGTTGCGTTGGTTGCGCGAGTTGCGGGTGTTGCGCGAGTTGCGCGAGTTGCGCGAGTTGCGGGTGTTGCGCGAGTTGCGGGTGTTGCGCGAGTTGCGCGAGTTGCGGGTGTTGCGCGAGTTGCGGGTGTTGCGCGAGTTGCGGGTGTTGCGCGAGTTGCGGGTGTTGCGGGTGTTGCGCGAGTTGCGCGAGTTGCGCGAGTTGCGCGAGTTGCGGGTGTTGCGCGAGTTGCGCGAGTTGCGCGAGTTGCGGGTGTTGCGCGAGTTGCGCGAGTTGCGGGTGTTGCGCGAGTTGCGCGTGTTGCGCGAGTTGCGCGAGTTGCGCGAGTTGCGCGAGTTGCGCGAGTTGCGCGAGTTGCGCGAGTTGCGGGTGTTGCGCGAGTTGCGCGAGTTGCGGGTGTAGCGCGAGTTGCGCGAGTTGCGCGAGTTGCGCGAGTTGCGCGAGTTGCGCGAGTTGCGCGAGTTGCGCGAGTTGCGGGTGTTGCGCGAGTTGCGGGTGTTGCGCGAGTTGCGCGAGTTGCGCGAGTTGCGCGAGTTGCGGGAGTTGCGCGTGTTGCGCGAGTTGCGCGAGTTGCGCGAGTTGCGGGTGTTGCGCGAGTTGCGCGAGTTGCGCGAGTTGCGGGTGTTGCGCGAGTTGCGCGAGTTGCGGGTGTTGCGCGAGTTGCGGGTTGCGCGAGTTGCGCGAGTTGCGCGAGTTGCGCGAGTTGCGCGAGTTGCGCGAGTTGCGCGAGTTGCGCGAGTTGCGCGAGTTGCGGGTGTTGCGCGAGTTGCGCGAGTTGCGGGTGTTGCGCGAGTTGCGCGAGTTGCGCGAGTTGCGCGAGTTGCGGTGTTGCGCGAGTTGCGCGAGTTGCGCGAGTTGCGGGTGTTGCGCGAGTTGCGCGAGTTGCGGGTTGCGCGAGTTGCGCGAGTTGCGCGAGTTGCGCAAGTTGCGCGAGTTGCGCGAGTTGCGCGAGTTGCGCGAGTTGCGGGTGTTGCGCGAGTTGCGGGTGTAGCGCGAGTTGCGCGAGTTGCGCGAGTTGCGCGAGTTGCGCGAGTTGCGCGAGTTGCGCGAGTTGCGCGAGTTGCGGGTGTTGCGCGAGTTGCGGGTGTTGCGCGAGTTGCGGGTGTTGCGCGAGTTGCGCGAGTTGCGCGAGTTGCGCGAGTTGCGCGAGTTGCGCGAGTTGCGCGAGTTGCGCGAGTTGCGGGTGTTGCGCGAGTTGCGGGTGTTGCGCGAGTTGCGCGTGTTGCGCGAGTTGCGCGAGTTGCGCGAGTTGCGCGAGTTGCGCGAGTTGCGCGAGTTGCGCGAGTTGCGCGTGTTGCGCGAGTTGCGCGAGTTGCGCGAGTTGCGCGTGTTGCGCGAGTTGCGCGAGTTGCGCGAGTTGCGCGAGTTGCGCGAGTTGCGGGTGTTGCGCGAGTTGCGGGTGTGCGCGAGTTGCGCGAGTTGCGGGTGTTGCGCGAGTTGCGCGAGTTGCGCGAGTTGCGCGAGTTGCGCGAGTTGCGCGAGTTGCGCGAGTTGCGCGAGTTGCGCGAGTTGCGCGAGTTGCGCGAGTTGCGCGAGTTGCGCGAGTTGCGGGTTGCGCGAGTTGCGCGAGTTGCGCGAGTTGCGGGTGTGCGCGAGTTGCGCGAGTTGCGCGAGTTGCGCGAGTTGCGCGAGTTGCGCGAGTTGCGCGAGTTGCGCGAGTTGCGCGTGTTGCGCGAGTTGCGCGAGTTGCGCGAGTTGCGGCGAGTTGCGCGAGTTGCGGGTGTAGCGCGAGTTGCGCGAGTTGCGGGTGTTGCGCGAGTTGCGCGAGTTGCGCGTGTTGCGCGAGTTGCGGGTGTTGCGCGAGTTGCGCGTGTTGCGCGAGTTGCGCGAGTTGCGGGTGTTGCGCGAGTTGCGCGAGTTGCGCGTGTTGCGCGAGTTGCGCGAGTTGCGCGAGTTGCGCGAGTTGCGCGAGTTGCGCGAGTTGCGCGAGTTGCGCGAGTTGCGCGAGTTGCGCGAGTTGCGCGAGTTGCGCGAGTTGCGCGAGTTGCGCGAGTTGCGCGAGTTGCGCGAGTTGCGCGAGTTGCGCGAGTTGCGCGAGTTGCGCGAGTTGCGCGTGTTGCGCGAGTTGCGGGTGTTGCGCGAGTTGCGCGAGTTGCGCGAGTTGCGCGAGTTGCGCGAGTTGCGCGAGTTGCGCGTGTTGCGCGAGTTGCGCGAGTTGCGGGTGTTGCGCGAGTTGCGGGTGTTGCGCGAGTTGCGGGTGTTGCGCGAGTTGCGCGAGTTGCGGGTGTTGCGCGAGTTGCGCGAGTTGCGCGAGTTGCGCGAGTTGCGCGAGTTGCGGGTGTTGCGCGAGTTGCGGGTGTTGCGCGAGTTGCGGTGTTGCGCGAGTTGCGCGAGTTGCGCGAGTTGCGGGTGTTGCGCGAGTTGCGCGAGTTGCGCGAGTTGCGCGTGTTGCGCGAGTTGCGCGAGTTGCGCGAGTTGCGGGTGTTGCGCGAGTTGCGCGAGTTGCGCGAGTTGCGGGAGTTGCGCGAGTTGCGCGAGTTGCGCGAGTTGCGGGTGTTGCGCGAGTTGCGGGTGTAGCGCGAGTTGCGCGAGTTGCGCGAGTTGCGCGAGTTGCGCGAGTTGCGCGAGTTGCGGGTGTTGCGCGAGTTGCGGGTGTAGCGCGAGTTGCGCGAGTTGCGCGAGTTGCGCGAGTTGCGCGAGTTGCGCGAGTTGCGCGAGTTGCGGGTGTTGCGCGAGTTGCGCGAGTTGCGGGTGTTGCGCGAGTTGCGCGAGTTGCGCGAGTTGCGCGAGTTGCGCGAGTTGCGCGAGTTGCGCGAGTTGCGCGAGTTGCGGGTGTTGCGCGAGTTGCGGGTGTTGCGCGAGTTGCGCGAGTTGCGCGAGTTGCGCGAGTTGCGGGTGTGCGCGAGTTGCGCGAGTTGCGGTGTTGCGCGAGTTGCGCGAGTTGCGGGTGTTGCGCGAGTTGCGGGTGTAGCGCGAGTTGCGGTTGTTGCGCGAGTTGCGCGAGTTGCGGGTGTTGCGGGTGTTGCGCGAGTTGCGCGAGTTGCGCGAGTTGCGCGAGTTGCGGGTGTTGCGCGAGTTGCGAAGTTGCGCGAGTTGCGCGAGTTGCGCGAGTTGCGCGTGTTGCGTGGTTGCGCGAGTTGCGGGTGTTGCGCGAGTTGCGCGAGTTGCGCGAGTTGCGCGAGTTGCGCGAGTTGCGCGAGTTGCGCGAGTTGCGCGAGTTGCGGGAGTTGCGCGAGTTGCGGGTGTTGCGCGAGTTGCGGGTGTTGCGCGAGTTGCGGGAGTTGCGCGAGTTGCGCGAGTTGCGGAGTTGCGCGAGTTGCGCGAGTTGCGCGAGTTGCGCGAGTTGCGCGAGTTGCGCGAGTTGCGGGTGTTGCGCGAGTTGCGCGAGTTGCGGGTGTTGCGCGAGTTGCGCGAGTTGCGCGAGTTGCGCGAGTTGCGCGAGTTGCGCGAGTTGCGCGAGTTGCGGGTTGCGCGAGTTGCGCGAGTTGCGCGAGTTGCGCGAGTTGCGGGTGTTGCGCGAGTTGCGCGAGTTGCGCGAGTTGCGCGAGTTGCGCGAGTTGCGCGAGTTGCGCGAGTTGCGCGAGTTGCGCGTGTTGCGCGAGTTGCGCGAGTTGCGCGAGTTGCGGGTGTTGCGCGAGTTGCGCGAGTTGCGCGAGTTGCGCGAGTTGCGGGTGTTGCGCGAGTTGCGCGAGTTGCGCGTGTTGCGCGAGTTGCGCGAGTTGCGGGTGTTGCGCGAGTTGCGCGAGTTGCGCGAGTTGCGCGAGTTGCGCGAGTTGCGCGAGTTGCGCGAGTTGCGCGAGTTGCGCGTGTTGCGCGAGTTGCGGGTGTTGCGCGAGTTGCGCGAGTTGCGGTTGCGCAGTTGTGCGAGTTGCGCGAGTTGCGCGAGTTGCGCGAGTTGCGGGTGTTGCGCGAGTTGCGCGAGTTGCGGATGTTGCGCGAGTTGCGGGTGTAGCGCGAGTTGCGGGTTGCGCGAGTTGCGCGAGTTGCGGGTGTTGCGCGAGTTGCGCGAGTTGCGGGTGTTGCGCGAGTTGCGGGTGTAGCGCGAGTTGCGGTTGTTGCGCGAGTTGCGCGAGTTGCGCGAGTTGCGGGTGTTGCGCGAGTTGCGCGAGTTGCGCGAGTTGCGCGAGTTGCGGGTGTTGCGCGAGTTGCGAAGTTGCGCGAGTTGCGCGAGTTGCGCGAGTTGCTCGTGTTGCGTTGGTTGCGCGAGTTGCGGGTGTTGCGCGAGTTGCGCGAGTTGCGCGAGTTGCGGGTGTTGCGCGAGTTGCGGGTGTTGCGCGAGTTGCGCGAGTTGCGGGTGTTGCGCGAGTTGCGGGTGTTGCGCGAGTTGCGGGTGTTGCGCGAGTTGCGCGAGTTGCGCGAGTTGCGGGTGTTGCGCGAGTTGCGCGTGTTGCGCGAGTTGCGCGAGTTGCGCGAGTTGCGCGAGTTGCGGGTGTTGCGCGAGTTGCGCGAGTGTTGCGCGAGTTGCGCGAGTTGCGGGTGTTGCGCGAGTTGCGCGAGTTGCGCGAGTTGCGCGAGTTGCGCGAGTTGCGCGAGTTGCGCGAGTTGCGCGAGTTGCGGGTGTTGCGCGAGTTGCGCGAGTTGCGCGAGTTGCGCGAGTTGCGCGAGTTGCGCGAGTTGCGCGAGTTGCGCGAGTTGCGCGAGTTGCGCGAGTTGCGCGAGTTGCGCGTGTTGCGCGAGTTGCGCGAGTTGCGGGTGTTGCGCGAGTTGCGCGAGTTGCGCGAGTTGCGCGAGTTGCTGCGAGTTGCGCGAGTTGCGCGAGTTGCGGGTGTTGCGCGAGTTGCGCGAGTTGCGCGAGTTGCGCGGTGTTGCGCGAGTTGCGCGAGTTGCGGGTGTTGCGCGAGTTGCGGTTGTTGCGCGAGTTGCGCGAGTTGCGGGTGTTGCGGGTGTTGCGCGAGTTGCGCGAGTTGCGCGAGTTGCGCGAGTTGCGGGTGTTGCGCGAGTTGCGAGAGTTGCGCGAGTTGCGCGAGTTGCGCGAGTTGCTCGTGTTGCGTGGTTGCGCGAGTTGCGGGTGTTGCGCGAGTTGCGCGAGTTGCGCGAGTTGCGGGTGTTGCGCGAGTTGCGGGTGTTGCGCGAGTTGCGCGAGTTGCGCGATGTTGCGCGAGTTGCGGGTGTTGCGCGAGTTGCGGGTGTTGCGCGAGTTGCGGGTGTTGCGGGTGTTGCGCGAGTTGCGCGAGTTGCGCGAGTTGCGCGAGTTGCGGGTGTTGCGCGAGTTGCGCGAGTTGCGCGAGTTGCGGGTGTTGCGCGAGTTGCGCGAGTTGCGGGTGTTGCGCGAGTTGCGGGTGTGCGCGAGTTGCGCGAGTTGCGGGTGTTGCGCGAGTTGCGCGAGTTGCGCGAGTTGCGCGAGTTGCTGCGAGTTGCGCGAGTTGCGCGAGTTGCGCGAGTTGCGGGTTGCGCGAGTTGCGCGAGTTGCGGGTGTTGCGCGAGTTGCGGGTGTAGCGCGAGTTGCGCGAGTTGCGGGTGTAGCGCGAGTTGCGCGAGTTGCGCGAGTTGCGCGAGTTGCGGGTGTTGCGCGAGTTGCGGGTGTAGCGCGAGTTGCGGAGTTGCGCGAGTTGCGCGAGTTGCGGTGTTGCGGGTGTTGCGCGAGTTGCGCGAGTTGCGCGAGTTGCGCGAGTTGCGGGTGTTGCGCGAGTTGCGAGAGTTGCGCGAGTTGCGCGAGTTGCGCGAGTTGCTCGTGTTGCGTTGGTTGCGCGAGTTGCGGGTGTTGCGCGAGTTGCGCGAGTTGCGCGAGTTGCGCGAGTTGCGCGAGTTGCGGGTTGCGCGAGTTGCGCGAGTTGCGGGTGTTGCGCGAGTTGCGGGTGTTGCGCGAGTTGCGGGTGTTGCGCGAGTTGCGGGTGTTGCGGGTGTTGCGCGAGTTGCGCGAGTTGCGCGAGTTGCGCGAGTTGCGGGTGTTGCGCGAGTTGCGCGAGTTGCGCGAGTTGCGCGAGTTGCGGGTGTTGCGCGAGTTGCGGGTGTTGCGCGAGTTGCGCGAGTTGCGCGAGTTGCGCGAGTTGCGCGAGTTGCGCGAGTTGCGCGAGTTGCGCGAGTTGCGCGAGTTGCGGGTGTTGCGCGAGTTGCGCGAGTTGCGCGAGTTGCGCGAGTTGCGCGAGTTGCGCGAGTTGCGCGAGTTGCGCGAGTTGCGCGAGTTGCGCGAGTTGCGCGAGTTGCGCGAGTTGCGGGTGTTGCGCGAGTTGCGCGAGTTGCGGGTGTTGCGCGAGTTGCGCGAGTTGCGCGAGTTGCGCGAGTTGCGCGAGTTGCGCGAGTTGCGCGAGTTGCGGGTGTTGCGCGAGTTGCGGGTGTTGCGCGAGTAGCGGGTGTTGCGCGAGTTGCGGGTGTTGCGGGTGTTGCGCGAGTTGCGAGAGTTGCGCGAGTTGCGCGAGTTGCGGGTGTTGCGCGAGTTGCGCGAGTTGCGCGAGTTGCGGGTGTTGCGCGAGTTGCGCGAGTTGCGGGTGTTGCGCGAGTTGCGGGTGTTGCGCGAGTTGCGCGAGTTGCGCGAGTTGCGCGAGTTGCGCGAGTTGCGCGAGTTGCGGGTCGAGTTGCGCGAGTTGCGCGAGTTGCGGGTGTTGCGCGAGTTGCGCGAGTTGCGCGAGTTGCGCGAGTTGCGCGAGTTGCGCGAGTTGCGCGAGTTGCGCGAGTTGCGGGTGTTGCGCGAGTTGCGGGTGTGCGCGAGTTGCGGGTGTGCGCGAGTTGCGCGAGTTGCGGGTTGCGCGAGTTGCGCGAGTTGCGGTGTTGCGCGAGTTGCGCGAGTTGCGGGTGTTGCGCGAGTTGCGGGTGTAGCGCGAGTTGCGCGAGTTGCGGTTGTTGCGCGAGTTGCGCGAGTTGCGGGTGTTGCGGGTGTTGCGCGAGTTGCGCGAGTTGCGCGAGTTGCGCTAGTTGCGGGTGTTGCGCGAGTTGCGAAAGTTGCGCGTGTTGCGCGAGTTGCTCGTGTTGCGTTGGTTGCGCGAGTTGCGGGTGTTGCGCGAGTTGCGCGAGTTGCGCGAGTTGCGCGAGTTGCGCGAGTTGCGCGAGTTGCGGGTGTTGCGGGTGTAGCGCGAGTTGCGGGTGTAGCGCGAGTTGCGCGAGTTGCGTTGGTTGCACAAGTTGCGCGAGTTGCGGGTGTTGCACATGTTGCGCGAGATGCGGGTGTTGCGGGTGTTGCGCGAGTTGCGCGAGTTGCGCGAGTTGCGGGTGTTGCGCGAGTTGCGGGTGTTGCGCGAGTTGCGCGAGTTGCGGGTGTTGCGCGAGTTGCGGGTGTAGCGCGTGTTGCGCGAGTTGCGGTTGTTGCGCGAGTTGCGCGAGTTGCGCGAGTTGCGCGTGTTGCGGGTGTTGCGCGAGTTGCGCGAGTTGCGGGTGTTGCGCGAGTTGCGGGTGTTGCGCGAGTTGCGCGAGTTGCGGGTGTTGCGGGTGTTGCGCGAGTTGCGAAAGTTGCGCGAGTTGCGCGAGTTGCGCGAGTTGCGCGTGTTGCGCGAGTTGCGGGTTGCGCGAGTTGCGGGAGTTGCGCGAGTTGCGCGAGTTGCGCGAGTTGCGCGAGTTGCGGGTGTTGCGCGAGTTGCGCGAGTTGCGGGTGTTGCGCAAGTTGCGCAAGTTGTGCGAGTTGCTCGTGTTGCGTTGGTTGCACAAGTTGCGCGAGTTGCGGGTGTTGCGCATGTTGCGCGAGTTGCGGGTGTTGCGCGAGTTGCGCGAGTTGCGGGTGTTGCGCGAGTTGCGCGAGTTGCGCGAGTTGCGGGTGTTGCGCGAGTTGCGCGAGTTGCGCGAGTTGCGCGAGTTGCGGGTGTTGCGCGAGTTGCGCGAGTTGCGCGAGTTGCGGATGTTGCGCGAGTTGCGGGTGTAGCGCGAGTTGCGCGAGTTGCGCGAGTTGCGCGAGTTGCGCGAGTTGCGCGAGTTGCGCGAGTTGCGGGTGTTGCGCGAGTTGCGCGTGTTGCGCGAGTTGCGCGAGTTGCGCGAGTTGCGCGAGTTGCGCGAGTTGCGCGAGTTGCGCGAGTTGCGGGTGTTGCGCGAGTTGCGCGAGTTGCGGGTGTTGCGCGAGTTGCGGGTGTAGCGCGAGTTGCGGGTGTAGCGCGAGTTGTGCGAGTTGCGGGTGTAGCGCGAGTTGCGCGAGTTGCGGTTGTTGCGCGAGTTGCGCGAGTTGCGGGTGTTGCGCGAGTTGCGGGTGTGCGCGAGTTGCGCGAGTTGCGCGAGTTGCGCGAGTTGCGCGAGTTGCGCGAGTTGCGGGTGTTGCGCGAGTTGCGCGAGTTGCGCGAGTTGCGGGTGTTGCGCGAGTTGCGAAAGTTGCGCGAGTTGCGCGAGTTGCGCGAGTTGCTCGTGTTGCGTTGGTTGCGCGAGTTGCGGGTGTTGCGCGAGTTGCGCGAGTTGCGCGAGTTGCGCGAGTTGCGCGAGTTGCGCGAGTTGCGCGAGTTGCGCGAGTTGCGGGTGTTGCGCGAGTTGCGCGAGTTGCGCGAGTTGCGCGAGTTGCGGGTGTTGCGCGAGTTGCGCGAGTTGCGCGTGTTGCGCGAGTTGCGCGAGTTGCGCGAGTTGCGCGAGTTGCGCGAGTTGCGCGAGTTGCGGGTGTTGCGCGAGTTGCGCGAGTTGCGGGTGTTGCGCGAGTTGCGGGTGTTGCGCGAGTTGCGCGAGTTGCGCGAGTTGCGCGAGTTGCGCGAGTTGCGCGAGTTGCGCGAGTTGCGGGTGTTGCGCGAGTTGCGGGTGTTGCGCGAGTTGCGCGAGTTGCGGGTGTTGCGCGAGTTGCGGGTGTTGCGCGAGTTGCGGGTGTTGCGCGAGTTGCGGGTGTTGCGCGAGTTGCGCGAGTTGCGCGAGTTGCGCGAGTTGCGCGAGTTGCGCGAGTTGCGCGAGTTGCGCGAGTTGCGCGAGTTGCGCGAGTTGCGGGTGTTGCGCGAGTTGCGCGAGTTGCGCGAGTTGCGCGAGTTGCGCGAGTTGCGCGAGTTGCGCGAGTTGCGGGTGTTGCGCGAGTTGCGCGAGTTGCGCGAGTTGCGCGTGTTGCGCGAGTTGCGCGAGTTGCGGGTGTTGCGCGAGTTGCGCGAGTTGCGGTTGTTGCGCGAGTTGCGCGAGTTGCGGGTGTTGCGCGAGTTGCGGGTGTTGCGCGAGTTGCGCGAGTTGCGGTTGTTGCGCGAGTTGCGCGAGTTGCGGGTGTTGCGCGAGTTGCGCGAGTTGCGCGAGTTGCGCGAGTTGCGGGTGTTGCGCGAGTTGCGCGAGTTGCGCGAGTTGCGCGAGTTGCGCGAGTTGCGGGTTGCGAGTTGCGCGAGTTGCGCGAGTTGCGCGAGTTGCGCGAGTTGCGCGAGTTGCGCGAGTTGCGCGAGTTGCGCGAGTTGCGGGTGTTGCGGGTGTGCGCGAGTTGCGGGTGTAGCGCGAGTTGCGCGAGTTGCGTTGGTTGCGCAAGTTGCGCGAGTTGCGGGTGTTGCGCGATGTTGCGCGAGTTGCGGGTGTTGCGGGTGTTGCGCGAGTTGCGCGAGTTGCGCGAGTTGCGGGTGTTGCGCGAGTTGCGCGAGTTGCGCGAGTTGCGCGAGTTGCGGGTGTTGCGCGAGTTGCGGGTGTTGCGCGTGTTGCGCGAGTTGCGGTTGTTGCGCGAGTTGCGCGAGTTGCGCGAGTTGCGCGAGTTGCGCGTGTTGCGCGAGTTGCGCGAGTTGCGGGTGTTGCGCGAGTTGCGGGTGTTGCGCGAGTTGCGCGAGTTGCGCGTGTTGCGGGAGTTGCGCGAGTTGCGAGAGTTGCGCGAGTTGCGCGAGTTGCGCGAGTTGCTCGTGTTGCGTTGGTTGCGCGAGTTGCGGGTGTTGCGCGAGTTGCGCGAGTTGCGCGAGTTGCGCGAGTTGCGCGAGTTGCGCGTTGCGGTGTTGCGCGAGTTGCGCGAGTTGCGGGAGTTGCGGGTGTTGCGCGAGTTGCGCGAGTTGCTCGTGTTGCGTTGGTTGCACAAGTTGCGCGAGTTGCGGGAGTTGCGCATGTTGCGCGAGTTGCGCGAGTTGCGCGAGTTGCGCGTGTTGCGCGAGTTGCGCGAGTTGCGCGAGTTGCGCGAGTTGCGCGAGTTGCGCGAGTTGCGCGAGTTGCGCGAGTTGCGGGTGTTGCGCGAGTTGCGCGAGTTGCGCGAGTTGCGGATGTTGCGCGAGTTGCGGAGTTGCGCGAGTTGCGCGAGTTGCGCGAGTTGCGCGAGTTGCGCGAGTTGCGCGAGTTGCGCGAGTTGCGGGTGTTGCGCGAGTTGCGGGTGTAGCGCGAGTTGCGCGAGTTGCGGTGTTGCGCGAGTTGCGCGAGTTGCGCGAGTTGCGCGAGTTGCGCGAGTTGCGCGAGTTGCGCGAGTTGCGCGAGTTGCGGGTGTTGCGCGAGTTGCGGGTGTAGCGCGAGTTGCGGGTGTGCGCGAGTTGCGCGAGTTGCGGGTGTTGCGCGAGTTGCGCGAGTTGCGGTTGTTGCGCGAGTTGCGCGAGTTGCGGGTGTTGCGCGAGTTGCGGGTGTTGCGCGAGTTGCGCGAGTTGCGCGAGTTGCGCGAGTTGCGCGAGTTGCGGGTGTTGCGCGAGTTGCGCGAGTTGCGCGAGTTGCGGGTGTTGCGCGAGTTGCGCGAGTTGCGCGAGTTGCGCGAGTTGCGCGAGTTGCGCGAGTTGCGCGTGTTGCGCGAGTTGCGCGAGTTGCGGGTGTTGCGCGAGTTGCGCGAGTTGCGCGAGTTGCGCGAGTTGCGCGAGTTGCGCGAGTTGCGCGAGTTGCGCGAGTTGCGCGAGTTGCGCGAGTTGCGCGAGTTGCGCGAGTTGCGCGAGTTGCGCGAGTTGCGGGTGTTGCGCGAGTTGCGCGAGTTGCGGGTGTTGCGCGAGTTGCGCGAGTTGCGCGAGTTGCGCGAGTTGCGCGAGTTGCGCGAGTTGCGCGAGTTGCGCGAGTTGCGCGAGTTGCGCGAGTTGCGCGTGTTGCGCGAGTTGCGCGAGTTGCGCGAGTTGCGCGAGTTGCGCGAGTTGCGCGAGTTGCGCGAGTTGCGCGAGTTGCGGGTGTTGCGCGAGTTGCGGGTGTTGCGCGAGTTGCGCGAGTTGCGGGTGTTGCGCGAGTTGCGGGTGTTGCGCGAGTTGCGGGTGTTGCGCGAGTTGCGCGAGTTGCGGGTGTTGCGCGAGTTGCGCGAGTTGCGCGAGTTGCGCGAGTTGCGCGAGTTGCGCGAGTTGCGCGAGTTGCGCGAGTTGCGCGAGTTGCGCGAGTTGCGCGAGTTGCGCGAGTTGCGCGAGTTGCGCGAGTTGCGCGAGTTGCGGGTGTTGCGCGAGTTGCGCGGTGTTGCGCGAGTTGCGGGTGTTGCGCGAGTTGCGCGAGTTGCGGGTGTTGCGCGAGTTGCGCGGTGTTGCGCGAGTTGCGCGAGTTGCGGGAGTTGCGCGAGTTGCGCGAGTTGCGCGAGTTGCGCGAGTTGCGCGAGTTGCGCGAGTTGCGCGAGTTGCGGGTGTTGCGCGTGTTGCGCGAGTTGCGCGAGTTGCGCGAGTTGCGCGAGTTGCGCGAGTTGCGCGAGTTGCGCGAGTTGCGCGAGTTGCGCGTGTTGCGTTGGTTGCGCGAGTTGCGGGTGTTGCGCGAGTTGCGCGAGTTGCGCGGAGTTGCGCGAGTTGCGCGAGTTGCGGGAGTTGCGGGTGTTGCGCGAGTTGCGGGTGTTGCGCGAGTTGCGCGAGTTGCGTTGGTTGCGCAGTTGCGCGAGTTGCGGGTGTTGCACGATGTTGCGCGAGTTGCGGGAGTTGCGGGTGTTGCGCGAGTTGCGCGAGTTGCGCGAGTTGCGGGTGTTGCGCGAGTTGCGCGAGTTGCGCGAGTTGCGCGAGTTGCGGGTGTTGCGCGAGTTGCGCGAGTTGCGCGTAGTTGCGCGAGTTGCGCGAGTTGCGCGAGTTGCGCGAGTTGCGCGAGTTGCGCGTGTTGCGCGTGTTGCGCGAGTTGCGCGAGTTGCGGGTGTTGCGCGAGTTGCGGGAGTTGCGCGAGTTGCGCGAGTTGCGGGTGTTGCGGGTGTTGCGCGAGTTGCGCGAGTTGCGCGAGTTGCGCGAGTTGCGCGAGTTGCTCGTGTTGCGTTGGTTGCGCGAGTTGCGGGTGTTGCGCGAGTTGCGCGAGTTGCGCGAGTTGCGCGAGTTGCGGGAGTTGCGCGAGTTGCGCGAGTTGCGGGTGTTGCGCGAGTTGCGCGAGTTGCGCGAGTTGCGCGAGTTGCGTGGTTGCGCAAGTTGCGCGAGTTGCGGGTGTTGCGCGAGTTGCGCGAGTTGCGGGTGTTGCGCGAGTTGCGGGTGTTGCGCGTGTTGCGCGAGTTGCGGGAGTTGCGCGTGTTGCGCGAGTTGCGCGAGTTGCGCGAGTTGCGCGAGTTGCGGGTGTTGCGCGAGTTGCGCGAGTTGCGCGAGTTGCGGGTGTTGCGCGAGTTGCGGGTGTTGCGCGAGTTGCGCGAGTTGCGCGAGTTGCGCGAGTTGCGCGAGTTGCGCGAGTTGCGCGAGTTGCGGGTGTTGCGCGAGTTGCGGGTGTAGCGCGAGTTGCGCGAGTTGCGCGGAGTTGCGCGAGTTGCGCGAGTTGCGCGAGTTGCGCGAGTTGCGCGAGTTGCGGGTGTTGCGCGAGTTGCGCGAGTTGCGGGTGTTGCGCGAGTTGCGGGTGTAGCGCGAGTTGCGGGTGTAGCGCGAGTTGTGCGAGTTGCGGGTGTAGCGCGAGTTGCGCGAGTTGCGGTGTTGCGCGAGTTGCGCGAGTTGCGGGTGTTGCGCGAGTTGCGCGGTGTGCGCGAGTTGCGGCGAGTTGCGCGAGTTGCGCGAGTTGCGCGAGTTGCGGGTGTTGCGCGAGTTGCGCGAGTTGCGCGAGTTGCGGGTGTTGCGCGAGTTGCGAAAGTTGCGCGAGTTGCGCGAGTTGCGCGAGTTGCTCGTGTTGCGTTGGTTGCGCGAGTTGCGGGTGTTGCGCGAGTTGCGCGAGTTGCGCGAGTTGCGCGAGTTGCGCGAGTTGCGCGAGTTGCGCGAGTTGCGCGAGTTGCGCGTGTTGCGCGAGTTGCGCGAGTTGCGCGAGTTGCGCGAGTTGCGCGAGTTGCGGGTGTTGCGCGAGTTGCGCGAGTTGCGGGTGTTGCGCGAGTTGCGCGAGTTGCGCGAGTTGCGCGAGTTGCGCGTGTTGCGCGAGTTGCGCGAGTTGCGCGAGTTGCGGGTGTTGCGCGAGTTGCGGGTGTTGCGCGAGTTGCGCGAGTTGCGCGAGTTGCGCGAGTTGCGCGAGTTGCGCGAGTTGCGCGAGTTGCGCGAGTTGCGCGAGTTGCGCGTGTTGCGCGAGTTGCGCGAGTTGCGGGTGTTGCGCGAGTTGCGGGTGTTGCGCGAGTTGCGGGTGTTGCGCGAGTTGCGGGTGTTGCGGGTGTTGCGCGAGTTGCGGAGTTGCGCGAGTTGCGCGAGTTGCGCGAGTTGCGCGAGTTGCGCGAGTTGCGGGTGTTGCGCGAGTTGCGCGAGTTGCGCGGTTGCGCGAGTTGCGCGAGTTGCGGGTGTTGCACATGTTGCGCGAGATGCGGGTGTTGCGGGTGTTGCGCGAGTTGCGCGAGTTGCGCGAGTTGCGCGAGTTGCGCGAGTTGCGCGAGTTGCGGGTGTTGCGCGAGTTGCGCGAGTTGCGCGAGTTGCGCGAGTTGCGGGAGTTGCGCGAGTTGCGCGAGTTGCGCTAGTTGCGCGAGTTGCGGGTGTTGCGCGAGTTGCGCGAGTTGCGCGAGTTGCGCGAGTTGCGCGAGTTGCGGGTGTTGCGCGAGTTGCGGGTGTTGCGCGAGTTGCGCGAGTTGCGGGTGTTGCGCGAGTTGCGGGTGTTGCGCGAGTTGCGGGAGTTGCGCGAGTTGCGCGAGTTGCGGGTGTTGCGCGAGTTGCGCGAGTTGCGCGAGTTGCGCGAGTTGCGGGTGTTGCGCGAGTTGCGCGAGTTGCGCGAGTTGCGCGAGTTGCGCGAGTTGCGCGAGTTGCGCGAGTTGCGCGAGTTGCGGCGTGTTGCGCGAGTTGCGCGAGTTGCGGGTGTTGCGCGAGTTGCGGGTGTGCGCGAGTTGCGGGTCGGAGTTGCGCGAGTTGCGGGTGTTGCGCGAGTTGCGCGAGTTGCGGGTGTTGCGCGAGTTGCGGGTGTTGCGCGAGTTGCGGGTGTTGCGCGAGTTGCGCGAGTTGCGGGTGTTGCGCGAGTTGCGCGAGTTGCGCGAGTTGCGCGAGTTGCGCGAGTTGCGGGTGTTGCGCGAGTTGCGCGAGTTGCGCGAGTTGCGCGAGTTGCGCGAGTTGCGCGTGTTGCGCGAGTTGCGGGTTGCGCGAGTTGCGCGTGTTGCGCGAGTTGCGCGAGTTGCGCGAGTTGCGGGTGTTGCGCGAGTTGCGCGTGTTGCGCGAGTTGCGCGAGTTGCGGGTGTTGCGCGAGTTGCGCGAGTTGCGCGAGTTGCGCGAGTTGCGGGTGTTGCGCGAGTTGCGGGTGTTGCGCGAGTTGCGCGAGTTGCGCGTGTTGCGCGAGTTGCGGGTGTTGCGCGAGTTGCGGGTGTTGCGCGAGTTGCGCGAGTTGCGGGTGTTGCGCGAGTTGCGCGAGTTGCGCGAGTTGCGCGAGTTGCGGGTGTTGCGCGAGTTGCGCGAGTTGCGCGAGTTGCGGGTGTTGCGCGAGTTGCGGGTGTTGCGCGAGTTGCGCGAGTTGCGCGAGTTGCGCGAGTTGCGCGAGTTGCGCGAGTTGCGCGAGTTGCGCGAGTTGCGCGTGTTGCGCGAGTTGCGCGAGTTGCGGGTGTTGCGCGAGTTGCGCGAGTTGCGCGAGTTGCGCGAGTTGCGCGAGTTGCGCGAGTTGCGCGAGTTGCGCGAGTTGCGGGTGTTGCGCGAGTTGCGGAGTTGCGCGAGTTGCGCGAGTTGCGGGTGTTGCGCGAGTTGCGCGAGTTGCGCGAGTTGCGCGAGTTGCGCGTGTTGCGCGAGTTGCGCGAGTTGCGCGAGTTGCGCGAGTTGCGGGTTGCGCGAGTTGCGCGAGTTGCGCGAGTTGCGCGAGTTGCGGGTGTTGCGCGAGTTGCGCGAGTTGCGCGAGTTGCGCGAGTTGCGCGTGTTGCGCGAGTTGCGCGAGTTGCGCGAGTTGCGGGTGTTGCGCGAGTTGCGGGTGTTGCGCGAGTTGCGCGAGTTGCGCGTGTTGCGCGAGTTGCGCGAGTTGCGGGTGTTGCGCGAGTTGCGGGTGTTGCGCGAGTTGCGGTGTTGCGCGAGTTGCGCGAGTTGCGCGAGTTGCGCGAGTTGCGCGAGTTGCGGGTGTTGCGCGAGTTGCGGGTGTTGCGCGAGTTGCGCGAGTTGCGGCGTGTTGCGCGAGTTGCGCGAGTTGCGCGAGTTGCGCGAGTTGCGGGTGTTGCGCGAGTTGCGCGAGTTGCGGTGCGTAGTTGCGCGAGTTGCGGTGTTGCGCGAGTTGCGGGTGTTGCGCGAGTTGCGCGAGTTGCGCGAGTTGCGCGAGTTGCGCGAGTTGCGCGAGTTGCGCGAGTTGCGGGCTAGTTGCGCGAGTTGCGCGAGTTGCGCGAGTTGCGGGTGTTGCGCGAGTTGCGCGAGTTGCGCGTGTTGCGCGAGTTGCGCGAGTTGCGCGAGTTGCGCGAGTTGCGCGAGTTGCGGGTGTTGCGCGAGTTGCGATTGCGGAGTTGCGCGAGTTGCGCGAGTTGCGCGTGTTGCGCTGGTTGCGCGAGTTGCGGGTGTTGCGCGAGTTGCGCGAGTTGCGCGAGTTGCGGGTGTTGCGCGAGTTGCGCGAGTTGCGGGTGTTGCGCGAGTTGCGGGTGTTGCGCGAGTTGCGGCGAGTTGCGCGAGTTGCGCGAGTTGCGGGTGTTGCGCGAGTTGCGAGAGTTGCGCGAGTTGCGCGAGTTGCGGGTGTTGCGCGAGTTGCGCGAGTTGCGCGAGTTGCGGGTGTTGCGCGAGTTGCGCGAGTTGCGCGAGTTGCGCGAGTTGCGGGTGTTGCGCGAGTTGCGCGAGTTGCGCGAGTTGCTCGTGTTGCGTTGGTTGCGCGATTTGCGGGTGTTGCGCGAGTTGCGCGAGTTGCCGAGTTGCGGGTGTTGCGCGAGTTGCGCGAGTTGCGGGTGTTGCGCGAGTTGCGGGTGTTGCGCGAGTAGCGGGTGTTGCGCGAGTTGCGGGTGTTGCGGGTGTTGCGCGAGTTGCGAGAGTTGCGCGAGTTGCGCGAGTTGCGGGTGTTGCGCGAGTTGCGCGAGTTGCACGAGTTGCGGATGTTGCGCGAGTTGCGGGTGTAGCGCGAGTTGCGCGAGTTGCGCGAGTTGCGCGAGTTGCGCGAGTTGCGCGAGTTGCCCCGAGTTGTCTGCGAGTTGCGCGAGTTTGCGCGAGTTGCGGGTGTTGCGCGAGTTGCGCGAGTTGCGGGTGTAGCGCGAGTTGCGCGAGTTGCGCGAGTTGCGCAAAATGTGCGAGTTGCACGAGTTGCGCGAGTTGCGCGAGTTGCGCGAGTGGCTCGTGTTGCGTTGGTTGCGCGAGTTGCGGGTGTTGCGCGAGTTGCGCGAGTTGCGCGAGTTGCGGGTGTTGCGCGAGTTGCGGGTGTTGCGCGAGTTGCGGGTGTAGCGCGAGTTGCGGGTGTTGCGCGAGTTGCGGGTGTTGCGCGAGTAGCGGGTGTTGCGCGAGTTGCGGTGTTGCGGGTGTTGCGCGGTGCGACGAGTTGCGCGAGTTGCGCGAGTTGCGGGTGTTGCGCGAGTTGCGGGAGTTGCGCGAGTTGCGGGTGTTGCGCGAGTTGCGCGAGTTGCGGGTGTTGCGCGAGTTGCGGGTGTAGCGCGAGTTGCGCGAGTTGCGCGAGTTGCGCGATTGCGCGGTTGCGCGAGTTGCGGGTGTTGCGCGAGTTGCGCGAGTTGCGGGTGTAGCGCGAGTTGCGCGAGTTGCGCGAGTTGCGCAAGTTGTGCGAGTTGCACGAGTTGCGCGAGTTGCGCGAGTTGCGGGTGTTGCGCGAGTTGCGGGTGTTGCGCGAGTTGCGGGTGTAGCGCGAGTTGCGCGAGTTGCGGGTGTAGCGCGAGTTGCGCGAGTTGCGGGTGTTGCGCGAGTTGCGCGAGTTGCGGGTGTTGCGCGAGTTGCGCGAGTTGCGCGAGTTGCGCGAGTTGCGCTAGTTGCGCGTGTTGCGCGAGTTGCGAAAATTGCGCGAGTTGCGCGAGTTGCGGGTGTTGCGGGTGTTGCGCGAGTTGCGCGAGTTGCGCGAGTTGCGCTAGTTGCGGGTGTTGCGCGAGTTGCGAAAGTTGCGCGAGTTGCGCGAGTTCGCTCGTGTTGCGTTGAGTTGCGCGAGTTGCGGGTGTTGCGCGAGTTGCGCGAGTTGCGCGAGTTGCGCGAGTTGGGCGAGTTGCGCGAGTTGCGGGTGTTGCGGGTGTAGCGCGAGTTGCGGGTGTAGCGCGAGTTGCGCGAGTTGCGTTGGTTGCGGAAGTTGCGCGAGTTGCGAAAGTTGCGCGAGTTGCGCGAGTTGGGCGACTTGCTCGTGTTGCGTTGGTTGCGCGAGTTGCGCGAGCTGCGGGAGTTGCGGGTGTTGCGCGAGTTGCGGGTGTTGCGCGAGTAGCGGGTGTTGCGCGAGTTGCGGGTGTTGCGCGAGTTGCGGGTGTTGCGCGTGTTGCGGTCGAGTTGCGGTTGTTCGCGCGATGTGCGCGAGTTGCCGGCGAGTTGAGGGTGTTGCGGGTGTTGCGCGAGTTGCGCGAGTTGCTCGTGTTGCGTTGGTTGCGAGAGTTGCGGGTGTTGCGCGAGTTGCGCGAGTTGCGCGAGTTGCGGGTGTTGCGCGAGTTGCGGGAGTTGCGCGAGTTGCGCGATTTGCGCGAGTTGCTCGTGTTGCGCTTGTTGCGGATGTTGCGGGTGTTGCGCGAGTTGCGCGAGTTGCGCGAGTTGCGCGATTTGCGCGAGTTGCGCGAGTTTGCGGGTACGAGTTGCGCGAGTTGCGCGAGTTGCGGGTGTTGCACAAGTTGCGCAAGTTGTGCGAGTTGCTCGTGTTGCGTTGGTTGCACAAGTTGCGCGAGTTGCGGGTGTTGCACATGTTGCGCGAGTAGCGGGGGTTGCGCGAGTTGCGGGTGTTGCGCGAGTAGCGGGTGTTGCGCGAGTTGCGGGAGTTGCGGGTGTTGCGCGAGTTGCGCGAGTTGCGCGAGTTGCGCGAGTTGCGGGTGTTGCGCGAGTTGCGCGAGTAGCACGAGTTGCGGATGTTGCGCGAGTTGCGGGTGTAGCGCGAGTTGCGCGAGTTGCGCGAGTTGCGCGAGTTGCGGGAGTTGCGCGAGTTGCGCGAGTTCGGGTGTTGGCGCGAGGTTGCGGGTGTAGGCGCGAGTTGCGCGAGTTGCACGAGTTGCGCAAGTTTGTGGCGAGTTTGCACGAGTTGCGCGAGTTGCGCGAGTTGCGGGTGTTGCGCGAGTTGCGCGAGTTGCGCGAGTTGCGCGTGTTGCGCGAGTTGCGGTGGTTGCACAAGTTGCGTGAGTTGCAGGTGTTGCGCGAGTTGCGCGAGTTGCGGTTGTTGCGCGAGTTGCGCGAGTTGCGGGTGTAGCGCGAGTTGGTGCGAGTGGCGGGTGTAGCGCGAGTTGCGGTTGTTGCGCGAGTTGCGCGAGTTTGCGGGGTTGCGCGAGTTGGCGCGCGAGTTGCGCTAGTTGCGGGTGTTGCGCGAGTTGCGAAAGTTGCGCGAGTTGCGCGAGTTGCGCGAGTTGCTCGTGTTGCGTTGGTTGCGCGAGTTGCGGGTGTTGCGCGAGTTGCGCGAGTTGCGCGAGTTGCGCGAGTTGCGCGAGTTGGGCGAGTTGCGCGAGTTGCGCGAGTTGCGGGAGTTGCGGGTGTTGCGGGTGTTGCGCGAGTTGCGAGTGTAGCGCGAGTTGCGTAAGTTGCGAGTGTAGCGCGAGTTGCGGGTGTTGCGCGAGTTGCGCGAGTTGCGCGAGTTGGGCGAGTTGCGCGTGTTGCGGGTTGCGCGGGAAGTTGCGCGTTGCGGGTGTTGCGCGAGTAGCGGGTGTAAGCGTTTGCGCGAGTTGCGCCGAAGTTGCGCGAGTTGCGCGAGTTGCGCGAGTTGCGGGTGTTTCCCGATTTGCGCGAGTTGCGCGAGTTGCGCGAGTTGCGGGTCTTGCGCGATTTGCGGGTGTTGCGCGCAGTATCGGGTGTTGCGCGAGTTGCGGTGTTGCGGGTGTTGCGCGAGTCTGCGACGAGTCTGCGCGGTTGCGCCGAGTGCGTGTTGTTGCGGGTGTTGCGCGAGTGCGGGTGGTAGCGCGAGTTGCGCGCGAGTTGCGTTGGTTGCACAAGTTGCGCGAGTTGCGGGTGTTTTGCACATGTTTGCGCGAGATGCGGGTGTTGCGGGGTTGCGCGAGTTGCGCGAGTTGCGGGTGTAGCGGGTGTAGCGCGCCGTTGCGCGAGTTGCGGGTGTTGCGCGAGTTGCGCGAGTTGCGCGAGTTGCGCGTGTTGCGGGGGTTGCGCGGAGTTGCGCGAGTTGAGGGTGTTGAGCGAGTTGCGGGAGTTGCGCGAGTTGCGGGAGTTGCACGAGTTGCGCGAGTTGCACGCGTTGCGCGAGTTGCGCAAGTTGCGGGTGTTGCGCGAGTTGCGGGTGTAGCGCGAGTTGCGGGTGTTGCACGAGTTGCGGGTGTTGCGCGATTTGCGCGAGTTGCGCGATTTGCGCGAGTTGCGCGAGTTGCGCGAGTTGCGCGAGTTGCGGGTGTTGCGGCGCAGTTGCGCGAGTAGCACGAGTTGCGGATGTTGGCGCGAGTTTGCGGTGAGCGCGAGTTTGCGCGAGTTGCGCGAGTTTTGCGCGAGTTTGCGCGAAGTTTGCGCGAGTTGCGCGAGTTGCGCGAGTTGGGCGAGTTGCGCGAGTTGCGCGAGTTGCGGGTGTTGCGGGTGAGTTGCGCGAGTTGCACGAGTTGCGCAAGTTGTGCGAGTTGCACGAGTTGCGCGAGTTGCGCGAGTTGCGGGTGTTGCGCGAGTTGCGTGAGTAGCGGATGTTGCGCGAGTTTGCGGGTGTAGCGCGAGTTTGCGGGTGTAGCGGAGTTTGTTGCGCGAGTTGCGGGTGTTGCGCGAGTTGCGGGAGTTGCGCGAGTTGCGCGAGTTGCGCGAGTTGCGGCGAAGTTTGCGCGAGTTGCGCGAGTTGCGCGAGTTGCGCGAGTTGCGGGTTGCGCAAGTTGCGCGAGTTGCGCGAGTTGCGCGAGTTGCGCGAGTTGCGGGTGTTGCGCGAGTTGCGCGAGTTGCGGGTGTTGCGCGAGTTGCGGGTGGTTGCGCGAGTTGCGGGTGTTGCGCGAGTTGGGTGTTGCGCGAGTTGCGGGTGTTGCGCGAGTTGCGCGAGTTGCGCGAGTTGCGCGAGTTGCGGGTGTTGCGCGAGTTGCGGGTGTTGCGCGAGTTGCGCGAGTTGCGGGTGTTGCGCGAGTTGCGCGAGTTGCGGGTGTTGCGCGAGTTGCGCGAGTTGCGCGAGTTGCGCGAGTTGCGGGTTGCCGAGTTGCGCGAGTTGCGCGAGTTGCGCGAGTTGCGGGTGTTGCGCGAGTTGCGCGAGTTGCGGGTGTAGCGCGAGTTGCGCGAGTTGCGCGAGTTGCGCAAGTTGTGCGAGTTGCACGAGTTGCGCGAGTTGCGCGAGTTGCGGGTGTTGCGCGAGTTGCGGGTGTAGCGCGAGTTGCGGGTGTAGCGCGAGTTGTGCGAGTTGCGGGTGTAGCGCGAGTTGCGCGAGTTGCGGTTGTTGCGCGAGTTGCGCGAGTTGCGGGTGTTGCGCGAGTTGCGGGTGTAGCGCGAGTTGCGGTTGTTGCGCGAGTTGCGCGAGTTGCGGGTGTTGCGGGTGTTGCGCGAGTTGCGGGTGTTGCGCGAGTTGCGCGAGTTGCGCGAGTTGCGGGTGTTGCGCGAGTTGCGAAAGTTGCGCGAGTTGCGCGAGTTGCGCGAGTTGCTCGTGTTGCGTTGGTTGCGCGAGTTGCGGGTGTTGCGCGAGTTGCGCGAGTTGCGCGAGTTGCGGGTGTTGCGCGAGTTGCGGGTGTTGCGCGAGTTGCGCGAGTTGCGGTGTTGCGCGAGTTGCGGGTGTTGCGCGAGTAGCGGGTGTTGCGCGAGTTGCGGGTGTTGCGGGTGTTGCGCGAGTTGCGCGAGTTGCGCGAGTTGCGCGAGTTGCGCGAGTTGCGCGAGTTGCGCGAGTTGCGGGTGTTGCGCGAGTTGCGCGAGTTGCGGGTGTTGCGCGAGTTGCGGGTGTAGCGCGAGTTGCGCGAGTTGCGCGAGTTGCGCGAGTTGCGCGAGTTGCGCGAGTTGCGCGAGTTGCGGGTGTTGCGCGAGTTGCGCGAGTTGCGGGTGTAGCGCGAGTTGCGCGAGTTGCGCGAGTTGCGCAAGTTGTGCGAGTTGCACGAGTTGCGCGAGTTGCGCGAGTTGCGGGTGTTGCGCGAGTTGCGGGTGTGCGCGAGTTGCGGGTGTGCGCGAGTTGCGCGAGTTGCGGGTGTAGCGCGAGTTGCGCGAGTTGCGCGAGTTGCGCGAGTTGCGCGAGTTGCGCGAGTTGCGCGAGTTGCGGGTGTAGCGCGAGTTGCGCGAGTTGCGGTTGTTGCGCGAGTTGCGCGAGTTGCGGGTGTTGCGGGAGTTGCGCGAGTTGCGCGAGTTGCGCGAGTTGCGCTAGTTGCGGGTGTTGCGCGAGTTGCGAGAGTTGCGCGAGTTGCGCGAGTTGCGCGAGTTGCTCGTGTTGCGTTGAGTTGCGCGAGTTGCGGGTGTTGCGCGAGTTGCGCGAGTTGCGGTGTTGCGCAAGTTGCGCGAGTTGCGCGAGTTGCGCGAGTTGCGCGAGTTGCGCGAGTTGCGCGAGTTGCGGGAGTTGCGGGTGTTGCGCGAGTTGCGCGAGTTGCGGGAGTTGCGCTAGTTGCGCGAGTTGCGCAAGTTGCGCGAGTTGCACGAGTTGCGCGAGTTGCGCGAGTTGCGGGTGTTGCGCGAGTTGCGGGTGTAGCGCGAGTTGCGGGTGTAGCGCGAGTTGTGCGAGTTGCGGGTGTAGCGCGAGTTGCGCGAGTTGCGGGTGTTGCGCGAGTTGCGCGAGTTGCGGGTGTTGCGCGAGTTGCGGGTGTAGCGCGAGTTGCGGTTGTTGCGCGAGTTGCGCGAGTTGCGGTGTTGCGGGTGTTGCGCGAGTTGCGCGAGTTGCGCGAGTTGCGCTAGTTGCGGGTGTTGCGCGAGTTGCGAAAGTTGCGCGAGTTGCGCGAGTTGCGCGAGTTGCTCGTGTTGCGTTGGTTGCGCGAGTTGCGGGTGTTGCGCGAGTTGCGCGAGTTGCGCGAGTTGCGGGTGTTGCGCGAGTTGCGCGAGTTGCGGGGTTGCGCGAGTTGCGCGAGTTGCGGGTGTTGCGCGAGTTGCGGGTGTTGCGCGAGTAGCGGGTGTTGCGCGAGTTGCGGGTGTTGCGGGTGTTGCGCGAGTTGCGCGAGTTGCGCGAGTTGCGCGAGTTGCGCGTGTTGCGCGAGTTGCGCGAGTTGCGCGAGTTGCGGGTGTTGCGCGAGTTGCGCGAGTTGCGGGTGTTGCGCGAGTTGCGGGTGTAGCGCGAGTTGCGCGAGTTGCGGTCGAGTTGCGCGAGTTGCGCGAGTTGCGCGAGTTGCGCGAGTTGCGGGTGTTGCGCGAGTTGCGCGAGTTGCGGGTGTAGCGCGAGTTGCGCGAGTTGCGCGAGTTGCGCGAGTTGCGCGAGTTGCGCGAGTTGCGCGAGTTGCGCGAGTTGCGGGTGTTGCGCGAGTTGCGGGTGTAGCGCGAGTTGCGCGAGTTGCGCGAGTTGCGGGTGTAGCGCGAGTTGCGCGAGTTGCGGTGTTGCGCGAGTTGCGCGAGTTGCGGGTGTTGCGCGAGTTGCGGGTGTGCGCGAGTTGCGCGAGTTGCGGTGTTGCGCGAGTTGCGCGAGTTGCGGGTGTTGCGGGAGTTGCGCGAGTTGCGCGAGTTGCGCGAGTTGCGCGAGTTGCGGGTGTTGCGCGAGTTGCGAGAGTTGCGCGAGTTGCGCGAGTTGCGCGAGTTGCTCGTGTTGCGTTGGTTGCGCGAGTTGCGGGTGTTGCGCGAGTTGCGCGAGTTGCGCGAGTTGCGCGAGTTGCGCGAGTTGCGCGAGTTGCGCGAGTTGCGCGAGTTGCGGGTGTTGCGCGAGTTGCGCGAGTTGCGGGTGTAGCGCGAGTTGCGCGAGTTGCGTTGGTTGCACAAGTTGCGCGAGTTGCGGGTGTTGCACATGTTGCGCGAGTTGCGGGTGTTGCGGGTGTTGCGCGAGTTGCGCGAGTTGCGGGTGTTGCGCGAGTTGCGCGAGTTGCGCGAGTTGCGGGAGTTGCGCGAGTTGCGCGAGTTGCGCGAGTTGCGCGAGTTGCGCGAGTTGCGGGTGTTGCGCGAGTTGCGGGTGTTGCGCGAGTAGCGGGTGTTGCGCGAGTTGCGGGTGTTGCGGGTGTTGCGCGAGTTGCGCGAGTTGCGCGAGTTGCGCGAGTTGCGGGTGTTGCGCGAGTTGCGCGAGTTGCGCGAGTTGCGCGAGTTGCGGGTGTAGCGGGTGTGCGCGAGTTGCGCGAGTTGCGGGTGTTGCGCGAGTTGCGCGAGTTGCGCGAGTTGCGCGAGTTGCGGGGGTTGCGCGAGTTGCGCGAGTTGCGCGAGTTGCGCGAGTTGCGGGTGTTGCGCGAGTTGCGCGAGTTGCGCGTGTTGCGCGAGTTGCGCGAGTTGCGCGAGTTGCGGGTGTTGCGCGAGTTGCGGGTGTTGCGCGAGTTGCGCGAGTTGCGGGTGTTGCGCGAGTTGCGCGGTGTTGCGCGAGTTGCGGCGAGTTGCGCGAGTTGCGCGAGTTGCGCGAGTTGCGGGTGTTGCGCGAGTTGCGCGAGTTGCGGGTGTAGCGCGAGTTGCGCGAGTTGCGTGGTTGCGCAAGTTGCGCGAGTTGCGGGTGTTGCGCGAGTTGCGCGAGTTGCGCGAGTTGCGCGAGTTGCGCGAGTTGCGGGTTGCGCGAGTTGCGCGAGTTGCACGAGTTGCGCAAGTTGTGCGAGTTGCACGAGTTGCGCGAGTTGCGCGAGTTGCGGGTGTTGCGCGAGTTGCGCGAGTTGCGGGTGTTGCGCGAGTTGCGCGAGTGTAGCGCGAGTTGCGCGAGTTGCGCGAGTTGCGCGAGTTGCGCGAGTTGCGCGAGTTGCGCGAGTTGCGCGAGTTGCGCGAGTTGCGGGTTGCGCGAGTTGCGCGAGTTGCGCGAGTTGCGCGAGTTGCGCGAGTTGCGCGAGTTGCGCGAGTTGCGCGAGTTGCGGGTGTAGCGCGAGTTGCGGGTGTAGCGCGAGTTGCTGCGAGTTGCGGGTGTAGCGCGAGTTGCGCGAGTTGCGGGTGTTGCGCGAGTTGCGCGAGTTGCGGGTGTTGCGCGAGTTGCGCGAGTTGCGGTGTTGCGCGAGTTGCGCGAGTTGCGGGTGTTGCGCGAGTTGCGCGTGTTGCGCGAGTTGCGGGTTGCGCGAGTTGCGGGTGTTGCGCGAGTTGCGCGAGTTGCGCGAGTTGCGGGTGTTGCGCGAGTTGCGCGAGTTGCGGGTGTTGCGCGAGTTGCGGGTGTAGCGCGAGTTGCGCGAGTTGCGCGAGTTGCGCGAGTTGCGCGAGTTGCGGGTGTTGCGCGAGTTGCGCGAGTTGCGGGTGTTGCGCGAGTTGCGCGAGTTGCGCGAGTTGCGCAAGTTGTGCGAGTTGCGCGAGTTGCGCGAGTTGCGCGAGTTGCGGGTGTTGCGCGAGTTGCGGGTGTAGCGCGAGTTGCGGGTGTAGCGCGAGTTGCGCGAGTTGCGGGTGTAGCGCGAGTTGCGCGAGTTGCGGGTGTTGCGCGAGTTGCGCGAGTTGCGGGTGTTGCGCGAGTTGCGGGTGTAGCGCGAGTTGCGCGAGTTGCGGGTGTTGCGCGAGTTGCGCGAGTTGCGGGTGTTGCGGGTGTTGCGCGAGTTGCGCGAGTTGCGCGAGTTGCGCGTGTTGCGCGAGTTGCGCGAGTTGCGCGAGTTGCGCGAGTTGCGCGAGTTGCTCGTGTTGCGTTGGTTGCGCGAGTTGCGGGTGTTGCGCGAGTTGCGCGAGTTGCGCGAGTTGCGCGAGTTGCGCGAGTTGCGGGTTGCGCGAGTTGCGCGAGTTGCGCGAGTTGCGCGAGTTGCGGGAGTTGCGGGTGTTGCGCGAGTTGCGGGTGTAGCGCGAGTTGCGCGAGTTGCGTTGGTTGCACAAGTTGCGCGAGTTGCGGGTGTTGCACATGTTGCGCGAGATGCGGGTGTTGCGGGAGTTGCGCGAGTTGCGCGAGTTGCGCGAGTTGCGGGTGTTGCGCGAGTTGCGCGAGTTGCGCGAGTTGCGCGAGTTGCGGGTGTTGCGCGAGTTGCGCGAGTTGCGGTGTTGCGCGAGTTGCGGGTTGCGCGAGTTGCGCGAGTTGCGCGAGTTGCGCGAGTTGCGCGAGTTGCGCGAGTTGCGCGAGTTGCGCGTGTTGCGGGTGTTGCGCGAGTTGCGGAGTTGCGCGAGTTGCGCGAGTTGCGCGAGTTGCGCGAGTTGCGCGAGTTGCGGGTGTTGCGCGATGTTGCGCGAGTTGCGCGAGTTGCGCGAGTTGCGCGAGTTGCGGGAGTTGCGCGAGTTGCGGGTGTTGCGCGAGTTGCGCGAGTTGCGCGAGTTGCGCGAGTTGCGCGAGTTGCGCGAGTTGCGGGTGTTGCGCGAGTTGCGGGTGTTGCGCGAGTAGCGGGTGTTGCGCGAGTTGCGGGTGTTGCGGGTGTTGCGCGAGTTGCGCGAGTTGCGCGAGTTGCGCGAGTTGCGGGTGTTGCGCGAGTTGCGCGAGTTGCGCGAGTTGCGCGAGTTGCGGGTGTTGCGCGAGTTGCGCGAGTTGCGGGAGTTGCGCGAGTTGCGCGAGTTGCGCGAGTTGCGCGTGTTGCGGGGGTTGCGCGAGTTGCGCGAGTTGCGGGTGTTGCGCGAGTAGCGGGTGTTGCGCGAGTTGCGCGAGTTGCGCGAGTTGCGCGAGTTGCGCGAGTTGCGCGAGTTGCGCGAGTTGCGGGTGTTGCGCGAGTTGCGCGAGTTGCGGGTGTTGCGCGAGTTGCGGGTGTTGCGCGAGTAGCGGGTGTTGCGCGAGTTGCGGGTGTTGCGGGTGTTGCGCGAGTTGCGAGAGTTGCGCGAGTTGCGCGAGTTGCGGGTGTTGCGCGAGTTGCGCGAGTTGCGCGAGTTGCGGGTGTTGCGCGAGTTGCGCGAGTTGCGCGAGTTGCGCGAGTTGCGCGAGTTGCGCGAGTTGCGCGAGTTGCGGGTGTTGCGCGAGTTGCGCGAGTTGCGCGAGTTGCGCGAGTTGCGCGAGTTGCGGTGTTGCGCGAGTTGCGGGAGTTGCGGGTGTAGCGCGAGTTGCGGGTGTTGCGCGAGTTGCGCGAGTTGCGGGTGTAGCGCGAGTTGCGCGAGTTGCGGGTGTTGCGCGAGTTGCGCGAGTTGCGGGTGTAGCGCGAGTTGCGCGAGTTGCGGTTGTTGCGCGAGTTGCGCGAGTTGCGGGTGTTGCGGGTGTTGCGCGAGTTGCGCGAGTTGCGCGAGTTGCGCTAGTTGCGGGTGTTGCGCGAGTTGCGAAAATTGCGCGAGTTGCGCGAGTTGCGCGAGTTGCTCGTGTTGCGTTGGTTGCGCGAGTTGCGGGTGTTGCGCGAGTTGCGCGAGTTGCGCGAGTTGCGGGTGTTGCGCGAGTTGCGGGTGTTGCGCGAGTTGCGCGAGTTGCGGGTGTTGCGCGAGTTGCGGGTGTTGCGCGAGTTGCGGGTGTTGCGCGAGTTGCGGGTGTTGCGGGTGTTGCGCGAGTTGCGCGAGTTGCGCGAGTTGCGCGAGTTGCGGGTGTTGCGCGAGTTGCGCGAGTTGCGCGAGTTGCGGGTGTTGCGCGAGTTGCGGGTGTAGCGCGAGTTGCGCGAGTTGCGCGAGTTGCGCGAGTTGCGCGAGTTGCGCGAGTTGCGCGAGTTGCGGGTGTAGCGCGAGTTGCGCGAGTTGCGCGAGTTGCGCGAGTTGCGCGAGTTGCACGAGTTGCGCGAGTTGCGCGAGTTGCGGGTGTTGCGCGAGTTGCGGGTGTAGCGCGAGTTGCGGGTGTAGCGCGAGTTGTGCGAGTTGCGGGTGTAGCGCGAGTTGCGCGAGTTGCGGGTTGCGCGAGTTGCGCGAGTTGCGGGTGTTGCGCGAGTTGCGGGTGTAGCGCGAGTTGCGGTTGTTGCGCGAGTTGCGCGAGTTGCGGGTGTTGCGGGTGTTGCGCGAGTTGCGCGAGTTGCGCGAGTTGCGCTAGTTGCGGGTGTTGCGCGAGTTGCGAAAATTGCGCGAGTTGCGCGAGTTGCGGGTTGCCGTGTTGCGTTGGTTGCGCGAGTTGCGGGTGTTGCGCGAGTTGAGCGAGTTGCGCGAGTTGCGGGTGTTGCGCGAGTTGCGGGTGTTGCGCGAGTTGCGCGAGTTGCGGGTGTTGCGCGAGTTGCGGGTGTTGCGCGAGTAGCGGGTGTTGCGCGAGTTGCGGGTGTTGCGGGTGTTGCGCGAGTTGCGAGAGTTGCGCGAGTTGCGCGAGTTGCGGGTGTTGCGCGAGTTGCGCGAGTTGCGCGAGTTGCGCGAGTTGCGGAGTTGCGCGAGTTGCGCGAGTTGCGGGTGTTGCGCGAGTTGCGCGAGTTGCGCGAGTTGCGCGAGTTGCGCGAGTTGCGCGAGTTGCGCGAGTTGCGCGAGTTGCGGGTGTTGCGCGAGTTGCGCGAGTTGCGGGTGTAGCGCGAGTTGCGCGAGTTGCGCGAGTTGCGCAAGTTGTGCGAGTTGCACGAGTTGCGCGAGTTGCGCGAGTTGCGGGTGTTGCGCGAGTTGCGCGAGTTGCGCGAGTTGCGGGTGTTGCGCGAGTTGCGGGTGTTGCGGGTGTTGCGCGAGTTGCGCGAGTTGCGCGAGTTGCGGGTGTTGCGCGAGTTGCGCGAGTTGCGCGAGTTGCGGGTGTTGCGCGAGTTGCGCGAGTTGCGGGTGTTGCGCGAGTTGCGGGTGTAGCGCGAGTTGCGCGAGTTGCGCGAGTTGCGCGAGTTGCGCGAGTTGCGCGAGTTGCGCGAGTTGCGGGTGTTGCGCGAGTTGCGCGAGTTGCGGGAGTTGCGCGAGTTGCGCGAGTTGCGCGAGTTGCGCGAGTTGCGCGAGTTGCGCGAGTTGCGCGAGTTGCGCGAGTTGCGGGAGTTGCGCGAGTTGCGCGAGTTGCGCGAGTTGCGCGAGTTGCGGGTGTAGCGCGAGTTGCGCGAGTTGCGGGTGTTGCGCGAGTTGCGCGAGTTGCGCGAGTTGCGCGAGTTGCGGGGTTGCGCGAGTTGCGCGAGTTGCGGGTGTTGCGCGAGTTGCGGGTGTTGCGCGAGTTGCGCGAGTTGCGCGAGTTGCGCGAGTTGCGCGAGTTGCGCGAGTTGCGCGAGTTGCGGTGTTGCGCGAGTTGCGGGTGTTGCGCGAGTTGCGCGAGTTGCGCGAGTTGCGCGAGTTGCGGGTGTTGCGCGAGTTGCGGGTGTTGCGCGAGTTGCGCGAGTTGCGGGAGTTGCGCGAGTTGCGGGTGTTGCGCGAGTTGCGGGAGTTGCGCGAGTTGCGGGTGTTGCGGGTGTTGCGCGAGTTGCGCGAGTTGCGCGAGTTGCGCGAGTTGCGCGTGTTGCGCGAGTTGCGCGAGTTGCGCGAGTTGCGGATGTTGCGCGAGTTGCGGGTGTTGCGCGAGTTGCGCGAGTTGCGCGAGTTGCGCGAGTTGCGCGAGTTGCGCGAGTTGCGCGAGTTGCGGGTGTTGCGCGAGTTGCGGGTGTAGCGCGAGTTGCGCGAGTTGCGCGAGTTGCGCGAGTTGCGCGAGTTGCGCGAGTTGCGCGAGTTGCGCGAGTTGCGGGTGTTGCGCGAGTTGCGCGAGTTGCGCGAGTTGCGCGAGTTGCGCGTGTTGCGCGAGTTGCGGGTGTTGCGCGAGTTGCGCGAGTTGCGCGAGTTGCGCGAGTTGCGCGAGTTGCGCGAGTTGCGCGAGTTGCGGGTGTTGCGCGAGTTGCGCGAGTTGCGGGTGTTGCGCGAGTTGCGGGTGTTGCGGTGTAGCGCGAGTTGCGGGTGTAGCGCGAGTTGTGCGAGTTGCGGGTTGCGGGTTGCGCGAGTTGCGCGAGTTGCGGTGTTGCGCGAGTTGCGCGAGTTGCGGGTGTTGCGCGAGTTGCGCGAGTTGCGCGATGTTGCGCGAGTTGCGCGAGTTGCGGGTGTTGCGGGTGTTGCGCGAGTTGCGCGAGTTGCGCGAGTTGCGCTAGTTGCGGGTGTTGCGCGAGTTGCGAAAGTTGCGCGAGTTGCGCGAGTTGCGCGAGTTGCTCGTGTTGCGTTGGTTGCGCGAGTTGCGGGTGTTGCGCGAGTTGCGCGAGTTGCGCGAGTTGCGGGTGTTGCGCGAGTTGCGGGTGTTGCGCGAGTTGCGGGTGTTGCGCGAGTTGCGGGTGTTGCGGGTGTTGCGCGAGTTGCGCGAGTTGCGCGAGTTGCGCGAGTTGCGGGTGTTGCGCGAGTTGCGCGAGTTGCGCGAGTTGCGGGTGTTGCGCGAGTTGCGGGTGTAGCGCGAGTTGCGCGAGTTGCGCGAGTTGCGCGAGTTGCGCGAGTTGCGCGAGTTGCGCGAGTTGCGGGTGTTGCGCGAGTTGCGCGAGTTGCGGGTGTAGCGCGAGTTGCGCGAGTTGCGCGAGTTGCGCAAGTTGCGCGAGTTGCACGAGTTGCGCGAGTTGCGCGAGTTGCGGGTGTTGCGCGAGTTGCGGGTGTTGCGCGAGTTGCGGGTGTAGCGCGAGTTGCGCGAGTTGCGGGTGTTGCGCGAGTTGCGGTTGTTGCGCGAGTTGCGCGAGTTGCGGGTGTTGCGCGAGTTGCGGGTGTAGCGCGAGTTGCGGTTGTTGCGCGAGTTGCGCGAGTTGCGGGTGTTGCGCGAGTTGCGCGAGTTGCGCGAGTTGCGCGAGTTGCGCGAGTTGCGGGTGTTGCGCGAGTTGCGAAAGTTGCGCGAGTTGCGCGAGTTGCTGCGTGTTGCGTTGGTTGCGCGAGTTGCGGGTGTTGCGCGAGTTGCGCGAGTTGCGCGAGTTGCGGGTGTTGCGCGAGTTGCGGGTGTTGCGCGAGTTGCGCGAGTTGCGGGTGTTGCGCGAGTTGCGGGTGTTGCGCGAGTAGCGGGTGTTGCGCGAGTTGCGGGTGTTGCGGGTGTTGCGCGAGTTGCGCGAGTTGCGCGAGTTGCGCGAGTTGCGGGTGTTGCGCGAGTTGCGCGAGTTGCGCGAGTTGCGGGTGTTGCGCGAGTTGCGCGAGTTGCGGGTGTTGCGCGAGTTGCGGGTGTAGCGCGAGTTGCGCGAGTTGCGCGAGTTGCGCGAGTTGCGCGAGTTGCGCGAGTTGCGCGAGTTGCGGGTGTTGCGCGAGTTGCGCGAGTTGCGCGAGTTGCGCGAGTTGCGCGAGTTGCGCGAGTTGCGCGAGTTGCGCGAGTTGCGCGAGTTGCGCGAGTTGCGCGAGTTGCGGGTGTTGCGCGAGTTGCGGGAGTTGCGCGAGTTGCGCGAGTTGCGCGAGTTGCGCGTGTTGCGCGAGTTGCGCGAGTTGCGCGAGTTGCGGGTGTTGCGCGAGTTGCGCGAGTTGCGCGAGTTGCGGGTGTTGCGCGAGTTGCGCGAGTTGCGGGTGTTGCGCGAGTTGCGGGTTGCGCGAGTTGCGCGAGTTGCGCGAGTTGCGCGAGTTGCGCGAGTTGCGCGAGTTGCGCGAGTTGCGCGAGTTGCGGGTGTTGCGCGAGTTGCGCGAGTTGCGCGAGTTGCGCGAGTTGCGCGAGTTGCGCGAGTTGCGCGAGTTGCGCGAGTTGCGCGAGTTGCGCGAGTTGCGCGAGTTGCGCGAGTTGCGCGAGTTGCGCGAGTTGCGCGAGTTGCGCGAGTTGCGCGAGTTGCGCGAGTTGCGCGAGTTGCGCGAGTTGCGCGAGTTGCGGGTGTTGCGCGAGTTGCGGGTGTTGCGCGAGTTGCGCGAGTTGCGCGAGTTGCGCGAGTTGCGCGAGTTGCGCGAGTTGCGCGAGTTGCGCGAGTTGCGGGTGTTGCGCGAGTTGCGGGTGTGCGCGAGTTGCGGGTGTTGCGCGAGTTGCGCGAGTTGCGCGAGTTGCGCGAGTTGCGCGAGTTGCGGTTGTTGCGCGAGTTGCGCGAGTTGCGCGTGTTGCGCGAGTTGCGGGTGTGCGCGAGTTGCGCGAGTTGCGCGAGTTGCGCGAGTTGCGCGAGTTGCGCGAGTTGCGGGTGTTGCGCGAGTTGCGCGAGTTGCGGGTGTAGCGCGAGTTGCGCGAGTTGCGCGAGTTGCGCGAGTTGCGCGAGTTGCGCGAGTTGCGCGAGTTGCGCGAGTTGCGGGTGTTGCGCGAGTTGCGGGTGTAGCGCGAGTTGCGGGTGTAGCGCGAGTTGCGCGAGTTGCGGGTGTAGCGCGAGTTGCGCGAGTTGCGGGTGTTGCGCGAGTTGCGCGAGTTGCGGGTGTTGCGCGAGTTGCGGGTGTAGCGCGAGTTGCGCGAGTTGCGGGTTGCGCGAGTTGCGCGAGTTGCGGGTGTTGCGCGAGTTGCGCGAGTTGCGCGAGTTGCGCGAGTTGCGCGAGTTGCGGGTGTTGCGCGAGTTGCGAAAGTTGCGCGAGTTGCGCGAGTTGCGCGAGTTGCGCGGTTGCGCGAGTTGCGCGAGTTGCGGGAGTTGCGCGAGTTGCGCGAGTTGCGCGAGTTGCGGGTGTTGCGCGAGTTGCGGGTGTTGCGCGAGTTGCGCGAGTTGCGGGTGTTGCGCGAGTTGCGGGTGTTGCGCGAGTTGCGGGTGTTGCGCGAGTTGCGGGTGTTGCGGGTGTTGCGCGAGTTGCGCGAGTTGCGCGAGTTGCGCGAGTTGCGGGTGTTGCGCGAGTTGCGCGAGTTGCGCGAGTTGCGGGTGTTGCGCGAGTTGCGCGAGTTGCGGGTGTTGCGCGAGTTGCGGGTGTTGCGCGAGTTGCGCGAGTTGCGCGAGTTGCGCGAGTTGCGCGAGTTGCGCGAGTTGCGCGAGTTGCGGGTGTTGCGCGAGTTGCGCGAGTTGCGGGTGTAGCGCGAGTTGCGCGAGTTGCGGGAGTTGCGCGAGTTGCGCGAGTTGCGCGAGTTGCGCGAGTTGCGCGAGTTGCGGGTGTTGCGCGAGTTGCGGGAGTTGCGCTAGTTGCGCGAGTTGCGCGAGTTGCGCGAGTTGCGGGTGTTGCGCGAGTTGCGCGAGTTGCGCGAGTTGCGGGTGTTGCGCGAGTTGCGCGAGTTGCGCGAGTTGCGCGTGTTGCGCGAGTTGCGCGAGTTGCGGGTGTTGCGCGAGTTGCGGGTGTAGCGCGAGTTGCGCGAGTTGCGCGAGTTGCGCGAGTTGCGCGAGTTGCGCGAGTTGCGCGAGTTGCGCGAGTTGCGGGTGTTGCGCGAGTTGCGCGAGTTGCGGGTGTTGCGGGAGTTGCGCGAGTTGCGCGAGTTGCGCGAGTTGCGCGAGTTGCGCGGTTGCGCGAGTTGCGCGAGTTGCGCGAGTTGCGCGAGTTGCGCGAGTTGCGCGAGTTGCGCGAGTTGCGGGAGTTGCGCGAGTTGCGCGAGTTGCGCGAGTTGCGCGAGTTGCGGGTGTTGCGCGAGTTGCGGGTGTAGCGCGAGTTGCGCGAGTTGCGCGAGTTGCGGGAGTTGCGCGAGTTGCGCGAGTTGCGCGAGTTGCGCGAGTTGCGGGTGTTGCGCGAGTTGCGGGTGTTGCGCGAGTTGCGGGTGTAGCGCGAGTTGCGCGAGTTGCGGGTGTGCGCGAGTTGCGCGAGTTGCGCGAGTTGCGCGAGTTGCGGGTTGCGCGAGTTGCGCGAGTTGCGGGTGTTGCGCGAGTTGCGGGTGTGCGCGAGTTGCGGTGTTGCGCGAGTTGCGCGAGTTGCGGGTGTTGCGCGAGTTGCGCGAGTTGCGCGAGTTGCGCGAGTTGCGGGTGTTGCGCGAGTTGCGGGTGTTGCGCGAGTTGCGCGAGTTGCGGGTGTTGCGCGAGTTGCGCGAGTTGCGCGAGTTGCGCGAGTTGCGGGTGTTGCGCGAGTTGCGGGTGTTGCGCGAGTTGCGCGAGTTGCGGGTGTTGCGCGAGTTGCGCGAGTTGCGCGAGTTGCGCGAGTTGCGCGAGTTGCGCGAGTTGCGCGAGTTGCGCGAGTTGCGCGAGTTGCGGGAGTTGCGCGAGTTGCGCGAGTTGCGCGAGTTGCGGGTGTTGCGCGAGTTGCGCGAGTTGCGGGTGTAGCGCGAGTTGCGCGAGTTGCGCGAGTTGCGCGAGTTGCGCGAGTTGCGCGAGTTGCGCGAGTTGCGCGAGTTGCGGGTGTTGCGCGAGTTGCGGGTGTAGCGCGAGTTGCGGGTGTTGCGCGAGTTGCGCGAGTTGCGGGTGTGCGCGAGTTGCGCGAGTTGCGCGAGTTGCGCGAGTTGCGCGAGTTGCGGGTGTAGCGCGAGTTGCGGTGTTGCGCGAGTTGCGCGAGTTGCGGGTGTTGCGCGAGTTGCGCGAGTTGCGCGAGTTGCGCGAGTTGCGCGAGTTGCGCGAGTTGCGCGAGTTGCGCGAGTTGCGCGAGTTGCGCGAGTTGCGCGAGTTGCGCGAGTTGCGCGAGTTGCGCGAGTTGCGCGAGTTGCGCGAGTTGCGCGAGTTGCGCGAGTTGCGCGAGTTGCGCGAGTTGCGCGAGTTGCGCGAGTTGCGGAGTTGCGCGAGTTGCGGGTGTTGCGCGAGTTGCGGGTTGCGCGAGTTGCGCGAGTTGCGCGAGTTGCGCGAGTTGCGCGAGTTGCGCGAGTTGCGCGAGTTGCGGGTGTTGCGCGAGTTGCGGGTGTAGCGCGAGTTGCGGGTGTAGCGCGAGTTGCGCGAGTTGCGGGTGTAGCGCGAGTTGCGCGAGTTGCGGTTGTTGCGCGAGTTGCGCGAGTTGCGGGTGTTGCGCGAGTTGCGGGTGTAGCGCGAGTTGCGGGTGTTGCGCGAGTTGCGCGAGTTGCGGGTGTTGCGCGAGTTGCGCGAGTTGCGCGAGTTGCGCGAGTTGCGGGTGTTGCGCGAGTTGCGGGTGTTGCGCGAGTTGCGGGTGTTGCGCGAGTTGCGCGAGTTGCGCGTGTTGCGCGAGTTGCGCGAGTTGCGCGAGTTGCGCGAGTTGCGGGTGTTGCGCGAGTTGCGGGTGTAGCGCGAGTTGCGCGAGTTGCGGAGTTGCGCGAGTTGCGCGAGTTGCGCGAGTGTTGCGCGAGTTGCGGGTGTTGCGCGAGTTGCGCGAGTTGCGCGAGTTGCGCGAGTTGCGCGAGTTGCGCGAGTTGCGCGAGTTGCGCGAGTTGCGCGAGTTGCGCGAGTTGCGGGTGTAGCGCGAGTTGCGCGAGTTGCGCGAGTTGCGCGAGTTGCGCGAGTTGCGCGAGTTGCGCGAGTTGCGCGAGTTGCGGGTGTTGCGCGAGTTGCGGGTGTAGCGCGAGTTGCGGGTGTAGCGCGAGTTGCGCGAGTTGCGGGTGTAGCGCGAGTTGCGCGAGTTGCGCGTGTTGCGCGAGTTGCGCGAGTTGCGGGTGTTGCGCGAGTTGCGGGTGTAGCGCGAGTTGCGGTTGTTGCGCGAGTTGCGCGAGTTGCGGGTGTTGCGGGTGTTGCGCGAGTTGCGCGAGTTGCGCGAGTTGCGCGAGTTGCGGGTGTTGCGCGAGTTGCGAGAGTTGCGCGAGTTGCGCGAGTTGCGCGAGTTGCGCGTGTTGCGTTGGTTGCGCGAGTTGCGGGAGTTGCGCGAGTTGCGCGAGTTGCGCGAGTTGCGGGTGTTGCGCGAGTTGCGGGTGTTGCGCGAGTTGCGCGAGTTGCGGGTGTTGCGCGAGTTGCGCGAGTTGCGGGAGTTGCGCGAGTTGCGCGAGTTGCGGGTGTTGCGGGTGTTGCGCGAGTTGCGCGAGTTGCGCGAGTTGCGGGTGTTGCGCGAGTTGCGCGAGTTGCGCGAGTTGCGGGTGTTGCGCGAGTTGCGCGAGTTGCGCGAGTTGCGCGAGTTGCGCGAGTTGCGCGAGTTGCGCGAGTTGCGCGAGTTGCGCGAGTTGCGCGAGTTGCGCGAGTTGCGCGAGTTGCGCGAGTTGCGGGTGTTGCGCGAGTTGCGCGAGTTGCGCGAGTTGCGCGAGTTGCGCGAGTTGCGCGAGTTGCGCGAGTTGCGCGAGTTGCGGGTGTTGCGCGAGTTGCGCGAGTTGCGGGTGTTGCGGGTGTTGCGCGAGTTGCGCGAGTTGCGCGAGTTGCGCGAGTTGCGGGTGTTGCGCGAGTTGCGCGAGTTGCGCGTGTTGCGCGAGTTGCGCGAGTTGCGGGTGTTGCGCGAGTTGCGCGAGTTGCGCGAGTTGCGCGAGTTGCGCGAGTTGCGCGAGTTGCGCGAGTTGCGCGAGTTGCGCGAGTTGCGCGAGTTGCGGGTGTTGCGCGAGTTGCGCGAGTTGCGCGAGTTGCGCGAGTTGCGCGAGTTGCGCGAGTTGCGCGAGTTGCGCGAGTTGCGGGTGTTGCGCGAGTTGCGCGAGTTGCGGATGTTGCGCGAGTTGCGGGTGTAGCGCGAGTTGCGGGTGTAGCGCGAGTTGCGCGAGTTGCGGTTGTTGCGCGAGTTGCGCGAGTTGCGGGTGTTGCGCGAGTTGCGGGTGTAGCGCGAGTTGCGGTTGTTGCGCGAGTTGCGCGAGTTGCGGATGTTGCGGGTGTTGCGCGAGTTGCGCGAGTTGCGCGAGTTGCGCGAGTTGCGGGTGTTGCGCGAGTTGCGAAAGTTGCGCGAGTTGCGCGAGTTGCGCGAGTTGCTCGTGTTGCGTTGGTTGCGCGAGTTGCGGGTGTTGCGCGAGTTGCGCGAGTTGCGCGAGTTGCGGGAGTTGCGCGAGTTGCGCGAGTTGCGCGAGTTGCGGGTGTTGCGCGAGTTGCGGGTGTTGCGCGAGTTGCGGGTGTTGCGCGAGTTGCGGGTGTTGCGCGAGTTGCGGGTGTTGCGCGAGTTGCGGGTGTTGCGCGAGTTGCGCGAGTTGCGGGTGTTGCGCGAGTTGCGGGTGTTGCGCGAGTTGCGGGTGTTGCGCGAGTTGCGGGTGTTGCGGGTGTTGCGCGAGTTGCGCGAGTTGCGCGAGTTGCGCGAGTTGCGGGTGTTGCGCGAGTTGCGCGAGTTGCGCGAGTTGCGGGTGTTGCGCGAGTTGCGGGTGTAGCGCGAGTTGCGCGAGTTGCGCGAGTTGCGCGAGTTGCGCGAGTTGCGCGAGTTGCGCGAGTTGCGCGAGTTGCGGGTGTTGCGCGAGTTGCGCGAGTTGCGGGTGTAGCGCGAGTTGCGCGAGTTGCGCGAGTTGCGCGAGTTGCGCGAGTTGCGCGAGTTGCGCGAGTTGCGCGAGTTGCGGGTGTTGCGCGAGTTGCGGGTGTAGCGCGAGTTGCGGGTGTAGCGCGAGTTGCGCGAGTTGCGGGTGTAGCGCGAGTTGCGCGAGTTGCGGTGTTGCGCGAGTTGCGCGAGTTGCGGGTGTTGCGCGAGTTGCGCGAGTTGCGCGAGTTGCGCGAGTTGCGCGAGTTGCGGGTGTTGCGCGAGTTGCGAAAGTTGCGCGAGTTGCGCGAGTTGCGCGAGTTGCTCGTGTTGCGTTGGTTGCGCGAGTTGCGGGTGTTGCGCGAGTTGCGCGAGTTGCGCGAGTTGCGGGTGTTGCGCGAGTTGCGGGTGTTGCGCGAGTTGCGCGAGTTGCGGGTGTTGCGCGAGTTGCGGGTGTTGCGCGAGTTGCGGGTGTTGCGCGAGTTGCGGGTGTTGCGGGTGTTGCGCGAGTTGCGCGAGTTGCGCGAGTTGCGCGAGTTGCGGGTGTTGCGCGAGTTGCGCGAGTTGCGCGAGTTGCGGGTGTTGCGCGAGTTGCGCGAGTTGCGGGAGTTGCGCGAGTTGCGGAGTTGCGGAGTTGCGCGAGTTGCGCGAGTTGCGGGTGTAGCGCGAGTTGCGCGAGTTGCGCGAGTTGCGCAAGTTGCGCGAGTTGCACGAGTTGCGCGAGTTGCGCGAGTTGCGGGTGTTGCGCGAGTTGCGGGTGTAGCGCGAGTTGCGGGTGTAGCGCGAGTTGCGCGAGTTGCGGGTGTAGCGCGAGTTGCGCGAGTTGCGGTTGTTGCGCGAGTTGCGCGAGTTGCGCGAGTTGCGGGTGTAGCGCGAGTTGCGGTTGTTGCGCGAGTTGCGCGAGTTGCGGGTGTTGCGGGTGTTGCGCGAGTTGCGCGAGTTGCGCGAGTTGCGCTAGTTGCGGGTGTTGCGCGAGTTGCGAAAGTTGCGCGAGTTGCGCGAGTTGCGCGAGTTGCTCGTGTTGCGTTGGTTGCGCGAGTTGCGGGTGTTGCGCGAGTTGCGCGAGTTGCGCGAGTTGCGCGAGTTGCGGGTTGCGCGAGTTGCGCGAGTTGCGGGTGTTGCGCGAGTTGCGGGTGTTGCGCGAGTAGCGGGTGTTGCGCGAGTTGCGGGTGTTGCGGGTGTTGCGCGAGTTGCGCGAGTTGCGCGAGTTGCGCGAGTTGCGGGTGTTGCGCGAGTTGCGCGAGTTGCGCGAGTTGCGCGAGTTGCGGGTGTTGCGCGAGTTGCGGGTGTAGCGCGAGTTGCGCGAGTTGCGCGAGTTGCGCGAGTTGCGCGAGTTGCGCGAGTTGCGCGAGTTGCGCGAGTTGCGGGTGTTGCGCGAGTTGCGCGAGTTGCGGGTGTAGCGCGAGTTGCGCGAGTTGCGCGAGTTGCGCAAGTTGTGCGAGTTGCACGAGTTGCGCGAGTTGCGCGAGTTGCGCGAGTTGCTCGTGTTGCGTTGGTTGCGCGAGTTGCGGGTGTTGCGCGAGTTGAGCGAGTTGCGCGAGTTGCGGGTGTTGCGCGAGTTGCGGGTGTTGCGCGAGTTGCGCGAGTTGCGGGTGTTGCGCGAGTTGCGGGTGTTGCGCGAGTAGCGGGTGTTGCGCGAGTTGCGGGTGTTGCGGGTGTTGCGCGAGTTGCGAGAGTTGCGCGAGTTGCGCGAGTTGCGGGTGTTGCGCGAGTTGCGCGAGTTGCGCGAGTTGCGGGTGTTGCGCGAGTTGCGCGAGTTGCGGGTGTTGCGCGAGTTGCGCGAGTTGCGCGAGTTGCGCGAGTTGCGCGAGTTGCGCGAGTTGCGCGAGTTGCGCGAGTTGCGGGTGTTGCGCGAGTTGCGCGAGTTGCGGGTGTAGCGCGAGTTGCGCGAGTTGCGCGAGTTGCGCGAGTTGCGCGAGTTGCGCGAGTTGCGCGAGTTGCGCGAGTTGCGGGTGTTGCGCGAGTTGCGGGTGTAGCGCGAGTTGCGGGTGTAGCGCGAGTTGTGCGAGTTGCGGGTGTAGCGCGAGTTGCGCGAGTTGCGGTTGTTGCGCGAGTTGCGCGAGTTGCGGGTGTTGCGCGAGTTGCGGGTGTAGCGCGAGTTGCGCGAGTTGCGGTTGTTGCGCGAGTTGCGCGAGTGTTGCGGGTGTTGCGCGAGTTGCGCGAGTTGCGCGAGTTGCGCTAGTTGCGGGTGTTGCGCGAGTTGCGAAAGTTGCGCGTGTTGCGCGAGTTGCTCGTGTTGCGTTGGTTGCGCGAGTTGCGGGTGTTGCGCGAGTTGCGCGAGTTGCGCGAGTTGCGCGAGTTGCGCGAGTTGCGCGAGTTGCGCGAGTTGCGGGTGTTGCGGGTGTAGCGCGAGTTGCGGGTGTAGCGCGAGTTGCGCGAGTTGCGTTGGTTGCACAAGTTGCGCGAGTTGCGGGTGTTGCACATGTTGCGCGAGATGCGGGTGTTGCGGGTGTTGCGCGAGTTGCGCGAGTTGCGCGAGTTGCGGGTGTTGCGCGAGTTGCGGGTGTTGCGCGAGTTGCGCGAGTTGCGGGTGTTGCGCGAGTTGCGGGTGTAGCGCGTGTTGCGCGAGTTGCGGTTGTTGCGCGAGTTGCGCGAGTTGCGCGAGTTGCGGGTGTTGCGGGTGTTGCGCGAGTTGCGCGAGTTGCGGGTGTTGCGCGAGTTGCGGGTGTTGCGCGAGTTGCGCGAGTTGCGGGTGTTGCGGGTGTTGCGCGAGTTGCGAAAGTTGCGCGAGTTGCGCGAGTTGCGCGAGTTGCTCGTGTTGCGTTGGTTGCGCGAGTTGCGGGTGTTGCGCGAGTTGCGCGAGTTGCGCGAGTTGCGCGAGTTGCGGGTGTTGCGCGAGTTGCGCGAGTTGCGGGTGTTGCACAAGTTGCGCAAGTTGTGCGAGTTGCTCGTGTTGCGTTGGTTGCACAAGTTGCGCGAGTTGCGGGTGTTGCGCATGTTGCGCGAGTTGCGGGTGTTGCGCGAGTTGCGCGAGTTGCGGGGTTGCGGGTGTTGCGCGAGTTGCGCGAGTTGCGCGAGTTGCGCGAGTTGCGCGAGTTGCGCGAGTTGCGCGAGTTGCGGGTGTTGCGCGAGTTGCGCGAGTAGCGCGAGTTGCGGATGTTGCGCGAGTTGCGGGTGTAGCGCGAGTTGCGCGAGTTGCGCGAGTTGCGCGAGTTGCGCGAGTTGCGCGAGTTGCGCGAGTTGCGGGTGTTGCGCGAGTTGCGGGTGTAGCGCGAGTTGCGCGAGTTGCGCGAGTTGCGCAAGTTGCGCGAGTTGCACGAGTTGCGCGAGTTGCGCGAGTTGCGGGTGTTGCGCGAGTTGCGCGAGTTGCGGGTGTTGCGCGAGTTGCGGGTGTAGCGCGAGTTGCGCGAGTTGCGCGAGTTGCGCGAGTTGCGCGAGTTGCGGGTTGCGCGAGTTGCGCGAGTTGCGGTGTTGCGCGAGTTGCGCGAGTTGCGGGTGTTGCGCGAGTTGCGCGAGTTGCGCGAGTTGCGCGAGTTGCGGGTGTTGCGCGAGTTGCGCGAGTTGCGGGTGTTGCGCGAGTTGCGCGAGTTGCGCGAGTTGCGGGTGTTGCGCGAGTTGCGAAAGTTGCGCGAGTTGCGCGAGTTGCGCGAGTTGCTCGTGTTGCGTTGGTTGCGCGAGTTGCGCGAGTTGCGGGAGTTGCGGGTGTTGCGCGAGTTGCGCGAGTTGCGCGAGTTGCGCGAGTTGCGCGAGTTGCGCGAGTTGCGGGTGTTGCGCGAGTTGCGCGAGTTGCGCGAGTTGCGCGAGTTGCGGGTGTGCGCGAGTTGCGCGAGTTGCGCGAGTTGCGCGAGTTGCGGGTGTTGCGCGAGTTGCGCGAGTTGCGCGAGTTGCGCGAGTTGCGGGTGTTGCGCGAGTTGCGCGAGTTGCGCGAGTTGCGCGAGTTGCGGGTGTTGCGCGAGTTGCGGGTGTTGCGCGAGTTGCGCGAGTTGCGCGAGTTGCGCGAGTTGCGCGAGTTGCGCGAGTTGCGCGAGTTGCGGGTGTTGCGCGAGTTGCGGGTGTTGCGCGAGTTGCGCGAGTTGCGGGTGTTGCGCGAGTTGCGGGTGTTGCGCGAGTTGCGGGTGTTGCGCGAGTTGCGGGTGTTGCGGGTGTTGCGCGAGTTGCGCGAGTTGCGCGAGTTGCGCGAGTTGCGCGAGTTGCGGGTGTTGCGCGAGTTGCGGGTGTTGCGCGAGTTGCGCGAGTTGCGCGAGTTGCGCGAGTTGCGCGAGTTGCGCGAGTTGCGCGAGTTGCGGGTGTTGCGCGAGTTGCGGGTGTGCGCGAGTTGCGGGTGTAGCGCGAGTTGTGCGAGTTGCGGGTGTAGCGCGAGTTGCGCGAGTTGCGGTTGTTGCGCGAGTTGCGCGAGTTGCGGGTGTTGCGCGAGTTGCGGGTGTAGCGCGAGTTGCGCGAGTTGCGGTGTTGCGCGAGTTGCGCGAGTTGCGGGTGTTGCGGGAGTTGCGCGAGTTGCGCGAGTTGCGCGAGTTGCGCGAGTTGCGGGTGTTGCGCGAGTTGCGAGAGTTGCGCGAGTTGCGCGAGTTGCTCGTGTTGCGTTGGTTGCGCGAGTTGCGGGTGTTGCGCGAGTTGCGCGAGTTGCGCGAGTTGCGCGAGTTGCGCGAGTTGCGCGAGTTGCGCGAGTTGCGGGTGTTGCGCGAGTGTGCGCGAGTTGCGGGTGTAGCGCGAGTTGCGCGAGTTGCGTTGGTTGCACAAGTTGCGCGAGTTGCGGGTGTTGCACATGTTGCGCGAGATGCGGGTGTTGCGGGTGTTGCGCGAGTTGCGCGAGTTGCGCGAGTTGCGGGTGTTGCGCGAGTTGCGGGTGTTGCGCGAGTTGCGCGAGTTGCGGGTGTTGCGCGAGTTGCGGGTGTGCGCGAGTTGCGCGAGTTGCGGGTGTTGCGCGAGTTGCGCGAGTTGCGCGAGTTGCGCGAGTTGCGGGTGTTGCGCGAGTTGCGCGAGTTGCGGGTGTTGCGCGAGTTGCGGGTGTTGCGCGAGTTGCGCGAGTTGCGGGTGTTGCGGGTGTTGCGCGAGTTGCGAAAGTTGCGCGAGTTGCGCGAGTTGCGCGAGTTGCTCGTGTTGCGTTGGTTGCGCGAGTTGCGGGTGTTGCGCGAGTTGCGCGAGTTGCGCGAGTTGCGCGAGTTGCGGGTGTTGCGCGAGTTGCGCGAGTTGCGGGTGTTGCGCGAGTTGCGCAAGTTGTGCGAGTTGCGCGTGTTGCGTTGGTTGCACAAGTTGCGCGAGTTGCGGGTGTTGCGCATGTTGCGCGAGTTGCGGGTGTTGCGCGAGTTGCGCGAGTTGCGGGTGTTGCGCGAGTTGCGCGAGTTGCGCGAGTTGCGGGTGTTGCGCGAGTTGCGCGAGTTGCGCGAGTTGCGCGTGTTGCGCGAGTTGCGCGAGTTGCGCGAGTTGCGCGAGTTGCGCGAGTTGCGGGTGTTGCGCGAGTTGCGCGAGTTGCGCGAGTTGCGCGAGTTGCGCGAGTTGCGCGAGTTGCGCGAGTTGCGGGTGTTGCGCGAGTTGCGGGTGTTGCGCGAGTTGCGCGAGTTGCGCGAGTTGCGCGAGTTGCGCGAGTTGCGCGAGTTGCGCGAGTTGCGCGAGTTGCGGGTGTTGCGCGAGTTGCGCGAGTTGCGGGTGTTGCGCGAGTTGCGGGTGTAGCGCGAGTTGCGGGTGTAGCGCGAGTTGCGCGAGTTGCGGGTGTAGCGCGAGTTGCGCGAGTTGCGGTTGTTGCGCGAGTTGCGCGAGTTGCGGGTGTTGCGCGAGTTGCGGCGAGTTGCGCGAGTTGCGCGTGTTGCGCGAGTTGCGCGAGTTGCGGGTGTTGCGCGAGTTGCGCGAGTTGCGCGAGTTGCGGGTGTTGCGCGAGTTGCGAAAGTTGCGCGAGTTGCGCGAGTTGCGCGAGTTGCTCGTGTTGCGTTGGTTGCGCGAGTTGCGGGTGTTGCGCGAGTTGCGCGAGTTGCGCGAGTTGCGCGAGTTGCGCGAGTTGCGCGAGTTGCGCGAGTTGCGCGAGTTGCGGGTGTTGCGCGAGTTGCGCGAGTTGCGCGAGTTGCGCGAGTTGCGCGAGTTGCGGGTGTTGCGCGAGTTGCGCGAGTTGCGGGTGTTGCGCGAGTTGCGCGAGTTGCGCGAGTTGCGCGAGTTGCGCGTGTTGCGGGGGTTGCGCGAGTTGCGCGAGTTGCGGGTGTTGCGCGAGTTGCGGGTGTTGCGCGAGTTGCGCGAGTTGCGCGAGTTGCGCGAGTTGCGCGAGTTGCGCGAGTTGCGCGAGTTGCGGGTGTTGCGCGAGTTGCGGGTGTTGCGCGAGTTGCGCGAGTTGCGGGTGTTGCGCGAGTTGCGGGTGTTGCGCGAGTTGCGGGTGTTGCGCGAGTTGCGGGTGTTGCGGGTGTTGCGCGAGTTGCGCGAGTTGCGCGAGTTGCGCGAGTTGCGGGTGTTGCGCGAGTTGCGCGAGTTGCGCGAGTTGCGCGAGTTGCGCGAGTTGCGCGAGTTGCGCGAGTTGCACGAGTTGCGCGAGTTGCGCGAGTTGCGGGTGTTGCGCGAGTTGCGGGTGTAGCGCGAGTTTCGGGTGTAGCGCGAGTTGTGCGAGTTGCGGGTGTAGCGCGAGTTGCGCGAGTTGCGGTTGTTGCGCGAGTTGCGCGAGTTGCGGGTGTTGCGCGAGTTGCGGGTGTAGCGCGAGTTGCGCGAGTTGCGGTTGTTGCGCGAGTTGCGCGAGTTGCGGGTGTTGCGGGTGTTGCGCGAGTTGCGCGAGTTGCGCGAGTTGCGCGGTGTTGCGCGAGTTGCGAAAGTTGCGCGTGTTGCGCGAGTTGCTCGTGTTGCGTTGGTTGCGCGAGTTGCGGGTGTTGCGCGAGTTGCGCGAGTTGCGCGAGTTGCGCGAGTTGCGGCGAGTTGCGCGAGTTGCGGGTGTTGCGGGTGTAGCGCGAGTTGCGGGTGTAGCGCGAGTTGCGCGAGTTGCGTTGGTTGCACAAGTTGCGCGAGTTGCGGGTGTTGCACATGTTGCGCGAGATGCGGGTGTTGCGGGTGTTGCGCGAGTTGCGCGAGTTGCGCGAGTTGCGGGTGTTGCGCGAGTTGCGGGTGTTGCGCGAGTTGCGCGAGTTGCGGGTGTTGCGCGAGTTGCGGGTGTAGCGCGTGTTGCGCGAGTTGCGGTTGTTGCGCGAGTTGCGCGAGTTGCGCGAGTTGCGCGTGTTGCGCGTGTTGCGCGAGTTGCGCGAGTTGCGGGTGTTGCGCGAGTTGCGGGTGTTGCGCGAGTTGCGCGAGTTGCGGGTGTTGCGGGTGTTGCGCGAGTTGCGAGAGTTGCGCGAGTTGCGCGAGTTGCGCGAGTTGCTCGTGTTGCGTTGGTTGCGCGAGTTGCGGGTGTTGCGCGAGTTGCGCGAGTTGCGCGAGTTGCGCGAGTTGCGGGTGTTGCGCGAGTTGCGCGAGTTGCGGGTGTTGCACAAGTTGCGCAAGTTGTGCGAGTTGCTCGTGTTGCGTTGGTTGCACAAGTTGCGCGAGTTGCGGGAGTTGCGCGAGTTGCGCGAGTTGCGGGTGTTGCGCGAGTTGCGGGTGTTGCGGGTGTTGCGCGAGTTGCGCGAGTTGCGCGAGTTGCGCGAGTTGCGGGTTGCGCGAGTTGCGCGAGTTGCGCGAGTTGCGGGTGTTGCGCGAGTTGCGCGAGTAGCGCGAGTTGCGGATGTTGCGCGAGTTGCGGGTGTAGCGCGAGTTGCGCGAGTTGCGCGAGTTGCGCGAGTTGCGCGAGTTGCGCGAGTTGCGCGAGTTGCGGGTGTTGCGCGAGTTGCGGGTGTAGCGCGAGTTGCGCGAGTTGCGCGAGTTGCGCGAGTTGCGCGAGTTGCGCGAGTTGCGCGAGTTGCGCGAGTTGCGCGAGTTGCGGGTGTTGCGCGAGTTGCGCGAGTTGCGGGTGTTGCGCGAGTTGCGGGTGTAGCGCGAGTTGCGGGTGTAGCGCGAGTTGTGCGAGTTGCGGGTGTAGCGCGAGTTGCGCGAGTTGCGGTTGTTGCGCGAGTTGCGCGAGTTGCGGGTGTTGCGCGAGTTGCGGGTGTAGCGCGAGTTGCGCGAGTTGCGCGAGTTGCGCGAGTTGCGCGAGTTGCGGGTGTTGCGCGAGTTGCGCGAGTTGCGCGAGTTGCGGGTGTTGCGCGAGTTGCGAAAGTTGCGCGAGTTGCGCGAGTTGCGCGAGTTGCTCGTGTTGCGTTGGTTGCGCGAGTTGCGGGTGTTGCGCGAGTTGCGCGAGTTGCGCGAGTTGCGCGAGTTGCGCGAGTTGCGCGAGTTGCGCGAGTTGCGCGAGTTGCGCGAGTTGCGCGAGTTGCGCGAGTTGCGCGAGTTGCGCGAGTTGCGCGAGTTGCGGGTGTTGCGCGAGTTGCGCGAGTTGCGGGTGTTGCGCGAGTTGCGCGAGTTGCGCGAGTTGCGCGAGTTGCGCGTGTTGCGGGGGTTGCGCGAGTTGCGCGAGTTGCGGGTGTTGCGCGAGTAGCGGGTGTTGCGCGAGTTGCGCGAGTTGCGCGAGTTGCGCGAGTTGCGCGAGTTGCGCGAGTTGCGCGAGTTGCGGGTGTTGCGCGAGTTGCGGGTGTTGCGCGAGTTGCGCGAGTTGCGCGAGTTGCGCGAGTTGCGCGAGTTGCGCGAGTTGCGGGTGTTGCGCGAGTTGCGGGTGTTGCGCGAGTTGCGCGAGTTGCGCGAGTTGCGCGAGTTGCGCGAGTTGCGGGAGTTGCGGGAGTTGCGCGAGTTGCGGGTGTAGCGCGAGTTGCGCGAGTTGCGTTGGTTGCACAAGTTGCGCGAGTTGCGGGTGTTGCGCATGTTGCGCGAGATGCGGGTGTTGCGGGTGTTGCGCGAGTTGCGCGAGTTGCGGGTGTAGCGGGTGTAGCGCGAGTTGCGCGAGTTGCGGGTGTTGCGCGAGTTGCGCGAGTTGCGCGAGTTGCGCGTGTTGCGGGAGTTGCGCGAGTTGCGCGAGTTGCGGGTGTTGCGCGAGTAGCGGGTGTTGCGCGAGTTGCGCGAGTTGCGCGAGTTGCGCGAGTTGCGCGAGTTGCGGGTGTTGCGCGAGTTGCGGGTGTTGCGCGAGTTGCGCGAGTTGCGGGTGTTGCGCGAGTTGCGGGTGTTGCGCGAGTAGCGGGTGTTGCGCGAGTTGCGGGTGTTGCGGGTGTTGCGCGAGTTGCGCGAGTTGCGCGAGTTGCGCGAGTTGCGCGAGTTGCGCGAGTTGCGCGAGTTGCGCGAGTTGCGCGAGTTGCGCAAGTTGCGCGAGTTGCACGAGTTGCGCGAGTTGCGCGAGTTGCGGGTGTTGCGCGAGTTGCGCGAGTTGCGGATGTTGCGCGAGTTGCGGGTGTAGCGCGAGTTGCGGGTGTAGCGCGAGTTGCGCGAGTTGCGGTTGTTGCGCGAGTTGCGCGAGTTGCGGGTGTTGCGCGAGTTGCGGGTGTAGCGCGAGTTGCGGTTGTTGCGCGAGTTGCGCGAGTTGCGGATGTTGCGGGTGTTGCGCGAGTTGCGCGAGTTGCGCGAGTTGCGCTAGTTGCGGGTGTTGCGCGAGTTGCGAAAATTGCGCGAGTTGCGCGAGTTGCGCGAGTTGCTCGTGTTGCGTTGGTTGCGCGAGTTGCGGGTGTTGCGCGAGTTGCGCGAGTTGCGCGAGTTGCGGGAGTTGCGCGAGTTGCGGGTGTTGCGCGAGTTGCGCGAGTTGCGGGTGTTGCGCGAGTTGCGGGTGTTGCGCGAGTTGCGGGTGTTGCGCGAGTTGCGGGTGTTGCGCGAGTTGCGCGAGTTGCGGGTGTTGCGCGAGTTGCGGGTGTTGCGCGAGTTGCGGGTGTTGCGCGAGTTGCGGGTGTTGCGGGTGTTGCGCGAGTTGCGCGAGTTGCGCGAGTTGCGCGAGTTGCGGGTGTTGCGCGAGTTGCGCGAGTTGCGCGAGTTGCGGGTGTTGCGCGAGTTGCGGGTGTAGCGCGAGTTGCGCGAGTTGCGCGAGTTGCGCGAGTTGCGCGAGTTGCGCGAGTTGCGCGAGTTGCGCGAGTTGCGCGAGTTGCGGGTGTTGCGCGAGTTGCGCGAGTTGCGGGTGTAGCGCGAGTTGCGCGAGTTGCGCGAGTTGCGCAAGTTGCGCGAGTTGCGCGAGTTGCGCGAGTTGCGCGAGTTGCGGGTGTTGCGCGAGTTGCGGGTGTAGCGCGAGTTGCGGGTGTAGCGCGAGTTGTGCGAGTTGCGGGTGTAGCGCGAGTTGCGGTTGTTGCGCGAGTTGCGCGAGTTGCGGGTGTTGCGCGAGTTGCGGGTGTAGCGCGAGTTGCGGTTGTTGCGCGAGTTGCGCGAGTTGCGGGTGTTGCGGGTGTTGCGCGAGTTGCGCGAGTTGCGCGAGTTGCGCTAGTTGCGGGTGTTGCGCGAGTTGCGAAAGTTGCGCGAGTTGCGCGAGTTGCGCGAGTTGCTCGTGTTGCGTTGGTTGCGCGAGTTGCGGGTGTTGCGCGAGTTGCGCGAGTTGCGCGAGTTGCGGGTGTTGCGCGAGTTGCGGGTGTTGCGCGAGTTGCGCGAGTTGCGGGTGTTGCGCGAGTTGCGGGTGTTGCGCGAGTAGCGGGTGTTGCGCGAGTTGCGGGTGTTGCGGGTGTTGCGCGAGTTGCGAGAGTTGCGCGAGTTGCGCGAGTTGCGGGTGTTGCGCGAGTTGCGCGAGTTGCGCGAGTTGCGGGTGTTGCGCGAGTTGCGCGAGTTGCGGGTGTTGCGCGAGTTGCGGGTGTAGCGCGAGTTGCGCGAGTTGCGGGTGTAGCGCGAGTTGCGCGAGTTGCGCGAGTTGCGCAAGTGTGCGAGTTGCACGAGTTGCGCGAGTTGCGCGAGTTGCGGGTGTTGCGCGAGTTGCGGGTGTAGCGCGAGTTGCGGGTGTAGCGCGAGTTGTGCGAGTTGCGGGTGTAGCGCGAGTTGCGCGAGTTGCGGTTGTTGCGCGAGTTGCGCGAGTGTTGCGCGAGTTGCGGGTGTAGCGCGAGTTGCGGTTGTTGCGCGAGTTGCGCGAGTTGCTGGTGTTGCGGGTGTTGCGCGAGTTGCGCGAGTTGCGCGAGTTGCGCTAGTTGCGGGTGTTGCGCGAGTTGCGAAAATTGCGCGAGTTGCGCGAGTTGCGCGAGTTGCTCGTGTTGCGTTGGTTGCGCGAGTTGCGGGTGTTGCGCGAGTTGCGCGAGTTGCGCGAGTTGCGGGTGTTGCGCGAGTTGCGCGAGTTGCGGGTGTTGCGCGAGTTGCGGGTGTTGCGCGAGTAGCGGGTGTTGCGCGAGTTGCGGGTGTTGCGGGTGTTGCGCGAGTTGCGCGAGTTGCGCGAGTTGCGCGAGTTGCGGGTGTTGCGCGAGTTGCGCGAGTTGCGCGAGTTGCGCGAGTTGCGGGTGTTGCGCGAGTTGCGGGTGTAGCGCGAGTTGCGCGAGTTGCGCGAGTTGCGCGAGTTGCCCGAGTTGCGCGAGTTGCGCGAGTTGCGCGAGTTGCGGGTGTTGCGCGAGTTGCGCGAGTTGCGGGTGTAGCGCGAGTTGCGCGAGTTGCGCGAGTTGCGCAAGTTGTGCGAGTTGCACGAGTTGCGCGAGTTGCGCGAGTTGCGCGAGTTGCGCGAGTTGCGGGTTGCGCGAGTTGCGGGTGTTGCGCGAGTTGAGCGAGTTGCGCGAGTTGCGGGTGTTGCGCGAGTTGCGGGTGTTGCGCGAGTTGCGCGAGTTGCGGGTGTTGCGCGAGTTGCGGGTGTTGCGCGAGTAGCGGGTGTTGCGCGAGTTGCGGGTGTTGCGGGTGTTGCGCGAGTTGCGAGAGTTGCGCGAGTTGCGCGAGTTGCGGGTGTTGCGCGAGTTGCGCGAGTTGCGCGAGTTGCGGGTGTTGCGCGAGTTGCGCGAGTTGCGGGTGTTGCGCGAGTTGCGGGTGTAGCGCGAGTTGCGCGAGTTGCGCGAGTTGCGCGAGTTGCGCGAGTTGCGCGAGTTGCGGGTTGCGGAGTTGCGCGAGTTGCGCGAGTTGCGGGTGTTGCGCGAGTTGCGCGAGTTGCGCGAGTTGCGCGAGTTGCGCGAGTTGCGCGAGTTGCGCGAGTTGCGGGTGTTGCGCGAGTTGCGGGTGTAGCGCGAGTTGCGGGTGTAGCGCGAGTTGTGCGAGTTGCGGGTGTAGCGCGAGTTGCGCGAGTTGCGGTTGTTGCGCGAGTTGCGGGTGTTGCGCGAGTTGCGGGTGTAGCGCGAGTTGCGCGAGTTGCGGTTGTTGCGCGAGTTGCGCGAGTTGCGGGTGTTGCGGGTGTTGCGCGAGTTGCGCGAGTTGCGCGAGTTGCGCTAGTTGCGGGTGTTGCGCGAGTTGCGAAAGTTGCGCGTGTTGCGCGAGTTGCTCGTGTTGCGTTGGTTGCGCGAGTTGCGGGTGTTGCGCGAGTTGCGCGAGTTGCGCGAGTTGCGCGAGTTGCGCGAGTTGCGCGAGTTGCGGGTGTTGCGGGTGTAGCGCGAGTTGCGGGTGTAGCGCGAGTTGCGCGAGTTGCGTTGGTTGCACAAGTTGCGCGAGTTGCGGGTGTTGCACATGTTGCGCGAGATGCGGGTGTTGCGGGTGTTGCGCGAGTTGCGCGAGTTGCGCGAGTTGCGGGTGTTGCGCGAGTTGCGGGTGTTGCGCGAGTTGCGCGAGTTGCGGGTGTTGCGCGAGTTGCGCGAGTGTAGCGCGTGTTGCGCGAGTTGCGGTTGTTGCGGTGTTGCGCGAGTTGCGCGAGTTGCGGGTGTTGCGGGTGTTGCGCGAGTTGCGCGAGTTGCGGGTGTTGCGCGAGTTGCGGGTGTTGCGCGAGTTGCGCGAGTTGCGGGTGTTGCGGGTGTTGCGCGAGTTGCGAAAGTTGCGCGAGTTGCGCGAGTTGCGCGAGTTGCTCGTGTTGCGTTGGTTGCGCGAGTTGCGGGTGTTGCGCGAGTTGCGCGAGTTGCGCGAGTTGCGCGAGTTGCGGGTGTTGCGCGAGTTGCGCGAGTTGCGGGTGTTGCGCAAGTTGCGCAAGTTGTGCGAGTTGCTCGTGTTGCGTTGGTTGCACAAGTTGCGCGAGTTGCGGGTGTTGCACATGTTGCGCGAGTTGCGGGTGTTGCGCGAGTTGCGCGAGTGTTGCGGGTGTTGCGCGAGTTGCGCGAGTTGCGCGAGTTGCGGGTGTTGCGCGAGTTGCGCGAGTTGCGCGAGTTGCGGGTGTTGCGCGAGTTGCGCGAGTTGCGCGAGTTGCGGATGTTGCGCGAGTTGCGGGTGTAGCGCGAGTTGCGCGAGTTGCGCGAGTTGCGCGATTTGCGCGAGTTGCGCGAGTTGCGCGAGTTGCGGGTGTTGCGCGAGTTGCGGGTGTAGCGCGAGTTGCGCGAGTTGCGCGAGTTGCGCGAGTTGCGCGAGTTGCGCGAGTTGCGCGAGTTGCGCGAGTTGCGCGAGTTGCGCGAGTTGCGGGTGTTGCGCGAGTTGCGGGTGTAGCGCGAGTTGCGGGTGTAGCGCGAGTTGTGCGAGTTGCGGGTGTAGCGCGAGTTGCGCGAGTTGCGGTTGTTGCGCGAGTTGCGCGAGTTGCGGGTGTTGCGCGAGTTGCGGGTGTAGCGCGAGTTGCGCGAGTTGCGGTGTTGCGCGAGTTGCGCGAGTTGCGGGTGTTGCGCGAGTTGCGCGAGTTGCGCGTAGTTGCGGGTGTTGCGCGAGTTGCGAAAGTTGCGCGAGTTGCGCGAGTTGCGCGAGTTGCTCGTGTTGCGTTGGTTGCGCGAGTTGCGGGTGTTGCGCGAGTTGCGCGAGTTGCGCGAGTTGCGCGAGTTGCGCGAGTTGCGCGAGTTGCGCGAGTTGCGCGAGTTGCGGGTGTTGCGCGAGTTGCGCGAGTTGCGCGAGTTGCGAGTGTGCGGGTGTAGCGCGAGTTGCGCGAGTTGCGGGTGTTGCGCGAGTTGCGCGAGTTGCGCGAGTTGCGCGTGTTGCGTTGGTTGCGCGAGTTGCGGGTGTTGCGCGAGTTGCGCGAGTTGCGCGAGTTGCGGGTGTTGCGCGAGTTGCGCGAGTTGCGGGTGTTGCGCGAGTTGCGGGTGTTGCGCGAGTAGCGGGTGTTGCGCGAGTTGCGGGTGTTGCGGGTGTTGCGCGAGTTGCGAGAGTTGCGCGAGTTGCGCGAGTTGCGGGTGTTGCGCGAGTTGCGCGAGTTGCGCGAGTTGCGCGAGTTGCGGGTGTTGCGCGAGTTGCGGGTGTAGCGCGAGTTGCGCGAGTTGCGCGAGTTGCGCGAGTTGCGCGAGTTGCGCGAGTTGCGCGAGTTGCGCGAGTTGCGGGTGTTGCGCGAGTTGCGCGAGTTGCGGGTGTAGCGCGAGTTGCGCGAGTTGCGCGAGTTGCGCAAGTTGTGCGAGTTGCACGAGTTGCGCGAGTTGCGCGAGTTGCGCGAGTTGCGCGAGTTGCCGTGTTGCGTTGGTTGCGCGAGTTGCGGGTGTTGCGCGAGTTGAGCGAGTTGCGCGAGTTGCGGGTGTTGCGCGAGTTGCGGGTGTTGCGCGAGTTGCGCGAGTTGCGGGTGTTGCGCGAGTTGCGGGTGTTGCGCGAGTAGCGGGTGTTGCGCGAGTTGCGGGTGTTGCGGGTGTTGCGCGAGTTGCGAGAGTTGCGCGAGTTGCGCGAGTTGCGGGTGTTGCGCGAGTTGCGCGAGTTGCGCGAGTTGCGGGTGTTGCGCGAGTTGCGCGAGTTGCGGGTGTTGCGCGAGTTGCGGGTGTAGCGCGAGTTGCGCGAGTTGCGCGAGTTGCGCGAGTTGCGCGAGTTGCGCGAGTTGCGGGTGTTGCGCGAGTTGCGCGAGTTGCGGGTGTAGCGCGAGTTGCGCGAGTTGCGCGAGTTGCGCAAGTTGTGCGAGTTGCACGAGTTGCGCGAGTTGCGCGAGTTGCGGGTGTTGCGCGAGTTGCGGGTGTAGCGCGAGTTTCGGGTGTAGCGCGAGTTGTGCTAGTTGCGGGTGTAGCGCGAGTTGCGCGAGTTGCGGTTGTTGCGCGAGTTGCGCGAGTTGCGGGTTGCGGGTGTTGCGCGAGTTGCGGGTGTAGCGCGAGTTGCGCGAGTTGCGGTTGTTGCGCGAGTTGCGCGAGTTGCGGGTGTTGCGGGTGTTGCGCGAGTTGCGCGAGTTGCGCGAGTTGCGCTAGTTGCGGGTGTTGCGCGAGTTGCGAAAGTTGCGCGTGTTGCGCGAGTTGCTCGTGTTGCGTTGGTTGCGCGAGTTGCGGGTGTTGCGCGAGTTGCGCGAGTTGCGCGAGTTGCGCGAGTTGCGCGAGTTGCGCGAGTTGCGGGTGTTGCGGGTGTAGCGCGAGTTGCGGGTGTAGCGCGAGTTGCGCGAGTTGCGTTGGTTGCACAAGTTGCGCGAGTTGCGGGTGTTGCACATGTTGCGCGAGATGCGGGTGTTGCGGGTGTTGCGCGAGTTGCGCGAGTTGCGCGAGTTGCGGGTGTTGCGCGAGTTGCGGGTGTTGCGCGAGTTGCGCGAGTTGCGGGTGTTGCGCGAGTTGCGGGTGTAGCGCGTGTTGCGCGAGTTGCGGTTGTTGCGCGAGTTGCGCGAGTTGCGCGAGTTGCGGGTGTTGCGGGTGTTGCGCGAGTTGCGCGAGTTGCGGGTGTTGCGCGAGTTGCGGGTGTTGCGCGAGTTGCGCGAGTTGCGGGTGTTGCGGGTGTTGCGCGAGTTGCGAACGAGTTGCGCGAGTTGCGCGAGTTGCTCGTGTTGCGTTGGTTGCGCGAGTTGCGGGTGTTGCGCGAGTTGCGCGAGTTGCGCGAGTTGCGCGAGTTGCGCGAGTTGCGCGAGTTGCGGGTGTTGCGCGAGTTGCGCGAGTTGCGGGTGTTGCGCAAGTTGCGCAAGTTGTGCGAGTTGCTCGTGTTGCGTTGGTTGCACAAGTTGCGCGAGTTGCGGGTGTTGCACATGTTGCGCGAGTTGCGGGTGTTGCGCGAGTTGCGGGTGTTGCGGGTGTTGCGCGAGTTGCGAGAGTTGCGCGAGTTGCGGGTGTTGCGCGAGTTGCGCGAGTTGCGCGAGTTGCGGGTGTTGCGCGAGTTGCGCGAGTAGCGCGAGTTGCGGATGTTGCGCGAGTTGCGGGTGTAGCGCGAGTTGCGCGAGTTGCGCGAGTTGCGCGAGTTGCGCGAGTTGCGCGAGTTGCGCGAGTTGCGGGTGTTGCGCGAGTTGCGGGTGTAGCGCGAGTTGCGCGAGTTGCGCGAGTTGCGCAAGTTGTGCGAGTTGCACGAGTTGCGCGAGTTGCGCGAGTTGCGGGTGTTGCGCGAGTTGCGGGTGTTGCGCGAGTTGCGGGTGTAGCGCGAGTTGCGGGTGTAGCGCGAGTTGCGCGAGTTGCGGGTGTAGCGCGAGTTGCGCGAGTTGCGGTTGTTGCGCGAGTTGCGCGAGTTGCGGGTGTTGCGCGAGTTGCGGGTGTAGCGCGAGTTGCGCGAGTTGCGCGAGTTGCGCGAGTTGCGGGTTGCGCGAGTTGCGGGTGTTGCGCGAGTTGCGCGAGTTGCGCGAGTTGCGGGTGTTGCGCGAGTTGCGAAAGTTGCGCGAGTTGCGCGAGTTGCGCGAGTTGCTCGTGTTGCGTTGGTTGCGCGAGTTGCGGGTGTTGCGCGAGTTGCGCGAGTTGCGCGAGTTGCGCGAGTTGCGCGAGTTGCGCGAGTTGCGCGAGTTGCGCGAGTTGCGGGTGTTGCGCGAGTTGCGCGAGTTGCGCGAGTTGCGCGAGTTGCGGGTGTTGCGCGAGTTGCGCGAGTTGCGGGTGTTGCGCGAGTTGCGCGAGTTGCGCGAGTTGCTCGTGTTGCGTTGGTTGCGCGAGTTGCGGGTGTTGCGCGAGTTGCGCGAGTTGCGCGAGTTGCGGGTGTTGCGCGAGTTGCGCGAGTTGCGGGTGTTGCGCGAGTTGCGGGTGTTGCGCGAGTAGCGGGTGTTGCGCGAGTTGCGGGTGTTGCGGGTGTTGCGCGAGTTGCGAGAGTTGCGCGAGTTGCGCGAGTTGCGGGTGTTGCGCGAGTTGCGCGAGTTGCGCGAGTTGCGCGAGTTGCGGGTGTTGCGCGAGTTGCGGGTGTAGCGCGAGTTGCGCGAGTTGCGCGAGTTGCGCGAGTTGCGCGAGTTGCGCGAGTTGCGCGAGTTGCGGGTGTTGCGCGAGTTGCGCGAGTTGCGGGTGTAGCGCGAGTTGCGCGAGTTGCGCGAGTTGCGCAAGTTGTGCGAGTTGCACGAGTTGCGCGAGTTGCGCGAGTTGCGCGAGTTGCTCGTGTTGCGTTGGTTGCGCGAGTTGCGGGTGTTGCGCGAGTTGAGCGAGTTGCGCGAGTTGCGGGTGTTGCGCGAGTTGCGGGTGTTGCGCGAGTTGCGCGAGTTGCGGGTGTTGCGCGAGTTGCGGGTGTTGCGCGAGTAGCGGGTGTTGCGCGAGTTGCGGGTGTTGCGGGTGTTGCGCGAGTTGCGAGAGTTGCGCGAGTTGCGCGAGTTGCGGGTGTTGCGCGAGTTGCGCGAGTTGCGCGAGTTGCGGGTGTTGCGCGAGTTGCGCGAGTTGCGGGTGTTGCGCGAGTTGCGGGTGTAGCGCGAGTTGCGCGAGTTGCGCGAGTTGCGCGAGTTGCGCGAGTTGCGCGAGTTGCGGGTGTTGCGCGAGTTGCGCGAGTTGCGGGTGTAGCGCGAGTTGCGCGAGTTGCGCGAGTTGCGCAAGTTGTGCGAGTTGCACGAGTTGCGCGAGTTGCGCGAGTTGCGGGTGTTGCGCGAGTTGCGGGTGTAGCGCGAGTTTCGGGTGTAGCGCGAGTTGTGCGAGTTGCGGGTGTAGCGCGAGTTGCGCGAGTTGCGGTTGTTGCGCGAGTTGCGCGAGTTGCGGGTGTTGCGCGAGTTGCGGGTGTAGCGCGAGTTGCGCGAGTTGCGGTTGTTGCGCGAGTTGCGCGAGTTGCGGGTGTTGCGGGTGTTGCGCGAGTTGCGCGAGTTGCGCGAGTTGCGCTAGTTGCGGGTGTTGCGCGAGTTGCGAAAGTTGCGCGTGTTGCGCGAGTTGCTCGTGTTGCGTTGGTTGCGCGAGTTGCGGGTGTTGCGCGAGTTGCGCGAGTTGCGCGAGTTGCGCGAGTTGCGCGAGTTGCGCGAGTTGCGCGAGTTGCGGGTGTTGCGGGTGTAGCGCGAGTTGCGGGTGTAGCGCGAGTTGCGCGAGTTGCGTTGGTTGCACAAGTTGCGCGAGTTGCGGGTGTTGCACATGTTGCGCGAGATGCGGGTGTTGCGGGTGTTGCGCGAGTTGCGCGAGTTGCGCGAGTTGCGGGTGTTGCGCGAGTTGCGGGTGTTGCGCGAGTTGCGCGAGTTGCGGGTGTTGCGCGAGTTGCGGGTGTAGCGCGTGTTGCGCGAGTTGCGGTTGTTGCGCGAGTTGCGCGAGTTGCGCGAGTTGCGGGAGTTGCGGGTGTTGCGCGAGTTGCGCGAGTTGCGGGTGTTGCGCGAGTTGCGGGTGTTGCGCGAGTTGCGCGAGTTGCGGGTGTTGCGGGTGTTGCGCGAGTTGCGAAAGTTGCGCGAGTTGCGCGAGTTGCGCGAGTTGCTCGTGTTGCGTTGGTTGCGCGAGTTGCGGGTGTTGCGCGAGTTGCGCGAGTTGCGCGAGTTGCGCGAGTTGCGCGAGTTGCGCGAGTTGCGGGTGTTGCGCGAGTTGCGCGAGTTGCGGGTGTTGCACAAGTTGCGCAAGTTGTGCGAGTTGCTCGTGTTGCGTTGGTTGCACAAGTTGCGCGAGTTGCGGGTGTTGCACATGTTGCGCGAGTTGCGGGTGTTGCGCGAGTTGCGGGAGTTGCGGGTGTTGCGCGAGTTGCGCGAGTTGCGCGAGTTGCGGGTGTTGCGGGTTGCGGAGTTGCGCGAGTTGCGCGAGTTGCGGGTGTTGCGCGAGTTGCGCGAGTAGCGCGAGTTGCGGATGTTGCGCGAGTTGCGGGTGTAGCGCGAGTTGCGCGAGTTGCGCGAGTTGCGCGAGTTGCGCGAGTTGCGCGAGTTGCGCGAGTTGCGGGTGTTGCGCGAGTTGCGGGTGTAGCGCGAGTTGCGCGAGTTGCACGAGTTGCGCGAGTTGCGCGAGTTGCACGAGTTGCGCGAGTTGCGCGAGTTGCGGGTGTTGCGCGAGTTGCGGGTGTTGCGCGAGTTGCGGGTGTAGCGCGAGTTGCGGGTGTAGCGCGAGTTGTGCGAGTTGCGGGTGTAGCGCGAGTTGCGCGAGTTGCGGTTGTTGCGCGAGTTGCGCGAGTTGCGGGTGTTGCGCGAGTTGCGGGTGTAGCGCGAGTTGCGCGAGTTGCGCGAGTTGCGCGAGTTGCGCGAGTTGCGGGTGTTGCGCGAGTTGCGCGAGTTGCGAGTTGCGGGTGTTGCGCGAGTTGCGAAAGTTGCGCGAGTTGCGCGAGTTGCGCGAGTTGCTCGTGTTGCGTTGGTTGCGCGAGTTGCGGGTGTTGCGCGAGTTGCGCGAGTTGCGCGAGTTGCGCGAGTTGCGCGAGTTGCGCGAGTTGCGCGAGTTGCGCGAGTTGCGGGTGTTGCGCGAGTTGCGCGAGTTGCGCGAGTTGCGAGTGTTGCGGGTGTAGCGCGAGTTGAGCGAGTTGCGGGTGTTGCGCGAGTTGCGCGAGTTGCGCGAGTTGCGCGAGTTGCGCGTGTTGCGGGAGTTGCGCGAGTTGCGCGAGTTGCGGGTGTTGCGCGATTTGCGGGTGTTGCGCGAGTTGCGCGAGTTGCGCGAGTTGCGCGAGTTGCGCGAGTTGCGCGAGTTGCGCGAGTTGCGGGTGTTGCGCGAGTTGCGGGTGTTGCGCGAGTTGCGCGAGTTGCGGGTGTTGCGCGAGTTGCGGGTGTTGCGCGAGTTGCGGGTGTTGCGCGAGTTGCGGGTGTTGCGGGTGTTGCGCGAGTTGCGCGAGTTGCGCGAGTTGCGCGAGTTGCGGGTGTTGCGGGTGTTGCGCGAGTTGCGGGTGTAGCGCGAGTTGCGCGAGTTGCGTTGGTTGCACAAGTTGCGCGAGTTGCGGGTGTTGCACATGTTGCGCGAGATGCGGGTGTTGCGGGTGTTGCGCGAGTTGCGCGAGTTGCGGGTGTAGCGGGTGTAGCGCGAGTTGCGCGAGTTGCGGGTGTTGCGCGAGTTGCGCGAGTTGCGCGAGTTGCGCGAGTTGCGGGGTTGCGCGAGTTGCGCGAGTTGCGCGTGTTGCGCGAGTTGCGGGTGTTGCGCGAGTTGCGCGAGTTGCGCGAGTTGCGCGAGTTGCGCGAGTTGCGGGTGTTGCGCGAGTTGCGGGTGTTGCGCGAGTTGCGCGAGTTGCGGGTGTTGCGCGAGTTGCGGGTGTTGCGCGAGTAGCGGGTGTTGCGCGAGTTGCGGGTGTTGCGGGTGTTGCGCGAGTTGCGAGAGTTGCGCGAGTTGCGCGAGTTGCGGGTGTTGCGCGAGTTGCGCGAGTAGCGCGAGTTGCGGATGTTGCGCGAGTTGCGGGTGTAGCGCGAGTTGCGCGAGTTGCGCGAGTTGCGCGAGTTGCGCGAGTTGCGCGAGTTGCGCGAGTTGCGCGAGTTGCGCGAGTTGCGGGTGTTGCGCGAGTTGCGGGTGTAGCGCGAGTTGCGCGAGTTGCACGAGTTGCGCAAGTTGTGCGAGTTGCACGAGTTGCGCGAGTTGCGCGAGTTGCGGGTGTTGCGCGAGTTGCGCGAGTTGCGGAGTTGCGCGAGTTGCGGGTGTAGCGCGAGTTGCGGGTGTAGCGCGAGTTGCGCGAGTTGCGGTTGTTGCGCGAGTTGCGCGAGTTGCGGGTGTTGCGCGAGTTGCGGGTGTAGCGCGAGTTGCGGTTGTTGCGCGAGTTGCGCGAGTTGCGGGTGTTGCGGGTGTTGCGCGAGTTGCGCGAGTTGCGCGAGTTGCGCTAGTTGCGGGTGTTGCGCGAGTTGCGAAAATTGCGCGAGTTGCGCGAGTTGCGCGAGTTGCTCGTGTTGCGTTGGTTGCGCGAGTTGCGGGTGTTGCGCGAGTTGCGCGAGTTGCGCGAGTTGCGGGTGTTGCGCGAGTTGCGGGTGTTGCGCGAGTTGCGCGAGTTGCGGGTGTTGCGCGAGTTGCGGGTGTTGCGCGAGTTGCGGGTGTTGCGCGAGTTGCGCGAGTTGCGGGTGTTGCGCGAGTTGCGCGAGTTGCGCGAGTTGCGCGAGTTGCGGGTGTTGCGGGTGTTGCGCGAGTTGCGAGAGTTGCGCGAGTTGCGCGAGTTGCGGGTGTTGCGCGAGTTGCGCGAGTTGCGCGAGTTGCGGGTGTTGCGCGAGTTGCGCGAGTTGCGCGAGTTGCGCGAGTTGCGGGTGTTGCGCGAGTTGCGCGAGTTGCGGGTGTTGCGCGAGTTGCGCGAGTTGCGCGAGTTGCGCGAGTTGCGCGAGTTGCGCGAGTTGCGCGAGTTGCGCGAGTTGCGGGTGTTGCGCGAGTTGCGGGTGTAGCGCGAGTTGCGGGTGTAGCGCGAGTTGCGCGAGTTGCGGGTGTAGCGCGAGTTGCGCGAGTTGCGGTTGTTGCGCGAGTTGCGGGTGTTGCGCGAGTTGCGGGTGTAGCGCGAGTTGCGGTTGTTGCGCGAGTTGCGCGAGTTGCTGGTGTTGCGGGTGTTGCGCGAGTTGCGCGAGTTGCGCGAGTTGCGCGAGTTGCGGGTGTTGCGCGAGTTGCGAAAATTGCGCGAGTTGCGCGAGTTGCGCGAGTTGCTCGTGTTGCGTTGGTTGCGCGAGTTGCGGGTGTTGCGCGAGTTGCGCGAGTTGCGCGAGTTGCGGGTGTTGCGCGAGTTGCGCGAGTTGCGGGTGTTGCGCGAGTTGCGGGTGTTGCGCGAGTAGCGGGTGTTGCGCGAGTTGCGGGTGTTGCGGGTGTTGCGCGAGTTGCGAGAGTTGCGCGAGTTGCGCGAGTTGCGGGTGTTGCGCGAGTTGCGCGAGTTGCGCGAGTTGCGCGAGTTGCGGGTGTTGCGCGAGTTGCGGGTGTAGCGCGAGTTGCGCGAGTTGCGCGAGTTGCGCGAGTTGCGCGAGTTGCGCGAGTTGCGCGAGTTGCGCGAGTTGCGGGTGTTGCGCGAGTTGCGCGAGTTGCGGGTGTAGCGCGAGTTGCGCGAGTTGCGCGAGTTGCGCAAGTTGTGCGAGTTGCACGAGTTGCGCGAGTTGCGCGAGTTGCGGGTGTTGCGCGAGTTGCGCGAGTTGCGCGAGTTGCGGGTGTTGCGCGAGTTGCGCGAGTTGCGCGAGTTGCGGGTGTTGCGCGAGTTGCGCGAGTTGCGGGTGTTGCGCGAGTTGCGGGTGTAGCGCGTGTTGCGCGAGTTGCGGTTGTTGCGGTTGTTGCGCGAGTTGCGCGAGTTGAGGGGGTTGCGGGTGTTGCGCGAGTTGCGCGAGATGCGGGTGTTGCGGGTGTTGCGCGAGTTGCGAGAGTTGCGCGAGTTGCGCGAGTTGCGCGAGTTGCGCGAGTTGCGCGAGTTGCGCGAGTTGCGGGTGTTGCGGGTGTTGCGCTAGTTGCGGGTGTAGCGCGAGTTGCGCGAGTTGCGTTGGTTGCACAAGTTGCGCGAGTTGCGGGTGTTGCACATGTTGCGCGAGATGCGGGTGTTGCGGGTGTTGCGCGAGTTGCGCGAGTTGCGCGAGTTGCGGGTGTTGCGCGAGTTGCGGGTGTTGCGCGAGTTGCGCGAGTTGCGCGAGTTGCGGGTGTTGCGCGAGTTGCGCGAGTTGCGGGTGTTGCGCGAGTTGCGCGAGTTGCGGGTGTTGCGGGTGTTGCGCGAGTTGCGAAAGTTGCGCGAGTTGCGCGAGTTGCGCGAGTTGCTCGTGTTGCGTTGGTTGCGCGAGTTGCGGGTGTTGCGCGAGTTGCGCGAGTTGCGGGTGTTGCGCGAGTTGCGGGTGTTGCGCGAGTTGCGCGAGTTGCGGGTGTTGCGGGTGTTGCGCGAGTTGCGAAAGTTGCGCGAGTTGCGCGAGTTGCGCGAGTTGCTCGTGTTGCGTTGGTTGCGCGAGTTGCGGGTGTTGCGCGAGTTGCGCGAGTTGCGCGAGTTGCGCGAGTTGCGCGAGTTGCGCGAGTTGCGCGAGTTGCGCGAGTTGCGCGAGTTGCGGGTGTTGCGCGAGTTGCGCGAGTTGCGCGAGTTGCGGGTGTTGCGCGAGTTGCGGGTGTAGCGCGAGTTGCGCGAGTTGCGCGAGTTGCGCGAGTTGCGCGAGTTGCGCGAGTTGCGGGTGTTGCGCGAGTTGCGCGAGTTGCGGGTGTAGCGCGAGTTGCGCGAGTTGCGCGAGTTGCGCAAGTTGTGCGAGTTGCACGAGTTGCGCGAGTTGCGCGAGTTGCGGGTGTTGCGCGAGTTGCGGGTGTAGCGCGAGTTGCGGGTGTAGCGCGAGTTGTGCGAGTTGCGGGTGTAGCGCGAGTTGCGCGAGTTGCGGTTGTTGCGCGAGTTGCGCGAGTTGCGGGTGTTGCGCGAGTTGCGGGTGTAGCGCGAGTTGCGGTTGTTGCGCGAGTTGCGCGAGTTGCGGGTGTTGCGGGTGTTGCGCGAGTTGCGCGAGTTGCGCGAGTTGCGCTAGTTGCGGGTGTTGCGCGAGTTGCGAAAATTGCGCGAGTTGCGCGAGTTGCGCGAGTTGCTCGTGTTGCGTTGGTTGCGCGAGTTGCGGGTGTTGCGCGAGTTGCGCGAGTTGCGCGAGTTGCGGGTGTTGCGCGAGTTGCGGGTGTTGCGCGAGTTGCGCGAGTTGCGGGTGTTGCGCGAGTTGCGGGTGTTGCGCGAGTAGCGGGTGTTGCGCGAGTTGCGGGTGTTGCGGGTGTTGCGCGAGTTGCGAGAGTTGCGCGAGTTGCGCGAGTTGCGGGTGTTGCGCGAGTTGCGCGAGTTGCGCGAGTTGCGGGTGTTGCGCGAGTTGCGGGTGTAGCGCGAGTTGCGCGAGTTGCGCGAGTTGCGCGAGTTGCCCGAGTTGCGCGAGTTGCGCGAGTTGCGCGAGTTGCGGGTGTTGCGCGAGTTGCGCGAGTTGCGGGTGTAGCGCGAGTTGCGCGAGTTGCGCGAGTTGCGCAAGTTGTGCGAGTTGCACGAGTTGCGCGAGTTGCGCGAGTTGCGGGTGTTGCGCGAGTTGCGGGTGTAGCGCGAGTTGCGGGTGTAGCGCGAGTTGTGCGAGTTGCGGGTGTGCGCGAGTTGCGCGAGTTGCGGTTGTTGCGCGAGTTGCGCGAGTTGCGGGTGTTGCGCGAGTTGCGGGTGTAGCGCGAGTTGCGGTTGTTGCGCGAGTTGCGCGAGTTGCGGGTGTTGCGGGTGTTGCGCGAGTTGCGCGAGTTGCGCGAGTTGCGCTAGTTGCGGGTGTTGCGCGAGTTGCGGGTGTAGCGCGAGTTGCGGGTGTAGCGCGAGTTGTGCGAGTTGCGGGTGTAGCGCGAGTTGCGCGAGTTGCGGGTGTTGCGCGAGTTGCGGGTGTTGCGCGAGTTGCGCGAGTTGCGGGTGTTGCGCGAGTTGCGGGTGTTGCGCGAGTAGCGGGTGTTGCGCGAGTTGCGGGTGTTGCGGGTGTTGCGCGAGTTGCGAGAGTTGCGCGAGTTGCGCGAGTTGCGGGTGTTGCGCGAGTTGCGCGAGTTGCGCGAGTTGCGGGTGTTGCGCGAGTTGCGGGTGTAGCGCGAGTTGCGCGAGTTGCGCGAGTTGCGCGAGTTGCCCGAGTTGCGCGAGTTGCGCGAGTTGCGCGAGTTGCGCGAGTTGCGCGAGTTGCGGGTGTTGCGCGAGTTGCGCGAGTTGCGCGAGTTGCGCGTGTTGCGGGAGTTGCGCGAGTTGCGCGAGTTGCGCGAGTTGCGCGAGTTGCGGGTGTTGCGCGAGTTGCGCGAGTTGCGCGAGTTGCGCGAGTTGCGCGAGTTGCGCGAGTTGCGGGTGTTGCGCGAGTTGCGGGTGTTGCGCGAGTTGCGGGTGTTGCGCGAGTTGCGCGAGTTGCGGGTGTTGCGCGAGTTGCGGGTGTTGCGCGAGTAGCGGGTGTTGCGCGAGTTGCGGGTGTTGCGGGTGTTGCGCGAGTTGCGAGAGTTGCGCGAGTTGCGCGAGTTGCGGGTGTTGCGCGAGTTGCGCGAGTTGCGCGAGTTGCGGGTGTTGCGCGAGTTGCGGGTGTAGCGCGAGTTGCGCGAGTTGCGCGAGTTGCGCGAGTTGCGCGAGTTGCGCGAGTTGCGCGAGTTGCGCGAGTTGCGGGTGTTGCGCGAGTTGCGGGTGTAGCGCGAGTTGCGCGAGTTGCGGGTGTTGCGCGAGTTGCGGGTGTTGCGCGAGTTGCGGGTGTTGCGCGAGTTGCGCGAGTTGCGGGTGTTGCGCGAGTTGCGGGTGTTGCGCGAGTAGCGGGTGTTGCGCGAGTTGCGGGTGTTGCGGGTGTTGCGCGAGTTGCGAGAGTTGCGCGAGTTGCGCGAGTTGCGGGTGTTGCGCGAGTTGCGCGAGTTGCGCGAGTTGCGGGTGTTGCGCGAGTTGCGGGTGTAGCGCGAGTTGCGCGAGTTGCGCGAGTTGCGCGAGTTGCGCGAGTTGCGCGAGTTGCGCGAGTTGCGCGAGTTGCGGGTGTTGCGCGAGTTGCGGGTGTAGCGCGAGTTGCGCGAGTTGCGCGAGTTGCGCAAGTTGTGCGAGTTGCACGAGTTGCGCGAGTTGCGCGAGTTGCGGGTGTTGCGCGAGTTGCGGGTGTAGCGCGAGTTGCGGGTGTAGCGCGAGTTGTGCGAGTTGCGGGTGTAGCGCGAGTTGCGCGAGTTGCGGTTGTTGCGCGAGTTGCGCGAGTTGCGGGTGTTGCGCGAGTTGCGGGTGTAGCGCGAGTTGCGGTTGTTGCGCGAGTTGCGCGAGTTGCGGGTGTTGCGGGTGTTGCGCGAGTTGCGCGAGTTGCGCTAGTTGCGGGTGTTGCGCGAGTTGCGAAAATTGCGCGAGTTGCGCGAGTTGCGCGAGTTGCTCGTGTTGCGTTGGTTGCGCGAGTTGCGGGTGTTGCGCGAGTTGCGGTTGTTGCGGTTGTTGCGCGAGTTGCGCGAGTTGAGGGTGTTGCGGGTGTTGCGCGAGTTGCGCGAGTTGCGGGTGTTGCGCGAGTTGCGGGTGTTGCGCGAGTTGCGCGAGTTGCGGGTGTTGCGGGTGTTGCGCGAGTTGCGAAAGTTGCGCGAGTTGCGCGAGTTGCGCGAGTTGCTCGTGTTGCGTTGGTTGCGCGAGTTGCGGGTGTTGCGCGAGTTGCGCGAGTTGCGCGAGTTGCGCGAGTTGCGCGAGTTGCGGGTGTTGCGCGAGTTGCGCGAGTTGCGGGTGTTGCACAAGTTGCGCAAGTTGTGCGAGTTGCTCGTGTTGCGTTGGTTGCACAAGTTGCGCGAGTTGCGGGTGTTGCACATGTTGCGCGAGTTGCGCGAGTTGCGGGAGTTGCGCGAGTTGCGGGTGTTGCGCGAGTTGCGCGAGTTGCGCGAGTTGCGCGAGTTGCGCGAGTTGCGCGAGTTGCGCGAGTTGCGCGAGTTGCGCGAGTTGCGCGAGTTGCGCGAGTTGCGCGAATTGCGCGAGTTGCGGGTGTTGCGCGAGTTGCGGGTGTAGCGCGAGTTGCGCGAGTTGCGCGAGTTGCGCGAGTTGCGCGAGTTGCGCGAGTTGCGGGTGTTGCGCGAGTTGCGCGAGTTGCGGGTGTTGTGCGAGTTGCGGGTGTAGCGCGAGTTGCGGGTGTAGCGCGAGGTGTGCGAGTTGCGGGTGTAGCGCGAGTTGCGCGAGTTGCGGTTGTTGCGCGAGTTGCGCGAGTTGCGGGTGTTGCGCGAGTTGCGGGTGTAGCGCGAGTTGCGCGAGTTGCGGTTGTTGCGCGAGTTGCGCGAGTTGCGGGTGTTGCGGGTGTTGCGCGAGTTGCGCGAGTTGCGCGAGTTGCGCTAGTTGCGGGTGTTGCGCGAGTTGCGAAAGTTGCGCGAGTTGCGGGTGTTGCGCGAGTTGCGCGAGTTGCGGGTGTTGCGGGTGTTGCGCGAGTTGCGGAGTTGCGCGAGTTGCGCGAGTTGCGCGAGTTGCTCGTGTTGCGTTGGTTGCGCGAGTTGCGGGTGTTGCGCGAGTTGCGCGAGTTGCGCGAGTTGCGGGTGTTGCGCGAGTTGCGCGAGTTGCGGGTGTTGCCCGATTTGTGCGAGTTGCGGGTGTTGCGCAAGTTGCGGTGGTTGCACAAGTTGCGCGAGTTGTGCGAGTTGCGTTAGTTGCGCGTGTTGCGGTGGTTGCACAAGTTGCGCGAGTTGCAGGTGTTGCGCGAGTTGCGCGAGTTGCGGGTGTTGCGCAAGTTGCGCGAGTTGCACGAGTTGCGCAAGTTGCGCATGTTGCGCGAGTCGCGGGTGTTGCACAAGTTGCGCTAGGTGTGTGAGTTGTGGGGATGCCCCATTTCAGACATAAGAATGGAACCAATAAGGTCCATGAGGAATGGCCTATATTCGATATGGGCCAAATGCCCATTGGCTACGGCGGTCAGAGTCGCTGAAATAGGCAAACTAATCCTAGGATGGTCAATGTCCAGGGTGGTGCTACTGGAACAACGCCCACTGCAATGCTATCGTTACATGGCCCTGGGACACACCAGAGAAAGATGTCCCTCTATGGTTGATAGAAGCGGTTGCTGCTTCAACTGCGGCAGTGACTCGCACAGAAGGAGAGAATGCAGGCAAAAATCAACCTGCCCGGTTTGTGAAGAGCGAGGACTATCTCACGACCATAGCCCGGGAGGGAAAGGCTGCAAACCTGTAGCACCAAAAAACCTCTCAAGAGAAAGCCCAGCAAGGAGAACGCCACCGGCCTTCAGACCAGAAACCACATAAGCAAACAAGGGAGACTCTGCCAATAATGGTAGAAACAAAACAGGAGCTGAATGCAAAGAAGACAAAAAGGATGAATCTGGCACAGTAAGCTCCAAAGGTGAAAACAAAGAGGGCACAGAAAGAGTCTTGGCAAAGACACGACAAAAAAAACGAGTTCAATAAACGAACTGGAAACATTCAAATCTCCAATCGAGGATACTCCTCCTCCCATGGAAATAGAGACTGAGAATACACCTGAGCAAAATTTTACTACGCCAATTAACAGGAACTACAAAAAGTTATTATCCAGTAGTCCAAAAGGAGGAAATTTAAACGAAGGTATTGGGGAAATAAATCTGGAGGTCATAGCCACCCCCACAGAAGTTTCGCAACAAGAGGAAAACTACCCATCTGATGGGGAAGTATTCATGGAAACGTCACAGGACAACGTCAAAACGACTAGTAAAAAGGCGCGGGGGGCCTCTAAGGACAGTGACTCAGACCTGTAATGGGAATAATAATACAAGCGAACATCAATCGATGCAAAGCAGCTCAAGACATGCTTGCAAAAATATTTGACGATGAAAAAATCCTGGTCGCAATAATCTCGGAACCAAACAACGTTCCAGAGGATTCCCGATGGTACAGTTCCACCGACAACCCCCCGACGGTTGCGATAACATGGGGCCTCACAACCACAGAAATGCCAAAAGTTAGACCATGGTAAAAGCTATGTGGTGGTCAAGTGGGAGGAGATCATACTGATAGGTTGCTATTTTTCCCCAAACAAACCATCGCGGGAGTATGATCGCGGGTGGTTGTACAAGTTGCGCAAGTTGTACGAGTTGCATGAGTTGCGGTTGTTGCACAAGTTGCGCGTGTTGCGGGGGTTCCACAAGTTGCGCGAGTTGTGCGAGTTGCACGAGTTGCCCGAGTTGCGCGTGTTGCGGGGGTTGCACAAGTTGCGTGAGTTGCAGGTGTTGCGTGAGTTGCGCAAGTTGCGGGTGTTGCGCAGAGTTGCGCGAGTTGCGGGTGTTGCCCGAGTTGCGGTGGTTGTACAAGTTGCGCAAGTTGTACGAGTTGCATGAGTTGCGGTTGTTGCACAAGTTGCGCGTGTTGCGGGGGTTCCACAAGTTGCGCGAGTTGTGCGAGTTGCACGAGTTGCCCGAGTTGCGCGTGTTGCGGGGGTTGCACAAGTTGCGTGAGTTGCAGGTGTTGCGTGAGTTGCGCAAGTTGCGGGTTTTGCGCAAGTTGCGCGAGTTGCGGGTGTTGCCCGAGTTGTGCGAGTTGCGGTGGTTGCACAATTGCGCAAGTTGTGCGAGTTGCACGAGTTGCGGTGGTTGCACAAGTTGCGCGTGTTGCGGGTGTTGCACAAGTTGCGCGAGTTGTGCGATTTACGCGAGTTGCCCGAGTTGCGCGTGTTGCAGCGGTTGCACAAGTTGCGCAAGTTGTGCGAGTTGCACGATTTGCCCGAGTTGCGCGGGTTGCGGGGGTTGCTCAAGTTGCGTGAGTTGCAGGTGTTGCGCGAGTTGCGGCTTTTGCGCAAGTTGCGGCGGTTGCACAAGTTGCGCAAGCTGCGGCGATTGCGTGGCTTGCGGATGTTGCGCGAATTGCTGTGGTTGCACAAGTTGCGCGAGTTGTGCGAGTTGCGCGAATTGCCCGATTTGCGCCTGTTGCGGGGGTTGTACAAGTTGCGCGTTACACGAGTAAGCGCCCGCGTCGGACGGTGAGTTGCGGCGCCTTTGTCTACCATGTGTACACGGCCCGTGATTCGCTAACTTTATCCTTTTATTATTCAAAAAGTAAGCGTCGGACAAAATTTTCGTACAGGAAAAATCGTCTCAGAATTTATTCAAGAATATGTCTTTATCGGGACACATGGGTCGTTCTGAATCACCCTATATAACAGTTTTAGCTAATACTTTAAAAGACTATAATTACCCCCATTCACATCCAATCTGAGTGATATTTTCTATTCGCTTACGCCATCTTACGATCTAGTCCCAATAAACTCGGAGGAGTAATTGCCCTTTTAGCTTCAATTTTAATCTTATACACACTGCCCCTTCAAAAAATTTACATACCATCTTTTTCTTTTTTCCCCATTAATCAATTATTATTTTGAATATTCATTAATACTTTCATTCTACTAACTTGAACGGGAATTCAACCTATTGAAGCCCCTTTTGTCACTATTAGACAATTCCTATCTATTACTTACTTCCCAGAAAACATTTTGCGGGTAAACGTCCAGCAAATCACGCGCAAAAGGGATTCCTACAACGCAAGCAAAACCTTATCCAACTGCGTCGTCATAGCGCTAGCAAAACACTGGCACATTTTGTACGCAATTTCAATAAGCGATATGCACGCAAAATGCTAGCACACTTTGCGCGCAATCTCAATAAGCGATATGCACGCAAAACGCTAGCATACTTTGCGCGCGATCTCAATAAGCTATATCCTGCCGAAAATGTGCTATTAAAACCGATTTAAAAAAAATTAATCTGAATCGATCGGGATTCCTGCACCAAAAATACGGTATTAAGACCGATTGAAAAATAGGATCCAAACCCAAATAGATTTATTAAAACAGAATACATTAATGTAAACGTAATAAATGTTTAGTTTCCAAAAAAAAAATATTTCTTGAATTCTTTTCGTTAAAAAAAATTTTTAAAAAGATAAAATTTGAATTAAATATTTAATTTATGTACAAGATTAATTAACAATACAAATTGTTATTTACATGTAAAAATATAAAATTTTACATGTAAAATTTGTGGAACAGCGTTTCACATACACGCCATGTTTGAAAAGAATGAGAGCTAATATTCGTCTCAAGGTTACAAAAAGCAGCTCCTAAAAGTGTCATTAAAGTATGAGCCGACGAGTTGGCGGCGGTGGCGCCTAGATATAACGCCTGTGGCCGCACTCAACTCACGAGAAAATCTCCTGCGGCGTGGCCGCCTAGCGGTGGCGTTAGCACTCACTTGTTAAACCCATTTCAATCTGAAATTACAGAATTTCAACTTGCTGGCAAAACTCACGCAAATCGCGTACACAGTTTACAGGCATAAGACGCGCAAACTTTGCGCGCAAAAAATGTTATCAGGGTGCAAGCAACTTACGAGCAAATATAATTATCCAATACACCAGCAAATCACATGCAAAATGGTATCCATTTGCATGTGATATGCTGGTGTATCGGACAATACATGAGCTTAACCAATTTGCGGGCAAAACTCACGCAACCGCGTGCACAGTTCACATGCATAAGACGCGCAAACTTTGCGCGCAAAAAATGTTATCTGGGGAGCAAACGACTAGCAATATGTTAGCCATCTGCATGTAATTTACCAGTACATGGAACAATACATGAGCTAGCCACTTATAAGCAATATACACGATGTAACACGTTCTACGAACAAAACGCATGCAAATCTGTTACAAAGTTCGCATGCACATCGCGCGCAAAACTTGCCAGCAAAAAATGTTATCTGGGTTCCTATACTTCATCATAATACCCTTATTCAATAAAATTTGATTTAACCTCCTCTCCCCCAACTAATAACAAATCTTTACTAATTAATAAACTTGATATAAGTTTATGTTTTGAAAACATATTAAAGAAATTAAATTTTCTATTAATTTTTTCATAAATCACTAACATCAATAAAATCTTAAACCCCCTAATAAAAATAATATAATTTAAAATAAAAGGTAAAATAATTTTTCAACACAAATATATTAATTCATCATATCGTATTCGAGGTAATATACCTCGTATAAAAATAATTAACGATAATATAATATTAATATATATATATATATATATATATATATATATATATATATATATATACCCTATGATCAGAAAGTACCGGGAATTTTTTATTTAAAAGTACCGCGCATGCGGGAACCGGTTTATTTTTTTTTCTTATGTTGGTACGACCTTAAGACGCACATCTGTCAGGTTTTAGTGCCATCCGATCATTAGTGTCTGCCTGGCGTTTGTTACCATGAATAATTTTGTTGAACAAAGAGTTTGTTTGAAATTTTGTGTTGCGAACGAAATTTCGTGTGCCGATGCACTGAAAATGTTGCAAAAAGCATTTTGCGAATCTGCTCTATCAAAAACAAGAGCATACGAGTGGTATAAAGACTTTAAAAGTGGTCGTACAGTGGTGGAAGATTTCCCTCGTTCCGGACGTCCATCGACGTCGAACACCGATGAAAACGTGAAGAAAGTGAAAGAAATGGTGCTTGAAAATCGTCATACCAGCTTAAGAGAGATGTCTAGTGAACTTGGCAGTGCATATGGAACGGCACAGCATATTGTGGTTGATGTTTTGGGTATGAGACGAGTGGCAGCCTGGCTCGTTCCGAAGGATCTGAATTTCTTGCAAAAACACCACCGAAAGACAGTTGCTGAAGAGATGATTTCTGAAGCCCAAAGTGATCCAACCTTCATGAAACGGATAATTACGGGCGACGAGACATGGGTCTATGAATTTGACATGGAAACAAAGCAACAATCGTCCGAGTGGCGCTTCGAAGACGAGCCGAAACCGAAAAAACCGCGTCAAAGCCGCTCAAAAGTGAAGGTGATGTTGACTGTTTACTTCGATTGCCAAGGCGTTGTGCACTATGAGTACCTTCCACCGGGCAAGACAGTCAACAAAGAATATTATTTATCCGTTTTGAAGAGTTTGAGAGATGCTGTATGTCGCAAACGGCCGGAAATGTGGGCCGACAATTCTTGGATTTTGCATGGTGATAAAGCACCATCGCACCGAGACCGAATTGTACTGAATTATTTGACCAAACATCAAGTAAATACCATCAAGCAAGCACCGTATTCACCTGATATGGCCCCGTGCGACTTTTTTTTGTTCACTAGTTGAAGTTGCCACTTCGTGGAAAGAGATTTCAGTCGATCGAGGAGATCAAAGCGAATGCGACGAGGGAACTAAAGGCCATCCCTTCGTCGGCCTACCAGGGATGCATGGAGGACTGGGTCAAGCGTTGGCACATGTGTGTTGCTTCAGATGGATCATATTTTTAAGGAGATAAAATAAATTTGCTGAAATTTAACTCTATATTGTTTTATTTAAAAATTCCCGGTACTTTCTGATCATAGGGTATATATATATATCCACACTTTAGCGATTCGTTCCATTATCACAAAAGTTAGAACTGTTCTGGGGGCTATCAGAACACAGAAATATTGGAGAAATTCGCAAAAATTTCACTCAAAAATTTCGCACTTTTACTGATATAAGTCTTTCGTTTTTCACTTTAGCGATTCGATCCATCATGATAAAAGATAGAACTCTTCTGGGGGCTATCAGAATACAGAAATATTGGAGAAATCCGCAAAAAAAATTTTACTCAAAAATTTCGAACTTTGACTGATATAAGTATATTGTTTTTCACTTTAGCGATTCGATCCATCATGATAAAAGTTAAAAATCTTCTGGGGGCTATCAGAACACAGAAATATTGTAGAAATTCTCAAAAAAAATATTACTCAAAAATTTCAAACTTAGATTGATATAAGTCTTTCGATTCCACTGTAGTGATTTGATCCATCATGATAAAAGTTAGAACTCTTCTGGGGGCTATCAGAACACAGAAATATTGGAGAAATTCGCAAAAAAAATTTTACTCAAATATTTCTAACTTTGACTGATATAAGTCTTACCTTTTTCGCTTCAGCGATTCGATACATCATGATAAAAGTTATAACTCTTGTGTGGGCTATCAGAACACAGAGATATTGGAGAAATTCGCAAAAAAAGTTTTACTCTAAAGTTTCGTACTTTGACTGATAAAACTCTTTCGTTTTTCACTTTAGCGATTTGATCCATTATGATAAAAGTTAGAACTCTTCTATGGGCTATCAAAATACAGAGATATTGGAGAAATTCGAAAAAAAAATTTTACCCAAATATTTCGAACTTTGACTGATATAAGACTTACCTTTTTCGCTTCAGCGATTCGATACATCATGATAAAAGTTATAACTCTTGTGTGGGCTATCAGAACACAAAGATATTGGAGAAATTCGGAAAAAAACAATTTAAATCAAAAATTTCGAACTTTGACTGATATAACTCTTTCGTCTTTCACTTTAGCGATTCGATCAATTATTATAAAAGTTAGAACTCTTCTCTGGGCTATCAAAATACAGAGATATTGGAGAAATTCCAAAAAAAATTTTACTCAAATATTTCGAACTTTGACTGATATAAGTATTACCTTTTTCGCTTCAGCGATTCGATACATCATGATAAAAGTTATAACTCTTGTGTGGGCTATCAGAACAAAGAGATATTGGAGAAATTCGCAAAAAAAGTTTTACTCTAAAGTTTCGTACTTTGACTGATAAAACTCTTTCGTTTTTCATTTTAGCGATTCGATCCATTATGATAAAAGATAGAACTCTTCTCTGGGCTATCAAAATACAGAGATATTGGAGAAATTCGCAAAAAAAATTTTACTCAAATATTTCGAACTTTGACTGATATAAGTCTTACCTTTTTCGCTTTAGCGATTCGATACATCATGATAAAAGTTATAACTCTTGTGTGGGCTATCAGAACACAGAGATATTGGAGAAATTCGGAAAAAAACAATTTAAATCAAAAATTTCGAACTTTGACTGATATAACACTTTCGTCTTTCACTTTAGCGATTCGATCAATTATTATAAAAGTTAGAACTCTTCTCTGGGCTATCAAAATACAGAGATATTAGAGAAATTCGCAAAAAAAGTTTTACTCAAATATTTCGAACTTTGACTGATATAACTCTTTCGTCTTTTACTTTAGCGATTCGATCAATTATGGTAAAAGTTAGAACTCTTCTCTGGGCTATCAAAACACAGAGATATTGGAGAAATTCGCAAAAAAAATTTTACTCAAATATTTCTAACTTTGACTGATATAAGTCTTACCTTTTTCGCTTCAGCGATTCGATACATCATGATAAAAGTTATAACTCTTTGTGGGCTATCAGAACACAGAGATATTGGAGAAATTCGGAAAAAACAATTTAAATCAAAAATTTCGAACTTTGACTGATATAACTCTTTCGTCTTTCACTTTAGCGATTCCATCAATTATTATAAAAGTTAGAACTCTTCTGTGGGCTATCAAAATACAGAGATATAGGAGAAATTCGCAAAAAAAGTTATACTCAAATATTTCGAACTTTGACTGATATAAGTCTTACCTTTTTCGCTTCAGCGATTCGATACATCATGATAAAAGTTACAACACTTGTGTGGGCTATCAGAACACAGAGATATTGGAGAAATTCGGAAAAAAACCAATTTTACTCAAAAATTTCGAACTTTGACTGATATAACTCTTTCGTCTTTTTCTTTAGCGACTCGATCAATTATGGTAAAAGTTAGAACTCTTCTCTGGGCTATCAAAAGACAGAGATATTGGAGAAATTCGCAAAAAAAATTTTACTCAAATATTTCGAACTTTGACTGATATAAGTCTTACCTTTTTCGCTTCAGCGATTCGATACATCATGATAAAAGTTATAACTCTTGTGTGGGCTATCAGAACACAGAGATATTGGAGAAATTCGGAAAAAAAACAATTTTACTCAAAAATTTCGAACTTTAACTGATATAACTCTTTCGTCTTTTACTTTAGCGATTCGATCAATTATGGTAAAAGTTAGAACTCTTCTCTGGGCTATCAAAACACAGAGATATTAGAGAAATTCGCAAAAAAAATTTTAATCAAATATTTCGAACTTTGACTGATATAAGTCTTTCCTTTTTCACTTCAGCGATTCGATACATCATGATAAAAGTTAAAACTCTTGTGTGGGCTATCAGAACACAGAGATATTGGAGAAATTCGGTAAAAATATTTTACTCAAATATTTCGAACTTTGACTGATATAAGTCTTACCTTTTTCGCTTCAGCGATTCGATACATCATGATAAAAGTTATAACTCTTGTGTAGGCTATCAGAACACAGAGATATTGGAGAAATTCGGAAAAAAACCAATTTAAATAAAAAATTTCGAACTTTGACTGATATAACTCTTTCGTCTTTCACTTTAGCGATTCGATCAATTATTATAAAAGTTAGAACTCTTCTCTGGGCTATCAAAACACAGAGATATTGGAGAAATTCGGAAAAAAAATTTTACTCAAATATTTCGAACTTTGACTGATATAACCCTTACCTTTTTCGCTTCAGCGATTCGATACATCATGATAAAAGTTAAAACTCTTGTGTGGGCTATCAGAACACAGAGATATTGGAGAAATTCGGAAAAAAACCAATTTTACTAAAATTTCGAACTTTGACTGATATAACTCTTTCGTCTTTCACTTTAGCGATTCGATCAATTATGGTAAAAGTTAGAACTCTTCTCTGGGCTATCAAAACACAGAGATATTGGAGAAATTCGCAAAAAAAATTTTACTAAAATATTTCTAACTTTGACTGATATAAGTCTTACCTTTTTCGCTTCAGCGATTCGATACATCATGATAAAAGTTATAACTCTTGTGTGGGCTATCAGAACACAGAGATATTGGAGAAATTCGGAAAAAACAATTTAAATCAAAAATTTCGAACTTTGACTGATATAACTCTTTCGTCTTTCACTTTAGCGATTCGATCAATTATTATAAAAGTTAGAACTCTTCTCTGGGCTATCAAAATACAGAGATATTGGAGAAATTCGCAAAAAAAGTTTTACTCAAATATTTCGAACTTTGACTGATATAAGTCTTACCTTTTTCGCTTCAGCGATTCGATACATCATGATAAAAGTTACAACACTTGTGTGGGCTATCAGAACACAGAGATATTGTAGAAATTCGGAAAAAAACCAATTTTACTCGAAAATTTCGAACTTTGACTGATATAACTCTTTCGTCTTTTACTTTAGCGATTCGATCAATTATGGTAAAAGTTAGAACTCTTCTCTGGGCTATCAAAAGACAGAGATATTGGAGAAATTCGCAAAAAAAATTTTACTCAAATATTTCGAACTTTGACTGATATAAGTCTTTCCTTTTTCACTTCAGCGATTCGATACATCATGATAAACGTTAAAACATTTGTGTGGGCTATCAGAACACAGAGATATTGGAGAAATTCGGTAAAAATATTTTACTCAAATATTGCGAACTTTGACTGATATAAGTCTTACCATTTTCGCTTCAGCGATTCGATACATCATGATAAAAGTTAAAACTCTTGTGTGGGCTATCAGAACACAGAGATATTGGAGAAATTCGGAAAAAAACAATTTAAATCAAAAATTTCGAACTTTGACTGATATAACTCTTTCGTCTTTCGCTTTAGCGATTCGATCAATTATTATAAAAGTTAGAACTCTTCTCTGGGCTATCAAAGCACAGAGATATTGGAGAAATTCGGAAAAAAAATTTTACTCAAATATTTCGAACTTTGACTGATATAAGCCTTACCTTTTTCGCTTCAGCGATTCGATACATCATGATAAAAGTTAAAACTCTTGTGTGGGCTATCAGAACACAGAGATATTGGAGAAATTCGGAAAAAAACCAATTTTACTAAATATTTCGAACTTTGACTGATATAACTTTTTCGTCTTTCACTTTAGCGATTCGATCAATTATGGTAAAAGTTAGAACTCTTCTCTGGGCTATCAAAACACAGAGATATTGAAGAAATTCGCAAAAAAAATTTTACTCAAATATTTCTAACTTTGACTGATATAAGTCTTACCTTTTTCGCTTCAGCGATTCGATACATCATGATAAAAGTTATAACTCTTGTGTGGGCTATCAGAACACAGAGTTATTGGAGAAATTCGGAAAAAAACCAATTTTACTCAAAAATTTCGAACTTTGACTGATATAACTCTTTCGTCTGTCACTTTAGCGATTCGATCCATTATGATAAAAGATAGAACTCTTCTCTGGGCTATCAAAACACAGAGATATTGGAAAAATTCAAAAAAAAATTTTACTCAAAAATTTCGTACTTTGACAGATATAAGTCTTTCCTTTTTCACTTCAGCGATTCGATACATCATGATAAAAGTTATAACTCTTGTGTGGGCTATCAGAACACAGAGATATTGGAGAAATTCGGAAAAAAACCAATTTTACTCAAAAATTTCAAACTTTGACTGATATAACTCTTTCATCTTTCACTTTAGCGATTCGATTAATTATGATAAAAGTAAGAACTCTTCTCTGGGCTATCAAAATACAGAGATATAGGAGAAATTCGCAAAAAAAGTTTTAATCAAATATTTCGAACTTTGACTGATATAAGTCTTACCTTTTTCGCTTCAGCGATTCGATACATCATGATAAAAGTTATAACTCTTGTGTAGGCTATCAGAACACAGAGATATTGGAGAAATTCGGAAAAAAACCAATTTTACTCAAAAATTTCGAACTTTGACTGATATAACTCTTTCGTCTTTTACTTTAGCGATTCGATCAATTATGATAAAAGTTAGAACTCTTCTCTGGGCTATCAAAACACAGAGATATTGGAGAAATTCGCAAAAAAAATTTTACTCAAATATTTCTAACTTTGACTGATATAAGACTTACCTTTTTCGCTTCAGCGATTCGATACATCATGATAAAAGTTATAACTCTTGTGTGGGCTATCAGAACACAGAGATTTTGGAGAAATTCGGAAAAAAACCAATTTTACTCAAAAATTTCGAACTTTGACTGATATAACTCTTTCGTCTTTTACTTTAGCGATTCGATCAATTATGATAAAAGTTAGAACTCTTCTCTGGGCTATCAAAACACAGAGATATTGGAGAAATTCGCAAAAAAAATTTTACTCAAATATTTCGAACTTTGACTGATATAAGTCTTTCCTTTTTCACTTCAGCGATTCGATACATCATGATAAAAGTTAAAACTCTTGTGTGGGCTATCAGAACACAGAGATATTGGAGAAATTCGGTAAAAATATTTTACTCAAATATTTCGAACTTTGACTGATATAAGTCTTACCTTTTTCGCTTCAGCGATTCGATACATCATGATAAAAGTTATAACTCTTGTGTAGGCTATCAGAACACAGAGATATTGGAGAAATTCGGAAAAAAACCAATTTAAATCAAAAATTTCGAACTTTGACTGATATAACTCTTTCGTCTTTCACTTTAGCGATTCGATCAATTATTATAAAAGTTAGAACTCTTCTCTGGGCTATCAAAACACAGAGATATTGGAGAAATTCGGAAAAAAAATTTTACTCAAATATTTCGAACTTTGACTGATATAAGCCTTACCTTTTTCGCTTCAGCGATTCGATACATCATGATAAAAGTTAAAACTCTTGTGTGGGCTATCAGAACACAGAGATATTGGAGAAATTCGGAAAAAAACCAATTTTACTATAAATTTCGAACTTTGACTGATATAACTCTTTCGTCTTTCACTTTAGCGATTCGATCAATTATGGTAAAAGTTAGAACTCTTCTCTGGGCTATCAAAACACAGAGATATTGGAGAAATTCGCAAAAAAAATTTTACTCAAATATTTCTAACTTTGACTGATATAAGTCTTACCTTTTTCGCTTCAGCGATTCGATACATCATGATAAAAGTTATAACTCTTGTGTGGGCTATCAGAACACAGAGATATTGGAGAAATTCGGAAAAAACAATTTAAATCAAAAATTTCGTACTTTGACTGATATAACACTTTCGTCTTTCACTTTAGCTATTCGATCAATTATTATAAAAGTTAGAACTCTTCTCTGGGCTATCAAAATACAGAGATATTGGAGAAATTCGCAAAAAAAGTTTTACTCAAATATTTCTAACTTTGACTGATATAAGTCTTACCTTTTTCGCTTCAGCGATTCGATACATCATGATAAAAGTTATAACTCTTGTGTGGGCTATCAGAACACAGAGATATTGGAGAAATTCGGAAAAAAACCAATTTTACTCAAAAATTTCAAACTTTAACTGATATAACTCTTTCGTCTTTTACTTAAACGATTCGATCAATTATGGTAAAAGTTAAAACTCTTCTCTGGGCTATCAACACACAGAGATATTGGAGAAATTCGCAAAAAAAATTTTACTCAAATATTTCGAACTTTGACTGATATAAGTCTTTCCCTTTTCACTTCAGCGATTCGATACATCATGATAAAAGTTATAACTCTTGTGTAGGCTATCAGAACACAGAGATATTGGAGAAATTCGGAAAAAAACCAATTTAACTCAAAAATTTCGAACTTTGACTGATATAACTCTTTCGTCTTTTATTTAGCGATTCGATCAATTATGGTAAAAGTTAGAACTCTTCTCTGGGCTATCAAAACACAGAGATATTGGAGAAATTCGCAAAAAAAATTTTACTCAAATATTTCGAACTTTGACTGATATAAGTCTTACCTTTTTCGCTTCAGCGATTCGATACATCATGATAAAAGTTATAACTCTTGTGTGGGCTATCAGAACACAGAGATATTGGAGAAATTCGGAAAAAAACAATTTAAATCAAAAATTTCGAACTTTGACTGATATAACTCTTTCGTCTTTCACTTTAGCGATTCGATCAATTATTATAAAAGTTAGAACTCTTCTCTGGGCTATCAAAATACTGAGATATTGAAGAAATTCGCAAAAAAAATTTTACTCAAATATTTCGAACTTTGACTGATATAAGTCTTACCTTTTTCGCTTCAGCGATTCGATACATCATGATAAAAGTTATAACTCTTGTGTGGGGTATCAGAACACAGAGATATTGGAGAAATTCGGAAAAAAGCCAATTTAAATCAAAAATTTCGAACTTTGACTGATATAACACTTTCGTCTTTCACTTTAGCGATTCGATCAATTATTATAAAAGTTAGAACTCTTCTCTGGGCTATCAAAACACAGAGATATTGGAGAAATTCGGAAAAAAAATTTTACTCAAATATTTCGAACTTTGACTGATATAAGCCTTACCTTTTTCGCTTCAGCGATTCGATACATCATGATAAAAGTTAAAACTCTTGTGTGGGCTATCAGAACACAGAGATATTGGAGAAATTCGGAAAAAACCAGTTTTACTCAAAAATTTCGAACTTTGACTGATATAACTCTTTCGTCTTTCACTTTAACGATTCGATCAATTATGGTAAAAGTTAGAACTCTTCTCTGGGCTATCAAAACACAGAGATATTGGAGAAATTCGCAAAAAAAATTTTACTCAAATATTTCGAACTTTGACTGATATAAGTCTTACCTTTTTCGCTTCAGCGATTCGATACATCATGATAAAAGTTATAACACTTTTGTGGGCTATCAGAACACAGAGATATTGGAGAAATTCGGAAAAAAACCAATTTTACTCAAAAATTTCGAACTTTGACTGATATAACTCTTTCGTCTTTTATTTAGCGATTCGATCAATTATGGTAAAAGTTAGAACTCTTCTCTGGGCTATCAAAAGACAGAGATATTGGAGAAATTCGCAAAAAAAATTTTACTCAAATATTTCGAACTTTGACTGATATAAGTCTTACCTTTTTCGCTTCAGCGATTCGATACATCATGATAAAAGTTATAACTCTTGTGTGGGCTATCAGAACACAGAGATATTGGAGAAATTCGGAAAAAAACCAATTTTACTCAAAAATTTCGAACTTTGACTGATATAACTTTTTCGTCTTTCACTTTAGCGATTCGATCAATTATGGTAAAAGTTAGAACTCTTCTCTGGGCTATCAAAACACAGAGATATTGAAGAAATTCGAAAAAAAATTTTACTCAAATATTTCTAACTTTGACTGATATAAGTCTTACCTTTTTCGCTTCAGCGATTCGATACATCATGATAAAAGTTATAACTCTTGTGTGGGCTATCAGAACACAGAGTTATTGGAGAAATTCGGAAAAAAACCAATTTTACTAAAAATTTCGAACTTTGTCTGAAATAACTCTTTCGTCTTTCACTTTAGCGATTCGATCAATTATGGTAAAAGTTAGAACTCTTCTCTGGGCTATCAAAACACAGAGATATTGGAGAAATTCGCAAAAAAAATTTTACTAAAATATTTCTAACTTTGACTGATATAAGTCTTACCTTTTTCGCTTCAGCGATTCGATACATCATGATAAAAGTTATAACTCTTGTGTGGGCTATCAGAACACAGAGATATTGGAGAAATTCGGAAAAAAACAATTTAAATCGAAAATTTCGAACTTTGTCTGATATAACTCTTTCGTCTTTCACTTTAGCGATTCGATCAATTATTATAAAAGTTAGAACTCTTCTCTGGGCTATCAAAATACTAAGATATTGAAGAAATTCGCAAAAAAAATTTTACTCAAATATTTCGAACTTTGACTGATATAAGTCTTACCTTTTTCGCTTCAGCGATTCGATACATCATGATAAAAGTTATAACTCTTGTGTGGGGTATCAGAACACAGAGATATTGGAGAAATTCGGAAAAAAGCCAATTTAAATCAAAAATTTCGAACTTTGACTGATATAACACTTTCGTCTTTCACTTTAGCGATTCGATCAATTATTATAAAAGTTAGAACTCTTCTCTGGGCTATCAAAACACAGAGATATTGGAGAAATTCGAAAAAAAATTTTACTCAAATATTTCGAACTTTGACTGATATAAGCCTTACCTTTTTCGCTTCAGCGATTCGATACATCATGATAAAAGTTAAAACTCTTGTGTGGGCTATCAGAACACAGAGATATTGGAGAAATTCGGAAAAAACCAATTTTACTCAAAAATTTCGAACTTTGACTGATATAACTCTTTCGTCTTTCACTTTAACGATTCGATCAATTATGGTAAAAGTTAGAACTCTTCTCTGGGCTATCAAAACACAGAGATATTGGAGAAATTCGCAAAAAAAATTTTACTCAAATATTTCGAACTTTGACTGATATAAGTCTTACCTTTTTCGCTTCAGCGATTCGATACATCATGATAAAAGTTATAACCCTTTTGTGGGCTATCAGAACACAGAGATATTGGAGAAATTCGGAAAAAAACCAATTTTACTCAAAAATTTCGAACTTTGACTGATATAACTCTTTCGTCTTTTATTTAGCGATTCGATCAAATATGGTAAAAGTTAGAACTCTTCTCTGGGCTATCAAAAGACAGAGATATAGGAGAAATTCGCAAAAAAAATTTTACTCAAATATTTCGAACTTTGACTGATATAAGTCTTACCTTTTTCGCTTCAGCGATTCGATACATCATGATAAAAGTTATAACTCTTGTGTGGGCTATCAGAACACAGAGATATTGGAGAAATTCGGAAAAAAACCAATTTAAATCAAAAATTTCGAACTTTGACTGATATAACTCTTTCGTCTTTCACTTTAGCGATTCGATCAATTATTATAAAAGTTAGAACTCTTCTCTGGGCTATCAAAATACTAAGATATTGAAGAAATTCGCAAAAAAAATTTTACTCAAATATTTCGAACTTTGACTGATATAAGTCTTACCTTTTTCGCTTCAGCGATTCGATACATCATGATAAAAGTTATAACTCTTGTGTGGGGTATCAGAACACAGAGATATTGGAGAAATTCGGAAAAAAACCAATTTAAATCAAAAATTTCGAACTTTGACTCATATAACACTTTCGTCTTTCACTTTAGCGATTCGATCAATTATTATAAAAGTTAGAACTCTTCTCTGGGCTATCAAAACACAGAGATATTGGAGAAATTCGAAAAAAAATTTTACTCAAATATTTCGAACTTTGACTGATATAAGCCTTACCTTTTTCGCTTCAGCGATTCGATACATCATGATAAAAGTTAAAACTCTTGTGTGGGCTATCAGAACACAGAGATATTGGAGAAATTCGGAAAAAACCAATTTTACTCAAAAATTTCGAACTTTGACTGATATAACTCTTTCGTCTTTCACTTTAACGATTCGATCAATTATGGTAAAAGTTAGAACTCTTCTCTGGGCTATCAAAACACAGAGATATTGGAGAAATTCGCAAAAAAAATTTTACTCAAATATTTCGAACTTTGACTGATATAAGTCTTACCTTTTTCGCTTCAGCGATTCGATACATCATGATAAAAGTTATAACACTTTTGTGGGCTATCAGAACACAGAGATATTGGAGAAATTCGGAAAAAAACCAATTTTACTCAAAAATTTCGAACTTTGACTGATATAACTCTTTCGTCTCTCACTTTCGCGATTCGATCAAGTATGGTAAAAGTTAGAACTCTTCTCTGGGCTATCAAAACACAGAGATATCGGAGAAATTCGCAAAAAAAATTTTACTCAAATATTTCGAACTTTGACTGATATAAGTCTTTCCTTTTTCACTTCAGCGATTCGATACATCATGATAAAAGTTATAACTCTTCTGTGGGCTATCAGAACACAGAGATATTGGAGAAATTCGGAAAAAATGTTTTACTCAAATATTTCGAACTTTGACTGATATAAGTCTTACCATTTTCGCTTCAGCGATTCGATACATCATGATAAAAGTTATAACTCTTGTGTGGGCTATCAGAACACAGAGATATTGGAGAAATTCGGAAAAAAACAATTTAAATCAAAAATTTCGAACTTTGACTGATATAACTCTTTCGTCTTTCACTTTAGCGATTCGATCAATTATTATAAAAGTTAGAACTCTTCTCTGGGCTATCAAAATACTGAAATATTGAAGAAATTCGCAAAAAAAATTTTACTCAAATATTTCGAACTTTGACTGATATAAGTCTTACCTTTTTCGCTTCAGCGATTCGATACATCATGATAAAAGTTATAACACTTGTGTGGGCTATCAGAACGAGATATTGGAGAAATTCGGAAAAAAACCAATTTTACTCAAAAATTTCGAACTTTGACTGATATAACTCTTTCGTCTTTTACTTTAGCGATTCGATCAATTATGGTAAAAATTAGAACTCTTCTCTGGGCTATCAAAAGACAGAGATATTGGAGAAATTCGCAAAAAAAATTTTACTCAAATATTTCGAACTTTGACTGATATAAGCCTTACCTTTTTCGCTTCAGCGATTCGATACATCATGATAAAAGTTATAACTCTTCTGTGGTCTATCAGAACACAGAGATATTGGAGAAATTCGGAAAAAATGTTTTACTCAAATATTTCGAACTTTGACTGATATAAGTCTTACCATTTTCGCTTCAGCGATTCGATACATCATGATAAAAGTTATAACTCTTGTGTGGGCTATCAGAACACAGAGATATTGGAGAAATTCGGAAAAAACAATTTAAATCAAAAATTTCGAACTTTGAATGATATAACTCTTTCGTCTTTCGCTTTCGCGATTCGATCAATTATTATAAAAGTTAGAACTCTTCTCTGGGCTATCAAAGCACAGAGATATTGGAGAAATTCGGAAAAAAAATTTTACTCAAATATTTCGAACTTTGACTGATATAAGCCTTACCTTTTTCGCTTCAGCGATTCGATACATCATGATAAAAGTTAAAACTCTTGTGTGGGCTATCAGAACACAGAGATATTGGAGAAATTCGGAAAAAAACCAATTTTACTCAAAAATTTCGAACTTTGACTGATATAACTCTTTCGTCTTTCACTTTAGCGATTCGATCAATTATGGTAAAAGTTAGAATTCCTCTCTGGGCTATCAAAACACAGAGATATTGAAGAAATTCGCAAAAAAAATTTTACTCAAATATTTCTAACTTTGACTGATATAAGTCTTACCTTTTTCGCTTCAGCGATTCGATACATCATGATAAAAGTTATAACTCTTGTGTGGGCTATCAGAACACAGAGTTATTGGAGAAATTCGGAAAAAAACCAATTTTACTCAAAAATTTCGAACTTTGACTGATATAACTCTTTCGTCTTTCACTTTAGCGATTCGATCCATTATGATAAAAGATAGAACTCTTCTCTGGGCTATCAAAACACAGAGATATTGGAGAAATTCGGAAAAAAAATTTTACTCAAATATTTCGAACTTTGACTGATATAAGACTTTCCTGTTTCACTTCAGCGATTCGATACATCATGATAAAAGTTATAACTCTTCTGTGGGCTATCAGAACACAGAGATATTGGAGAAAGTCGGAAAAAAAATTTTACTCAATAATTTCGAACTTTGACTGATATAAGTCATACCTTTTTCGCTTCAGCGATTCGATACATCATGATAAAAGTTAAAACTCTTGTGTGGGCTATCAGAACACAGAGATATTGGAGAAATTCGGAAAAAACCAATTTTACTAAAAATTTCGAACTTTGACTGATATAACTATTTCGTCTTTCACTTTAGCGATTCGATCAATTATGGTAAAAGTTAGAACTCTTATCTGGGCTATCAAAACACAGAGATATTGGAGAAATTCGCAAAAAAAATTTACTCAAATATTTCTAACTTTGACTGATATAAGTCTTACCTTTTTCGCTTCAGCGATTCGATACATCATGATAAAAGTTATAACTCTTGTGTGGGCTATCAGAACACTGAGATATTGGAGAAATTCGGAAAAAAACCAATTTTACTCAAAAATTTCGAACTTTAACTGACATAACACTTTCGTCTTTTACTTTAGCGATTCGATCAATTATGGTAAAAGTTAGAATTCCTCTCTGGGCTATCAAAACACAGAGATATTGAAGAAATTCGCAAAAAAAATTTTACTCAAATATTTCGAACTTTGACTGATATAAGTCTTACCTTTTTCGCTTCAGCGATTCGATACATCATGATAAAAGTTATAACTCTTGTGTGGGCTATCAGAACACAGAGATATTGGAGAAATTCGGAAAAAAACAATTTAAATCAAAAATTTCGAACTTTGACTGATATAACTCTTTCGTCTTTCACTTTAGCGATTCGATCAATTATTATAAAAGTTAGAACTCTTCTCTGGGCTATCAAAATACTGAGATATTGAAGAAATTCGCAAAAAAAATTTTACTCAAATATTTCGAACTTTGACTGATATAAGTCTTACCTTTTTCGCTTCAGCGATTCGATACATCATGATAAAAGTTATAACTCTTGTGTGGGCTATCAGAACACAGAGTTATTGGAGAAATTCGGAAAAAAACCAATTTTACTCAAAAATTTCGAACTTTGACTGATATAACTCTTTCGTCTGTCACTTTAGCGATTCGATCCATTATGATAAAAGATAGAACTCTTCTCTGGGCTATCAAAACACAGAGATATTGGAAAAATTCAAAAAAAAATTTTACTCAAAAATTTCGTACTTTGACAGATATAAGTCTTTCCTTTTTCACTTCAGCGATTCGATACATCATGATAAAAGTTATAACTCTTGTGTGGGCTATCAGAACACAGAGATATTGGAGAAATTCGGAAAAAAACCAATTTTACTCAAAAATTTCAAACTTTGACTGATATAACTCTTTCGTCTTTTACTTAAGCGATTCGATCAATTATGGTAAAAGTTAAAACTCTTCTCTGGGCTATCAACACACAGAGATATTGGAGAAATTCGCAAAAAAAATTTTACTCAAATATTTCAAACTTTGACTGATATAAGTCTTTCCCTTTTCACTTCAGCGATTCGATACATCATGATAAAAGTTATAACTCTTGTGTAGGCTATCAGAACACAGAGATATTGGAGAAATTCGGAAAAAAACCAATTTAACTCAAAAATTTCGAACTTTGACTGATATAACTCTTTCATCTTTCACTTTAGCGATTCGATTAATTATGATAAAAGTAAGAACTCTTCTCTGGGCTATCAAAATACAGAGATATAGGAGAAATTCGCAAAAAAAGTTTTAATCAAATATTTCGAACTTTGACTGATATAAGTCTTACCTTTTTCGCTTCAGCGATTCGATACATCATGATAAAAGTTATAACTCTTGTGTAGGCTATCAGAACACAGAGATATTGGAGAAATTCGGAAAAAAACCAATTTTACTCAAAAATTTCGAACTTTGACTGATATAACTCTTTCGTCTTTTACTTTAGCGATTCGATCAATTATGATAAAAGTTAGAACTCTTCTCTGGGCTATCAAAACACAGAGATATTGGAGAAATTCGCAAAAAAAATTTTACTCAAATATTTCTAACTTTGACTGATATAAGACTTACCTTTTTCGCTTCAGCGATTCGATACATCATGATAAAAGTTATAACTCTTGTGTGGGCTATCAGAACACAGAGATATTGGAGAAATTCGGAAAAAAACAATTTAAATCAAAAATTTCGAACTTTGACTGATATAACTCTTTCGTCTTTCACTTTAGCGATTCGATCAATTATTATAAAAGTTAGAACTCTTCTCTGGGCTATCAAAATACTGAGATATTGAAGAAATTCGCAAAAAAAATTTTACTCAAATATTTCGAACTTTGACTGATATAAGTCTTACCTTTTTCGCTTCAGCGATTCGATACATCATGATAAAAGTTATAACTCTTGTGTGGGGTATCAAAACACAGAGATATTGGAGAAATTCGGAAAAAAGCCAATTTAAATCAAAAATTTCGAACTTTGACTGATATAACACTTTCGTCTTTCACTTTAGCGATTCGATCAATTATTATAAAAGTTAGAACTCTTCTCTGGGCTATCAAAACACAGAGATATTGGAGAAATTCGGAAAAAAAATTTTACTCAAATATTTCGCACTTTGACTGATATAAGACTTTCCCTTTTCACTTCAGCGATTCGATACATCATGATAAAAGTAATAACTCTTCTCTGGGCTATCAGAACACAGAGATGTTGGAGAAATTCGGAAAAAAAATTTTACTCAATAATTTCGAACTTTGACTGATATAAGTCATACCTTTTTCGCTTCAGCGATTCGATACATCATGATAAAAGTTATAACTCTTTTGTGGGCTATCAGAACACAGAGATATTGGAGAAATTCGGAAAAAAACCAATTTTACTCAAAAATTTCGAACTTTGACTGATATAACTCTTTCGTCTTTTATTTAGCGATTCGATCAATTATGGTAAAAGTTAGAACTCTTCTCTGGGCTATCAAAAGACAGAGATATTGGAGAAATTCGCAAAAAAAATTTTACTCAAATATTTCGAACTTTGACTGATATAAGTCTTACCTTTTTCGCTTCAGCGATTCGATACATCATGATAAAAGTTATAACTCTTGTGTGGGCTATCAGAACACAGAGATATTGGAGAAATTCGGAAAAAAACAATTTAAATCGAAAATTTCGAACTTTGTCTGATATAACTCTTTCGTCTTTCACTTTAGCGATTCGATCAATTATTATAAAAGTTAGAACTCTTCTCTGGGCTATCAAAATACTAAGATATTGAAGAAATTCGCAAAAAAAATTTTACTCAAATATTTCGAACTTTGACTGATATAAGTCTTACCTTTTTCGCTTCAGCGATTCGATACATCATGATAAAAGTTATAACTCTTGTGTGGGGTATCAGAACACAGAGATATTGGAGAAATTCGGAAAAAAGCCAATTTAAATTAAAAATTTCGAACTTTGACTGATATAACACTTTCGTCTTTCACTTTAGCGATTCGGTCAATTATTATAAAAGTTAGAACTCTTCTCTGGGCTATCAAAACACAGAGATATTGGAGAAATTCGAAAAAAAATTTTACTCAAATATTTCGAACTTTGACTGATATAAGCCTTACCTTTTTCGCTTCAGCGATTCGATACATCATGATAAAAGTTAAAACTCTTGTGTGGGCTATCAGAACACAGAGATATTGGAGAAATTCGGAAAAAAACCAATTTTACTCAAAAATTTCGAACTTTGACTGATATAACTCTTTCGTCTTTCACTTTAGCGATTCGATCAATTATGGTAAAAGTTAGAACTCTTCTCTGGGCTATCAAAACACAGAGATATTGGAGAAATTCGCAAAAAAAATTTTACTCAAATATTTCGAACTTTGACTGATATAAGTCTTACCTTTTTCGCTTCAGCGATTCGATACATCATGATAAAAGTTATAACTCTTGTGTGGGGTATCAGAACACAGAGATATTGGAGAAATTCGGAAAAAAGCCAATTTAAATTAAAAATTTCGAACTTTGACTGATATAACACTTTCGTCTTTCACTTTAGCGATTCGATCAATTATTATAAAAGTTAGAACTCTTCTCTGGGCTATCAAAACACAGAGATATTGGAGAAATTCGAAAAAAAATTTTACTCAAATATTTCGAACTTTGACTGATATAAGCCTTACCTTTTTCGCTTCAGCGATTCGATACATCATGATAAAAGTTAAAACTCTTGTGTGGGCTATCAGAACACAGAGATATTGGAGAAATTCGGAAAAAACCAATTTTACTCAAAAATTTCGAACTTTGACTGATATAACTCTTTCGTCTTTCACTTTAACGATTCGATCAATTATGGTAAAAGTTAGAACTCTTCTCTGGGCTATCAAAACACAGAGATATTGGAGAAATTCGCAAAAAAAATTTTACTCAAATATTTCGAACTTTGACTGATATAAGTCTTACCTTTTTCGCTTCAGCGATTCGATACATCATGATAAAAGTTATAACACTTTTGTGGGCTATCAGAACACAGAGATATTGGAGAAATTCGGAAAAAAACCAATTTTACTCAAAAATTTCGAACTTTGACTGATATAACTCTTTCGTCTTTTATTTAGCGATTCGATCAATTATGGTAAAAGTTAGAACTCTTCTCTGGGCTATCAAAAGACAGAGATATAGGAGAAATTCGCAAAAAAAATTTTACTCAAATATTTCGAACTTTGACTGATATAAGTCTTACCTTTTTCGCTTCAGCGATTCGATACATCATGATAAAAGTTATAACTCTTGTGTGGGCTATCAGAACACAGAGATATTGGAGAAATTCGGAAAAAAACAATTTAAATCAAAAATTTCGAACTTTGACTGATATAACTCTTTCGTCTTTCACTTTAGCGATTCGATCAATTATTATAAAAGTTAGAACTCTTCTCTGGGCTATCAAAATACTGAGATATTGAAGAAATTCGCAAAAAAAATTTTACTCAAATATTTCGAACTTTGACTGATATAAGTCTTACCTTTTTCGCTTCAGCGATTCGATACATCATGATAAAAGTTATAACACTTGTGTGGGCTATCAGAACGAGATATTGGAGAAATTCGGAAAAAAACCAATTTTACTCAAAAATTTCGAACTTTGACTGATATAACTCTTTCGTCTTTTACTTTAGCGATTCGATCAATTATGGTAAAAATTAGAACTCTTCTCTGGGCTATCAAAAGACAGAGATATTGGAGAAATTCGCAAAAAAAATTTTACTCAAATATTTCGAACTTTGACTGATATAAGCCTTACCTTTTTCGCTTCAGCGATTCGATACATCATGATAAAAGTTAAAACTCTTGTGTGGGCTATCAGAACACAGAGATATTGGAGAAAGTCGGAAAAAACCAATTTTACTCAAAAATTTCGAACTTTGACTGATATAACTCCTTCGTCTTTTACTTTAGCGATTCGATCAATTATGATAAAAGTTAGAACTCTTCTCTGGGCTATCAACACACAGAGATATTGGAGAAATACGCAAAAAAAATTTTACTCAAATATTTCAAACTTTGACTGATATAAGTCTTTCCCTTTTCACTTCAGCGATTCGATACAGCATGATAAAAGTTATAACTCTTGTGTAGGCTATCAGAACACAGGGATATTGGAGAAATTCGGAAAAAAACCAATTTAACACAAAAATTTCGAACTTTGACTGATATAACTCTTTCATCTTTCACTTTAGCGATTCGATCAATTATGATAAAAGTAAGAACTCTTCTCTGGGCTATCAAAACACAGAGATATTGGAGAAATTCGGAAAAAAAATTTTACTCAAATATTTCGCACTTTGACTGATATAAGACTTTCCCTTTTCACTTCAGCGATTCGATACATCATGATAAAAGTTATAACTCTTCTGTGGGCCATCAGAACACAGAGATATTGGAGAAATTCGAAAAAAAAATTTTACTCAATAATTTCAAACTTTGACTGATATAAGTCATACCTTTTTCGCTTCAGCGATTCGATACATCATGATAAAAGTTATAACTCTTGTGTGGGCTATCAGAACACAGAGTTATTGGAGAAATTCGGAAAAAAACCAATTTTACTCAAAAATTTCGAACTTTGACTGATATAACTCTTTCGTCTTTCACTTTAGCGATTCGATCAATTATTATAAAAGTTAGAACTCTTCTCTGGGCTATCAAAACACAGAGATATTGGAGAAATTCGGAAAAAAAATTTTACTCAAATATTTCGAACTTTGACTGATATAAGCCTTACCTTTTTCGCTTCAGCGATTCGATACATCATGATAAAAGTTAAAACTCTTGTGTGGGCTATCAGAACACAGAGATATTGGAGAAATTCGGAAAAAAACCAATTTAACTCAAAAATTTCGAACTTTGACTGATATAACACTTTCATCTTTCACTTTAGCGATTCGATCAATTATGATAAAAGTAAGAACTCTTCTCTGGGCTATCAAAACACAGAGATATTGGAGAAAATCGGAAAAAAATTTTACTCAAATATTTCGAACTTTGACTGATATAAGACTTACCTTTTTCGCTTCAGCGATTCGATACATCATGACAAAAGTTATAACTCTTGTGTGGGCTATCAGAACACAGAGATATTGGAGAAATTCGGAAAAAAACCTATTTTACTCAAAAATTTCGAACTTTGACTGATATAACTCTTTCGTCTTTCACTTTAGCGATTCGATCAATTATGGTAAAAGTTAGAACTCTTCTCTGGGCTATCAAAACACAGAGATATTGGAGAAATTCGGAAAAAAAATTTTACTCAAATATTTCGAACTTTGACTGATATAAGACTTTCCTTTTTCACTTCAGCGATTCGATACATCATGATAAAAGTAAGAACTCTTCTCTGGGCTATCAGAACACAGAGATGTTGGAGAAATTCGGAAAAAAAATTTTACTCAATAATTTCGAACTTTGACTGATATAAGTCATACCTTTTTCGCTTCAGCGATTCGATACATCATGATAAAAGTTATAACTCTTGTGTGGGCTATCAGAACACAGAGATATTGGAGAAATTCGGAAAAAACCAGTTTTACTCAAAAATTTCGAACTTTGACTGATATAACTCTTTCGTCTTTCACTTTAACGATTCGATCAATTATGGTAAAAGTTAGAACTCTTCTCTGGGCTATCAAAACACAGAGATATTGGAGAAATTCGCAAAAAAAATTTTACTCAAATATTTCGAACTTTGACTGATATAAGTCTTACCTTTTTCGCTTCAGCGATTCGATACATCATGATAAAAGTTATAACACTTTTGTGGGCTATCAGAACACAGAGATATTGGAGAAATTCGGAAAAAAACCAATTTTACTCAAAAATTTCGAACTTTGACTGATATAACTCTTTCGTCTTTTATTTAGCGATTCGATCAATTATGGTAAAAGTTAGAACTCTTCTCTGGGCTATCAAAAGACAGAGATATTGGAGAAATTCGCAAAAAAATTTTACTCAAATATTTCGAACTTTGACTGATATAAGTCTTACCTTTTTCGCTTCAGCGATTCGATACATCATGATAAAAGTTATAACTCTTGTGTGGGCTATCAGAACACAGAGATATTGGAGAAATTCGGAAAAAAACCAATTTTACTAAAAATTTCGAACTTTGACTGATATAACTTTTTCGTCTTTCACTTTAGCGATTCGATCAATTATGGTAAAAGTTAGAACTCTTCTCTGGGCTATCAAAACACAGAGATATTGAAGAAATTCGCAAAAAAAATTTTACTCAAATATTTCTAACTTTGACTGATATAAGTCTTACCTTTTTCGCTTCAGCGATTCGATACATCATGATAAAAGTTATAACTCTTGTGTGGGCTATCAGAACACAGAGTTATTGGAGAAATTCGGAAAAAAACCAATTTTACTAAAAATTTCGAACTTTGACTGAAATAACTCTTTCGTCTTTCACTTTAGCGATTCGATCAATTATGGTAAAAGTTAGAACTCTTCTCTGGGCTATCAAAACACAGAGATATTGGAGAAATTCGCAAAAAAAATTTTACTAAAATATTTCTAACTTTGACTGATATAAGTCTTACCTTTTTCGCTTCAGCGATTCGATACATCATGATAAAAGTTATAACTCTTGTGTGGGCTATCAGAACACAGAGATATTGGAGAAATTCGGAAAAAAACAATTTAAATCGAAAATTTCGAACTTTGTCTGATATAACTCTTTCGTCTTTCACTTTAGCGATTCGATCAATTATTATAAAAGTTAGAACTCTTCTCTGGGCTATCAAAATACTAAGATATTGAAGAAATTCGCAAAAAAAATTTTACTCAAATATTTCGAACTTTGACTGATATAAGTCTTACCTTTTTCGCTTCAGCGATTCGATACATCATGATAAAAGTTATAACTCTTGTGTGGGCTATCAGAACACAGAGATATTGGAGAAATTCGGAAAAAAAATTTTACTCAAATATTTCGAACTTTGACTGATATAAGCCTTACCTTTTTCGCTTCAGCGATTCGATACATCATGATAAAAGTTAAAACTCTTGTGTGGGCTATCAGAACACAGAGATATTGGAGAAATTCGGAAAAAAACAATTTAAATCAAAAATTTCGAACTTTGACTGATATAACTCTTTCGTCTTTCACTTTAGCGATTCGATCAATTATTATAAAAGTTAGAACTCTTCTCTGGGCTATCAAAATACTGAGATATTGAAGAAATTCGCAAAAAAAATTTTACTCAAATATTTCGAACTTTGACTGATATAAGTCTTACCTTTTTCGCTTCAGCGATTCGATACATCATGATAAAAGTTATAACACTTGTGTGGGCTATCAGAACGAGATATTGGAGAAATTCGGAAAAAAACCAATTTTACTCAAAAATTTCGAACTTTGACTGATATAACTCTTTCGTCTTTTACTTTAGCGATTCGATCAATTATGGTAAAAATTAGAACTCTTCTCTGGGCTATCAAAAGACAGAGATATTGGAGAAATTCGCAAAAAAAATTTTACTCAAATATTTCGAACTTTGACTGATATAAGCCTTACCTTTTTCGCTTCAGCGATTCGATACATCATGATAAAAGTTAAAACTCTTGTGTGGGCTATCAGAACACAGAGATATTGGAGAAAGTCGGAAAAAACCAATTTTACTCAAAAATTTCGAACTTTGACTGATATAACTCCTTCGTCTTTTACTTTAGCGATTCGATCAATTATGATAAAAGTTAGAACTCTTCTCTGGGCTATCAACACACAGAGATATTGGAGAAATACGCAAAAAAAATTTTACTCAAATATTTCAAACTTTGACTGATATAAGTCTTTCCCTTTTCACTTCAGCGATTCGATACAGCATGATAAAAGTTATAACTCTTGTGTAGGCTATCAGAACACAGGGATATTGGAGAAATTCGGAAAAAAACCAATTTAACACAAAAATTTCGAACTTTGACTGATATAACTCTTTCATCTTTCACTTTAGCGATTCGATCAATTATGATAAAAGTTAGAACTCTTTTCGGGGCTATCAAAACACAGAGATATTGGAGAAATTCGAAAAAAAAATTTCACTCAAGTATTTCGTATTTTGACTGATATAAGTCTTTCCCTTGTCACTTCAGCTCTTTGATACATCATGATGAAAGTTATAACTCTTCTGTGGGCTATCAGAACACAGAGATATTGGAGAAATTCGCAAAAAAAATTTTACTCAATAATTTCGAACTTTGACTGATATAAGTCTTTCCTTTTTCACTTCAGCGATTCGATACATCATGATAAAAGTTATAACTCTTCTGTGGGCTATCAGAACACAGAGATATTGGAGAAATTCGGAAAAAAACCAATTTTACTCAAAAATTTCGAACTTTGACTGATATAACTCTTTCGTCTTTCACTTTAGCGATTCGATCAATTATTATAAAAGTTAGAACTCTTCTCTGGGCTATCAAAACACAGAGATATTGGAGAAATTCGGAAAAAAAATTTTACTCAAATATTTCGAACTTTGACTGATATAAGCCTTACCTTTTTCGCTTCAGCGATTCGATACATCATGATAAAAGTTAAAACTCTTGTGTGGGCTATCAGAACACAGAGATATTGGAGAAATTCGGAAAAAAACCAATTTAACTCAAAAATTTCGAACTTTGACTGATATAACTCTTTCATCTTTCACTTTAGCGATTCGATCAATTATGATAAAAGTAAGAACTCTTCTCTGGGCTATCAAAACACAGAGATATTGGAGAAAATCGGAAAAAAAATTTTACTCAAAAATTTCGAACTTTGACTGATATAAGACTTACCTTTTTCGCTTCAGCGATTCGATACATCATGACAAAAGTTATAACTCTTGTGTGGGCTATCAGAACACAGAGATATTGGAGAAATTCGGAAAAAAACCTATTTTACTCAAAAATTTCGAACTTTGACTGATATAACTCTTTCGTCTTTCACTTTAGCGATTCGATCAATTATGGTAAAAGTTAGAACTCTTCTCTGGGCTATCAAAACACAGAGATATTGGAGAAATTCGCAAAAAAAATTTTACTCAAATATTTCGAACTTTGACTGATATAAGACTTTCCTTTTTCACTTCAGCGATTCGATACATCATGATAAAAGTAAGAACTCTTCTCTGGGCTATCAGAACACAGAGATGTTGGAGAAATTCGGAAAAAAAATTTTACTCAATAATTTCGAACTTTGACTGATATAAGTCATACCTTTTTCGCTTCAGCGATTCGATACATCATGATAAAAGTTATAACTCTTGTGTGGGCTATCAGAACACAGAGATATTGGAGAAATTCGGAAAAAAACCAATTTTACTCAAAAATTTCGAACTTTGACTGATATAACTCTTTCGTCTTTTACTTTAGCGATTCGATCAATTATGGTAAAAGTTAGAACTCTTCTCTGGGCTATCAAAAGACAGAGATATTGGAGAAATTCGCAAAAAAAATTTTACTCAAATATTTCGAACTTTGACTGATATAAGTCTTACCTTTTTCGCTTCAGCGATTCGATACATCATGATAAAAGTTATAACTCTTGTGTGGGCTATCAGAACACAGAGATATTGGAGAAATTCGGAAAAAAACAATTTAAATCAAAAATTTCGAACTTTGACTGATATAACTCTTTCGTCTTTCACTTTAGCGATTCGATCAATTATTATAAAAGTTAGAACTCTTCTCTGGGCTATCAAAATACTGAGATATTGAAGAAATTCGCAAAAAAAATTTTACTCAAATATTTCGAACTTTGACTGATATAAGTCTTACCTTTTTCGCTTCAGCGATTCGATACATCATGATAAAAGTTATAACACTTGTGTGGGCTATCAGAACGAGATATTGGAGAAATTCGGAAAAAAACCTATTTTACTCAAAAATTTCGAACTTTGACTGATATAACTCTTTCGTCTTTTACTTTAGCGATTCGATCAATTATGGTAAAAGTTAGAACTCTTCTCTGGGCTATCAAAAGACAGAGATATTGGAGAAATTCGCAAAAAAAATTTTACTCAAATATTTCGAACTTTGACTGATATAAGTCTTACCTTTTTCGCTTCAGCGATTCGATACATCATGATAAAAGTTAAAACTCTTGTGTGGGCTATCAGAACACAGAGATATTGGAGAAATTCGGAAAAAAACCAATTTTACTCAAAAATTTCGAACTTTGACTGATATAACTCCTTCGTCTTTTACTTTAGCGATTCGATCAATTATGATAAAAGTTAGAACTCTTCTCTGGGCTATCAACACACAGAGATATTGGAGAAATTCGGAAAAAAAATTTTACTCAAATATTTCGCACTTTGACTGATATAAGACTTTCCCTTTTCACTTCAGCGATTCGATACATCATGATAAAAGTTATAACTCTTCTGTGGGCTATCAGAACACAGAGATATTGGAGAAATTCGAAAAAAAAATTTTACTCAATAATTTCGAACTTTGACTGATATAAGTCATACCTTTTTCGCTTCAGCGATTCGATACATCATGATAAAAGTTATAACTCTTGTGTGGGCTATCAGAACACAGAGTTATTGGAGAAATTCGGAAAAAAACCAATTTTACTCAAAAATTTCGAACTTTGACTGATATAACTCTTTCGTCTTTCACTTTAGCGATTCGATCAATTATTATAAAAGTTAGAACTCTTCTCTGGGCTATCAAAACACAGAGATATTGGAGAAATTCGGAAAAAAAATTTTACTCAAATATTTCGAACTTTGACTGATATAAGCCTTACCTTTTTCGCTTCAGCGATTCGATACATCATGATAAAAGTTAAAACTCTTGTGTGGGCTATCAGAACACAGAGATATTGGAGAAATTCGGAAAAAAACCAATTTTACTCAAAAATTTCGAACTTTGACTGATATAACACTTTCATCTTTCACTTTAGCGATTCGATCAATTATGATAAAAGTAAGAACTCTTCTCTGGGCTATCAAAACACAGAGATATTGGAGAAAATCGGAAAAAAATTTTACTCAAATATTTCGAACTTTGACTGATATAAGACTTACCTTTTTCGCTTCAGCGATTCGATACATCATGACAAAAGTTATAACTCTTGTGTGGGCTATCAGAACACAGAGATATTGGAGAAATTCGGAAAAAAACCTATTTTACTCAAAAATTTCGAACTTTGACTGATATAACTCTTTCGTCTTTCACTTTAGCGATTCGATCAATTATGGTAAAAGTTAGAACTCTTCTCTGGGCTATCAAAACACAGAGATATTGGAGAAATTCGGAAAAAAAATTTTACTCAAATATTTCGAACTTTGACTGATATAAGACTTTCCTTTTTCACTTCAGCGATTCGATACATCATGATAAAAGTAAGAACTCTTCTCTGGGCTATCAGAACACAGAGATGTTGGAGAAATTCGGAAAAAAAATTTTACTCAATAATTTCGAACTTTGACTGATATAAGTCATACCTTTTTCGCTTCAGCGATTCGATACATCATGATAAAAGTTATAACTCTTGTGTGGGCTATCAGAACACAGAGATATTGGAGAAATTCGGAAAAAAAAAGTTTTACTCAAAAATTTCGAACTTTGACTGATATAACTCTTTCGTCTTTCACTTTAACGATTCGATCAATTATGGTAAAAGTTAGAACTCTTCTCTGGGCTATCAAAACACAGAGATATTGGAGAAATTCGCAAAAAAAATTTTACTCAAATATTTCGAACTTTGACTGATATAAGTCTTACCTTTTTCGCTTCAGCGATTCGATACATCATGATAAAAGTTATAACACTTTTGTGGGCTATCAGAACACAGAGATATTGGAGAAATTCGGAAAAAAACCAATTTTACTCAAAAATTTCGAACTTTGACTGATATAACTCTTTCGTCTTTTATTTAGCGATTCGATCAATTATGGTAAAAGTTAGAACTCTTCTCTGGGCTATCAAAAGACAGAGATATTGGAGAAATTCGCAAAAAAATTTTACTCAAATATTTCGAACTTTGACTGATATAAGTCTTACCTTTTTCGCTTCAGCGATTCGATACATCATGATAAAAGTTATAACTCTTGTGTGGGCTATCAGAACACAGAGATATTGGAGAAATTCGGAAAAAAACCAATTTTACTAAAAATTTCGAACTTTGACTGATATAACTTTTTCGTCTTTCACTTTAGCGATTCGATCAATTATGGTAAAAGTTAGAACTCTTCTCTGGGCTATCAAAACACAGAGATATTGAAGAAATTCGCAAAAAAAATTTTACTCAAATATTTCTAACTTTGACTGATATAAGTCTTACCTTTTTCGCTTCAGCGATTCGATACATCATGATAAAAGTTATAACTCTTGTGTGGGCTATCAGAACACAGAGTTATTGGAGAAATTCGGAAAAAAACCAATTTTACTAAAAATTTCGAACTTTGACTGAAATAACTCTTTCGTCTTTCACTTTAGCGATTCGATCAATTATGGTAAAAGTTAGAACTCTTCTCTGGGCTATCAAAACACAGAGATATTGGAGAAATTCGCAAAAAAAATTTTACTAAAATATTTCTAACTTTGACTGATATAAGTCTTACCTTTTTCGCTTCAGCGATTCGATACATCATGATAAAAGTTATAACTCTTGTGTGGGCTATCAGAACACAGAGATATTGGAGAAATTCGGAAAAAAACAATTTAAATCGAAAATTTCGAACTTTGTCTGATATAACTCTTTCGTCTTTCACTTTAGCGATTCGATCAATTATTATAAAAGTTAGAACTCTTCTCTGGGCTATCAAAATACTAAGATATTGAAGAAATTCGCAAAAAAAATTTTACTCAAATATTTCGAACTTTGACTGATATAAGTCTTACCTTTTTCGCTTCAGCGATTCGATACATCATGATAAAAGTTATAACTCTTGTGTGGGCTATCAGAACACAGAGATATTGGAGAAATTCGGAAAAAAAATTTTACTCAAATATTTCGAACTTTGACTGATATAAGCCTTACCTTTTTCGCTTCAGCGATTCGATACATCATGATAAAAGTTAAAACTCTTGTGTGGGCTATCAGAACACAGAGATATTGGAGAAATTCGGAAAAAAACAATTTAAATCAAAAATTTCGAACTTTGACTGATATAACTCTTTCGTCTTTCACTTTAGCGATTCGATCAATTATTATAAAAGTTAGAACTCTTCTCTGGGCTATCAAAATACTGAGATATTGAAGAAATTCGCAAAAAAAATTTTACTCAAATATTTCGAACTTTGACTGATATAAGTCTTACCTTTTTCGCTTCAGCGATTCGATACATCATGATAAAAGTTATAACACTTGTGTGGGCTATCAGAACGAGATATTGGAGAAATTCGGAAAAAAACCAATTTTACTCAAAAATTTCGAACTTTGACTGATATAACTCTTTCGTCTTTTACTTTAGCGATTCGATCAATTATGGTAAAAATTAGAACTCTTCTCTGGGCTATCAAAAGACAGAGATATTGGAGAAATTCGCAAAAAAAATTTTACTCAAATATTTCGAACTTTGACTGATATAAGCCTTACCTTTTTCGCTTCAGCGATTCGATACATCATGATAAAAGTTAAAACTCTTGTGTGGGCTATCAGAACACAGAGATATTGGAGAAAGTCGGAAAAAACCAATTTTACTCAAAAATTTCGAACTTTGACTGATATAACTCCTTCGTCTTTTACTTTAGCGATTCGATCAATTATGATAAAAGTTAGAACTCTTCTCTGGGCTATCAACACACAGAGATATTGGAGAAATACGCAAAAAAAATTTTACTCAAATATTTCAAACTTTGACTGATATAAGTCTTTCCCTTTTCACTTCAGCGATTCGATACAGCATGATAAAAGTTATAACTCTTGTGTAGGCTATCAGAACACAGGGATATTGGAGAAATTCGGAAAAAAACCAATTTAACACAAAAATTTCGAACTTTGACTGATATAACTCTTTCATCTTTCACTTTAGCGATTCGATCAATTATGATAAAAGTAAGAACTCTTCTCTGGGCTATCAAAACACAGAGATATTGGAGAAATTCGGAAAAAAAATTTTACTCAAATATTTCGCACTTTGACTGATATAAGACTTTCCCTTTTCACTTCAGCGATTCGATACATCATGATAAAAGTTATAACTCTTCTGTGGGCCATCAGAACACAGAGATATTGGAGAAATTCGAAAAAAAAATTTTACTCAATAATTTCAAACTTTGACTGATATAAGTCATACCTTTTTCGCTTCAGCGATTCGATACATCATGATAAAAGTTATAACTCTTGTGTGGGCTATCAGAACACAGAGTTATTGGAGAAATTCGGAAAAAAACCAATTTTACTCAAAAATTTCGAACTTTGACTGATATAACTCTTTCGTCTTTCACTTTAGCGATTCGATCAATTATTATAAAAGTTAGAACTCTTCTCTGGGCTATCAAAACACAGAGATATTGGAGAAATTCGGAAAAAAAATTTTACTCAAATATTTCGAACTTTGACTGATATAAGCCTTACCTTTTTCGCTTCAGCGATTCGATACATCATGATAAAAGTTAAAACTCTTGTGTGGGCTATCAGAACACAGAGATATTGGAGAAATTCGGAAAAAAACCAATTTAACTCAAAAATTTCGAACTTTGACTGATATAACACTTTCATCTTTCACTTTAGCGATTCGATCAATTATGATAAAAGTAAGAACTCTTCTCTGGGCTATCAAAACACAGAGATATTGGAGAAAATCGGAAAAAAATTTTACTCAAATATTTCGAACTTTGACTGATATAAGACTTACCTTTTTCGCTTCAGCGATTCGATACATCATGACAAAAGTTATAACTCTTGTGTGGGCTATCAGAACACAGAGATATTGGAGAAATTCGGAAAAAAACCTATTTTACTCAAAAATTTCGAACTTTGACTGATATAACTCTTTCGTCTTTCACTTTAGCGATTCGATCAATTATGGTAAAAGTTAGAACTCTTCTCTGGGCTATCAAAACACAGAGATATTGGAGAAATTCGGAAAAAAAATTTTACTCAAATATTTCGAACTTTGACTGATATAAGACTTTCCTTTTTCACTTCAGCGATTCGATACATCATGATAAAAGTAAGAACTCTTCTCTGGGCTATCAGAACACAGAGATGTTGGAGAAATTCGGAAAAAAAATTTTACTCAATAATTTCGAACTTTGACTGATATAAGTCATACCTTTTTCGCTTCAGCGATTCGATACATCATGATAAAAGTTATAACTCTTGTGTGGGCTATCAGAACACAGAGATATTGGAGAAATTCGGAAAAAACCAGTTTTACTCAAAAATTTCGAACTTTGACTGATATAACTCTTTCGTCTTTCACTTTAACGATTCGATCAATTATGGTAAAAGTTAGAACTCTTCTCTGGGCTATCAAAACACAGAGATATTGGAGAAATTCGCAAAAAAAATTTTACTCAAATATTTCGAACTTTGACTGATATAAGTCTTACCTTTTTCGCTTCAGCGATTCGATACATCATGATAAAAGTTATAACACTTTTGTGGGCTATCAGAACACAGAGATATTGGAGAAATTCGGAAAAAAACCAATTTTACTCAAAAATTTCGAACTTTGACTGATATAACTCTTTCGTCTTTTATTTAGCGATTCGATCAATTATGGTAAAAGTTAGAACTCTTCTCTGGGCTATCAAAAGACAGAGATATTGGAGAAATTCGCAAAAAAATTTTACTCAAATATTTCGAACTTTGACTGATATAAGTCTTACCTTTTTCGCTTCAGCGATTCGATACATCATGATAAAAGTTATAACTCTTGTGTGGGCTATCAGAACACAGAGATATTGGAGAAATTCGGAAAAAAACCAATTTTACTAAAAATTTCGAACTTTGACTGATATAACTTTTTCGTCTTTCACTTTAGCGATTCGATCAATTATGGTAAAAGTTAGAACTCTTCTCTGGGCTATCAAAACACAGAGATATTGAAGAAATTCGCAAAAAAAATTTTACTCAAATATTTCTAACTTTGACTGATATAAGTCTTACCTTTTTCGCTTCAGCGATTCGATACATCATGATAAAAGTTATAACTCTTGTGTGGGCTATCAGAACACAGAGTTATTGGAGAAATTCGGAAAAAAACCAATTTTACTAAAAATTTCGAACTTTGACTGAAATAACTCTTTCGTCTTTCACTTTAGCGATTCGATCAATTATGGTAAAAGTTAGAACTCTTCTCTGGGCTATCAAAACACAGAGATATTGGAGAAATTCGCAAAAAAAATTTTACTAAAATATTTCTAACTTTGACTGATATAAGTCTTACCTTTTTCGCTTCAGCGATTCGATACATCATGATAAAAGTTATAACTCTTGTGTGGGCTATCAGAACACAGAGATATTGGAGAAATTCGGAAAAAAACAATTTAAATCGAAAATTTCGAACTTTGTCTGATATAACTCTTTCGTCTTTCACTTTAGCGATTCGATCAATTATTATAAAAGTTAGAACTCTTCTCTGGGCTATCAAAATACTAAGATATTGAAGAAATTCGCAAAAAAAATTTTACTCAAATATTTCGAACTTTGACTGATATAAGTCTTACCTTTTTCGCTTCAGCGATTCGATACATCATGATAAAAGTTATAACTCTTGTGTGGGCTATCAGAACACAGAGATATTGGAGAAATTCGGAAAAAAAATTTTACTCAAATATTTCGAACTTTGACTGATATAAGCCTTACCTTTTTCGCTTCAGCGATTCGATACATCATGATAAAAGTTAAAACTCTTGTGTGGGCTATCAGAACACAGAGATATTGGAGAAATTCGGAAAAAAACCAATTTAACACAAAAATTTCGAACTTTGACTGATATAACCCTTTCATCCTTCACTTTAGCGATTCGATCAATTATGATAAAAGTAAGAACTATTCTCTGTGCTATCAAAACACAGAGATATTGGAGAAATTCGGAAAAAAAATTTTACTCAAATATTTCGAACTTTGACTGATATAAGACTTTCCTTTTTCACTTCAGCGATTCGATACATCATGATAAAAGTAAGAACTCTTCTCTGGGCTATCAGAACACAGAGATATTGGAGAAATTCGGAAAAAAAATTTTACTCAATAATTTCGAACTTTGACTGATATAAGTCATACCTTTTTCGCTTCAGCGATTCGATACATCATGATAAAAGTTATAACTCTTGTGTGGGCTATCAGAACACAGAGATATTTGAGAAATTCGGAAAAAAACCAATTTAAATCAAAAATTTCGAACTTTGACTGATATAACTCTTTCGTCTTTCACTTTAGCGATTCGATCAATTATGGTAAAAGTTAGAACTCTTCTCTGGGCTATCAACACACAGAGATATTGGAGAAATTCGCAAAAAAAATTTTACTCAAATATTTCGAACTTTGACTGATATAAGTCTTACCTTTTTCGCTTCAGCGATTCGATACATCATGATAAAAGTTATAACTCTTGTGTGGGCTATCAGAACACAGAGATATTGGAAAATTCGGAAAAAAACCTATTTTACTCAAAAATTTCGAACTTTGACTGATATAACTCTTTCGTCTTTCACTTTAGCGATTCGATCCATTATGATAAAAGATAGAACTCTTCTCTGGGCTATCAAAACACAGAGATATTGGAGAAATTCGGAAAAAAAATTTTACTCAAATATTTCGAACTTTGACTGATATAAGTCTTACCTTTTTCGCTTCAGCGATTCGATACATCATGATAAAAGTTAAAACTCTTGTGTGGGCTATCAGAACACAGAGATATTGGAGAAATTCGGAAAAAAACCAATTTTACTCAAAAATTTCGAACTTTGACTGATATAACTCTTTCGTCTTTTACTTTAGCGATTCGATCAATTATGGTAAAAGTTAGAACTCTTCTCTGGGCTATCAAAACACAGAGATATTGGAGAAATTCGCAAAAAAAATTTTACTCAAATATTTCGAACTTTGACTGATATAAGTCTTACCTTTTTCGCTTCAGCGTTTCGATACATCATGATAAAAGTTATAACTCTTGTGTGGGCTATCAGAACACAGAGATATTGGAGAAATTCGGAAAAAAACCAATTTTACTCAAAAATTTCGAACTTTGACTGATATAACTCTTTCATCTTTCACTTTAGCGATTCGATCAATTATGGTAAAAGTTAGAACTCTTCTCTGGGCTATCAAAACACAGAGATATTGGAGAAATTCGCAAAAAAAATTTTACTCAAATATTTCGAACTTTGACTGATATAAGTCTTTCCTTTTTCACTTCAGCTATTCGATTCATCATGATAAAAGTTATAACTCTTGTGTGGGCTATCAGAACACAGAGATATTGGAGAAATTCGCAAAAAAAGTTTTACTCTAAAATTTCGTACTTTGACTGATAAAACTCTTTCGTTTTTCACTTTAGCGATTTGATCCATTATGATAAAAGTTAGAACTCTTCTCTGGGCTATCAAAATACAGAGATATTGGAGAAATTCGCAAAAGAAATTCTTCTCAACAATTTTGGTCTGATATAAGTATTTCGTTTTTCACTTTAGCGATTCGATCCATCATGATAAATGTTTGAACTCTTTTGGGGGCTATCAGAACACAGAAATATTGGAGAAATTCGCAAAATAAATTTTTCTCAAAAATTTCGATCGCATATAAGTCTTTCGTTTTTCACTTTAGCGATTCGATCCATCATGATAAAAGTTAGAAGTCTTCTGGGGGCTATCAGAAGACAGAGATATTGGAGAAATTCGCAAAAGAAATTCTTCTCAAAAATTACGATCGCATATAAGTCTTCCGTTTTTCACTTTAGCGATTCGATCCATCATGATAAAAGTTAGTAGTCTTCTGGGGGCTATCAGAACACAGAGATATTGGAGAAATTCGCAAAAAAACTTTTACTCAAATATTTCGAACTTTGACTGATATAACTCTTTCGTTTTTCACTTTAGCGATTCGATCCATCATCAAAAAAGTTAAAACTCTTCTGGGGGCTATCAGAACACAGAGATATTGGAGAAATTCGCAAAAAAAGTTTTACGCAAATGTTTCGAATTTTGACTGATATAACTTTTTCGTTTTTCACTTTAGCGATTCTATCCATTATGATAAAAGTTAAAACTCTTCTGGGGGCTATCAGAACACAGAAATAATGGAGAAATTCGCAAAAAAACTTTTTCTCAAAAATTTTGGTCTGATATATGTCTTTCGTTTTTCATTTTAGCGATTCTATCCATCATGATAAAAGTTAGAATACTTCTGGGGGCTATCAGAACACAGAGATATTGGAGAAATTCGCAAAAGATATTTTTCTCAAAAATTTTGGTCTGATATATGTCTTTCGTTATCCACTTTAGCGATTCGATCCATCATGATAAAAGTTAGAAATCTTCTGTGGGCTATCAGAACACAAAAATATTGGAGAAATTCGCAAAAAAAATCATACTCAAAAATTTCGAACTTTGACTGATATAAGTATTTCGTTTTTCACTTTAGCGATTCGATCCATCATGATAAAAGTTAGAAATCTTCTGGGGGCTATCAGAACACAGAAATATTGTAGAAATTCTCAAAAAAAATTTTACTCAAAAATTCGTTGAACAATAAGCGATTTACATTTTCGATCGCTTTTAAAGAGAGGCTTCAGCTGCGCTTCTTTCTGTGCATTCTGTTCCGGTGTGTCCGTATCCTTCAATTCGATCGTCCGCGTTACCGGCCTTTCAACATAATCAGTTAAATCGTGTTCCGCGAGTAACGTTTCCATGCGAAATTTCCAATTGCTAAAATTGGTTCCATCGAAAAGAGGTACTTTATATCTGTCTTCTTCCGCCTGCATGTTACACTAAACCGCACACACGATATAAACTATTTCCAGAACACACGCACAAATTAATACTATTATAATTATTTTCACTCGCGTTAACTATTATTACACTGCGCGTTTTAGACTGGGCCCATAACCTGAGAAATAATTAGTGTTCAAATTATAAATGGGCAGAAAGATCTTTTATTCAAAGAGCAGAAATTACAATCAGCAGTGCGTCAAACTCTTAAGAACGACAGAGACGAAGTGACAAATTTAATTAAAAAGATGACAGCTGTTTCCATACAACTATTTGCTTTTGTTTAATAAAAGAACTCTTTAATACATTCAAGACTTTTAAAGTATCAACTTAACTTTTCTTTACATGCCTAAATTATTCATTTAACAAAAATTAATAATCGGCTATCCCTTCGCTCATAAAATAAATTTACTATATAAAATAATCCTGAAAAACATAACCCATGAGAAATTATTATAATATACCTCCCTAAAACTCCTAATTTATGTATTGTTATTAAAGCACATAATATTATATTCATATGATAATAATATATATTTATATATGTATACGTCCGAATATTTAATAAAGGATAACGGTACTTCCCTAACATTCTATATTTTTTATTGCTTTCAGAACATAACCCATATTAGACATAAAAATATGTCACAAAAACCGACAAAATTTAAATTAGAGAAAAATTATTATTATATTGGGAATGAAGTGTCGAAATATCTAAACTTAACAAACGGTAGACTATACAAATTGTATCCAGGCCTGCAGAAAAGATCAATTAATAAGCATGAACGACAGATTATAATAGAAAAAGGTTATAAAATTACAAAATTACCGACAGGTAAAATCGTGCTATTACGTGCAAACGAAATAGACGAAATTTTCAACTGTCAAGGCGATAAACACAAAGAAGACGCTTCGGAGGCAGCTAATTTAGAACAAGGTAACTTGGAAACTTTGCCAAATTTATTATAGATTTATACGCGGTTGAAAAATTTAAACAATTTACACATGTGAAACATTAATTTATAATATATTTTACAGAACTAACAGCAGACCAAAAAAATGGGTTAAACAATGAGGTAATTTAAATTATTTTATAATTTTATAAGTGGACTATATATTCATAAAATTTTTTTTAACAGGTGAAAATTATATCTGATAAATTAAAAGATTTAACACAAGACTTCAATACTTACAAAAAGTCCACAACAGAAGAAATAAGACAACTTAAAAAACAGATAAAACAATTGAGTTCTAAGTGACATTAAAATGATTATAAGTATATAATCACATGTTTATATAAGTATAATTATTGGAAAAGCCGACTTTGAACGAGCAATGCGCTCTCGCCTTTTAGAGATGGCAGCTGTGGTGGCGCGAGTGCCGAGCGCCTCTCGTGTGTGTATTGCTGTAAGCGTGTGTGCGACCGACCGGCATTCGTTTGGAGAGACTCAAGCGGGTTACGTATAAAGCGTGTGATACTTAATAAAGAGTGATTTAAGTAAAGAAGCTGTTTCTCAGTGAATCGCATCCCGTCCCCAGCCACGCACTATTACAACAGGTTATCGGCCCAGTACACGTGCTCATTGCGCAAGGAGCGAGACACGTGGAAAGTGAACGGAAGGGTTCGCGAGACGCCGGTAAAGGGCATCGGAAAAGGAGATAAAAGTAATTAGAAGATTAGAGGATAAGTAAACGACATCTCTCGATGCTGACGAGCGAAACGAGAGAAAACAGCTCATAAGAACGTTCAATATATATTGTTAGAAAAGGATAGAAGAAAGTTTTACTTTTGAGAGATAGAGATAGAGTACAATATAGAAGTAGAGATTCCCGGCTAATAAGAACGTTCGAGAAATGCTGTTAGAAGTTAGAAGGAGACAAATTCCTTTTGCTTTTTTTGATAGAAGTAGAGAAAGACGAAATTGAAAGAGACGTATATTAGAGAGAGAGAGATGTCGCTTGGGAACGAAGCGACGTGCGCGTGCAAGTCCGAGCGTGTATGGCGAGAGCCTTTTGTTTTGGCGCGCGAATCTTGTTGCTGGGGGCGCACAACCATATAACCGATTTCGACTAATACAGCACCGGTGTTAGATGGTTAGATAACGATATATGTGCAAACATGATATGCGTACGAATAAAAATCTGTAGGAGTCAATTTTTTTTAAAATCGGTGTGGATCGGGTCGGTGATCGAGCGAAACTTGCGGTGCGGTGTAACTTGATTACTGTTCAGGGAGGCCGCGTAAATTTGTATGGGCCCCGTGCGCGTGCGTGATCAACCCGAGCTCCCATAGATCTTTTCATCAGTGCTGGAGATCGCAACGGACAGCGGTGTGCGCGCGCGGATAGCCCTGCAGAGGCGCGTGGTTTTCTCGCTTTGAAGTTATTGTGAATTGCAGTGCGTTCTATATAATTTCACAAGCATACATATTTTTTTTTAACTTAGAGATTTGATGATAATACCGTAAATTGATAAATGTAAACGCGAACGTTGATTAGTCGTACCGAAAGAAAAATACTAATGTTCAATTAACATTTGAATCCCGATTAGAGGAGGAGGAAGATTAGAAGGAGGAGGATGGAAGGAGAAAAGGAGAATTTCCTGTTAGAGGAAGAGAGTCAAGAGGATCAAAACATGCTGGTGGACTACGACAGCGATGCCAGCGATAGCAGCGTGGTCACCGTAATAGAGAAAGAGAGCGACAGCGTAGATGTGACGGAAAGAGATAGAGAGGAAAAAGAGACAAAGAAGGAGACGGGAAAAGGAGGAACAATCCCGAAAAGGAAACTGCCCAGAGTCGTCGAGAACATAGAAGTGACCAGAGAATGGGCGGAAAATCGTCCGATGCTGCCGATGATGTTGAAGCTAGCAGCGGATTCGCAGCAGCAGATTCGTCAAAGCAGGGATTCTCATTCAAAATAAAATACATAAGAAACTTTGACATATAAAGGCAAACTAGCAAGTAACTGCACAACATACACTTATACGCTTCTAAATAGATCAGACTATCGAGAACAATTAACAAAAATGCGCAGGTCTACTAAATTGTTTAAATTATATAACGAGTTATTGCAGAAACAAGGGAAGGAAGCCTCGGTCGGGGCTGTAAATTTTTTTAGAACATCATTGTAGGCTTCTAAATAAATCCCGACTAGCAAGAAAAATTAAAAAAAATGCGCACGCCTACGAAAAATTATTTAAACAATATAAAGTTTATTGCAAAAACAGGAAAACGAAGTCGCGGTCGGGGCTGCAAATTTTTTTAGAACATTATTGTAAGTTTCTAAATCAATCCCGACTAGCAAGAAAAATTAAAAAAAATGCGCACGCCTACAAAAAATTATTTAAACAATATAAAGTTTATTGCAAAAACAGGAAAACGAAGTCGCGGTCGGGGCTGCAAATTTTTTTAGAACATTATTGTAAGCTTCTAAATCAATCCCGACTAGCAAGAAAAATTAAAAAAAATGCGCACGCCTACAAAAAATTATTTAAACAATATAAAGTTTATTGCAAAAACAGGAAAACGAAGTCGCGGTCGGGGCTGCAAATTTTTTTAGAACATTATTGTAGGCTTCTAAATCAATCCCGACTAGCAAGAAAAATTGAAAAAAATGCGCACGCCTACAAAAAATTATTTAAACAATATAAAGTTTATTGCAAAAACAGGAAAACGAAGTCGCGGTCGGGGCTGCAAATTTTTTTAGAACATCATTATAACCTTCTAAATCAATCCCGACTAGCAAGAAAAATTTAAAAAAATGCGCACGCCTACGAAAAATTATTTAAACAATATAAAGTTTATTGCAAAAACAGGAAAACGAAGTCGCGGTCGGGGCTGCAAATTTTTTTAGAACATCATTATAACCTTCTAAATCAATCCCGACTAGCAAGAAAAATTAAAAAAAATGCGCACGCCTACGAAAAATTATTTAAACAATATAAAGTTTATTGCAAAAACAGGAAAACGAAGTCGCGGTCGGGGCTGCAAATTTTTTTAGAACATCATTATAACCTTCTAAATCAATCCCGACTAGCAAGAAAAATTAAAAAAAATGCGCACGCCTACGAAAAATTATTTAAACAATATAAAGTTTATTGCAAAAACAGGAAAACGAAGTCGCGGTCGGGGCTGCAAATTTTTTTAGAACATCATTATAACCTTCTAAATCAATCCCGACTAGCAAGAAAAATTAAAAAAATGCGCACGCCTACGAAAAATTATTTAAACAATATAAAGTTTATTGCAAAAACAGGAAAACGAAGTCGCGGTCGGGGCTGCAAATTTTTTTAGAACATCATTGTAGGCTTCTAAATAAATCCCAACTAGCAAGAAAAATTAAAAAAAATGCGCACGCCTACGAAAAATTATTTAAACAATATAAAGTTTATTGCAAAAACAGGAAAACGAAGTCGCGGTCGGGGCTGCAAATTTTTTTAGAACATCATTATAACCTTCTAAATCAATCCCGACTAGCAAGAAAAATTAAAAAAAATGCGCACGCCTACGAAAAATTATTTAAACAATATAAAGTTTATTGCAAAAACAGGAAAACGAAGTCGCGGTCGGGGCTGCAAATTTTTTTAGAACATCATTATAACCTTCTAAATCAATCCCGACTAGCAAGAAAAATTTAAAAAAATGCGCACGCCTACGAAAAATTATTTAAACAATATAAAGTTTATTGCAAAAACAGGAAAACGAAGTCGCGGTCGGGGCTGCAAATTTTTTTAGAACATTATTGTAGGCTTCTAAATCAATCCCGACTAGCAAGAAAAATTAAAAAAAATGCGCACGCCTACAAAAAATTATTTAAACAATGTAAAGTTTATTGCAAAAACAGGAAAACGAAGTCGCGGTCGGGGCTGCAAATTTTTTTAGAACATCATTGTAGGCTTCTAAATAAATCCCGACTAGCAAGAAAAATTAAAAAAAATGCGCACGGCTACTAAATTGTTTTAATTATATAACGAGTTATTGCAGAAACAAGGGCTTGGTCGGCGCTGGAAATTTATTAGCAATCATATTAAGGTTGGCTGCTTGCGCCGTATAGGAATAATATTGTCATTATAGAAAAGAAATAGTATGATTTCCCAATTTTCTACTTTGATGTAAATTGTAAATTATAGATCAGAAATATAATTTGACTGCTAAACATACATATTGTTCTCTCTCTTTGCGCTACCCAAGACCAACCAACGAGGAGGTGGCGAGAATATGGTCTCTTTTTTTGTTATGTTCTTACTGTTTGTGAATGTTAAAATTTTTTTTACTTTTTTATATTAAAATTTATTTGCGTTTTTGGTATTAGAATTTTTTTATTTTTTAGTTTTTGCAATAAATTTTATATTGTTTAAATAATTTTTCATTGCCGTGCGCATTTTTTTAAATTTTTCTTACTAGTCGGGATTGATTTAGAAGCCTACAATAATGTTCTAAAAAATTTGCAGCCCCGACCGCGACTTCGTTTTCCTGTTTTTGCAATAAACTTTATATTGTTTAAATAATTTTTCGTAGGCGTGCGCATTTTTTTTAATTTTTCTTGCTAGTCGGGATTGATTTAGAAGCTTACAATAATGTTCTAAAAAAATTTGCAGCCCCGACCGCGACTTCGTTTTCCTGTTTTTGCAATAAACTTTATATTGTTTAAATAATTTTTCGTAGGCGTGCGCATTTTTTTTAATTTTTCTTGCTAGTCGGGATTGATTTAGAAGGTTATAATGATGTTCTAAAAAAATTTGCAGCCCCGACCGCGACTTCGTTTTCCTGTTTTTGCAATAAACTTTATATTGTTTAAATAATTTTTCGTAGGCGTGCGCATTTTTTTTAATTTTTCTTGCTAGTCGGGATTGATTTAGAAGGTTATAATGATGTTCTAAAAAAATTTGCAGCCCCGACCGCGACTTCGTTTTCCTGTTTTTGCAATAAACTTTATATTGTTTAAATAATTTTTCGTAGGCGTGCGCATTTTTTTTAATTTTTCTTGCTAGTCGGGATTGATTTAGAAGGTTATAATGATGTTCTAAAAAAATTTGCATCCCCGACCGCGACTTCGTTTTCCTGTTTTTGCAATAAACTCTATATTGTTTAAATAATTTTTCGTAGGCGTGCGCATTTTTTTTAATTTTTCTTGCTAGTCGGGATTGATTTAGAAGGTTATAATGATGTTCTAAAAAAATTTGCAGCCCCGACCGCGACTTCGTTTTCCTGTTTTTGCAATAAACTTTATATTGTTTAAATAATTTTTCGTAGGCGTGCGCATTTTTTTTAATTTTTCTTGCTAGTCGGGATTGATTTAGAAGCTTACAATAATGTTCTAAAAAAATTTGCAGCCCCGACCGCGACTTCGTTTTCCTGTTTTTGCAATAAACTTTATATTGTTTAAATAATTTTTCGTAGGCGTGCGCATTTTTTTTAATTTTTCTTGCTAGTCGGGATTGATTTAGAAGGTTATAATGATGTTCTAAAAAAATTTGCATCCCCGACCGCGACTTCGTTTTCCTGTTTTTGCAATAAACTCTATATTGTTTAAATAATTTTTCGTAGGCGTGCGCATTTTTTTTAATTTTTCTTGCTAGTCGGGATTGATTTAGAAGGTTATAATGATGTTCTAAAAAAATTTGCAGCCCCGACCGCGACTTCGTTTTCCTGTTTTTGCAATAAACTTTATATTGTTTAAATAATTTTTCGTAGGCGTGCGCATTTTTTTTAATTTTTCTTGCTAGTCGGGATTGATTTAGAAGCTTACAATAATGTTCTAAAAAAATTTGCAGCCCCGACCGCGACTTCGTTTTCCTGTTTTTGCAATAAACTTTATATTGTTTAAATAATTTTTCGTAGGCGTGCGCATTTTTTTTAATTTTTCTTGCTAGTTGGGATTTATTTAGAAGCCTACAATGATGTTCTAAAAAAATTTGCAGCCCCGACCGCGACTTCGTTTTCCTGTTTTTGCAATAAACTTTATATTGTTTAAATAATTTTTCGTAGGCGTGCGCATTTTTTTTAATTTTTCTTGCTAGTCGGGATTGATTTAGAAGGTTATAATGATGTTCTAAAAAAATTTGCAGCCCCGACCGCGACTTCGTTTTCCTGTTTTTGCAATAAACTTTATATTGTTTAAATAATTTTTCGTAGGCGTGCGCATTTTTTTTAATTTTTCTTGCTAGTCGGGATTGATTTAGAAGGTTATAATGATGTTCTAAAAAAATTTGCAGCCCCGACCGCGACTTCGTTTTCCTGTTTTTGCAATAAACTTTATATTGTTTAAATAATTTTTTGTAGGCGTGCGCATTTTTTTCAATTTTTCTTGCTAGTCGGGATTGATTTAGAAGCCTACAATAATGTTCTAAAAAAATTTGCAGCCCCGACCGCGACTTCGTTTTCCTGTTTTTGCAATAAACTTTATATTGTTTAAATAATTTTTTGTAGGCGTGCGCATTTTTTTTAATTTTTCTTGCTAGTCGGGATTGATTTAGAAGCTTACAATAATGTTCTAAAAAAATTTGCAGCCCCGACCGCGACTTCGTTTTCCTGTTTTTGCAATAAACTTTATATTGTTTAAATAATTTTTCGTAGGCGTGCGCATTTTTTTTAATTTTTCTTGCTAGTCGGGATTTATTTAGAAGCCTACAATGATGTTCTAAAAAAATTTACAGCCCCGACCGAGGCTTCCTTCCCTTGTTTCTGCAATAACTCGTTATATAATTTAAACAATTTAGTAGACCTGCGCATTTTTGTTAATTGTTCTCGATAGTCTGATCTATTTAGAAGCGTATAAGTGTATGTTGTGCAGTTACTTGCTAGTTTGCCTTTATATGTCAAAGTTTCTTATGTATTTTATTTTGAATGAGAATCCCTGCTTTGACGAATCTGCTGCTGCGAATCCGCTGCTAGCTTCAACATCATCCGATGCTGCCGATCGGAAGCAGGATTATATACGAGAAGCAGGAAAAACTGGTCACAAGGATGGAGAGGTCGACGCAAGTGCTCGACAAAGTGATGTCGAAGGCCAACGAAATGATGGACAAAATGGTGGAAGTCTCTAGATTAAATCTAGAGAAAGAAAAAACCAGACTTAGATGTTTAGAGGTAAATAATAAAAATAAGCAAGATTCAGTTAAGAATGATATAACAACGGTTAAAGAATTAGAGATAGAATCTAAAAAGAGAAAATTAGATGAAATCAAAGTCTGTTCCGCCGGAAAAGATAGAAGTTTAGAGACAATTAAAAATGCAATAAAGTTAGAGTTAAATAATCAGAGGTTGCACATTAAAAGAGAATACAAGCTGACGCAAAAATACAACTTTGATCTTTGGATGGATTATTTAAAATCTGAGTTAACAAATAACGACTTATTAGATGTAATAGATTTGAGTATTAATAGTCCTAAAAATCTTTCCGAGTTAGAAATTGTGAAAAGAAAAGGTTTAGTTAGAGATATCATAATTAATCATTTGGATGAAAGTTATCATAAGAAAATTCTACATGAAAAAGAGCCAATAGAGATTTTAAAGAAATTAAGAGGATATAAGAAAAGCGAAATAAATGTTACTCACACATCGGTAGGAGCTAAGCTTTACCAAATTAAAATGAGAAAAGATGAAAAAGTAAGTGATTTTTCCGAATGCTTCGATTCAATAATTAGAGAGTATGAATCGTGTGAGGATGCGGTGCTTCTCACAGAACAAGAAATTAGATCCGCATTTTATCAGGCCGTGTCGATTAATGTACCGGAACTGAGAAATGTAGATTTAATTAGAAGACAATCAAACCTGAAAGAAATGAACACGGATGAAATAAAATTTTTTATGATGCAGCTAGAGGCAGAGAAAAAGAGCGAAACTAGAGAGAAGTTAGAGAGAGTAGAGAAGCCCGAAACCAGAGTGCAGAGGGCTACCATAGAAGAAACCAAATGCTTTAGATGTAACCGGATGGGCCACATGGCAAAAGACTGTCCGTTGGCGGAACTAGGGGCCTGGTTCTGTCACTATTGCCAGGAGATACGAGGCCACAAAGGGGATAGCTGCCCCAATTCGGAAAAGATGCCCGGAAAAGAGGCGAACAGATTTAGAGGAAAAATTATTATTACATACACAGGAATAAAGTGTCGAAATATCTATACCAAACGGTAAACTATACAAATTGTATCCAGGCCTGCAGAAAAGATCAATTAATAAGCATGAACGACAGATTATAATAGAAAAAGGTTATAAAATTACAATATTACCGACAGGTAAAATCGTGCTATTACGTGCAAACGAAATAGACGAAATTTTCAACGGTCAAGGCGATAAATACAAAGAAGACGCTTAGGAGGCAGCTAATTTGGAACAAGGTAACTTGGAAACTTTGCCAAATTTATTATAGATTTATACGCGGTTGAAAAATTTAAACAATTTACACATGTGAAACATTAATTTATAATATATTTTACAGAACTAACAGCAGACCAAAAAAATGGGTTAAACAATGAGGTAATTTAAATTATTTTATAATTTTATAAGTGGACTATATATTCATAAAATTTTTTTTAACAGGTGAAAATTATATCTGATAAATTAAAAGATTTAACACAAGACTTCAATACTTACAAAAAGTCCACAACAGAAGAAATAAGACAACTTAAAAAACAGATAAAACAATTGAGTTCTAAGTGACATTAAAATGATTATAAGTATATAATCACATGTTTATATAAGTATAATTATTGGAAAAGCCGACTTTGAACGAGCAATGCGCTCTCGCCTTTTAGAGATGGCAGCTGTGGTGGCGCGAGTGCCGAGCGCCTCTCGTGTGTGTGTTGCTGTAAGCGTGTGTGCGACCGACCGGCATTCGTTTGGAGAGACTCAAGCGGGTTACGTATAAAGCGTGTGATACTTAATAAAGAGTGATTTAAGTAAAGAAGCTGTTTCTCAGTGAATCGCATCCCGTCCCCAGCCACGCACTATTACAACAATAATGAATATAAATAATGAATATAATGAACAAATATAACAAAAATAAACCATTTTTACTAATTATAAAAGAGCAAACATAAAATGACTTATATAATAGTGATTTAGCCTTCTTTTAAGCTGTGGCAAATTGGATATTACATATATTGGATATTACAACCCGCGCAACCCGCGTAACCCACGCAACTCGGGCAATGTTTTAAATAATATTGATATCTATGCTTACTATATTTTTTATATTTTTACTGGTTATGGAGTATAAGAATATATTTTGTAATAATTTATGAAAAGTTAATAAATGTTATCAGTGATTACATTAATATTCATTCTACTATATTATTTTACTATAATTAATTATACATAAGTTAAAGAAATTGTTACAGAGTCATGAAATTATTTTAATTGATTAAAAACACTGAATTTTATTCCTCTCAGGTAAAAATACTGGAGAAAGTAGTAATAAATTAATTTATATAAATACATTTTTTATCAAAACAGATAAATTTCACTTTTATAATAACATTAATTTTTCATCATTTTTTTAACTTTAGTAATTGACCTTTCAAAGTTTTAATGAAGACTAATGTGTCATTAAAAAAATGAAATTTATCTATTAACGATAATGTTATTAACAATATAATTTAAAATTTAAATTTTTATATAATTTAAAACATTAGATTGAATTTATATATAAATACAAAGATTGAGGGGTTAAAAAGATAGATTCAAAATCAAAAAGAGGAATCATTAAAATTAAATAATTAGGTTTTGTATTTTATTTTATTAAAATGTATATAATTTTTTTATATTTCTTTAGTTTAAGAGAAATAATTATTTTATTAATAATATTGTTTAATCCAGTAAATTGAATTGAGTCGAACAAATTTCCCGCCTTCCTTGGGAGAACTAGTGCGCACTCAGGCTGTGTTCTGTTTTTACTGGCAGTACTGAAAATTTATAGTTCACGTCACATATACTATACATTTTCAATTTACGCAGCAAACTTCGTCGTAATTCTTCTTTCAACCTAAAAGAACAATGCTGATAAAAAAGTGTAATTTGTTTTTATTGTATTTTCTGACAAAGATTTACATTACGTATTTGAAATGTACATAATTTAACATATTATTTTTATCAAATTCTTATCAAAATTAATATATTACGTATTAAATATATATAATTTCTTAGCAACAGACTGTTAGTTGAATTGTTTTCAATATTAGTACGATTAATTCCCAGTGAGCACTGTTGAGAGGAAGAGTTCTTTAAGAGTACTTTTTAAAGGTTTTATTAATTTTTTTTTTAAATGATATCTATGATTTCTCTAATTTGATAAATTAATTTAATTAGCCATTAATTTAGTTTAGTTAAAAAAATTATTAACATATAAAACCCTGTTTTTATTACATACATGTGCATGTAATTATTCATACCACTTGTTATTGTTCAACCGTTTTTCTGCTCTTTGCAAGGAATTTAATTTGTTTGTTAATTCACTTTTTTTAAGCTTCTTCTTTCTCATGTAGTGCATGAATTTTTTTTTACAAGATTATTTATATTAAAAATATCTATTATTTTTGTTTATTATACTTGTAATGCCCTTGCAGTCTTTGTTTTTTTTTTTTGCTATAAAATAAAAGTCATTAAAAGTTTCTTATATTTTATTATGTGTATATTTTGGATTGATAAAATTATTTAGAACACGGGCATCGTCAAAAATGTTGATAAAAATATATTTATTTTGTCGCTTTGTATTAAAATACATCGAATAATTATATTTTATCAACATTTTTGATGAGGCTCTCGTATTCTAATATAATTATCTTTTTTAATTAGGTAGCCAATTTTCACGTTGTTATAAAAATAAACAAAATTATTTGATCCGTAACCAACTTGAAGTGAAGGTAAAGATTTTAAATTTCTTGTTCGATCTTCATAAAACTAGGTACAAAACTCCAAAGTTATTAAATTTTCACTATTTAAAATCTGGTAACGATGCACAGCTATCAAATAATTTCAATACGTCTGTAACGATATTTGCATCGAATATAATCGTTAAAGCCTTGGCTTACTGCAGGTGATTCTGTGACTTGTCACAGAATCACCTGCAGTAACGATTATCGATAGCGCAAGCGACAATTGTCGATAGCTAACGATACCGATAATCATCGATAAGAAGTTAGAGAATCCCAGCATGACTCGCAAAACGAACGGTCTTTCTAACGGTCATGATGGTACGGTTCACTCGACTGATTACACGACAACGGAAGTCATTTTAATGTTCATCGACATTCTTGACATTCTTCCACGCTCAAAAATTCGCTGAAGTATACATACCCTAAATATAGAGTTTTACTCACTCTCTTATTTATTTAATATAAATAATCTTTTTAATGATATGCCTGAATAAAGGGTTATTTTGATAGAATAAATTATGTATAAATACTTATACTTTCATTATATTAAATATATTTTATATCTAATAGAATTAAACTATTTCTAAAAATTTCAAAAATTTTTATGCTTCTTACATTAAAATATATTTAATATAATTATTTTATACTAAAAATTATATTATTATTAATATTAATTTTTTAAATTAAATAATTATTCTTTATATTATTATTATTTTTACCTTATTCTCCAAATACTTTATCCTCACTAATCACAAAATATTTTTTTTAAACTACCTAAATTCTCTTAATCTTATATTAATATAATTAAATTTAATATTAATATTAATAACGGATAAAAATGTATAATTAACACTACAAATTCTTTTGCCAATCTTATATTAAATTTTATTAGCCCATATCTCTTTCCCCCATGCTGAACATAAGAAAATAAATATAATGAATAGGCCCCCCTAATAAAACAAATTATTATTAAATAAATAATTATACATAAATTTCAATTTAAGATAACCATTAAAATTATTAACTTCCTAAAAAAATTTAATGAAAACGGAAAAGAAAAATTAGCAACACATAATAAAAACCATCATAACATCACGGATAATTTACTCATTATTCCCTTATTAAAAATTAATAATCGCCTATCCCTTCGCTCATAAAATAAATTTACTATATAAAATAATCCTGAAGAACATAACCCATGAGAAATTATTATAATATACCTCCCTAAAACTCCTAATTTATGTATTGTTATTAAAGCACATAATATTATATTCATATGATAATAATATATATTTATATATGTATACGTCCGAATATTTAATAAAGGATAACGGTACTTCCCTAACATTCTATATTTTTTATTGCTTTCAGAACCCAAGACATTAGACACAAAAATATGACACAAAAACCAACAAAATTTCAATTGGAGAATAAAAATTATTATTACATTGGGGCTGAAGTGTCCAAATATTTAAATTTAACAAATGGTAGACTATACAAACTGTATCCAGGCCTGCATAAGAAACCAATTAATAAACACGAACGACAGGTTATAATAGTGTAAGAAGGCGGCCCCGAGCGAGCGAAAGGGCGCCTCTTAGCAGTGGCAGAAGCCGTTCGGAAATCGAAGCGCCGTGCGATTTGGGGAAAAGCGATCGCGCCTTTGAAGCACGGTGCCGGAGCGTGTTGCCGTTGCCGAAAAGAGGGAATGTAACCGGAGCGGGGACACTCTCGATCGTGCCGACGCAGGACGAGGACCGAACCGCGAGAGTCGAGAGAAAAAGAATTGTAACCGTCGTCTGAGCCCGATCAGATCTTCTGTACATTATACTCAATAAAGTCGTTTAGTCTTATCAAAGAAGAATAACTCTTTTACAATAGTATCCTTACAATAGAAAAAGGCTACAAAATTACTAAATTACCAACAGCTAAAATCGTACTATTACGTGCAAACGAAATAGACGAAATTTTCAATGGTCAAGGCGATAAATATAAAGAAGACACTTCGGAGGCAACTAATTTGGAACAAGGTAACTTGGAAACTTTGCCAAATTTATTATAGATTTATACGCGGTTGAAAAATTTAAACAATTTACACATGTGAAACATTAATTTATAATATATTTTACAGAACTAACAGCAGACCAAAAAAATGGGTTAAGCAATGAGGTAATTTAAATTATTTTATAATTTTATAAGTGGACTAATATATTCATAAAATTTTTTTTAACAGGTGAAAATTATATCCGATAAATTAAAAAATTTAACCCAAGACTTCAATAATTACAAAAAGTCCACGCAAGAAGAAATTACACAACTTAAAAAACAGATAAAACAATTAAGTTCTAAGTCACATTAAGATGATTATATAAGTATATACATATCGGTAAAATTGAGTTCGAAGGTCGAGGAAAGGAGCGGAGGGCTTCTCGAAGAACACGGCAGCAGCTGTAATTTTAAAGAAAATATTCATTTCGTAGATTCTGAAGAATTCGATACGCGTTTCACCTGCTTCAAAAAACTTCGAACAGAATTAATTCTTTTCGAGAATCCTCTTACAGCGCCAATCGCAGAACAGCAGATTAATTTACGGGACGAATTATGTGACCTACAAAATGATATTTCTCTGAAAACGGTTAAAGAAACCGGTGCAGAATTTTATAACGTTTTATCAAAATCAACCTACCTCAAGCTTCGAGATTTCGGACTCCGAATTTATTCTATGTTCGGATCCACATATTTATGTGAGACTTCTTTTTCAAAAATGAAGTTTATTAAAAATGAAAAACGTTCTTGTTTAAGCGACAATTCTTTACCGCGTCTTATGCGTCTTGCTACGTGCAATATGCAGATCGACGTTCCTGCTGTCGCTTGTAAAAAAGCCCGAAAGTCGTGAATCTGAATGTATTTTTCATTTCACTTAATATTTAAAATTCTGCTTCTTTTAAATTAATTCAAGCTATTAGAAGGTCGTCTCAGTCATCAGTGGATTAAGCCTAACGGGGAAACCACTTAAAAAAAAACGCGTAGATAATAGTACCCCCTGGGTGATGTGGAAAGCTATTAAAAATATGTATTCGAGGTCCGGTGACCGGTGACACGATACAGTCGCGAGTCGCAAGGTGACACGGCCCTGAGCCTCGCGCGGCTCGTTGGCTGCGCGCGGACGTCGAGGTAAGGGAAGAGCGCTGGGCGGAGTCAACTGAAAATCAGGCGAAATGTGCATTTCTTGCCGAGCTCTGATTTATTCCATAATGTGCCATTCCATTTCCATATTGCCATTTCATTGCCATCATTAAAATTATCAAGAACATTGCCCTAATATTGTCAGGCTATAGGCTGACTAATGGCACTGATGTCAATCATGTGCATTGTTGAAATGTTGAAATGAATGCAATGATGGCAATGGGATAGCAATGTTGAAATGAATGCAATGATGGCAATGGGATGGCGACGATGGCAAAGATGTCAATGATGGCAATAATGGGAATGATGGCAATTGTAGAAATGACGGAAATGGGATGGAAATAATGGAATGAATGTTATGATGGCAATGATGAAAATGATGGCAATAATGGGAATGATGGCAATAGTGGTAATGATGGCAATAATGGGAATGCTGTGAATGAGAGACTATCTCACATATTCCAAGCAGAACAGGGACAATCACCACTACATCAAAATAATATCAAAATGATCATTAAAAGTCACTTTTCGATCAATTAAGATTTGATGTCATTCTCACTTACTGTTCTGCTTGGGATTAAGCGGAACAGTAAGTGCGGACAAATGGTGAGAAAATCGACCAGAGACCTTTAGTCGATTTTTTGACAAAAACTTGACGAAAAATGATGAATTTTTTCAAAATTAAAAAAAAAACTTGGAAAAAATTAACTTCTGACATTTCGTATACGACAGGCGAAAGGGCTATTAAAACGTGGAATGGTCCACAAAATTTCGGTAACAATTTTGCCGTAATGCTTTGAGCCGCGGACGATAGAACGTGGTATCTCTTCAAAACGAGCTCCCACTACAAAAACTGTACCACGCCGACGCTGATTATAATACATAACTTGTTTTTGGTAGGCTTGCTCGAGATTTTCCGATACCCATTCAACGCTCGTAAGTCTTGCATACGTCGTGACCGATATTTTGCCACTATAATGACATGAATAATCTTTAGCGGAAAAACGGTGAAAGATAGTCCAACTTTGGTCAATTTTTTGACAAGAATAGATGTCAGAAGTGAATCCTTTTTCAAGTTCTTTTTAATTTTGCAGAAATTCAGTGGACTATCACTAACGCCACAATTGCCATCATTCCCACTATTGTTATCATTTCTATCATTGCCATTTCCATTGCCGTCATAATAGTGACAATACGATTGCCCGATCATCATCGCCATCATCGCCATCATCGCCATCATCGCCAACATCATCAATATCATCGCCATCATCGCCATCATCACCATCATCGCCATCATCGCCATCTGTCGTTATTGTGAGATACAATTGATGTGCAAGGAACCGTGCAAAAATCAAGGAATCTTGAATCGGACCAATTGAGATAGAAATGCAACTTGAACTTTTATTAAAATTATACTCAATGTACACACAATGGGCTAGCGCCTGCGACAAGAATATAAGTAATTCATTTCTCGCAAACTAAACTAAAAATATTGCAACTTAATAATTGAAAGAATATTACCTGCTATGCACTTGCACGTATAAAATTTTGATTTATCACGCTTACGATTAGACAAAGAAGAAGAAGAACGACCGTACACACAGTGCATAGATATACAACAGTACGCTAGATAGTCTCACGAACTAACAAAGAACTACTTATCATCGCCATCTACAAACACTTAAACCCAACAGATCCATTATAATAAAAGTTAGAACTTTTCGGTGGGCTATCAGAACAGAGATATTAGAGAAATTCGCAAAAATAGTTTTACTAAAAAAATTTCGTACTTTGACTGATATAACTATTTCATTTATCACTTTAGCGATTTGATCCATTATGATAAGAGTTAGAACTTTTATGGGGCTATCAGAACTCGCGAAATAATGGCAAAATTTGCAAAAAAATTTTACTTAAAAATTTCGAATTTTGAAAGATATAACTCTTTCGTTTTTGACTTTAGCGATTCGATCAATCATGATAGAAGTTAAAACTCTTCTGGGGGCTATCAGAACACAGAGATATTGGAGAAATTCGCAAAAAAAGTTTTACGCAAAAATTTCGAACTTTGACTGATATAAGTCTTTCGTTTTTCACTTTAACGATTCGATCAATCGTGATAAAAGTTAGAACTCTTCTGGGAGCTATCAGAACACAGAAATATTGGAGAAATTCGCAAAAAAAATTTTACTCAAAAATATCGAACTTTGACTGATAAAAGTTTTTCGTTTTTCACTTTAGCGATTCGATCAATCGTGATAAAAGTTAGAACTCTTCTGGGGGCTATCAGAACACAGAAATATTGGAGAAATTGGCAAAAAAGATTCCACTCAAAAATTTCGAACTTTGACTGATATAAGTCTTTCGTTTTTCACTTTAGCGATTCGATCCATCATGATAAAAGTTAGAACTCTTCCGTGGGCTATCAGAACACAGAGATATTGGAGAAAGTCGCAAAAAAATTTCACTCAAAAATTTCACTCAAAAATTTCGAACTTTGACTGATATAACCCTTTCGTTTTTCACTTTAGCGATTCGATCCATTATCATAAAAGTTAGAACTCTTCTGGTGGCTATCAGAACACAGAAATATAAGAAAAATACCCAAAAAATATTTTACTCAAAAATTTCGAACTTTGACTGATATAAGTCTTTCGTTTTTCACTTTAGCGATTCGATCCATTATCGTAAAAGTTAAAACTCTTCTGGTGGCTATCAGAACACAGAAATATTGGACAAATTCGCAAAAAAAAATTTACTCAAAAATTTCGAACTTTGACTGATACAACTTTTTCGTTTTTCACTTTAGCGATTTGATCCATTATGATAAGAGTTAGAACTTTTATGGGGCTATCAGAACTCGCGAAATATTGGCAAAATTCGCAAAAAATTTTTACTTAAAAATTTCGAATTTTGACTGATATAACTCTTTCGTTTTTTACTTTAGCGATTCGATCCATTATGATAAAAGTTAGAACTCTTTGGTGGGCTATCAGAACACAGAGATATTAGAGGAATTCGCAAAAAAAGTTACAGCTTTTTAAAGTTGGAGATTTTTGAAGTTGGCCCCCCCAAATTTTTAAATAATGTTTTTTTATTGCTTTAATCAACAGAACTTTTTTTTAATCATTGGAAGAGTCTAGAACTCTTCGAGGAGCAACCAGAACTGTGTATATTTTTTTCAAATTCTGTTAAAGTAATGCCAACTTCACAGAGATTTTTTGAATTCTCTTTTCATTTGGAGGAAAAGATCTCTTGAGCCTTCCTTGATTCAAAATCAGTATATCTACCTTTTTATTGATTTTGTGTAGTCAAGCACATATTCTTTCATACAGCTTTTCCAGTTTTGCTAATTTATCTTCTTCAATATTAAAGAAAAAACAATTAAATAAAATACTTTTTCTTGGAATTGTTGTACCGGAAGTTGCAACAAGATAAAATTCAAGATTTAATCCGTTTGAAGGTTTGAAACCCACGAGAAGGACACTTGGAGGACTCGCGGGGTAGCCAATAACATTTCACTTTCTTATTACCAGAAGTCATACATCTTTTAATGTGACAAATTAATTTTATAAGTCATTATTTTTAATTTAATTAAGTTTGAAAAATTATTAATAATTGCAATCTTGACTTGTTTATATTTAAACAAAATATTTGACTGTACAGCAACAGACAACTTTTCTGTGTGTATATTTTTTCCATCAAAATCAATATTTTCTACAAGTATACGTTGTACTTTTTTAGCATTGTTAGCATTCCTATCTTTCCGCTAATGTTTGAAAAATTTTGTTTTTTGTTATAGATTGCAGTATATGAGACTGACAGAAACATGGCTGAATCAGATAATGGAAGGCTCGACGTAAAAGATCTAAGTAGTTCGAACAAAAGATGTCTCCGTTGAGGTATTACTGCATGTGCAGCGTTAGCACTGAGTATATTTTAAACTGTCTTTTAATTTATGTAATACTTATTTTGGCGCAGACATTTGATTCAAAAGAATGCAGCAATAAGATCTCAGTCACGGTAAATTACCACAGAACATTTTTATTTCTTTTACATTGAGTATATTTTAAACTGTCGTTTTTAATTTATGTAATACTTATTTTGACGCAGATGTTTCAAAAAGCTCCAAAAATGTAGATGTAAAAGCTTTCAAATTATGTTAAAAACGCAAGAAGAAGTGATTAAGAATTTACGTAAAAAAAAAAACAAAGACTTAAAGGAACTTACTGTTAAGCAATACAAAGTTCGAGTATTACAAAATGCTATTCAAGATATAAAAAGAAATATCCGCGTTTTTTGCCGAGTTTGTCCAAGAACTCGGAAAGATATTATATTAAATTTATTACCACTTTATTAACACTGGTATAATTAAAAACATTTATTAAACATTAATTTAATATTTATTTATTATTATATGAACGTTTTTATGTTTCAGAAGGCTCGACGCAAAAGGTCAAAGTTCGAGCAAAAAAATATCTCCGTTGAGGAATTACTCGAGATGCGGCATTAGCACCTGCAGTAATCACAGACGTTCTTGTTTTACAAAACATGAATTTTGCACTCAAAGGTGCAAACGCACTTTTGAATGCAAAAATAAAGGGTCAGCCACGGTAACTTACCACAAGAACGTATATAACGTCTTTTTTAATTTATGTAATACTTATAAGTTACTTCTACTTATTGTGTTTAACAGATAAAATCTCGTTTGGCTCACAAACAGAATAGTCACCTATAAAAATATTAAAACAAGATCAATGTAAAATCATTCAATTGGAATTAGAAATACAGAAAAAAAGAAATAAAAAGTTAGAAGAATTGAATTTAAAATTACACAACAAAAATCAAATACTGCGTAATATAATACAAGATCTGAAAGAAAATATGAGTTTTTTGCCGAGTTCATCCATGGCTCAATCAAATGGGTAAGTAGAAATGGTATATTAAATATTTATTTGTTATTTACTATTATACGTTTTTATATTTCAGAAGGCTCAACATAGAGCAAAATTTAAATAAAAAGTCCCCCTTGAGGGATTACTGCAGGTACAGCGTTAGCATCTGCAGTAACCACAAGTGTTCGTGTTATACGAAGCAAGAATTTTGCACTCAAAGGTGCAAATGCACTTTTGAGTGCAAAAATAAGGGCTCAGCCACGGTAAATTACCACAAGAACATATATAAAATCTTTATTAATGTATGTAATATTTATAAGTTACTTCTACTTATTTAACAGATGGAATCTCGTTTGGCTCAAAAACAGAGTAAAGAGCCACCTGCAAACACATTAACGCAAAAACATCAGCAACTCACTCGAGAATTGGAAACGCAAACAAAACAAAATAAAGAACTAGAGGTATTAAAATTAAAAAAATCAGAAGAATTAAATGTAAAATTATACAATAAAAATAAAATACTCCATAACATAATACAAGATTTAAAAGGAAATATGAGAGTTTTTTGCCGAGTTCGTCCACAAATAAGTAAATATATTTATAATAATAGCTGTTTAACGAACTATTATGAATTAGGGACGATCAGAGGATCCACGATTTCCTTTTTCGCAAATAACGAATATTCCTCATTTTATTATGAAAAAAAATGCGACAAAGCATAGAAATTGTTTCTGAGAAATATAACTCTCGAATGTTACAACCGGAGCGATAAGATTGTTAAGATAGAAACAAAAAAAAAAGAAATTGTGCGTTGACAAAATCAAAAGCAATATTTGCTCAAATTACCCAAAGCATCGCTTTCGATATTCGATGACAAATACAAGAACTGGCTATCGTTCAAGAATACATTTCGTAATATAATCTGATCGCAGGCAGAATTGTCGGACATAGATAAATTGCATTATTTGAAATTGACATTAACTGATGAAGTTGCCAATAAGATAAAGATTTTAACGGATGACGTAAGCTATGCGTAAGTGTTCGAATTACTCGAGCAATCGTTGAAAGTAATCCCGATACAAAATGATCCGTAAGACAAAGTCAGGATTTGAAAAAAAATACTTTAGTTTTATTTAAGTCCGTCGACGACAGGAGATAAAATTGAGTCAAGATGTCTAACAGGAATTAGCAAAACTATAAATTAAAATTTATAGACCTTGCTTTGTCTGCCTAAATGACGTTTTGTCACAAACCGGAAGAGTGACTAACCTTAATAAATATAGAAAACAAATCCTAAGCAAACAAAAGATATAAAAAATCAGAATTGTAAATTTCCTTAAAATGAAAATTGATAGATCTCTAAAACGAAAAAATTATTAATCTCCTGGATACACGAACAACACGTTGTACACAAAAAATACAAATGGAATCAAGATTTGTACGTTACTAATGTCCAACAAAACACATAGGCCAGAAGAACTATATGAACACCTTTGAACAGCGCATCGCAACCGAGCCAGGGCGGCTACACGTTTAAATGAACGGTAAATTTATTTATACTTAAGTAAGTTTACTTTTTTAATTAAATTTAAATAATATAGTTATTGAAAAATAATACAATCTTTATTGGGATATAATTGAGATCAACTTATAATTTAATTTAGAATACACGGTGCGGCAACCGTGTATACAAATAATAATATATTATATAATAATTCAATTTGTATTGTAGATCATCGAGATCACATTCCATCACAAAAATAATAACTACAAATAGACACGAGGTATCGACACGACTTCCGAAAAGAGATTAAAACGTGTCTTCACACGTTCACTCAAATTGTACAAGGAAATTTGAGTACTGCATAGATAAACTGCATTATTTAAAATTGACATTAACGGACAAAGTTGTCAATAAGTTAAAAATTTTAACAGATGACGTAAGCTATGCGTAAGTGTTGGAATTACTCGAGCGATCGTTCGAAGTAACCCCGATACAAAATGATCCGTAAGGACAGACAAGTCAAGATTTGAAAAAACAATACTTCAGTTTTATTCAAGTCCATCGACGACGAGAGATAAAATTGAGTCGAGACGTCTAACAGGAATTATCAAAACTATAAATTAAAATTTATGGGCCTGGCTTTGTCTGCCTGAATGACGTCTCGAATAACGAACCGGTAAAGTGACTAACGTTAATAAATATAGAAAGTGAATCCTAAGCAAACAAAAGATATAAGAAATCAGAATTGTAAATCTCCTTAAAATGAGAATTGATAGATCCCTAAAGTGATTGGGCGATGCGACAATTCGTCCCTCTTAGAATTAAGTAAATACATATGATTGAGGTTTTGAAAGAAGACACACATGAGTGCTACAAACATTTTGTCTCTAGGTTTTTAGCTAAGATCTTTGCGGCAAGAAGTCTAGAATCTGACTGTCGAGAAGTTAGAGGCACCTAAAAAAGATAATAAATTCTTGAAGAAAAATGTTGAAAATTGAAAAAAGTAAAGTTTTACGATGCTCCTTCTTGCAACTTAGTATCTGTTGTGTCGTAATAAAGTTATACTCCAATTTTCCAAGCAATTCTAATTGTACATAAATCGACTCCTTAACAAATTTAATCGCTTTAGATATATTCATAATACATATAAATTATAATTATTAAATTTATCGTTTTAATGGTTAAATTTACCGGATTTAATTTGATAAATTTAATAATTGACGTGTCAGCATAAGAGTTAATATAACTTTATCCACCCATTTAGCCCTGCCGCCAAGTGTCGTTAATATATTTTTTCAGTATTCAAAGAACTACTCCTACTGCATCATCGTCCAGAGAAATACAATCATTGTTGTCGATATCATCAACAATCTTCGATCAAACTACATTATTTGTCATGTATCGTAAAGATTTGATTCAAAAAATTAATAAATTGCAATCTTGTTTACTCGCCATTGACAATTATAAACATACAAGTAAAAAAGTGCATAAAAAAATATCACACAATAAACGTCACTACGACTTTGACCATTTCACCGATTTGTTATTTAAATTAATAAATTTATCAAAAATGGCGAATGTAGTAACGAACAATCGTCATAACAGGCAAGTCACAGTGTATAAAATTCAAGATGCTCCTTCTCGCAATTTAGTACCTGTTGTGTCGTAATAAAGTTACACTCCAATTTTTCGAGCAATTCTAATTGTACATAAATCGACTCTTTAACAAATTTAATCGCTATATACATATGCATAATATACATATAAATTATAATTATTAAATTTATCGTTTTAGTTATTAAATTTACCGGATTTAATTTGATAAATTTAATAATTGAACGTGTCAGCATAAGAGTTAATATAACTTCACCTACTTATTCAGCCAAGTTCAGTATTCAAAGACCTACTGCATCATCATCACAGAAATATATTTATCATTGTTGTCGATATCATCAATAACTTTTGATCAAGATACATTAATTGTCATGTATCGTAAAGATTTAATTTAAAAAATTAATAAATTGCAATCTTGTTTACTCGCCATTGACAATTATAAACACATACAAATACATAAAAAGAAAAACACAATACACATCATTACCGATTTGTTACTTTAATTAGTAAATTTATCCAAAGTATATATGCGATAGCGAACAATCGTCATAATACGCAAGTCACAGCGTGACACGTAAAAATAATCGTGTTCGTAAGATGTTCCTTTATGCAACCTAGTACCTGTTGTGTCGTAATGAGACGTTTGTGTCTTTACCATTTCCGATATATCTAGTACAGGAAGAAAGGGTACTGTCAGATCCTTACTGGTTAGGCTATCTATCGGCGGATACTTGACAGAGAAATAGTAAGATAGGCAGCCGCATGAAACGAGAGCGCAGAACGAGAAAATTTGTAACGACGGTTAAATCAGAGTTCGGGAAGAGCAAGATGTGTAATAGGCATAGGGAAGGCTCCTGTAAGTGGAAGCGTTTAGCTAACAGTAAGAGAAAGAAAATGAGATGATCCCTACTGTCCTTGTCTAATGTTGTGCATGCGCATCAAGCTGAGTGGTGCTGAGTGGGAAAGTATGGTGTACTTTGCCTCAAATTCTCCCCACTTGACTGCGAAAATCAACAGTGCATGCGCGATTGAACAAGATGGTGGATCATCTCGTTTCTTGTCTCTTTCTATTAGCTTACGCATTCGTGGCTCTTCCCCTCTATAGTATAATCTCTTTGAAGAAGAGCAACAAACGGGAGAGCACGGAATCGGAGCAGAGTGAGTTAGACAAAGACAGCTAAAAAGATAAGAGGGTGAACGTAATAATAAAAAGTTAATACACAAGAGGTGATCACATAGGAAAAGGCTAATGGCATCTCACCTAATCAGACAAATTAAGAGAATTATAAAAGAAAATAAAGGTAAGAAGAAATATAAATTAAATAGAAAGAAAAGCTCCGATCGCGTGTTCCACCCATCGCAATCACGCTCGAAACACGCTCTGCCGAACCCAGTTCTCGGACTTCGTGAAAACTTAGATTTACGTGCCAAATAATCAGTGTATAATTAACAGTTGACTTTTACAAATAAAGACCTTTGTTACGCCACAAAGTGCAAGTGAATATCTCTGCGGTGCCCAACACCTTGCTCCTCCCAATCCTGACACCCACTCTGTGCTCGTTTGCACAGAATCTTACAGTACTAACAATAGAATAGAGAGTGGATGGAGAGAGAATAAAATAGAGAGTGAATTAGGCCTACAGGGGAAACCACTATAAAAAAAGCGTGCCATGTTAATCTACCTCACAACAGGCGGTGTGGAAATGATAGCATTTTATCATTTTCTTAATAATTATTTTTTTAAAAAGTTGTAAAAGTGTTTATTACCAACAAACAAAGTGTCAAACTTTGATTTTAATGAAACTTTACATACATTTAAGTAACATAATAAAGTTTTAAAATCGGAGTGACACTTTGCGATGTTCCCTTGTAAATACCAGAAACAAACTGAAAAGTTTGTAATCTCTGCTAAATTTAAAAAACACGCAAATTCAGGGGCAAAACGAGCCATGTACGGCTATTTGAAAGCGTAATAATAAGCATCTTGAATCGTTTCGAGATAAGAAAAGCACAGAACACACAGCCAACAAACATCGTAAAATCTTTGAAAACATGCATCTTAACACGCGAGTCATAGTGTGATGCGTAGAAATAATCGCGTTCGTAAGATGCTCCTTTACGCAATGTTAGTACCTGTTGTGTCGTAATAAGTTACACTACAATTTTCCAAGCCATTTTAATTGTATATGAATCAACTCCATAACAAATTTTATCGCTTTATTCATATTACTTAAATTATAATTATTAAATTTATTGTTATATCGACGTGTGTCCAATTATTGCTCTGTTTATCTTCTTCAACTTGTCTTATCTTTTTTATTTTTCTAGAAAATATTGATTTTTAATGTTTTTAAAAAAGGAATGAACCAATCGTAATAACTTTATTTAATCAGACTTATAATCCGAGTAAAAATAAACTAATTAAATCATTGAATCATGAAATAAAGATAGATTTAATCCTTAAGCACACCCATCCCGTAAAATACATAAACACATTTTCGGGTCTGGGAGACGTTTTCAACTTTGAGGAACTATAACTTTAGTACCAAACAATATTTTTCAACAACTTTTTTCCTTAAATAAAAGTTCAGAATTTCAGAAATGTGATTGCACAAACATTTTCGGCATTGCCGAAAAATGATTTATTGTAAAGTTATAAAAAAAAAACCGTTAGGCAAAAATAAAGAATTGTTCCAAAAATTACTTTTTCTTTAAAAAATTATATCTTCGCAACAAAATAATTGTATAACAAGGAGTTTATGAAGTATTTTTCATTAATTCAAGATGTCTAAAATTGAAAATTGATGTGTTTCATGATATATTTCAGATCCTTCGTAGAAACCTCCTTATCCACAGCACTATATAATATTCAAACTTTAGACAGAATATACGCGAGTAACATACGCGAACGGATCGATTCGAACGTGTATTGTCCAATTTCTTTTTATTATATAAGATTACTCACAAAAAAGTCACTCACACACAATTAGTCTCACAGACTCTAACAAAACTTTGCTGCCGTATCGTTTAAATTCTACTATAAAAAAAAGTTGTAACGATATTATTTTTCTCGCGGTCACGGATTAGCTCGTCGATGCCAGGGTCGAGAAAAGAAGGAACTCCGATTTAAAAAAAAATTAACAAAAATATTTTAAACAAGTATCTCCTCACACTCCGTGATACAAAATAAAAATTTTATTATAAAAAGAAAAAGTTGACACCTTCGGAACTCATGTTCCTCGGAACATTAATTACACGCGGAGAGAACTTAAAACTAAATTATAACGCTCGCGGTGTCAATTGAAATCTTAAGTCTAAATACAAAACGCAGATTTTACAAACTAACGCATGGAAAATATTACAAGAAAACGCGGACTTGATGCTAACGCAACTTAGTTTCTATCGCTCGCTAGGAAGGGGTCAAGATGCGCTCGCTTTGCTAGGAGGGCGCTTATTCGGACGGAACGCTCGGGACGGAGGATATTCGAGGAAAATCCGGCGAGAAAGTTGGAACTCTGTCGCCTCTCGTCGCCTCTGTCGGCGGTAAACGCGTCGTCGCCGATCGAGTGGAATTATTTTAAATTTGCTCTGAAAATAAAACGAAAATTAAGAGCCAAATTACAGGATAGGTAACAGGTAAAGAAATGGGTGTAACCGAGTACGCCCGGCACAGGAAGCCGAAAACGACTGGTTTCAGGAAGTCGAGAACACCCGGCGCAGGAGTGCGATATGGAATAACCGAGTACGCCCGGTATCAGGGGGCCGTGAACGACCTATGTCAGGAAGCCGAGAACGCCCGGTACAGGAATGCGGATAACCGAGAACACCCGGTGTCAGGGGTTTTCAGGAAACAGAGTACACCCGGTATAAGGAAGCCGAGAACACCCAGCCAAGGAGCTCCAAGTACTCCCGGAGTGTCGGTACCGGTGATTTGGAACCGACTGGTCGCTCCTTCCTGGTGTGGCTCCGTATTTATACCTTCCGGCCGCCCACGCAGTCGGAACCACGTGTTTACCACGCTTTTCGACGCGTTATTGCCAGAAAACAAAGAAACATTATTTAGAGTCGTGGATCGGAGATAAACATATACGAGGGCAGTCCAATAAGTACTTAGCCTACAAAAGAAAAACAAAAATTTTGGAAAAGTGGCGATTTATTTCTCAACATAGTCTCCTTTTAGCTCGATACACTTGACCCAGCAATACTCCAACTTCTTTAACCCATCTGAAAAATACGTTTTCTCGAAGTCTGCAAAGTAGGCCTCCGTGGCGGCGATGACCTCCTCATTCGATTCAAATTTCTGCCCGGCGAGTGACTTTTTCAAGTTTGAAAACAAAAAAAAGTCGCAGGGGGCCAAATCTGGAGAATACGGTGGATGAGACAACAGTTCGTAGTGCAATTCGACCGTAGTGCAATTTGGCCGTGGCGACAGCGGAGGTGTGAGCCGGTGCATTGTCATGGTGGAAGAGCACTTTTTTCTTCGCCAAATAGGTTTTTACTGCAATTCGGCGTCGAATCGGCCCAATAATTCGGCATAGTAAAGCCCTGTGATCGTTTTGCCCTTCTCCAGGTAGTCGATGTAGATCACACCTTGTGAATCCCAGAAAACGGTGACCATCACCTTTCCGGCCGATAGGACAGTCTTCGCCTTCTTCGGAGCACGTTCGCCGGGTGAAGTCCAATGTTTCGACTGTTTCTTGGTCTCTGGTGTGTACCAGTGGATCCCTGTTTCGTCGACGGTCACGAAACGACGCAGAAACTCCTTCGGATTGCGCTTAAACAGCGTCAAACACTGCTCTGAAGTGGTCTCACGGTTGCGCTTGTTGTCCAGAGTGAGCAAACGCGGCACCCATCGCGCCGACAGCCTTCTCATGTCCAAAATTTCATGCAGGATATGATCCACGCGGTCTTTTGAGATGCCTACTGTTTCAGCTATCTCGCGCACCTTCAATCGGCGGTCTGCCAATACGAGATCGTGGATTTTTGTCACGTTATCCTCCGTGCCATTTTCGGGACACCTCGGCGTGGCTCATTAAAAACCGACGTGTGACCACGTTGAAACTCGTTAAACCAATTTTTGACGGTCGCCATCGAAGGAGAAGAGTCAGCGTACACCCATCAAGCGCTCTTTGATTTCGCTGCGCGATTTCCCTTCCAAAAACAAGAATCGAATCTCCGACCGATATTGCTCTTTTTTCATTTTTCTAAAATTCGCGGACACGCCCGCTTCCACACGCGGTCAAAAACAAAACTACGAGTCCGATTCGGCTAAAATTTTGACTAGCCGTCAAAATTTTTTTATTTGTTTATATAGCATGATGTTCAGTTTTTAACAAAGGTTTCTAATTTTACAAAAGTCACACATGCATGGTTAGTGTAAATAAGGAAACGCACCTCAACCTCAACCTCAATCTTTATCCACGTCCACGTTTGATTCTTGCCACATGCCTATACTAATTGCATGAACAGTACGTTGTATTTTGCATTCATTCTTTCAATGTTCCTTTTTATTTTAAAAATTTTTATCATTTATGTAAATTATTCACAAAAGTAAAACAAATTAAATTTGTATGTGCAGTGCCGCCAAAAAGTAATTATTGGAGATTCTTTATCCGAACCAGTGAAGGTGCCAGATGTAAAATTTGCCAACACATTGTAAAAACTTCTGGTAATACAACTAATCTACGGTTTCATATGTCTCGATGCCATCCTAATGTGAAACTTGAAATGGTTGAAATAAGCAACAAGGAAAACAAATCAGACTCAAATGTTGCTGCAGAATCTTTAACCAAGGAGAAAAGTTATGGTAATATATAATTAATCTTTGCATAAAAACTTGTTTATATTAAATATATTATAATAATATAAATACTAATACTGCATCTTTTATGTTATTATGCACATTTTAGGAACAAAATGAATCCGATGTAGACGATGTTGAGATGAAGGAAAATTCTCCAGTTTCTTCGACTTCATCCTTAACAACTGTTTTGTCGAGTCGCTCAGAGACATCAGTAACGTCATTACCAATAATGAAAAATAGACAATCTACTCTTGATGCTTCGTTTCAAAATCAAAAATCATTTCAAGGTATCAATCAATGACCATATCAAGGTTTTTTCTTCATTTTCTTAATAACTTATGGTAGACTCTTTGATTGCATTTTCCATACTTTTTATCATTCTTTAATTTTTTAAATTTGTTTTAATATACTATTTTTTAATTTTTTGCTTCTTGTTTTACATGGTGGAGTAAAAGCTGCTAAGTTTACTAATAAACTCATTTTTATGATTGCAAAGGATAATTTGCCGCTCGCAACAGTGGAAAAAGAAGGGTTTCGAACGTTTGTAAAAACAATCGCTCCTTTATACAAGATTCCTAGCAGGAAAACTATAACGAGTCTAATTGAAGAAAAATACGAATTTTTATCTGGATTGATAAAAACGCAACTTTCTTCAGTAAACAATCTGTGCTTAACAACCGATATATGGACAGATATTATAAACACAAAAAGTTTTATAGGCGTTACGGCCCATTACATAGCAGATGAAGCACATAAATCAGTAACTATTGGTGTCACCGAATTAAAAGAAAGGCATACTTTTGAAAATATAAAAACTTGGCTATTAGATTTAATGCAAGAATGGAAAATCAATCCAGATAATATTTTCATCGTCGTATCTGATAACGCGTCTAATATGAAGAAGGCAATTACGGAAGCATTTGGTGTTGAAAAACATTTACCGTGTTTCGCACATACACTCAATTTAATTCCGTCAAATATTATTAAGGAAGACAATTTGATTAATACAGTATGTAAAAAAGTTAAAACTATAGTTACATTTTTTAAGCATTCCGTAATTGCTGCGGATGAACTGAGAGCTCAGTCAAATCTTAAATTAATTCAAAGCGTTAACACAAGATGGAATTCAACGTATGACATGCTGGAAAGATTTATTGAATTAGCGGATATATTAAGTGGCATTCTTTTACACTCACCTACAGCACCAGTAATGCTTACGGCACCTGAATTGCAAGCCATCAAAGACTTTGTTCAGTTATTAAAGCCCTTCAAAGAAGCTACAAAAATTGCATGCGATGAGCATTATTTGACCGGCAGTAAAGTTATTCCAATTGTCAACACTTTGAAAAACAAATTGAAAGCGCTTACACTCAAAACTAGCACAGGTGTACACTTTAGACTTGAATTAGAAAAACAATTTTCAAAAAGATTTCAAAATATCGAACTAGTGAAGCCATTAGCAATATCTATGATATTAGATCCCCGTTTCAAAACTTTCCATTTTTCTGACAAAATAGCGTGCTCTCAATCGATCAATAAAATTACACAAATGATAAACTCGAGCGCATCAAATGAATACGACGATGAAAGCCAGAAAGACGATCAAGTAAAAAGCGATCATTTTTGGTCTTTTCGTGAAGATTTGATTGCAAAATCACGATAATTAACAAAGAATAACGAAATGAGGATGGCGGATGACTTAAAGTATTACTTGCATCAACCTCCAATAAAAATGGATGAAAGCCCATTAAAGTATTGGATGTCAAATATGCATTCGCCATTAAAAAGCATTGCGTTAAAATATTTAAGCATAATTGCTACATCGGTACCGAGTGAACGGCTGTTCTCGCGAGCCGGAAATATTTTAACAGAGGAAAGAAATAGATTGTCAGGAAAACATTTACAGCATCTCCTTTTTTTAAATTCGCTTTCGGCAGTTGATTGGTTATTGTAAAAGTAGTTTTAACGGAACCGTTTTAAATAAGTTACAATTATATTATTTTATGTATTTTAAAATGAATAAAGAATATTATTCACAGTATAACATTTATTACATTGCCAAAGGTTTATTTTATTTCAATATCCGGTAATTTCGTATGTTATTTTTTATTATATTATTTTTTATTAATATTACCGATATTTACTGGTATCGATATTTTGTGTCCGATATTTTTGTGTATCGATATTTATATCCACGATACGTATCGATACAATATATCGATACTTTCGTCTGTATCGCCCATCCCTATTGTGCTTTAAATAAAAAACTATTTTAATAGTTATATACATAACAGAAAAATAAATATAAAAATATAACATGTACTCTACTAGAAACATTTATATTAGTTAAAGCTGTAAACTTTTTGCATAGACTTCGTTCACTGAATATATTCGTTGAAAATTCGTATAACCAGAGACGATAAAAACCGCCTCTAAAATTGAACTTATAAAATCAAATATACTACACAGGCATTGGATTAACTAGAGACCCTATATCAGAGTCTGAACAAGACGCGATTTGGGCAAAATCGCACGAGAGAGAAAGAGATACACCTCTCTCTCAAACTTATTCTTGACGTGTCTAACCTTAACTTAAACGCGAAATCACGTGACACGTAAAACTATTGTTCTTTGTGCAAGTTTATTTTAAAAATTATTAAAAATGGGTGGCTGTGCAGCCCCATTTTGTAATAATTCTAGAGCTAAAGGATACATAATGAAAATTTTTCCTAGAAATAAGGAACGCCGCACTTTATGGACAAAAAATGTTGGACGACTAGATTGGACGTCAACGAATAATTCGCTTCTTTGTGAGGTAAAATAATATTTTCATAAATTTTTAAGGCTCCTGAGTACTCGCCGCGGCCATATTGAAGTCGTGACGTCAGAAGCGAGAAATTGAGTGAAATGACACGTAATTTTGTCCGACATGCCATTTGTAATTAAAGCCAATTTGGATAAAACAAACTAAGCAGATGACTTTAAAACACTTCTAAATATCGGTCACGACTATCCTTTTTCCGCCTAACAATCAGTAAATAGTTGTAAAAAGCATGTAAAGTGAAGCAATTGAAACAGGAAAACACATGGGCACATAATTTTGTCCGACGTGCCATTTCTAAATAATGCCAATTTGGATAAAACAGACTAATCAGATGGCTTTAAAATACTTCTAAATATCGGTCACGACTATCCTTTTTTCGCCTAGCAGTCAGTAAATAGTCGTAAAAAGCACGTAAAGTGACGTCTATTCAGACAGGAAAACACACGGATAGCTATTAAAAGGAGTGAAAAATGTACTTTTATGTATAAAAATCAAAGAAACTTTACTCGCGGTCCATTTTTACGAATTTGGTAAATACGAGAAAAGTCATGTTTTTACAATGAAACACATAATAACAAAATGACATGCACGATAACATTTCATCGTCAATCTGTCACGTTTCACGTGTATTAGTTCTAATTTTGTCCGCGACGAAATGTCGCTACCGTCAACGCGGAGTTCTCGGCTGAGGAGTCAGGAGCCTTAAGAAAATAAATAAAATATATAGTGCAATAATTAGCAATGAAAAAGATATTAAAATTATTTTAATAAATTCTGTTTCTTAAAAGCTTTATCTATTTTTTATATAACAATGATAATTGTTTACTAAATTAATATATTCTTTGTTGTATACATAGGTACATTTTGCTCCAGAGATGTGGGAACAAAAGGCTAATAATCGAAAATTAAAACGAGATGCAGTTCCCACAATATTTGGATATTTTTTAAAAAAAGGAAAGTCAAACAATACAGACTCACACCAACCAATTGATGCCATTCAGATGGATCAACCCATCGATGCCATCCAGATGGATCAATCCATCGGTGTCATCCAGATGGATCAACATATTAATGATACTCAAAAGCAGGAATGTCAGGTTAATATTAAAATTACTTATAATGTAAGACACATTATAAGAAATAAATAACAGTTTCACATTTAAAATTTTAAAATAAATATTTTAGGTGATTAATAATACAACTGAATCAACATCGTCAATGAATATGGAATCAACATCATCAATGAATATGGAATCAACATTATCAATTAATATGGAATCAACATCATCAATTAATATGGAATCAACATCATCAGTGGTTTGTCCAGTTTCACATAATAAATGTAATGATGAAGCAGAAAAGAGATGTAAGAAATTCAAAGATGTTATCCGAAAGCAACAGATAAACCTAATTAAAATGCGAAGAAAAGTGACAACTTTAAGAAATATTATATATACTTTGAAAAAAAAAGACAGTAATGATAAATATAAAAAAGCATTACAGTCAATTTTTACAGACTGTCAAATTGAAGCTTTATTTAAGAAAAGACATACTCGACTTTAGTCGCATGAAACAATTGAGCGTGCTTTGCGATTAAAATTTGTATGCGGAACCAACGGATACGAAAAGATAATTCAACAAGGAATACCACTTCCAAATATACGCACATTACGACGAAGATTAGAAAATTTTCAATTTGAACCTGGACTTTTAGAAAAAATGTTTGAATTTCTTAAAAATAAGAAACATCAGTTCAAAAATGACAATGACATAGAATGTGGACTGATATTTGATGAAATGGCCATCACACCACAGCAATGTTACAATTCTGCAACAGGATCGTTTATAGGTAAAATTACATTTCCTAATGATAAAGATAATAATAAAATTGCCACGCATGCTCTTGTGTTCATGCTTGTTGGTATTGGGAATCGATGGAAGCATGTAGTAGGGTACCATTTTACAGGCAATAGTTTTAACAGCGAAACATTAAAGCAAATAATATTTCAGATCATAAATAAAACTGAAGAAATAGATTATCACGTAAACTTTATTACATCAGACATAAGATATGGAAACACTGGATTATGGAGAATACTAGGCATAAGTACCGGTAGACACAGTGAAATTGTTAATCATGTTACACATCCATTCGATGCGAGTAAGAATTTGTATATAATTGGTGACCCACCACATGTTTTTAAGAATCTTAAGCAGTCATTAATTAATAATGAAATAATAATCATTCCAAATGATATAGTTAAGAAATATAATTTACCTACAAATGAAATAAAGTTACAACATTTTAATCAGTGTTCAAAATAATTCTGAACTGTTATTAACCCCTCGATTAAACTTAGACGATATATGTACTAATAATTTTAATAAAATGAAAGTCAATAAAGCCAGGCATGTCTTCTCGAATGATGTAAGTAGCTCATTGCAATTGTTAGCAGTTGAGAATAATAAGCCAGAGTTTATTACAACTGGATAGTTCGTAAACATAGTATCTAAGTGGTTTTCGTTAATGACATCAAGATGTTGTAGTATAGCATTGGGCGAAAAAAATAGGAACATATATAATGCAAATATTGATTTTCTACATGAAATTATTAACATTTTTACTCAGTTAAAAATAGGCAATGGTCAGTTTAAACCAGTGCAAAGAGGAATTATAATTAGTACCAAATCTATAATAGAATTAAGTAAATACCTTATAACAGAAAAGAATTTTAAATATATTTTAATTTCTCGTTTTAGTCAGGATTGTCTGGAGAATTTATTTTCTCAAATAAGACAAAAAAATGTTATTCCAAATCCGCTTCAATTTTCTAATGATTTGAAATTAATCTCGATTGCAATGTACATGAAACGAATAAAAAATAGTAGTTATGATAATGATGACAGCGAATATTTATCAGGCTTTATTAAATATTTGTCAGAAGAAAAACAAACAAATAAAGGAAACATTGATATAAATAATAATAGCACAAGTAATAGCACAATTCCGCTTTTCAATAAACATTTAATAAGATTATCAAATTTAGAACTAAATAGTTTATATAGCATTGCCGGGCCATTTACCTCATACAATCTATTACAAAACAATGCAGACTATGTAATAAATGTTTAAAATCAGTTGGCTCAAAAACTCCAATATTACATTCATTTACCAAATTCGTACAATTAAAATGTTATACAAATAATTGTTTATTTTTTGTTAATGTTGAAACTTTTTTAATCTTTTTTAAGTTTGAACAAATGTTTCAACATTATTCAAAATATTTTAATAACATTACAGATATGAGTTTAAAAAATTTTTTAATTAAAGAATGCAGTAAAGTTACAGCTAACCATATTTTACCATGTCACAACTTATATATAAATATAATTAAAAGGTTTGTAATTTTTAGATTAAAGATTTTTAATAAAAAAAATGCAATAAAATGTAAAAAATATGACACAGTAAGTCAATGGCAATGCATACTATATTCAAATAAAATATATTGTATTACATTATAAAAAAATTTTCATTTATTTATTTTCTATACTCGATTTTTCTATAACATCTAAACGTAATACGAATATTGGAATTCAAATACAGGCGGGAGTTGACCAAAACTGAAGAACCAATCAAAAGTGATTGTCGCCTGTCCAGACTCTGATATAAGGTCTCTAGGGATTAACCAAATTCATATTATATTATCAACACACAATATGTGTACCACCCTGTACCACCACAGAACGAGAAATCAGCTCAACAGAGCTCAAAATCACGAACAACAATTACACACGGTTAAAGATGGGCTCCAACGAGCAACGATGTCTGTAACATCGCGACTCTTATATCCTAATTGCGGAATCTTAAACAGAAGAAACTACTCGCAAACGCGGCCATCTACCGGCGCGCGCGGTACTAAGCAACGCGGGTCGGCGCCTGGCGATCGACGCTCTCTCTCTCTCTTTTGCTCTTGCGCTTGCCGGACTACCGTTCTACAGGCGCTTGGTGTATGTAATAAAATATACATACAAACATACAATCGGAAGATTGCGATATTTTTTTTTCCAATGAATTTAAGAACACGCGATATTAATCAAGATGCGCTCATGCACATGATTATGATGTTAAATTCGCGTATACAATATGTAACAAATTTAAACAAATGTCATGTGCCACGCGCAAAATCTATAATAAATAAATATTAAGTTTATGAAATATAATGTCAGTAGAGCATATTACAAGGTATATAAAATTTTTTTATTTATCCAATTTAGCATTATACAAATAGCTCAGATAACACAAAATATTCATAAAAGATTTACAAAATATTTATAATAATTATTTGTAACTTCTATAAATACTTACAAAAATAATTCATAAATATATAATATTTTTGTTATTTTAAATTAAAAAGTAAAGTTGTCATAAAGATTTATTATTAATGTCATAAAAATATTTATAAGACATTTATAAAATATTATATGTATTACCGTTTTACTTATTATAAATATAATATAAAATATTTATTTAATATTTAAAATATAAATAACAATAAATAATTATAAATATTTAACATAAACATTGTATGTTACTTAAAAGAGTAAAATGTCAGGATACGATACCTGATTATATATAAATGTTCGACGAACACTTCTAAAAGTTCTGATTATGTGCATCTCAAAAGTTGCTAATTTTTTATTTAAAATTTGTATAAATGTGCTGAATAAATATATAAATTTTTATTTTGCAATATTCTTTATTATAAAGTATTTTTTTATTATAATTTAAAAATAATATATTTCTTAATATTTTAAACACAATTCAGCTAAAAATATACACCTAAAACTCCAATATAATTACATATAATACAATTCTTTTAATTATTGTGCATATATAAAATTATTAATTTCTTTTAATAACATATTTTATGTTAAATAATTAAAAACGGTCTAAACCTTGTATATAACAATTTAAAAATATAAAATTTAATTTAAAAAAAAATGTTTTCACGAAAATGCTCAATATCCACAACAAACTGCTTTACTGCAGTAAATGTATGAATAAATACTACACTTTCATAAAATTTTATTAAAGTCGATGATTCTCATCTAGCAGCCCCTTGTAAATGCATTTTCATTGTTAAAAATGTAATAGCAATACGTGAAACCGAATACGAAAAAACGTAAAATATTTAAAAAAATTATAGCTTCTCAATTTTAGTAAATGAAAGTACAGATATTGGTAATACAAAGTTTATGTGTATTCATGTACAATTTTGGTTGCAAAAAGAGAAAATTGTTAAAATTCAATTGTTAGAATTATTTTCATTAGACACTACAAACTGTTCAGCAAGTTAACTTTTTGAAAAATTTAAGTAAATTTTAAATAATAAATATATCTCTATAAGAAATGTTGAAATAGCAAGCGATAATGCATCAGTGATGATAAGATGCAATAATTCGTTTTTTCACATTTGCAGTTAGAGGTACCGTCTGTAATTTTATTAAATTGTATTTGCCATTTTTTTGCGATAATAACCAATAAAACAAGCAAAAAATTACCGGATTTTTGTGATTTTAATGAAAGAAGTTGCAACTTATATATCGAGTAGTGCAAAAAGGTACGCATTTTTAACAAAATTTCAAGAATTTTTTTAGGTAAAAAAAAACAAAAAATTCTAGGATTATGTAAAGCATGATGACTTGTTTTACAAAAATACGTGATTAGAATTCTCGATCAATGTGAAGTTTTAAAAAAATTATTTTATTTTAGCCACAATTGAAGATAAATCAAAATCTGTAAAAGTAATTTTAACACAATTAAATAATAATGTTATTGAATCGTATTTGCTCTTTTAAAAATATTCTTTAAAGTATTTTAATAAATTTAACAATTTTTTCGATCACGCGATATTTTATTTAATTCATACATTACATGATGATGATGGCGATGATGGCGATGATGATCGGGCAATCGTATTGTCACTATTATGACGGCAATGGAAATGGCAATGATAGAAATGATAACAATAGTGGGAATGATGGCAATTGTGGCGTTAGTGATAGTCCACTGAATTTCTGCAAAATTAAAAAGAACTTGAAAAAGGATTCACTTCTGACATCTATTCTTGTCAAAAAATTGACCAAAGTTGGACTATCTTTCACCGTTTTTCCGCTAAAGATTATTCATGTCATTATAGTGGCAAAATATCGGTCACGACGTATGCAAGACTTACGAGCGTTGAATGGGTATCGGAAAATCTCGAGCAAGCCTACCAAAAACAAGTTATGTATTATAATCAGCGTCGGCGTGGTACAGTTTCTGTAGTGGGAGCTCGTTTTGAAGAGACGTCCTATCGTCCGCGGCTCAAAGCATTACGGCAAAATTGTTACCGAAATTTTATGGATCATTCCGCGTTTTAATAGCCCTTTCGCCTGTCGTTTACGAAATGTCAGAAGTTAATTTTTTCCAAGTTTTTTTTTAATTTTGAAAAAATTCATCATTTTTCGTCAAGTTTTTGTCAAAAAATCGACTAAAGGTCTCTGGTCGATTTTCTCACCATTTGTCCGCTAAAGATTAATCCCAAGCAGAATAGTAAGTGAAAATGACATCAAATCTTAATTGATCGAAAAGTGACTTTTAATGATCATTTTGATATTATTTTGATGTAGTGGTGACTCCCTGTTCTGCTTGGAATATGTGAGATAGTCTCTCATTCACAGCATTTCCATTATTGCCATCATTACCACTATTGCCATCTTTCCCATTATTGCCATCATTTTCATCATTGCCATCATAACATTCATTCCATTATTTCCATCCTATTTCCGTCATTTCTACAATTGCCATCATTCTTATTATTGCCATCATTGACATCTTTGCCATCGTCGCCATCCCATTGCCATCATTGCATTCATTTCAACATTTCAACAATGCACATGATTGACATCAGTGCCATTAGTCAGCCTATAGCCTGACAATCTCAGGGCAATGTTCTCGATAATTTTAATGATGGCAATGAAATGGCAATATGGAAATGGAATGGCACATTATGGAATAAATGCTTGGTAACGTTATCAAAAAGATGGCAATGATAGCAGTAGCAGAAATGGTGGCATTTGTGACAATGATAGCAATAATGGCAATTGTGATAATGACGGCAATCGTGGCAATGATGGCATTGATGGCAATGGCTTAGTTTACACCGCTTGTTTGATACGCGTACTAAGTACAATATACATACTAAATTAATTTAATTTGATGGTGTAAACGATGGCGTATAATCTAGTACGATACAAATCAAACAGACGTATCGTATCAAAATAGTACGCATTTTCAGCACACTTGTAACGGTGTAAACATTTCCGTATTATGTAATAGGCGATTTAGGTTTTTGTCAAGTTTTCTTCAGTTAATAGTTAATAATGTCTTCGTCTTGTGAGAATAAATCTGCGATAATTAATATAATGTGTAAAAAAAGACAAAATTGGGAAGAAGAGGAGACGCATGTTTTTTTAGAATTATGCACGGAAAAACAAATATTATCGATAATGGATGGAAAAAGACATAAACATGTTGAAATTTTCCGGCTACTTGTTTCAGAAATGGAACAAAGAGGTTACAATAAAAGTGCAGAGATAAAGCTAAAATTAAAAAATTTAAAACTTGCATACTTTAAATGCTAAAGAGATAATAATGTTAGTGGAGCTGCAACTAAACGTTGTCCATTCTATGATGAAATGGAAATATTATATGGCTGCAGACCAAATACAGCAGCAAGCTCATGTCATTCAGGAATCGATAATTGCATTCCATAATTGCATTCTTTCCATCATTGCCATCCAATGGGATGGCCTACTTTTCATCTTTTCCATCATTGTCATTATTGCCATCGTTGCCATCATTGTCATCCTATTTTCATCATTGCCATTATTATTACGCCATTGCCGCCACTGCCGACATTGCCACCATTTTTATTATTGCCATCATTGCATTCATTTCATTATGCGATTCTATTTCCATATTGCCATTTCATTGCCATCATTAATATCGAGAACATTGTCATAATTGCCATCATTTCCACCATTGCCGTCATTGCCGTCAGGCTATATATATTGTTATTGTCATCATTTCCATTATTGCCATTCCATTAACATCATTGCATTCATTCCAATATTTCCATCCCTTTGCCATCCCATTCCCATCATTTCCACAATTGCCATCGATTAATATCGAGAAGAATTTGATTAAAATCCGTTACTTTACTGATTAACATTTTAATACTTTATATCGTATATTATTATATAATTCTTTATTAATTTTTTTTTTGTAAAGTTTTGATTAATCTTTACATGATATTTCGTAAAAACTGTGAAAGGTTGTATTAAAATCAGATCAATAATCTTCACGTTTGTAAGTTAGAGAATAAAAATAATACTCAAGTATCCATATATTTCATTGATTTTTATTACATTATTATTATTATTATTATTATTATTATTATTTATTGTGCCATATTAATCGCGCGTATTGTCATTTGTAAATCATGCGTATGCATGTATATGCCATTGTAACATAATAAAAAAAGAGTGGACGCTTTCTAGTCTCTCTACGTCCCTGCGCAGAAATCGTCCGAAATCCTCTTTCTGAATTTTACGGCCTATACGTAGCACGGAAAACGTGATAGGTCGAGAGGGGAGTGAAGAGGAGGGTATCCATAGAGATAACATCGCCGCTTGCTCCATGTCTATCACCGCGATGCTTTCTCTCTCTAACTGAAGGCCTAAATAATTAAAGGACAATCACGTTAAAAGAGAAAGAGAGAAAGAGTGAGAGAGAGAGAGAGAGAGAGAGTTGCGTCAAGATTTAAAAAAATTAAAAAAGCTAATTTTTTTAAAACCATAATTTGAAGACATTTAAATAATAAAGAATTATGTAAAAATAAAAAGATGGTATATTTATTCGTGGAAAGACATTTATTTCTTCTTCATCATATGATGCGATGTTAATTACAATTATTTTTTAAGTACTGCGTAAAATGAATGTTTCTTTATTAAAGAACCAAATTCTCTCTGTTACTATTAAACATCTTTTTTAAGTAAAAACATGATTGTGCAAAATATGGGCATAAACGTATTGATATGTATTAATATCAATGTTAATGTAAATAATTCAGACTATAATAAATAAAAAATTACGCGAAAGTAGACGTAATTAATCATTTGTGCACATTCTCGACCCCTGTTCTGGATGCAACATACGCGATACGCGTCAGATTTTATTTGCAGCAAAATAGATGTTAGCACGGACAACAACCTACATCCATTTCTCGAGAGATGGATGTGGGTTGTTGTCCGTGCTAACATCCACACTGTTTTTAACGGCGGGTTGCAAAATGGATGTGACACGTAGTTCCCATTCTGATCAGAATAAATGTGCGTCACTAGTGTACGGGAGTTTCGAGTTTCGAAGCGTTATAGGAAAAAGGCCGCCGTGGCTGCTCTCAGGTTCCTCTCTGACTGCAGTAAATCAATATTGATCAATATCAATCAATCACATTGCGAGATAGATGTCTAACACACGTACAAACAAGTTTTCTTCCTGCATATATTGATAACACGTTATGCATGTAAATAAAAAATATGTAAATATGCTTTATTCAACATTTTATATTTTTAAGCTATAAGTAAATGATATTAAACACATCTTTGCGAAAATAATATTAATTTAAGCGACATCAACGTTAAGAAACATAATAGTAATAAAACATTTAGTAACAATTCAGTCACAAAATATTAATATCAATTAAATTTTATTATGAAAAAAACATAAATGTAATATTATGTTGAGTAGCACTTCAGCCATAAATTATTAAAAATTATATTAAAAACATAAACACTACATATCAAAATATTTTTGTAGGAATGAAATAGAATAATATTATCATTTTGTGAATAAGTAGGCCAATTAATGCGGTTGAATTAGATCTTTATTTGGAAGATACACAGGTATTCATAGGATAGTTTAACATAATCAAGATAGAGAAGGTTGGGATGGACAGTGATTAAACACAAATGTACAAACGAAATACAATAAACAGTACTTTTCATCGGTGTGGTGCGTGGCTTATTGGCGGCGCAATATAAGAAACATTTTTTTTTCTCTCTCTTTCTCTTCATCTTTCTTCTCCTGGATCTAGTTAATAATTGTACAATAAACTCGACTTATATGCTAAAGCCTCGCACACTAATTGTTTCCTCCGTTTTAAAAATAATCATATGTTTCTTCCATTTTCCAATACAAAAAAAATCAGGTAATGCATTACATCGTAAACGAAGACATTGCACTGCAATCTCTTTCGCTTAGCCGTGGGCGTTGTGTACGCGATCACCGTAAAGAATTTTGGAATCACCCAGAAAAAATGGGAGGAGCGACAGCAGATCGTAATACACATGTTATCACGACATACATACATACACACACACATACATATATATATATATATATATATATATATATATATATATATATATATATATGTCGTGAATTACTTACTACTCCCAAACTACTATTTTCTCAATAAATTTTGATTTACGTTTGTCTCAAATTCGTACGCCAGACAAAAATATCCTTAGCAGTTCAGAAGGCGTTGCTTCGCTGTATCCTCATTTTTTCTAGTATCTAAAATTCTTTTTTAAATGAACGCAAGACAGAAAGATGGTCGTGCCTATATATACTTATAATCTTAACGTTATTTTTAAATATGTTCTTGTAGTCTTTACATGAAATGTTTGTATGAGTTCTCGTTTTTTTTTGTATTTTTTTATAATAAAATTATTTTTCTAATCTTTGTAAATCAGCTGTTGTTGCCCTGTGAAACCTGCCTTCTGTCATAATACATTAATACTTGCACGGTAGGTTCACACGTAATGAATTTGGTAGATTTTCCTTCATATATCACAATGTTATCTCTGCATCTTTTTTATCAACATTAACCTTCTTCCCGTAATTACAAACACCAAATTCAAATACAAAGTTTCATTTGTTCAATGTCATATTTAAGAAATATCCTAAGCCGCAAGTTTCTGCAAATGCCAATAAAAAATTCTTTGAATTTTCATGTCATACGTAGCTCTGTACAACACACATCAGATGCAAGATTATATTTTGTATATAACTAATAAACTCTTTATCTTCTAAGAGTTATTTAATACACGTGTGAATATGTAATACATAAAAAAAACGTGTAATACAGTTAAATCTGTATTACAAAAAAAAACTAACATTCCACTTAATCAATCTCTTTAATATCAAAGTTATTATTGTGTATAATATTCTTAAGCATGCAATACTGCACGGTATCAACTACTTTAAAGTTCCATATTGCAAATGCATTGTCTCGACTTAAGCTTTTTCATAAATAGACAGTTGAATCGTAATCGCAGAGCATCATTAGTGTGTTTACTGTGCATTTACGCTAGCTGTAATGTTCCTTTTTTCTCCTTTATTGCGTGTGAGGCTTTCCGCGTGACACGTATCCACCACGGTTGCTCCCCCTTTGTCCTCTGAATTGTCCGCGACCAACGCGGTCGTTACGTGTACCTCTTGAGCCTCCGCCACTGCCACGTTTGAAACCGGTATTATATCCGTTATTTCCTTCGTTGTTACCCCAGGTACGCTGCTGATATCCGTTTTGGTAGTTATTCTCATTGCGATAATATGAGCCTGGAAGAAAAATTAATCTCTTTAGTCTTTGAATTAAGATTTAAAAAATATTGAGTTTTTAAAAAATATTGAACTTTTAAAAAATATTAAACAAAAAACTTAAGTTTCATAAAAAAAGAAAGATTATAAAAAGACAATTTAATCTGTATTAAAACAGTAATTCTTTACCTTGTCCTGCGCGTCCATTTTGCTGATAATTTCCCCTGCCCCTGCTATTATAACTATTAGAGGTTCCTCTTCTGCCTCCTCTTCCTCTGTATCCACCACGTTGGTCAGACGCCCAAGACTGTTGAGATGTTTGTTGCGATGCTTGCTGACAATCTTGAACAGATTGCTGCTGTTGATCAGTCTGATTCCAGTCATTGGTCTCGGTCATCTGACACCAATCAATAGATTCATTTTGCTGTTCCAATGATGATTCAGAAATTTCATTTTGACCATTTTCGACCTTTTCCTAGAAGAATTCATAAGTCACCAAAAATTAATAATGAAATAAATATAAAATGTATTAATTAACTTTATGCCGCGAATGTTACCTCTGTGGATGTTGGAGCTTCTTGTGCATGTGTTTGCTCATTAAAATTCTGCATTTGACCTTGCTGCGGTAGTTGCGCAGCATTTTGTTGCTGTTGTGGCTGTTGAGGCTGAAAACCTGTCGGATGTTGCGGGCTATATTGCATATTCGGCTGCTGATGAGAAGGTGGCATCGGAATCGGAGGTGGTGGATTAGGATTCGCAAAACCAGGAATGTGCGATATATCCTGCGGTGGTTGATGTTGATATATGACCTGTTGAGGTACACCCACAGGCGCATTTGCGAAGTTCTGATTTGTGAAGGTTTGCGTGGGAATGGGCGCATTAACTGTGGGAGGAATGTGTGGTACGATGGGTGTTTGCGATGTGACATCCGAATCAAGTTCAGATTCCTGCAAGAAAAAGAAGTTGGGCGTGCCTATAACGTCATTGATACGGGGCGCCGGCGGAGGCTGCTGTTGAGATTGCTGAGCTTGCTGTTGCTGCTGCTGTTGCTGTTGCGGTTGCGGAACAAAGTTAGTGGCATTCGTATAAAAAGGAGTATCAACCGGCGCGGCTGGATGAGGTGGCATGGGCTGCGGAACAACTGGTATGGGTCCCGAGACTGGAGCGGCACCAGAAACAACGGGAAGCGTGGTAACTTGGACTGGAAAATTTGGAATAGGTATTATGGATTCTGGTGGAATGTGCCTGTCATTGCCATTGCTATACTCCTCATTGACCTGTTCCTGCGTTGCATTGGTAATGTTGGTCTCCGTCACAGTCTCAATAATCTGTACAAATATAAAATCATTAGATTATACGGGATGTTCAGAAAAAACCATTCAGTATTTATGTAGTAGATAGCACACCACACTGAGTAAAAAAACCTTGAAAAAATGAACATAGGTCAAAAGCTCAACCGTTTTTTGAGATATAAACATTTTTGTATATTAGCATTATGAATGACTTACTAGCTTCTATGTGATGTATGAAATGTTTACCTCAGTGTTTATAAACTGCGTTTTGTACATTCTTATTTCGACTTATGTTCACTTAAGTTTTTTTACTCAGTATGGTGTGTACTGTCTACCATATAAATACTGAATTTTGTTAAACACATATATGAGATTATAGATTCAACATGTGTCAAAGCAGATAGTAAATAAAAGAGAATAATATTTAAAAATATGTGTAAAGTGACATGGCTCAATGTAAAAACGCTCGACTCATAATCAACGAGTTCAGGTTTGGTCCCAACCGTCACTTCACATATATTTAATTTTATAATATTGATCAAAGAGTGATTAAAATAATATAGATCTTTCTATATTAAATCTAAGAATCTGATTGAACAACTAAATTCAATACCTCTTCCATGGGTGTTGCCTCCGAACATTCGTGAACTTGATCAAAGTAGCCACATTGATTGATTTTGGCGATGATCTCCTTCAATTTATTGTACGTAGTGCCAATAACTTCACGTTGCTTTCCGTCCACGATCGCAACATAATGCTCGGCCACTTTTTGCGCTTGCTGAGCAAATGTCAGATCGCCTTCCTCACGCTGATGTTTTATGATTATCTCATTATATAAACTGTCGAGGTACTTGAATTCCTCTTCCGACAGTTTTATAGCGCCGTTCTTTCCGTGAAAGAAGTCGTCTCTCACGGAATCTGTGTTTATGCTTATCAAGACATGTTGAGTAAGTAGTACTTCCTTCACCTACAATCAATACCATATTTTCTTAAACTCGAATCTTATATGATACACACAATATAATTTTATGATAAGAATAGTAACTACATTTTTTAGGGTAAACAATCATCTGGAATGTTATTTACTGTTTAAAAAAAGTCATTGTTATATATTGTAAATTATTGATTGTTTTATAATTTATTAATATCTAAAGATATTATAAATATAGGTTTAATCAATATTTTCTGAAAAAAGAAAGCCAAAAAATAAACAAATAGAAAGACATTAAGCAGCTTATTATAATAGTATTTCTAAAAAAAATAAAAGTATCAGTTAATAAAACACTTTTATGTTGCAAATTTTTGATGGAATATGTATTTAAAAGTTTGTAAATAGTTTTAAAAAAAACGAAAAATATTATGTAAAAAATATGTAATATCCAATTTGTCACAACTTAAAAGAAGGCTAAATCACTATTATATAAGTCATTTATGTTTGCTCTTTTATAATTAATAAAAATGGTTTATTTTTATTATATTTATTATACATATTATATAAACATAAAAATTATATAAAAATTATTTTTCAATAAAAACAAACATTTTAGGAACATAATTTAATCTTTTTGTATTGCATAAAGATATTAATAATTTATAATACTTTTTAATCCAAACCTCATTAAAAACCTTATTTCAAATTTATAATATATACTCTTACTTGATTTGTTATACTTAGTATGTAAATGGTTTAGTCATCTGGAATTTTCTACACTTTAACTAGTTTTAATAGCTTGATATTATAAATTGTATCTATTGCACAGATTAGGTCTCAGAAATTTCAATTAAAAGGTGAGGATATTATTATACTTGTATAACAAAATTTTTTTAGCATGTTGATTGATTGTAGGATAAAAGATTTCTAGAGATTCAAAAATTTCTCGATTTAAAAGCCAATCAACATGCTTAAAAAATGTGTTGTATGACAAATGTAACAATACCCTAAATATAAATTCCTGATCAGTAAGAAAAACTGTGCTGTATTTTTTCTGACTTTGGGTGTAAAAAAACAAGTGACCATTTTCGAGTTAAATAATATTAATATACAAATAATATGTAAATAATATACCTTTGCAATGTCCTGTTGCATACGCTCAACAGCCTCTTTCCTTGCCAGTTTTTTCTGTTGTTTAACCGCATCATTGGCAATGTTGACGATTTGCTTATACAAGTCCCGAGTAATGTCCAACGTTTGAAGCACCTCATCGTATTTTGCCACAGCAGTCTTTTGGTCTGCATTCAATTCCCTTCCATTTTTCTGCAGGTCCCTATACGACTCGAGCTTCCCCTAAATTTAAGAAATATATTTTGTAGAGCCATCCAATTCCTTCCAAATAACTGAATGCTGATAATTACCACGCGTACTCGATATTACATATCGTAAGTCATGAAACAAACGTTACATTTACATTGTGTTCATGTCATGCCAAACAGTAATAAAACTAGGTAATCAGTAACGTGAAATACGGCGAAAGTTCAGACATACGCCGAAGCATGCATCGGGAGCTCCGACGCTCAGTGATGCTTCACGAACACGCGCACGTTAACGAAATCGCGCGACAAAGCAACATCGACATGTTCAACGCGAACGAACTGGAAACCGAGAAATGCCGGACGCCGATCGCGAGGACTCCGCGTGCAGCAGCGTGATTTTGAGGCGTGTACAATCGTCGGCGGACGTTGCCGTCGGATCGCGTGCCGGCGTCGCGTCCCGTCGAGGGCGGTAAGAAAAGCGTGTCGCGCATAAAGAAACGTCGTCGCACGTAGACCGCGTTACACCGCCATGATATGAGGTTGGCGACGATCAAGTCCGGCGTTTTGTCCAGAAGCCTGCGAGATCCGCGATTGTTCGGCCGCACGTAGTCGAGGATCGCGGCTCGACGACGCCGGAGCGGGCGGCAACGTGGACAAAGAAGCCTCGGTGCGCGTTGCACGCATCCTTGAAAAATCGAGGCGCGCGAGCACATGGCATGTCGCGGGATCATGGCGGATCACCGCGGTGAGAAAGCCACGGCGGCTGACAGATCGACTTTTGTCTGCAATTACGACCCGGACGGCCGCGACGCTGTATTTACCTTACGCTTCTCAAGATTCCGTATCTTGTGCTCGATTACAATGATCGCTTGGCGTAAGGGTTCCACGGTCTCCGTAGAGGCCTGTTTTTCTAGTTTGGGGTTGGCAGAAGGCATCCTTCACGGGCAACAATCACGAACTGGAGAAATGGTAACCGAGTTGAGTTGAACTGAGCAGCGAGTGGAGCGGGGCGAGGGAGGGGGTAAGTGGGACGACGGAATGGCGGGCCGAACGTTTCCGAATAATGAGGATTCGCATGCGCGACGACACATTAAAATTTTGTCCAGACAAAATTGCACACAGACACAGCCCATTTTCGGAGAAGTGATTCTGTCTTTCTCTCTTCCTTCCGTTTCTCCAAAAATTGCGAAATCTACGTGAATTGGCGTTGAAAAAACGACTTTAAAAACTGTGTAGAAAAAAATTAGATTAACTCTGATTAAATTTCGATTAATTAAATTTACATAATTTAATCAGTAGAATTTAAAACAAAATTTTTCCTTTGCATAATTTATTCTCTAGTCTAGTTTTTATTTTAAACAATACAATAATGATTTTATCTATGTTAATATAAAATACTGCAAATATTTTACTCAATAGATTAATTACTTTTTATACATATGTTATTTTCTCTTTTATTTGTGAAAAATTATACTATTTTTGCTTGTCTTATTTCTATTTCGAAGCAGCTAATGAAAAGAACACGTTTCTGTATGGTGTGTTCCGAAATGCTGCTATAAACAAGAAATCTAAACTCTTCTCTTGGAAGAAAATTTTCAGCGCCATCGTAGTGAATGCGCAAGTGATGAACTGAAGTCAACCACGTGATGAAGGAGCGGGAAACTGGTATCGTATTTAAATTTACGCGCGCCTCTACACGCTTATATAAATGTAATAAAGTATTTCTAAATTAACGCGGAAACTTATGACATTCTACTGTATTTCTTGCAGTAGATATTAAAAATAATATCTAATTTTACGTAACCGAATCTGATTTCGTGAAACAGACTGATCCTGCTTTCGATAATAAATCAGCAATAAATCTTTGAATAACAGTTCTACAGTATAATAATTACGGTCTAAATTATTGATGGAGCGGTACTTATTTCTTTTGTTCTTTTCTTTTTTAACAAAAACAGACTATTTATGATGAGTGTATTACATCACATGGCAAGTGCTATGGATTTTAACTACATAACTTTAGATTTCAAGTTGCGTCACACTATTTTTATTCTTCTTATCATTATTCATGTGCACGTGAGTTTCATGTGCTGATGATTAATGCATTTAGCAGTAGAAAATTTTCCTGCATACGGTCAGCGACGTTTTGCTAGTCTTTGCATTTGTTAGTACCTCGTGGATGTTTACACTAAGCTGCTTTGCGGAAAGATATATAAAACGATATATTAGATGAAAACATTACGAAGTTAATAAAGTGTTCACAGTCCAGATTAAACATGTAATTTTTTTTACTTAATTTGTAGTTTTTTAAATTAATTATACTTCAAAGTTGATAACATCGTGGTTGTAATCCAATAATTTTTAGCTTCTCAATATTATTTTAATATGAAAATTAAGAGTTACATACATGTTCTCAACTTTCAAAAAAATAAATTTTTTATCTTAAATCATTCTTTATAGTGTCTAAAATACGAGAAAAAAGTGGGAAATTCCCTAAACACATAATTCACTTACATGAATTTTCTTTGTCAAACTTTAAACGCATTTTTCTCAAATCTATGTTTTGAAAGTCTTAGAGCATCACAAGTTTTAACTTGTTCTAAAACAAGTTATAAAACAACCCTGATAAAAAAGAACCGATAGAAAATGATAGAAAGTGCCAAAAACCTGATTCAAAAACAATAGGATTCTATCGTTTTGATAGAATTCTATTGTTTTTGAATCAGGTTTCTGGCACTTTCTATCGTTTTCTATCGATTTTTTTTATCAGGGAAGGTTACACTTGTGTAAAATGCAATTCTCTACGACTTGTCGAATGGCTTTTTAAAATTGTATTAACAGTTAAAGGTGGAAAATTTGTATATAAAATTAAACTTTTTTTAAATTCTATAACCTTTTAATTTCTTCAAAACTTTGAAATTCAGCCCGTCAAGTCTTAATGATACAATGGTTCTAAAGACTTTTAATCATTTTTAAAAATTTTGTTTTATAGAATTCTAAAACACTAAGACCAGAGAGATGGACCCGAGATCAGCCTCAGTAAAAATTAATTTAAATAAGTCAAAACAGTTTCAAAAAAATTTTTTTTTACAAATTAATAATTAATAAAACATGTCTTTATTGTAGATATTAGATTTATTAAATATCCTTTCCAAAAATATTTCCAAGAGTCTGTAATTTTTCAACATTGAGAAGGAAAGTAACTTCTTAAATAAAAAATTATTATGACAATTCTGTTTGCTAAAGATATTTAGTGTAATAAAAAAATATTAAATTTTACGACTTTTGGAAATTTCAAGTGTTACAACGCAGAATACTTTCTCCGTGCCACAATTAGAAACTGATGAAGAATTGGTAGCGTGGGAACAACATCTGTGGGAATCTATGACGAAAGCTCCGAATACGAAGACATTCTTGTCTCTCCAAATAGACGAACCCGCCCGCGTGCGATTCATTCAAGTTGATCTCCGCCTGTGCCCCGAATGGTCACTCCGGTCATACTCCGGTTGTGTACTCTACCGATCGCACTGTCTCCGGCACGTTAGTCCTATCAGCGGAGATTTGACACTTGACCCTTGACGCTGGCCTAAGTGTCGGCGGGTAAATCGCGAGCGTTCCGCGGGATCGGCAGTCCCGCGTCGATCATCGAGCGCTTAATTACACTGGTGCCGAATTCCGTCGTCTAGCAGCCGATGATCACGTGCGTCCGCATCATGCACGATCTCATCCCCCCGCATTAATGCAAAATTCGCGATATTCCCCCGACGACGTCGCGTCCGACTTTCGAGACGTAGAAGGTGAACGATAAGCGCGCCTCTTCTTTCTCCTATCCTTCCTTTTTTTGTGTCTCGTCGCGATACGGAATTTTTTTTTCCCCGACTGTTTTGTCGAGATGATGTGTGCCAGCGTACGCGATGATCCCAGTTGAGAAAACGGATTAAGGCCACGCACGTGAAGAACGCACTCGCAATTGCCGCGGATATTCGCACCAAGCATGAGACGACGCGGTTGAGGATTATCCGCGGCAGCGAGATAATCGGCGAATGGAAGTTGACATTTTAACGAAGAAGCTTCGATGCAGTTAACAAGATTTTAAGTCACAAGGACAGTACCAGATTTCTTTAGCGCCGAAATCTGTCGAAAGCTGACCGACCCCCCCCCCCTGAAGCGGCGACACGAGTTGATTAATCTTGCTTTGGCAATTCGATCATCAGAATTATTAATCGCACAAATTGCAGTCTACGATTGAAAATCTAGTGTTAAGGAGAACATCAAGAATAAATTGGAGCTCCATCGAAGCTGCGAGATTGCATCGAGTAAGGATTTATTCATGTCAATTTAAAATCATGTCATGGTCCTTCTCTATCTTCTCATCGAAAGAGATACGCGATTTATATGTGCGTACAATTTTTTTCCCGACTTTCTTGCAGTCTGTATTTTTGTCAAACGAAAGAATAAGTACTTGGGGATAGCGTTTCTTTTTTATATATTTATTACTGAAAATACACATTTAGAAACATCTCTAAGAGAAACTGAGAGAAAAACTATAAATCGTATTGTCTTCTCGTCGCAGTTATTTATCACTTCTTATTAAGAGAAAATCGTCACAGACGTCGTCGGCATCGACGTTTTGTCATATCACAGTTACATTCACTGTTTGCAAAAACAACTAACAGCAAATTATTATCAGAGACGTAGAAATTATTGGTTTTTCTTCATTTCGAAAAAAATGAATAATTTTTGCGATTCGTATCGATTCGTTTTCGTCCTCTTATTTTTCTTTTTTACGTCGTACAAATTCTCTTAACTTTTAAATATTTCTCATTTATAATTTGACATCTTTTGCGCAACACGTCACAAATACGCTGAACATTAATCAGGTTTCATTGCCCGACGAATTACATTATATCGATACGTCGATACGTGAGTTCGTGCGAGAGAGGGATCCTTAATTGAACTATATCAACCATTCTATTTCGATAGAACCACATCCTGCGCACGACATTTTACGTCATATAAAATCCTATAATAAATTAATAAATTCCCCTTCGTACTGTCAAGTTATTCGACATAATTGCTAACATGTAATTGCAAAGTGCAGCGCACTCTTTCTCTAATGAACGATACCCATAATCTCGTAAACAAAGCTTCTAGTTTCTAATCTAATCTAGGCCTTCTTGGGCGAAAACATCTAACTGTTTTTCTTTTTCTTTTGTGAAATAAATTGCGTAAACAATCGCGATTATTTGAACCGAAATCGAGGCAGATCAGTTAGCGCCTCCCACCTCTCTCTCTCTCTCTTTCTCTCTCTCTCTCTCTCTCTCTCTCTCTCTCTCTCTCTATTCGCGACACATTGTGAAAATAACGAGAATCTAGATAAGGGTTGCGACAATTATCGACATGCGCCGAAGAAAATTATTTTCCTCTGACATATTGAAATCTCTGATCGAACATTTCGTACTATATGGACTCGGCACATTCTGCGTTGTAAAAAATTTGTATGTCGAAAATGGAGAAGCAGCTTTTTGCATCAATTTTGTTCCAAAACTCGCCGACCTCGTGTAAATAATATTACGCTTAGTATTTCTCCCAACCGTTTTCCTTCATAGTCTACTCGCGGCGATAGTGTTGGTGTAATAATTCTACCAAAACAAGCGCAATTATATCACTCGTATCCCGAAGAAATCGCATACCACGATTAAACGAAGTTTATTACATCAAATTAATTGAAGAAAAACAACTCGTTGACGATATCTCAACGTGTTCCCCCGATGCACTTTGTGCCTCGGGGCCGAAGTTTAGTTTCGTGTTTCTGCGCATGTTTAGCATGATGTAAGGCGGATTTGGTACTTTGGAACGCGATCCACATTGGTTTTAATATCAAGATTCGCGCAACAGTGCGGAATTGTAAGAGATAAGGTTTTCGCTTTCTCTAATCTCCCGTCTTAAGTTTTTTTTTTCCTTTTTAATGCAATAAAAGCGAGCGCGGCCATAGCCATTTCTCTCGGAGAACAGTTTACAAACGGTCACAAAAGGTTGCAGACTAATTCGAGCTTCAACACCTACGACACGCTCGGACCTGCGCTGAAGCTCCGGTATGTCAGCGAGATGTGAGCAAAACGAATCAGTATTATGACACACCCCGCACGATGAGGGTTCGTTATCAATAGCGCGCGGGGGCGAGACGATTACAAGTAGATCGCGATCGGCGGATGTTGCTTCGAAGTATATTGGTTTGCGCTGCAAAATCGGTACGCTCTGCCGAGCTGATTTACGATGTAAATCAAGACTTATGCGATCGTTCAACCCGGAACTGTACAACGTGAAGGCGATTCCACCCCCCGATTTCTCGCGTAAGATATAAAATGACATAGTCTCATATTTTTTGGCATATTATTTTTTTTGTTCATGCATTAAGTTACATTTTTATATTTAAATGTTTTTTTTTAAGGATAACTGAACAGACGCTAATTTTAAAAGTTAAAAAAGTTTTTCATCAAAATCGGATTACATTTACGGATTAAACGTAGATAGAAAAGAACGTTAATTTACCTCAGCAATAATAAAAGATAATAGATAAGATTAAGATAAATATTTAAAAGATCTTTTTATATTTAAATCTTATTATTTTCTTTGCGTTTAGTTATCCACGTTTAGATTAGTCGAGTCGCAGATTGCTTCTTAATGTAATGCAACCCTTCGAACATGATGTAACGTTGCCGCTATATCTAAATGCCAAATCATTAAACACAAATAAACACGATCTGGCAAACATTCGTCACGATGAGACGTGAATGCCTCCGCGCGAATTGTTGCGTATTCCGCTGGAACAGATTCTCTTTAGATGCATTAGCCCGATCTATTATTTCCCAAACTTCTCGAGCTAAAAGTGTGTGCATGAGATACCTCGAATTCACATGTTCATATCTCGAATTCAGTAGACATTACAAACCACAATCTCTTCAATATTTTCTTCATCATCTGCGTCGTATAAACTTCAAGGTCAAACTTGAAAGAATTTTTCGAAATAATCCCTTCATTAAAACGACATAGCTGCAAGGAACATTTGCAAGAGATATATCTTTTAATAAGATTAAACGTGACAGTTTCAGATAATTGATAATTTAATCTGCAACGACATGGGAAACGTAATACAATTAGGCGACACCGATGACGGGGAGAGCCTCAAGTGCAACGACACGGTTCACGCGGGCCTGCCAATCGAGTTACGCTTCAACGGCAGCCACTTGGTGACGATAATCACTTACAGCATCCTGATGGTGATATCGGCCATCGGAAATATTTCCGTGCTAACCATAATAAAGAAACGCAAGTCCAAGTCCAGGATACAGAATCTCGTAATGCACTTGTCGATCGCTGACCTCTTTGTAAGTATAACGACACTCGAGCACAAATAACTCGTGATAAAGTAATCGTGCCGCTCGCGATTCGCGCTTAAATTTAGAAACTGACATGAGACGTGTCGCATCTTATCGTCATCTAGGTGACGTTCCTGATGATGCCGTTCGAAATCGGATGGGCGAGCACGGTATCCTGGGAAGCAGGGGATGCGATGTGTCGCATAATGGCTTTTTTCAGGACGTTCGGCCTGTATCTTTCGTCCTTCGTGATAGTCTGCATAAGCATAGACAGGTTAATTCCTTAACATCATATCTCGTAGAGTGAAAAATCACTCAGAAATTACACAAGCTCACAATTTTCAATGTATATGAGTTATTTTTTATTCTAGAAATGAATTTTAACTTTTATTAAAGTGCATGGCAAATCATTCAAAAAATCTCACAAGTCTCAAGTTTCACTTTTTTAAAGAACATATTAACACGATTTGCGAGATTTTAAGTGATCACAATGTAAATTAGTAAATAAGACTACGCGTTCACGTAGCTTCATCTTCTAGATATTACGCCGTAATGCGACCCCTCCAGATACTAGACGTTTACCGGAGAGGGAAGATATTGCTGATGCTCGCGTGGATTGGCTCCGTACTTTGTTCCTTGCCACAGGTGCACTTACTTTTACGCAAACATTATTACAAGATGTCAAAGTCGTTTCTCTTTTATGACTGACATTAAACAGCGTGTGTCTCCGTTCTCCCGTAGATGTTGGTGTTCCATCTCGAGACGCATCCGAATTTCACCTGTTATACCCAATGTGTAACGTTCAATGTCTTCCCGTCGTACGCGCATGAAATTTCATACAGTTTGTTCGTCATGCTAGCGATGTATTGGTTTCCCCTGATTGTAATATTCTATACTTATACCAGTATTTTCATGGAGATCTGCCGTAGGTCTGAGGAAAGCGAAGGTAATTGGAGGGTTTCCTATGAAAATTTAAAGCAAGTCCGAAAAGTTAAATTTTCAAGGAACAAAAATCTTCTCAGCTTCAAACCGTTCATTGTATAAATGTGATAATTTTTCTTCGAACATAGATATAAAAACATAGTTCTAGACTTTAATATTTTAAAAACCCATTTCAAAAACAATACATCTAGACTTATTTGACTCTTGCGAGAATTTTATATTTATTACTTATTTATTCCACTTACGTAATATATATTGTTCATTTATCCTTTTTAAGAATATTAAAATTTATAACAGAAATTTTGTATTGATTAACTATTTATATTTATATCTTCCGTTTCTCTTTAATCATTGCCAGAACAAAATTGATTACATTGCAACGTTACTGATAAAAAATGATTTGAAATAATGGACTTGGTTTTCGTAGGAAATTTTTTATATTTATCACGCTGTAAAAATATTTGAACTTTTTTGTAATTGCTATTTCTGATTTTATTTATCAGATGTAATGGTATCAGATGTAATGGTCGTTTAATACATATTAATGAATAAAATAAACGCAATGTACTGAAACAAGCGTTTTTTACAGACAGAATACGTCGTTCCTCGAGCGGTTTTCTAAGCCGTGCGCGAGTACGCACTTTAAAAATGACGATAACCATTATCGCCGTCTTCATTATCTGCTGGAGTCCTTACTACGTGATGAGCGTTTGGTGAGTTTGCGATTACTTTCACAATATTTTTTCTATCAACACTAAAAATTAATCGTGAAACTAGAGCAGCAATACACAAGTTCCAAAAGTCAACAATATCTCTGAACCGATTATGCAGACGTAAGAATAAAATATACATGCGATGATACTAGCGACTTTGACGCGGTTGTTCACGGTCATCATTATACAGATACGCAAATTCCGTCTTACGAAAAGAAAAATAACATATCAGATTGACAAACTCACTACTGAATTCTATGATCTTTATCGGCGAACACGTGCTAACAGGTACTGGATCGATCGATCGTCGGCCCTCAAAGTCGACCCACGCATTCAGAGAGCTCTTTTCTTCTTCGCGTGCACCAACTCCAGCATGAATCCCATCATCTATGGCATCTTCAATATACGCCAGAGGAACAGAGTAAGTATCTATCTCGAATAACGGCGTAAACTCTCAATAAAGCTTCTCCAGCTCGAGATATCAATAACATCGTTACATAATATTTCATTTAAAATCACGTATTACTTAATCGGCAAAATTTTGCATGAAGGATTCAGATGTTCGACTTGCGTACGTGACGATCTTGCAGCCGATGTTAATAAAATCTATAGTCAGTTCGAGCGTGAAATGGAACTCGATTCAGGACGAATTCGCGTAATTGTCGCGTTAATTCGATTATCCGCGCTCTATGTGTCGTTAACGAGTGCAACGTTTGCAATTGCAACAGATATTTTAACGCCTTACGAATATAAGGGGTCTACATCATCGCTTGCATTATAAAAGAAGTGTAATTTTCCATAAATCATGGGGCTATTTTCGAATTAAATTTAAAAAAAGGTATACTAACACGTTTTTTTTTTTTTTTTTTACTAACGCATTCAAGCTAACAACTGCCTGTTGCCTGTACTTGCAGACAAAGCTACAGTCCTATCCTCTTCTGAGGCCCATCAACACGACCATGGAACTTCCGGTCGTTGCGTATGCCAGAGATTCCATTTTCACCGTTTTCATAATAGCCTTGCCAGTCCTCTTTAACCCTCCGACCTCGTATAACAGACGCTCATCGCATGATCGCAATGGTAATTTGTTATCTCGAGTACTGATTGATAAGTAAATCCTCCCCCGCACCGTTTTGCATCCGCATGTTTCCCACGCGCGATTAATATAAGAGTGATCACACATTGTTGCTTTCATGAAGAAATGGAAGAAGCGTAAATTTATAACAGCCGTTACAAAGAGCAAAGACGCCGTGTTACGTCTGCGAAGCAGAAACAAGCATGCAAGGACGTTGTAAAACGGCCGAGCTTTCAAGACGTCGATTAGACGAGATTTGGGCTTTCGACAGCTCCACGAAAATCTCTATTTTCGTTCTAGGCGCCGATGCGTACAGCCACCATCGAGACCCGGGTCACGCCGCTGTCTCTATCAGTCAAACTTCTCGATTGACAAAATGAACGCGACGTACGCCGGCTCGAACAGATACGTCTAAACCGACGGTGTTTGTGCGCAAAATGCCATGCGTTCTTTTACAAAAATAAATTTCAGCGGTAGCGCTATTGCGAGCCTGCATCTTACGGCATGATGGTCGCATTCACGCGCGGATACCGCGCTTTCGAAACGCGAAAGCGCGGATCTATGCGGTACCGTGCGTACGCAGTGCTATTAAAAAGTTCCTCGTCTTACTCTGCCAGATGCGCGATGAGATTAAGCTACAGCGAAATGGATGCATCTGTGATCGATCAAGTCGCGCCCGATGGGAATGCAGATCCTCGGACGGAGTTTCGCGATGAAGACGAAAAAAGAAGGGAGATTTTCCTGGATGAACCGTGTATTCGTTCATCTTTAGATGTATTTATTTTGACGTTAGATAAGAACATTTGAAATAAGAAGACTCTCTAGACTAAGTTATTTTATACGTATTTGTTACGACATAAGCAAACGTTGCAAATGCAACCGCGAACGTGCTTCGTCGGATATGTGTTCTTTTCTTTTCTTTTTTCTATTTTTACATATATATATACACTTTCGCGACACAAGGTTGTGCAAACAAGTTACGTAAGCTACATATACACCGTTTATGTTCCGTATATTTTTATAAGGCAGCAAAATATGTCGAACGAAATGTATGTGTTTGCATTTTGTGCAATTCTGTTTTGTTACTTAAAAACTTCGAAAGAATAAGCACGCGTAGTCAATTTATTGTTTTTCTGTAATAGTTTCTATAAATAAAAAATAAAATTATTGTAATTTATGCTTACAGGCCACCCCATTGTTTGTCATAATTTATATAAAATGATTTAAAACTGAAGAAATAGTTTCATCTTATCTTTTCCTAGATTAAATATATTAGTATGTATATTATCTTAAATAAAAGGTGTTATCTTTTTCAAATATATTGCACAAAAAATAATAGCGCAATATAAAAATGCTCTAAGGCTATAAATTCAAAATCTCTTATAAAAAAAACTTTGTCAGTCAAAAAATTGTGATTTATATGTTCTTTCTTCTTTATTTCAATGTTGATCTTTATTTTTTATCTAAATTCAAAAAGAAATATTTTCTGTCAGATGAAATGATTAGTCATTAAGTGAAACATTTAGAAATGAAAATATTGCAAATAAACTATTTTTATATCCTAAACTGTTTTGCTCAACGTCGATAGTAACTTAAAATTTTTTACATGAAATAATCACAATTCCATCTTTGATTTATGTTAAGTAAATTAAAAATAATATCATATCTTTATTTTATCTAGGATAATATACGTTTGCATCTACAGCTATTGACAAAATTATTAGGCATCCTCGCTTTTTGATAACATTTATAAAGATAGTGTTATTCATTTTCTTTTAATTAAATTGTTAAATAAATAGGGTGCATAATAATTTTGTCAATGGCTGTAATTTATCTGCACCTAAGTTTTAAGTTGTCTAAATGCGACACACTGCAGGCGACACACTGCAGATTATCATCGCTGCATGTGTGCTCGTGTAACGTAATGCGTTGCACGTAATGATATATTCTGGTCCATAACAGGTAAGGAAATCATCATGAGCGTTTTTCCCGGAATCAGACGCATCTCTCTTTTGCCAGCTCATAGCCTGAAGTAAGTTAAATCCTCGTGACTCCGTGCTGGATCTGGTATATATAATGGGCTAGTTACATACATCATATATCAGCTCGCACATATCGTATCCGCAATGTCGGTCAATTAGGATGAAAAATTGATCGCATGGTACGGTGCGGCCGTGCCGCAAAGTCTCGGTCAGCATCCGACATGGCTGAAACGTAGTTAATGACGAAGACGAAATGACGGCGGCGGCTGAAGCGGTCCCTTTCGTTCCGCGTGTTCGCAACGGCACGTGTATCGCGTGTACAAAAAATGCAGCATGAAACGTATCAAAACGCGAAAGCAAAACATCTTGCTACGTTAAATCGGTTAAATGCGATTACAGTTCGCTCGTAATTTATGAGATCTCGCGATGTTACAACAAATTTACTCGCAAATCAAAAGCGTCATCACGTATTAAATGCTTCTGATGAAAGAGAGCTAAAAGAAATTCTCAGAATTTTATAATATCGAAGTCACAAATGTCCAGTTTGTAAAATTCGCGTGTATTTAACGTCGCGGCATTTCCCATAAATTATGATGGTAAATTCGATTCGGATTTTTTACGTATCGTTTAATTGTATTGAATTCGATGATTGAATTTTGGATGGAAGACACCAATTTTTTTTGGAGACACCGTGTATATTATCATGGAAGAAACTAGGCTTTCTGCAGCGTGTCTACGGTTTAAAACTGGTGTGGATGTGTAGGTGGGACCACTTCCCACACACGCGTAACTGGCACACCACAGCGACATTGTTACATACCTGTTGCAAGGTCCACCGCATCGGAAAGACCCGTCACAGAAATTCTCTTCGAGATTGGAGCGATATTTTTACCTGTAAAAAAAAATTAATACACTAATAAGAAATCGGAGTTACGAACGCATAAAAACTGCTATCTTCGTATAAGATTTCCTTGTTGTAATATTTGTTTATTTTATAGTACGGATAGTAAAGTACGAATCAAAGTTTTTTGATACAAAATCGAGAATCGAATTGAATAAAATAGAATCGTTGAAATATAACTCTTAATTAACAGCATAATTATTGTTAAATTACATTTTAATATATAGATAATAAATACAGATTTCTACGTAAGAAAAATAATTTAAATTATATGATTAATATTATAAGTCATTTTAAATATGATTTTATAATTCTATAAATTGTCAATATGTGATTTATATTCGAACGTCTTCCAAAATTTTCGAAAAATTTGGATTTACATCGTAGAGTATTAAAGTCGAATCGAATCAAATGAGATTCGATTCGCATTCAAATAATTTGCATATATCTAGTCTGTGAGTATTATCACGATGTGGTGACAGTTTTATAGACATAAGTACTACAAAAAAAGAACACGGAATACTAATGTGCGAATGAATGTATCGCATATTAATTGATTTCACCGAGAAGTTCCTCGTGTCACCGTAGAAGGAAGCGTTTAATTTATATTAGCGCCGGCTCTGACGCGCCTTTCCGCTATGACTATTTCATATCGTTAAAAACAGCTCGTGGGCGGGTGCACACAATAGTATCGGTGTAATGTATCGATGATATCAGGACTAATCATTTAGTCAGATCATACGGCAATAATACTGCTTACTCCACTATCCTATTATTATCCATTTCCAATCGCAGAATTGGATAATAAAACGCATCCAATAATGTAAATTTCATCCAAAAATAACATACATTCGAATAAATAATATTTCCAGATAAAATCTTCGCACATAAATTAATTCCTTCGGTCGTCCAATTTAATTATAAATTATATGCGCTTATAAAGATTTTATGTGCAAGCTTTGTTTATTCTTATCTTTCCATTTCCATCGACTGTTTTTAAGATTAATTTTACATGGCAGAGAGTCTATCGCGCTTGCACTATCTTTTTAGAAATATAATTACAATTTGTAATCTGTTTAAAATAATAAAATAATAATAAATAAACGATTTATCTTAATTCATCAGTGCTTTCTCTCTGCTCGCCGTGTATCAGACGCAGGTAGCAGGCACAAAATCTCGTTTGTAAGCCGCATTCGTGGGCGACGTATAAAGTCGCGGACAGTCCGTATCCACGCTCCAGTCGGCGGCCGTGCCTACTGCATCCGCGCGCGTGCCGTCGTATCCGTCAGAGTCTATCTCATCGCGGTTCCGAGACGAGAGAGTGGCACCGAGGAAAAATCCACGCAAGGGAATTCTTTTTCGGGAACCGCGAACGAGTACCGAATACTCGCGCGGAGTGCACCGGGGTCGCATCAGGATGCGGGTCCCGATTGTGCTGATCCTCGGGCTGCTGGCTGTCTGTGCCGTCAACAGCAGCGTCATACCCGACCAAGGTAAGAATTTTGATTACGTTAGGAAAACGATAAATATTTATAGGATGCAGTTTCATATTGATGAAGCCTTGGCGAAACTTTGCATTGATCACACTTCCAATTCGCGCGTTCTCTTTTCGTGAAAATAAAATATTTTTTCCGCTATTTTCTCCGCATTTCTTAGACTGCACTGTCGAAGACCATTCCCGGTGCGGTGCAACAAGAAACCCGGTAGTAACGTGACATCGGTGACCGATACCGACTTCTTCACGGTCACTCAACTCTTGTATTCTGTCGTAGGATTCTTTTTTTATTTTATTTTTTTTTTTTAATGTATTGAATAACGTATTAAATAAACAGCAACCTCCTGTTATTAAATAAATGAGCGATTTATTTGACTTGGAATTATTTTTCTTTTTCTTTTTATCCTGTCGCCTTACGACAGCTCTAACTGCGAGCCTACAGGACGCATGGTACAACGATGAATTCGTTATCGCGTTATCCAACATCAAGGACAAGAAAAAGCACACCGGTGGTTCGATCGAGACCCTGATGGCCGTGAAATATCACGACACGAAAACAAAACTGGTGCTCTTGATCGATCGACGAACGAAGCGCGGTAAGCCAACAGATTTGCTTAAATTGCGAATTTCTATGTTAAAATTATTCCCAACGTTAACGTTCGTCGTTCCAGTTATACTTGAGAGTCTCGATGACTCTGGTCGACGCAGTGCCTCGCACATCAACGTGGACAGTCTGGCGGTGAACACTCCTCTGAAGAGTTTGATTATACTGGTGCATCAGGCGCAGCCTAATCCTCGCGTGGACGTATACGTCGATTGTACTTACGAGGGTTCTATACCGTTTAAGACAACTTTCCGCGACATAGCTGAAATCGAGGACAGTCCGTCCGTGGAAGTAGTAAGTTTTTATTTTCTACAGAATATTCTTCACTACGGCCCAAACTTCAATTTTGGATAATGCGATACGTCATCCTTCACACAGTTTAGTTACGCCAATTAGCGCATTTTGTACGCGCTTGCCGAATAATTAAGAATACATGAACGCAAAACACATTGTTTGAGAAAGCGCTTCTTAAAGTCTAAACATAAAAAGAAATTTCTGCTTGTTGTCTCGTATCTTCAATCTTACACGTTATTATTTTTCGCTGCCGCTTTCTTCGTTCACGATCGTACGGCAGTTTCTTATTTACGTGCTGTTCGCGACGTCCACAAACGTGGGACGACGTCTTTCCAAATATGGTTGACGAGACCTAAGCTAGTTGCTTCTGTTACGTGCACCTGGTTGGCTTACTCAACCCAGACACAACGATCCCTGACCACGCGGATGAATTGAATTCGTTTCAATGAATTATTCGCGCCCTATTTCTGTCACTGACATTATTACATTCCGTCTTGATGCAATGTTACAACTGTACAGTTACTTTCTATTCTCAACGATTCTCGTCAACTTCTATACATATTTCTTTTATTACTAAAATAAAAATTATCTTTTGAATTGTTATATTAATTTTGACAATTTTACAGTATTAAAAGTCTTGTTAATTTTCCTCGACGTTGTATGTTCTCTACAATTTTTTGTAGAATGCTAAATGCAATATACTCTTATCTATTTGATAAACCTGACAATTTATTTAATTATAATTTACACAATTAACAATATTAACCCAAAAGTAAAAACTTTATAATTTTTTTAGTTCATAGAACGAAAATGCCGGGCGAAAGTGTATCAAACTTCTACCATCACCGAGGTGCTAAAGAAAGAGCAATGTCCTGACAATCTAGACGCTATGAAGCAGCCTTCGATATTTAATCCTGAAATCCCGCAAGTACAACCTTACCCCATCGATTCCGCTGAAGAAAATCGAAAGAAGTCTATCGAACGACCTGACGAAACCGACTCAAGTGATGGAACGAACGAGGGATCGAATACATCAGATCGGGATAACGGTCTTCCATCTTCCAATAACACGAAACATCCCTGGGTTCATAAGAAACCTACCGACAAGAAGGATCATCATGGTCACTTGAATAATCGCGATCAATCCAAGAAAGATCGTTTGGATCATCTAAAAGACAAAAACAGACCAGATAAATATAATCCGTATAACTCTTCTAATTCATTTTCTCAACTTGGGAAATCGAATGAAACAGATGATCTTGATTACCCAGATGAATCTCAACCTTCATCATTCACGCCGCACTCTTCACAATCTCCTAAGGGACACCGACCTAAGAGACCAAATCAATCTGGATCCACTAAACGGCCTGATCATTTAATTTCGGGACCCGACAGATCGGATTCATATGGCGCCGATAAATCTGGACGATCGGATGAGACGGATGATCTTGATCCAAACGGATCTCCTCTGCACGGATTCACTTTGCAGCCTTTGACATTTCGCCCCACTAAGAAACCCACTAAACAGGATCAATCAGGTTCAAAACACGATAAATTGGATCAACATGGTCCCGTTGGATCGAATCCGTATGATTCTAAGAAAAATACTTTCCTACCAGACAAGTCTGTTGAATCTCAATCGCCCAAAAAACCAAAGCGACCTGGTCGAAGTCCATCCTCTGGTCCAGATAGATATCCTTATTCGAGTCGGGAATCATTGGATAAATCAAAAAGAGTACCCAGGAGAGGCGACATCGGCATCCAGAGTATCGAAGAGAGAGGTAGGTGAGATAGACAGACGTTACATTAAGTCGTTTAACGTGTTCTCACGGGAAGCGTTTTCCAGACTGCAGCGAGGATCGAATCGTGAAAGCCTTAAATGAATTAATCAACGTTACCAGGCAACTCTGGAGGGAACAGGAACTAAATGTGAGTTAAGCGATCAAGCAGTAAAGCAATTTCTTCATTATATATGAATTGGCATCTTTGAATCTCAAACGCTTAATGCTTTTACGTCGATTTAGTTAAAGTAAATACGAAAAATATTAAAACTTATTTCTTTCGATTATAAAATAAAAATGTTTTTAAATATAAAGATAAAGTTTTATGATTAAATTAATTGGCGGAAAAAATCGTCAACAATTCTTATTCAATTGTAAGAAAAAAATGCGTGAGATTTACAATTCATTTCGTTTTACAGAGGATGGAAACCCAGCATCTTCGTCGTTTGATCGAAAACTGCTCGGCGTGTCGTACCGGTGAGTCGTATTGAACGGACACGTGCTCGAAAAAAAAAATAACAGTTTTTTTAACTTAGAAGTTAGCCAAAATTGCATCGTAATATCAGTTGAATGAATCTTATTAATCTATCTCACGCGCGTCGTCCTTCACACCCTTAAACTTAATCTGTACGTTGTCAGCGGAGATTTATCTATTTATATCCAACGAGTTGTATTAAGCAATCTTACAACGCAATAAATGCCTGTTGTTAGAAAAATTCAATTTTGTTGTGACTTTTGTATTCTTGCGTTGCGCAATCTGTAGCACATACTTGCATTCAGATATTTCTTTCGATATGTGGGCAGTTAGTGGGAGGCTTTCACTTAAGCACTTAAAACACAATATTTGTATTCGCAAAGATCAAACGTCGCTAGTTGCTCCGAGCTAATCATTCTTCGATGACAAATTTATAATTTATATAAAGATCCTGTTGCAGTTAATTATCGAGAACATTTTTTCTTGCTGCCTCTTTCTTTCTCTCCTTCTTTATTTTTCTCTTCTTTCTTTCTTCAGATGTTTTAATATTCTATTTGCTATATCAGCAAAAAATTAAGCTAAAACTAAGATGAACAGCTTTGCAAATGCGTCACTGTTATTTCTATTACAATGTCCTTCTTCCAAGAAGGTGAAGAATGCGCAGGATCCGCGAAGTCGATCTTAAGTCGATCTCAAGTCGATCTCTTTAAGCACACGTATACATGTATGTCATTTGCACGTGCACGTACGACACGCTGGGCCATCACATAATTTTCTGGACCCGCTCGATGGTGCGCACGACGCGTATGGGAGACCGGCTATCGAAAACCCCCCGAAAATTGGCAATTCACTCGTCATTCGAGCCGTGATCCCGGTAATTCCGTAGTGCCAACACCGCCGCCGTCCACGTGCGACCATAACTCCCCGTGCTACCCCGGCGTCGATTGCCGCAACACACCGAGCGGACCCCAGTGCGGCCCTTGTCGTCGCGGTTACACCGGAGACGGACGGACCTGCGCCAAAATCCATGTCATCACCTGCATTCAACGGCCGTGCTACCAGGGGGTGCGGTGCTACGACGACGACGATAGGGGTTACAGGTAAAAAATAGTCACTAAATCTATACATGGAAAGAACGGTTGTACTCAAGCGTCTAAAAGTTTTGCTAGATACAGGTCTAAAAATAGTTTTGTTGGATCGTCAAATTAATTATGATGACCTGACAAAGTTATGTCTGTGTCCAGCTAAAGTTTTAGTCACTTTATTAAAAGCGTTTCTTTTTCTGTGTGACAATATTGTTCAAGTCTTAGAATAAGACTGATAAAATTTTACGAAAGTCACTGTCGCAATTTTAGCACAATTCTGTTTTCAGATGCGGCAGATGTCCAAGCGGATACGTTGGTGACGGCGAAAAATGCGAGAGGATGAGAAACCCCTGCGACCATCACCCCTGTCATCCGGAAGTTAAATGCTACCCCACTCACAGTTCACCGTATTTCAAGTAAACATTTCACGGGTCCTACGTAATTTTTACCGAAATAAATTATCTCTGTATAAAAGCACAGAAGCTTATTTTAAGAGTGACCTGTTTTTCATAATTATGCAATCAACGAACTTGAAAATTCAGTAAAGAAACGATAAAAATTTTCACATTACTCTTTAGCTTCGTAATTATTCTTGAAATTTATATATATAAATATTTTTTTTTATGAGATAGAACGTCATTCGTATATGCGTATCGTGGTGTCTTATGGTTCTTGTCAATCTCAAATGTGTGATTTAGATGCGGCCCATGTCCAGTGGGATACGTCGGTAACGGCACGGTCTGTCTCGACGCGAACGAATGCGAGCTGATGCAACCCTGTCATCCCGGAGTGCGCTGCATTAATCTCCATCCTGGATACAGGTGCGACCGATGTCCGACAGGTTACACGGGACCGATGACGGAAGGTGTCGGTGTCGAGATGGCGAGGCTACAAAAACAGGTCTGCCAGGACATAAACGAGTGCGAGAGCAACAACGGCGGATGCAACCCCTATTCGGAGTGTATCAACACGGAGGTAGGTTCTATCTGCCTTAAACACGTCAGAATTTACTTCGTTCCCCGTGCTTTAAATATGTCACTTTGCTTTCGAAGGGTTCCTATAGATGCGGTCCGTGTAAAAGTGGTTACATCGGCAATCAAACGGCGGGATGTCATATTCAGCATAACGTCTGCCCGGGTATGGTGACGGCCTGTGATGTCAATGCTTACTGCATCGCCATGTATTTCAATGAATATTCATGCAAGGTATATAAGTGTCTTCGTTATGTGTCATCCAATGACGAAAGAGATTTATACAGAATTCTTGGATCTGTGGTTCAGGAATAATTTTATTCAAATAAAAGGCTGCAAAACATCGTAGAGAATGTAGAAATATTAAATACATATATAAGTTTAATAGAATAATTCCAGAAAAGATGAGAAAAATTAGTAAAAAATGATCGTCTTCATTTTAATCTTCTTCAGACTTTTATAATTATATAATAATAACAATTCAAATTAATTTTAATTTGATGAAGTTAATTATCAAATTATTTATTTTACTGATTAAAAAATAATTCATTTAATCGTATTTTTTGCAGTGTCGTGTCGGTTGGACAGGAAACGGACATTTCTGCGGTCCCGATAGCGACAGCGATGGCATCCCCGACAGGAGCCTTCACTGCCACGACCGTCGTTGTCGCGCCGACAATTGTCCAACGGTACCGAACAGCGGCCAGGAAGACGCTGACGAGGACGGGATCGGCGACGCTTGCGACGATGACGCCGACAACGACGGCGTATTAAATCTGATCGACAATTGCCTACTTACTTATAATCCGAACCAGCAAGACAGTGACAACGACAAGATCGGTGACGCCTGCGACAATTGCCCGTTGAACTGGAATCCGCACCAGGAGGACTACGACGATGACGGCGAGGGCGACGCGTGCGATGACGATCTGGATAATGATGGTAAATTTTTAAAAAGAGTTCCGGATTTTAAATGCCAATTAAAAAAATAATAAGGAGAAATAAAAAGTCGCGTTTCTTAATTATTTTACGTTAGAGATCGATTAATTAAAATTATCGATATGCAAATATTATCGTTAATAATGGGATATCCAGATTAAATGTCAATTAAAAAGAAATAATGAGAAGAATAAAATCTAATAAAAAGCAGTGTTCCAAATATTTCTTTGTTATTTTAGAAAAATACTAATTGAATCTATTGATAGTCAAATGATGTCGCTGATAAAGAGATATTGTCCAGGTATATACAACAATTACGACAACTGTATCAAGATAAAGAATACGGATCAGCGCGACAGCGACTCGGATGGCATTGGCGACGCCTGCGACAATTGTCCTGCCATTAGCAACCCTGACCAAAGAGATGTCGATGGCGACGGCGTCGGGGATGTTTGCGACACCAACGCGGATCGCGACAGGGACGGTATCCAAGATGACAAGGACAATTGTCCGGATGTACCAAATCCCGGACAGAACGACATAGACCAGGACGGTATCGGCGACGAGTGCGACGACGACCTCGATGGAGATGGTATACCCGACAGGATCGATAACTGTCCTTACGTCTACAACCCAGATCAGAGTGACCTTAATCGTAAGTCTTTAACGGGGCTCTTTTCTGAAAGCGTTTAGATAGTAACATGAACTTTTCTATCATAAGAAGTAAAATTTTACTTTAAAACATGAAGTCGTTAGTCAAAGCTTCCTTGATTTTAAACATCGTTTTCTTGTGAAAGATAAATTATTATTGTTGTAGAAAAGGAGAAGTTATTAAAAAAGAACGTATACTTTCATGTTTTGTGCTCGTAGACGATGGCATTGGCGACGCATGCTGGAACGACAATGACAACGACACGATCACCAACCCCCACGACAACTGTCCTAATAACAGTAAAATATGGGCGACGGATTTCCGTAATTACATTACAATCGCTCTTGATCCACATGGTACCTCGCAGCAGGATCCTGTATGGAAAATTCATAATCAAGGTGCAGAGATCCAACAGCTTCTTAACAGCGATCCTGGCCTCGCAATAGGTAAAAATTCCAAGCCCCTTCAATAATTTTCTACAATGTGTTTAAATTCAACAGACATGAAAAGTAATTGTTAATTAATTTTACAAGGGAGTATCATCGCATTTTGACTAGACCTTTTTTTATCGTTTTCACTGTCTAGGACCGCACAAGATGACCAACGTCAATTTCGAAGGAACCTTCTACATCGATAATCACGACGACGATGACGATTTCGTAGGCTTCGTCTTCTCCTATCAGGATAATCGACATTTCTATGTTGTTTACTGGAAGAAGGGTGAACAGGTCTATTGGGAACCATCTCCATTCCGCGCCGAAGCCGAACCCGGAATTGTATTGAAGCTCGTCCAGTCCGACACCGGACCGGGCGAGATGCTCCGAAATAGCCTCTGGCACAAGGAAGACACACCCAATCAAGTGAGAGTCCTATGGAGAGACCCGAAGAAAATGGGCTGGCAGCCAAGGGTGTCGTACAGATGGCATCTATTACACAGGCCTGAGATCGGCCTGATCAGATTCTGGCTGTATCAGGGCACGCAAATGATAACCGACTCTGGAAACATATTCGACTCGACCCTGCAAGGTGGTCAACTAGGTGTCTACTGCTTCTCGCAAGAGATGATCACCTGGTCGGATTTAATGTACAAGTGCGCAGGTAAAACAAACAATCCTAATAGCAATTTTTACAAAGTGCAGACTTAATGAATTATTAGAGACGCTATTACTCCTATTGAATTATTACTATATTATAGTTTAATTAAGAGATATGATATGGTTACTTTAATAAATGTAATAGAAGTGTATGAAAATTTAACGAAATAATTTGCACGGTAATTGAGAGCAAGATGTTTTTAAGCTAAAAAAACTACAATTGTGACGTTTAAAGGACGTTTGATGGATTAACGTTCTTTTTCAGATACCGTGCCTAAAACTGTGTGGGATGAATTACCTGATAATCTGAAGAGAAAAGTTCAGGCGGAGATTGCTAGCAACTATCAACAGCAAATAATACAACAGAGAATGAATTATGAATTCTAAAACAGGCTTGGTGAATTATTTTTTCGTGACAGCGAGTAAAGAGGTCCAATCTCCATAATTTTAAAAGTCTCCATAATTTTAAAATAATCGAGGAGCCACAAGCGAATTAATCTATTATAATAAGACGTCAAAACAGCGCATTATTGTCGCATTTGAATAAACTTAATTTGCATAAATTTAAAATTTTATGATAAAATATTGTATATTTTATATATATATATATAAATGTTTTATGTAACAAAAATATTTAATATTTCACAAAATGATATATTTCTCCTATTTAATCCATTAATCAATTTTTATTGTATTTAAAAAAATTATATTATCTCAATTGCAGTGTCACTATAAATGAAACGTACTTACCTTGTGCGGACGTAGAAAATAACACAGAGTCACGATGTATTGATTAACATGTATGTACGTTAACTATAGTCTGAGATGTATGAAATCATAATGATTTTAATAATTGCATTTATTTGTATCTCTCTAAGGTGCAATTTCAATGAAAAATTATTTTTTGTATTTAATAGAGGAAAAATAAAGATAATAATCGTTAATACTTACTTTGCACCATTCATCATTTTAATCGCTTCACTCCAACGTCAGCATCAAAATAATATAATAGTAAGTTTGACGAATATTAATCTACATTTTACATTCTTAGAAAGAATAATTAGTCATTCAAGTGGAATGACTAATAAGGAATGGAATTGTCGGAATAAAAGGCAAGCGATATGCAGACGTCAATGTTCTTCGATTAAACAGTTTATTCGTACGAAAATGTCAAAGAAAGATACCATTATTAATAATTTAACGCTGAATCATCCGATCGTTCTCGTAACACGTCTAACAGAGTATGTTTTACAGATTTTCACCGACAAAACGGCAAACGGCTAGAATTACATGCGAAGGGAGAAACGATTTAAGAACAAAACTTAAAAAGAGAAACTTTTACAGCTTTTGGCGAGTCGCGCGAAAGCCAAATACCGGCGCGAGATCCGTGGATCTCGCTGAGACGTGAGAGACAACGGAAGGCGTGACAGGAAAAGGATGTGAGGTATTGAATTCGAATTTTTGTCTGCTTCGCTCACAGACGCGTGTGACGCTGAAGAATTAACTCGAGTAATTAATTCGTGGCTCCCTAAGTTAATGATCCTTATTTAAATTGACGTAAACAGTCTTCTTACAATGCTTGTTCCCTTGCGGCATTTACAATAACGAGATGAGAATTTTTTTTTGTTGCGAAACTGTCGGTCGCCATCGCCACGACTCCCGTGACGGCCAAATCCTGCCCACTCTTCGAGGGGCACCCACTCTTTCTCTCTCTCTCTCTCTCTCTCTCGTTTGCCGACGCTTCTAAACTCGAGGTATCGTCTATCCCTTTAAACGCGTGTTGACGCTAGTACGAGTTGGATCGTGCGACATACATGTAGTAATATTATCGTAATATATAAATACGAGAAGATGTCTAGCTAGAGAATAAATTATTAAAATCTATCTAATAAATCGAAGGAGAAAGGGAAGAGGGAGACGATTCCTTAACTACCTATCTATTTACATTAGGGAACGAAATGCACGTGTGCGAGCCCGCGTCGCTCCGCGGCTCCGGAAGCTTCGTATAAACGCGAAACGCGGGGGCTTTCCGATCTCGCGACAGAACGTGGGACCCTCTGACGAAGCTTCGCTCCCTCGTTTTGTTAGAGTAAAATCGCGCTCGCTGCGACGCGATGCGTTGTGGCAGTGGTCGCTCAGAACTCGCTGATTAAGGCAGTTGGGCACGCCTCGAACGAAAAAGGGGCAAATCCAGGGATAATGGTGTTCCCCCCGACGAAAAGGACACTTCACGCACAGAGGGATGGATCGATTGGCGGCTGCGGTCCAGCAACGCGCTGACACACGATTGGGCACAGTCTTTGTTTCGCGTTGGAGATCGCGGAGGATCGTCGCGATCATCGTCATTTATATCATCTGTCACGCTGGTTATCCGATTAGCTAAGACTCTTTCAATCATGACGCCGATTCTCTATCTATTGAATAATGATTTGCGTGAAGCGTTCAACAATTTTTTTTTCTCGTCTGTAAAACCACGAGAAGCCAGGAGAGGACTCTCATTATGCGAAGCTATGTGTATATTCGCCAGAAATAAATATTTGATTTCTTTTTACTGGCGTCGCACTTCCATTAGCAGATGAGAGTCTTCTCGCGACGCGGCGGATCGTAACGATTTTTCAACTTTATCGGCGCGAATGATGAATTCGAATAAACTCGAAACTAAAAATCGAATGACGATATTTGTAATCTCCGTCAAAAACAACATCGTTAAGAGATAACACGCGCGTGTTACAAGTAAGACAATCCCAGGGCTGGGATGGGAGGAAGAAGATGCATTCTAACGCACTTTTAACGGCGTAAAAACGAACAAAAAAAAACAACTCTTTTTCCTAGAACTAGAAAATGGATGGAGGAAGGACTCGCTGAAACTATTGTTTAAGTATTGACGCTCGACGAAGCCGGCCTTCAGAGTCGCGTAAAAACGATCGTTAAACGCGATCGTTAACGGTCGTTTTCGATCAGAGTCGTCAAGGCAGGCGCGCTATTGCAAATATCGCGTCTACGCAAATGTTCCCTTCGCCAACCCGAGGTGGACGACTTTGTCGCGCAAACAACTCTCTAACGATCGCTACTCTTCGACGCGATCGTTACACGTGTGCCACCTCGCGCATTTCTCGAACGGATTCTATTCTAATACCCGAGAGACGTCTCATCGTCGCTCGTCGATATTTATTCAAACGAATGCGCGCGTCTTTCCTGGAAACTGACGTCTGCGTTCGCGGTGCTGGAATGTTCCTGAAAAGTATGGTTCCCCGTCGACGACGATGCGCAGAGGGACGCTTTTAAAATAATTCGCCGGGTGTGCCATCGAGCCGCCTGGCACGAGTCTTCGGAAGAAAGTCTTGATCTAGGGTGTCTCGTAAATAATATCAATTGGAAAATGGAAGATACATTTAATGGACACGCGAATGTATTGATACCATCGATTTATCGCCCTTCGGAAAGCTATGAATCGTCGATTAAGCCGGAAGAAGCGAGATACGTCGGATGCGTAAAAACGCGATAAAAGGCTCTTCGCTCATCCTACACGGTGCTTAACACAGAAGACTTCGTTTCTTTTCCCCTAGGAAGAGTTTCATCGACAAAGGTTCATAATTTTCAATGATCGTTATGCTGATCGCAAACGTCGCGTAGCAAATCGAAGCTAATGAACGAATTCACCGCGCCCAATGCACGATATTGAATGCACCGAGAATACGAACGTCACCTCGTGACGCGTCTTGAATTTTCTTCCAAACGACCGAGCACCTCAGCATTGCCTCTTCGTTTTCACGTCACGACGATCGCTGCTGCCGATGGGCGAGGTGCTGGACGTGACATCGGGTCACCAGGCCTCCGTGTATCGAACGTCAAATTCTTGCAAGGCCGGCAGTCGCTTCTTCAACGACTCAAACGTCTGAGCTGACAGCTTCGTGCTATTTAGGTTCAATTTTCTTAGGCTGGTTAATGCTGCAACAGAGCGATAACACTTTTTTCGAGCGACAAGAATATAAGCCAATCGCATCAATTAAGCCAAAACTTGAAAATAGAAATTAAATACGTTGAATTATGTTTCTGTTGTTTAACTCGCTTGCGATACAGTAATTCTAATAATTTTCTATAAATTTTTAGACATTTTTAAAAATATATTAATATATATTAAATACAATTAAATAGTTTCCCACGTTTTATACTTTAAGATTAATTTTCAGGTTCTACATTGTAAAAAAATTTTCTCAAAATTACTCATTGTAATAGGTCAACAGGCGCGGTCGCGATTCGGGGCCGAGACAACGCGTTAGCGTTGTATAAAATTACTAAATAGTTGTAAATTTCCACGCATTTAAATGTGCAATATACAGGGGGGATAAGATTAATTTTGTAATTAAACAGATTGCAGAAGTAAATTTACAGTGTATTTAAAATTATAAAAATGATAAGGTCAATAGATTTTGCAATTGTATTACATATTATAAATTCAAATATCAAATGTCTCTCTATCAAACATGTTGTAAACAATAGAATGACTACTTACTGCAGTGCCTACACATAGTGATGTTAAGTAGACAGAGTTTTCGCGTATGCACAGTGAACGTTAATCGCATTATATTTTACAGCGATACATAAAATATTGTACTACGTAATGTTATAAAAATTTAGATAATTACATATAATATTTAAATAGCCTGTTATATACGTAATTTTCTGCATAAAATAAGATATATTTACTCAATAAAAGCAAATCTATATATTTTTGGTAGAATCACATAATTTTTATAAAATTACATGATTTGTTTATATTTACGGGACTAATCGTGTAATTTTTACATCTATTCTATATAAATTTACTGAATTTTTTTTACAGTGTAGACAAAGAAGTTAAAGGTCTCGTTACACTAACAATAAATCCTAAACTATCAGGTACTCACAGGCCAACGTGGAGATGCCTTTGTCGGACACGGGCGTCTCGCAGAGGTTCAGCACCTGCAGCTTCTGCAGATGCTCGCTGATCATCTGTAGGCCAGTATCGCCGAACTGCGTAGCCCACAAGTTCAGATATCTCAGTGCCGGCAACTTTATCAGTTGTTCCGCGCACGCGGACGTCACGGAGGTGAAGGCCAGGCTAAGGCATTCGAGATTACCGAGAGCACGACCGCCCAGAAAAAGGGCGACGTCGGCGTCGGTCGCTCGTACCGGTAGCGTCAGTTTCCGGGGTCCGCCCTTTTGTTGCTGGCGAAATTGAAATCGAATATATACCGTGCGTATGTAGAATCGCTTTAGGAACCGACAGAATTTTTAGTCGTCGACGTTAGTGCCAACAAAAAAGGGAAAAAGAAAAGAACAAAAGTACAAAATGCTATAGGACGATTCGCAAACTCGCTTACCAGCTCCTGTAGACTCTTCTGCCTCTGGCAGAGAGCGGCGTAGCGTTCCTTCCCGGATTCCGTAGACTCGAGTGCGTTGACTATCTGAAGTCTCGCCTCCTCGTTCGGCAGCAAACGCCACTCGAGCATCAAGCAGAGCACCTCCTGCGCGGCGTCGCAGCCCCGCACCGCCAGCAGAATGCAATCGTCACCCGCCTGCTTCAGCAGGGACGCGATGAACCTCTTCCGCCGACAGCAGCACGCCAGCAGAGTCGTGAGCTGTCGAGAACGCGCTGTTAGAATCTATGCCGCACGAATCTTTGGTGCTCTCTAACCGGCGGAGAAAATTTTATTTATTCAACTTAAAATAAGCAAACGGATTCTCCGTTCGCTCGTTAAAATTCCTCGATAAACAGAATCGACGATGGATCTATTATCTCGATTGTTATCGAGGACGGAATTCATTCGCTGCGAGGATCATCGGACATCCTCCTGTTCCGTTCACCGTCCCGCGATCAATCCGGCAGACTTCATTAATTCCGTGCGATTGTGGCGGTTCGATTTCGCGGATTGTTTCCGAGAAGATTGGAATTGATGCTGTCAATACGGGTCCACCGGAGACGACGCGGCCGCGGACGCGCGATCAAAAGAGCGATTCATGAATATTCAGGTGGACCTCAGCTCGGTCGAATCGCGCGGTCGAACAATCATCGTCGCTATCCCCGGGGGATTAAATTGTCTCTGAATAAAACAGATCTTACTCCGACGACGTGGATTATCGCGCGGTGGCCAGAGAAACGCAATTCTAAACGCTCGACTCGCAAGATTACGCTACCGAATACGCTACAATCGTTTCACGTGCGGATAAATTCGATGCCGTTGAACGGATAAGCGCGCGATAATTGCGTATCCATCGGCACGTGTATTCTCTCTATATATATTCCGCCGTTAGGTATTTATATCCCTCGCCACGTGCGGCCCGAATATATAAAACGAGATTAAAGAAAGAAAGATATATAAGCATTGTAAGTCTTTGCCTCGGTATTTTAATCTTCACAGGGGGTCTTACTAAAGAACATCGAGGAAACTTTCTGCACGCGCGTGAAGCGCTTCTCATAAATATATCATCTTTTCGATTAAGAGAAGATTCTGCTTTGTTGGATCCGAGAAAAAAGATCTGTTTTCAAAATTTTTTTGTAGGGAAAAATATTAAAGCAATTAAAATGGAATTTTTGTAGGATTTTTTATCGATTCTTGTAAATTGAAATGGTATTTTTCAACAATTAAAATAAAGTTAAAATAATCTTTGAAAATTAATATCAATTTGCGATTTTTATTATTGATTCTAGTTCGGTACACGATTTCATTTAAATTAATTGTTTTCATATTTTTCTATTTTTAATATCATCTGAATAGTTCACGAATGAAAAATACTATCAAAACTATGAAAACAGACGCAACAAAGTAGAAAACTCTCTAAATAAAATTTTTTAAAATAAAAGAAACTGCGTATTAAAATTAATTAAAATCTATTACAAACTCTTATATGAAAATCATCTATAAAATGAAATTAAAGGTACATCGAAAGCAAATATAGTTCTCTCAAAAAGAAAAGAAATGGAATTCTATAGAACCTTACCATCTCGCCGAACAGTTCTCCACGATCTGGACAAGCTGGGCTGGACGGAGCGGCGATGTGGATCCAACCTGGACGCGGTTCTCTGACGGGTAGTAGGACGCGATGCACCGTGCACCTTGGATCCTTCGCCAGTCGTTGCATCACGCACATCAGCACGGATTGTTGCACCTCTCTCATGGTTAGAGCGTCTTCCGGGAATGGAACGGGTTGCAACAATGCCCCGAGACCTGGACGCCAGTCGATGTACTCTGACCTGCAACGTCGTTTTCCCGACACGTTAGAACCGAGGGTTTCAAACACGGAGAGCAGAAAAGCACGTCAGATCTGTTTGTGAGCAGAACACTTACGCGATATTCAAGACAAGCAGGTAACACTGTAACGGTGGCAACGACGGCGGTTTGTCCTCGTTCAACGACGCGCGACTCGACACCTCGAACCTGCGAAATCGGAATCAACATCGTTGATCAAATCTCGTCGGTCTCGTATCCAATTCCAACTCGGGTGAAACTTACCTGTGGAATATGGCCGCGACGCAAATGGATACGAGATTGGGAAGTACCCTCGGGTGAGGACAATCGCTACCAGGCCCGTGAACTGACGAGATGTAATCCCTGATCGCCTGCTCGCCGTCGTTGTTCTGATACAAAGCGGCGACGAACACCTACACGTACACAACGCAACGTCATAAATGCACATTTGCATTTTATTATCACTTACAAATTGAGTCACGATTCTCTCGAATTAACTAAAATCGTCAAAGCAGCAAAGGTTTGTTTATTTATTTTTTTGGCTCTCTAAAATAACATTCTAAATGTCACTTTAAAAAGTGAAAATTGAGCTTGCGCGATTTTCGAATGGATGTTATTCACTCTATACGAGATTTACTCTCGAAATTTAGAGAGTTCCCGAGCCGATAAAACAAAAAGAAACGAGCGATCTCTCCCTTGATCTCACCATCCGCAGACTTTATAATCAAACAAAGTAACGTAATACTTGTCAGACGCCTCACCTGCAGCAGCTTTCTCATGTCCGGCGACTTGCCAAAGTCAACAGTGTGCTTGAGGCATCTCGTGATCGCCGGGCTGAGCATCGGGACCAGCTGCGATCGCGGATGCTGTTGCGCCAGTCTGGCGAGTACTCTCGCGAGCGCCGCCGGGGGAGCTGCTTTTTCCAGAAGCGGTGCCACCACGGCGAGCACGGCCTCTGCCCAGCCCCTACGATCGCGGAAGATCTCCTCGGTTTTCCCGTCCGAGTCGAGCAGCTCCGTGCTGGGCTCGTCCAGCAATTTAGTGACCGCCTCGAGCGGCGCGCCCGCCACCCTCTCGTCCTGGAGTGGTGTCCATAGGGCGAAGTCCACCATGGTGCGCAATTCGCGCAATATCACCTCTTCTCGTGTGCTCATCGACACGAGGTGTTGATACTTGAAAATGTTTTTCTGCGGGCAGACGGATGATTCGCGAATTTGAATACAAATTGTTTAATTTTTATCGTTAGATATTCAGAAATTAAAAAAATCTCAGACATGAAATAATAATTCTGTAATCGAGAAATGATATACCTTATAAAAGTGCGTACTAATAAAGTAAGGAGGAAATGTGAAAATTTGTAGTCTTTTACCATTAGCTTCATCGCAACGAATAATTCGACATCGACAAAAGGAATAAAAATTCGTTCGTCGCTGATCAAATAAAAGAATTCTCGTTAACTAAAAATTGAAATTAAATGCCCAAACGTTATATCCCCCACACGTCGCCCGTATCTCTGAAGCTGGAAATTGAGCTGAAACAAATCTGCCCCTCGGCGAACAGGGTCAATCTCGACAAAAGTCATCGACATCCAGTCAATATATGCCGGCAATGTTTTCATAGAAAATATAACGTCGTAAACAATAAAATCCCATCAATCGTTATGGCTGTTCCCGGATCGCATACGCTGCGATTTACTAGTCGCGCTGGCCCGAGGAGACGCCACTGATTAATTTCCCGGCAGGATATTAAACCGCTCGCGGCAACCTCCATAAAACACTGACGTATCCGGGAGATTCGATCCGATCTGATCGAGGACGATCGAGAACGTTCGCCTCGCGCGCCGTTATCACTTCCTCCTGCTTCAGCCTCACAATGTCGGGCATTAATAGCGCCAGTGTTTGCTCCCCCGTTTTCCGCCGACATCAGATATCGGAAGGCCGATATTAAAAAAAATATTTGGTATCAGCGTTTGCATTCACGTGAACAACGTCAATCGTTCTCCGTTCAAAAAATGCCGATCGGACGGTGGGTAAACACGATGCTCTCCGCTGTTAGCTCAAAAAGTTATAAGCTAAAAATTAACTGAAAATCCATTACGCACGAATTTTTTGTCGCTATTAACACGGTGCACAAGCAATGACAAAACTCACAGCTTGGTCAAATAAAATATGAATGTTAAATCCAACCAGTCCCGATGATTCGTATGATTTTTATTCCTCGGGATTTTTTACGTTTAAAATCGACGATGAAAATAATTAAAGTAGAAGATAATAATAATAAACAATAATGATTTTTACCGAAAAGTAATAAATTATAAATTGTAAACGTACCTTCCATAATATCGAGTGGTACCACTGGTCCCTCGTGTAAGCGTTGCTGGCTTGCAGAAGAAGCGAACCGTCTGGCAGAACGATACTGAGGCAGTTCTTATACGCGGGGTCCCACCTGGCGACAACATACTTCCGGACCTCCGACATGCTGCTGTACGGAACAGGTTGCTGAAGAAAACCCGTGAGCTAAAAGAGACGGATAAACGAAATTCAAAATACACGGAAGAAGCCGAGGAGAAGCTCGATGGCTTTCCTTAAGAGCGTTGTGAAATGAAATGATGACATCGCTAACGAACATAATCGGATTAAAAGTATTACAAGCTATTTCAAGCTCGTTAATCAGTGAAGGAAAAAAGAATTCTATTATGCAAAGTGCTGATACGCGCGCAATGCGAAATTTCCACAACACGTAGAAATAACTCCATTTCCACATACCAGTATGTACATATTTATACTATATATATATATATAGAAATAGTTATTAAATATACTATATATATATATATAGAAATAGTTATTAAAATGTCGATATATTATTAATAAGCTAACAAAAACAATAATGAAATTAATTACTTGTGGTAATCGGTTCAGTTAGCGGATTCGCTTATTATATAATCAAACCGCTGGATAAAAATAATCTGCCATTATAATTTTATGAGTCGGGATTATATTATATTCATTATCCCGAAAGACGTCATTTTACAAATAGCAAGAAAAACCATCGTAATCATATTCTACGAGGAAAAAAGGCTAAGACAGAAGAAAAGATAGAAATAGTAGCAAGATTATTATCTGATTATTACTGTAAAAAAATTGTACAATTGTAACTCGCAAAAGAATAATAAAAATTATTAACTATTGCCATCTCGATTTGTCATAAATCGAGTTGGTTTTCTCATTGCGGAAAAACACAAAAGGAATCTATTATTTATACATTGATCATCAATCATTTCCCGATTTATGTCAGATGCAATCGTGGATTATTATTGCCGTTTGACGTATGAACTCGACAAATGGACGTCATCCGCTGATTATGTAAGTTTATATGTATGTTAGACGAATAATAAGAATGCTACTGTTGTACCTGTATTATTCCACGAAAGTCGTTATACCGACATCGATTTAATCAAACGAAAAAAATGCCAGGCAAATTTCTTTACACTGAAAGAACGATTTTGTTAAAATATAAATCTGAAAATAATTATGTTGGTTCATTAAAATAATTACATTGCACTGAAAAAAGAATTTGCTAACTATTACCAAATTTGGCAAAGTTACCAAATCCTTTTTTCAGTATAATATAATTATTAATTTAATTATAAAATTAACGCGAAACAAACTGCACATTGTAGTTTTAATTATGATATAAGAAAGAATAACTAATTATTTCAATTAATTCAATTTCTCTTTTTACATTCTTTTTTGTTTTAGATATAATTAGATGCAACTACTGATTTAAAAGAAAGCTCTTTTCTAGATGATCAAAAATGCATTGCTAAATCGCTAGTTTAATTTACGAAAATCGTTGCGCGATTTAGTCCCCCCCTTCCCCCCCCCCAAACTTTGTTTGGCAAACACGAGAAATTTTTTGTCGCAGCAGCTTAGTTACCAACTTCGAGAAACTTTTTCAGACTTTTGAACGACAGACCGTTTCTTTAGAAATTACGCAATCGTACTTGTCGTAATGAGGCGCATGAATGTCTAAAGAGATACCAGCAAATGTAGCCGTAACAACAACAAAAAAGCCGACTTGGCAAAGACGCGGGAAAGAGAGGACAGAGTGGCGACGAGAGGGAGGAGGAGGGTGAAAAAAGGGATGGTGAATCGAGGGAGAAGTTGCATAATATAGCCTGACGAGGACAATGCGCCCTGGTTCGCGCATCACTTCGGCGGTGTCTCGAGTTCTCTGAGACTGCAACGGGGGAGATGACGCGGTACCTCGTGCATGTGTATGCACGTCCGTGTGAATACGCGTTCACGTGTCCGCGTGTAAACGTAATATCGGCGACTAACACACGGAGACACGAGCACCTGCGTGTGGAATAGTGAATGACGTCAGCGCGGGACGCCGCGAATCTAGGCCGAGGGTTGAACGACTGTTGGAGCAAACTCGGCCGAATCTGGGGCACTGCATCCCCTTCGCTAAACGTGACCGAAAGCGACGTTTTGCGAGTGAATCGGCACCGGAATTCGCACAATATTCTTGGGGATGCGGGCGACCGATCTCAATTTCGTCCGAGTTCGATCGAGAGTGCGTGTTGGGTTCTTTGTGCGTTTTTAGCTCTTTGAAACCCAACCCGACCCGGAAAAAAGTTATATACGAAACGGGAGAAAAGAGAACACGAGCGAGGTGAAAGAGGCGCAGATAAATCATTGAGAGACTGCATGGATGATGCCGCGCACCGATAAATGCATCGATAAAATACGGAGAGAAGAGGTGCGCGGCGGCGGCGGCGGCCAGACAAAGAGCCGGAGATTTCTCGCGTGCATTTATGTGGAGCGATTAAAAAATGATTTACTTCGTTCGCCGGATGAGCCGAGTCTCGTAAACTGGACGTAGTTGTGCGTGTCATTAAGTAGGCAATGATTAAATGATGAAACTCGCTTGCGTGCGACAAACGAGCTCTCATTCATGAATAAAGATCCCATTCCGTCCGGCCTGCGGACGGTAGGTCTTCATGCATATCGTATTAGAGTATTAAATAAGTTTCGCCGTTTACGGCGAGGATGTGGCATTTATGCGCGCGATGCGCTAAAAAAGAAGTCGGTTCACTGCGCTCCGGGCGTTCGCCGTTACAAAGGGCGCGCGGCGTGAATAATGTGCAACCTTTTTTTCCCGCCGTATCTTCCGATCCCAAGGTCATCTTTTGTAAACGACTTCACGCTCTTTTTATGCATCTGTGCTACGGAGACTGCCATGCATATATGCATGCACCATGCATATTCATGCGTGACGTAAACGATAACGAAACGACTGCGCCCATTACTTAACTCCAAGAATAGTTAAATTTCGTATATACCCGTAATAATAATAACTTGATGCACAGGTGCGGCTATTATTCCCGTGGCTCCGCAATCATCTCTCGAGCGCCCGCCCACCCAAATCGCGCACATTTCGTGCGTGTTTAGCGAAAAGCCGCGCGAGCCGTTCTAATTAAAACGATGGATAGTTATCTTACGATGCATACGCGCGTCGCTATCAAGGAAGTCGTACGCCAACGCGCAAAATGATGAACAAGAACGACGCGCGCGGTCTGCCTGCAGCTATCTTTTCGCTAAATTACTATCGGTTCGCTAAATGGTTTGTACGTGTGAAATTTTTAACGCGAATACCCGATTTCCCGCAGTTCGCGCACTGGTAACTGAAACGTAAATCCCTCACCGACCCGTCATTAAATACCTGCGAACGATCAACGCTCGTTTTATTTTCGGCGCCAGAATCATTCTTTTTTTTTGCGGTATACCTCTTCACGTCCGCATGACACGCCGTTGTAATTCACTGCAATTGCGATTGATCGGGATGCAAGCATGACTAGCTGCTCATTATCACGCACAGACCGGGATGGCGTTGTTGCATTTATAATTGCGTTAAATCAAATTGCGATTGTTTAAATGCCACAAGACGCTGACGATTCGTGTCACGAGTTCGCGGTTCGCGATTCGCGATTCACGACACTTCCGGCGCGTCGCGATTCTGCAACTGCAGATTAATTAACGGGGCCGGCGCGTCGAGTGGTCTCGTAGAAAAAAAATTAAAAGAGACATTGCCTTTGTGTCGCCGCTTTCTATTGCAATATCTTAAATGCATCGCGCACAAGCTTTACGATCGTTGTAAACGTTCAATTTTCGTTCGGCGCGCCGGAAAATAAAATGCCAGTTTAAAAGAAGCGTCGCGAAGAATTCATGTGACGGTGAATGAAAAAAAAACGTGTAAATTCCGCCAAAAATTCTCAACTCGGTGCCAGAAAAAAATGTCACAGTCCAGGTCTAAATCTGGTATCGACAAAACTTTGATATATACTTTCTTCCTGTTACTTTGCGTATTATTAAAATTGTTCTATTGTTGAAAAATTTTTATTCACAGGCTCGCACAAAGCGCGACAAAGCCAAAAGGAAGAGAGAAAAAGATGTCAAGAGAAATGACGTTCGTGCCGGTTTATCTTCGCGGAATATAACCCAAGTATAATATAATGTTACGACACGAAATCTCGCTCCGCTCACTTTAATGTCGTTGTCTGCGCCTCGTGATGCATTTGTGCAGCAGGAGTTCTCTCGATTTAGTTCTCGCGAGAGAAGTTCAATTACATAAAAGAAGGCGGAGACATCGCGGGCACGTGCCACAAAATCGCACGTGGCCAATTTGTCACGTAACATAGAAGGCACGACGTGAGCCTTGCGATATCGTGTCACATCGCCATTCCTCATCACCTATCGATTATGCAACGTTATGCGACTTAGCGCATGCACATATCAATATTGATAACGAAGCGTAATGCGTACTAAATAAATTTTCAAATTACGTTTAAACTAAATGTACTACATATAAATATTTTACATGAAATTCTCTTGGTAAATAAAACATACAAATTTTATTTGAATTAAAATTTCCACTTCAACGATTTTTAAAAAATTTTCGTGTAATGCAATAGAATTATATTGAACAAATTAAAAGTCTCTTATATTAAGTATTTAATTCATAAAGAGAGATATTACAGTTTTACATCAATAATAAGTAGATTTATACATGAAACTCGTTTCCTACCGCTTTTGTTAATATAGCGGAATTAAATAGGCACAACCGGTATTTTCGTTCGATTATTTCTGACATCTACAATTTCCGAGGTCGTTGATCCGAGTCGACGTCTTTTTAGAGCCGTGAGTCGTGCATTTGATAAATAACAGCACATTTATAAAAACGAACGAAACCGGTCCATCTCAGTAATATCGCAAATTTATCGATTCACGCTGTTTAGCAGAGTTTCTTCGAAATCATTACGAGATGCACGTGAATACATTACGCCGTGCTCGCGTGGCGACGAATCTTCAACGAAAACACGAATCCGACGCGGATGCTTTCATATCCTATTTTATGCATCCTTCATATGTGGCCTCAAATAAAATACAATATTTTGCTCTGAAAGGTAATTCGAGGATTTTTCCTTATTTTTCACGACTACTGCCAACCTTTGGTTGCCAAAAACGGAGGGCGTTTCACCAAAGTGGATCGGTGGTGATCAAAGATCTCCGCAACTACAATATATATCCTTATCAACTTTTGGCTGCACACAGAAAAATATCAATGCTGGTGCTAAGAAAAGCATTTACTCAATTTACATTGTTTCTTTTGGTAAGTAACGATATCTTTAACAAAGAATATTTTCTTGATAAGTATTTTAGTAAAATATACTTGTCAAAAATTTTAGAAAAATTCATCATTATATGTTGAAAAAGAGGATGTATATTTTTTCGAAGAATATCATAAAATTGAAATCGAAAAAAAGTCAGAATAATAAGTGAATCGAATTTTAGTTTTAACTTAATATTCTTGATTGAAATAATAAATTACGAGGATTCAGAATATATTTTGAATAAATTTAATGCTTATGATGAACTTATGATAGACTTGTGAAATATTTGACATAATATTTGAAGTAATATTCACTTAATTCAAATATATATCTTTCTATGCGTACACATAAGTTACGCAGAAGTTTATTTTAAGTAAATATTTCTTGTTTCAAGTAAATGATAAGTGTATTTTAAGTACTACTGTTAAGAAAATATTCTTTGCAAAGACAACCATTACTTAAAAGAAGAAAACTAAAATTGAATAGTCGCTTTTCTCGACAGAAGAATGACATTTCTGTGCTTATACAGATTTCTTATTAATCAAGCTTGGTTTAAAGCATATAATTATTACGTGGTTGTACGTACGTTGTGTAATTTGCTATTTCTTTTTTCATTTCAAAAGCTACGAAGAAATGCGATAATTTACATGACTTGAATTTTTACTTAAAGACCTCGAAATCGTTAAAATCGGAAGAGTAGCAATCCTACATAATAATAATGTGCAATCGACCGGGATTCAAATGTCGGATATCATTGAGAATTTACGTTCGAGTTCGATGCCGAGAAACTGTCGGAAAACGGTTTCGAGAAGTGAGCGATTATAACTAAATAAAAAAACAAACCGCGCCACGACATTCTTCTTCTCCCCCTCCCTCCCGCCACTACCACGAGTGTCGTCGCGTTATTATTTACACTTGTTTGTAACGCCCGCGCGTTTTATTCAGCACGGGCGCACACCTTGAAGTCCGCTGCACATTAAGATATGTACACAAGTGGTCATTAATGCCTTCCCTAAGAAGGTTAGGCGTGTTCCAAACACACGCTTCGCATCTAGGTATTCATCACGCATGATCGTTAAATCTGACTTGCCAGATTGGTCAGATTTAATAATTGCGTATGATGACCGCTTGTGTACAAGCGCATTGTGAAAAAAAAGTGTAAAGTGTAAATAACATTAACACTCTCGATCGGAGCATTCCGATCATTTACTGTCAAGCAACGTGCTAATGCTCCATCGACTAACAAGATATTCGTGGATCAGATTTTTTAACCGCGCGATTTTTGTGCACTTCGAGTACTTATCGATGCAGAGCGTGCAAGACTAATCGATTTTGTTGTTAAACAGTTGGTACTTCTACATCGGCTCGCCAATCGCCCCCCAAGTACCGGCACGGTCGCGTTGGGTATCCGGTATTGATCGCGGATCGAGAAGATAAATCGTCGATAGGAGGCTCGAGCAGCCCCAGAAACGGTCCTAAGGATCTTCCCAAGGATCCTCCGATGCCGATAGAAGTGGTCGCGTTTTGTAGTCGGTCCTCGCGAGACGGAACGGGTGTCGCGAAGTGCCGCGGCGTTTCGGGCATTGCGTCGCAAACGTCGAGTCGTGTGTGAGGGAGACGGGTATTTCGACGGGTAAAGGACGGAAAGGACGCGTGTCGAAGATGCGTGACGAAAAGTGCGTATCCAAAGCGCGAGAGTTGAGAAAGGTGGCGTGGTGAAAAGTACTTGGAAATGCCTCTAATGGAGTAACGACTTCGTAAAAATTCCACGGAGTTTACATGGCGCACGGGGAGTAGTAACGGCAAGGGGAGCGAAGGGCGAGAGGAGCAACGTCTTTTCCAGATTTCCCGAGGATCTTTTGATACCGTGAAAGTGGTCACAGATGGCGATTGCGTCCTGGTGAAACAAAACGGGCGTCGCGGAGTGCCGCGTTTTGCCGGGAAGTGTTTTGTGTGTGTGTGTGAACGAAATGAATGTGAAGCGTTTCGACACATAGGAAACAAAGGTGTCGAAAGGTGGCGTGACGTTTTCGTAAAAGTGCATAGTGCGTTTGAAAGCACGAAGTGAGAAAAATGTGTGATGAAAAGTGCTTGCAAAGGAATAACTTGGCGAAATCCAAGGTATCTACGCGGTGAGCAGTAATAACGTACGAGGAGAACAATGTGTATTTTCCGGAGGTGGTTGTCGAAAAGAAGTAAGTCGTAATACAAAGTCTATTTTGATATAAGAATTCCTCGCGATTTACGGCCAATAAAATAAATTGGAGTAGATTAGAGATTAGGTAGGGGAAAAATTACGCGAAGAATTTTCTCTGGAATTTATTTTTAAAATATTGTAGTTGTGGGATAACGCGAACTTGGCAAATTTTATTATTTTTACTTTTAGCAAAATTTGATTAAATTTTGATAAAATATAACTAAACTACTTTATTATATAATTCATAGGAAAAGAAATTTTTTTTAAGAATCTTTTTTCCTAAGAAAATTTTTTAAGAATAAATTTTAATAATAATATTTAAAATCATTTTATATAATAAAGTAGTTCAGTTATATTTTTTTAGAAAATTTGTAGAACTCTTTTCTTAAAAAAATTTAGAATTTTTTTTAAGGAGAAAAATTCTTTAAATTCTAAAAATATAACTAAACGCTTTCCAAAAAAGTCTTTCATAAAGAGATATTTCAAAACAGTTGCGGCCTCGAGACTCGAGGAACAACTTTTTCTATTCTTTCTCTCCATTTTTTGTTTGTCATTAATTCTTGCGATAATAACTCGTGAAAATATGCTAAGAGAAAAGGTTTGGTTTACAAAATGTCTTTCGCCGGATAAATCAGTCGGGTCGCCGCGGAGAGGTTGTAGAAAACTGGCCCGTAACACATTGACGCGGATCTAAAAATATCCGCGCCCGTAAAAGCATCGTCGCCAGCCCAATCGCACCGACGAAAACAATACAAGATAAACGAGACGAGCGGCGAAATGAATCGATTGTTGGCGAACGATAGCAGATTGCGATTCGAAATATCCCAGGGAGATTGGTAACGCACGAACGGTTTTCCCAAGCGGGATGACGTATGGCGAACAGCAAAATTTTTACGAGCTCGGAGATTGCATTCCGGGACATTTTATATAACATGAGATGTTTATATTGCAGTTCAAATGCATCATACGACATAGAGGAGAGTTGTTAAATACGTGCCGGATGTCTAAATGGTACCTCACCATATATTTTATATTTGTAATTAATATGAGCAACATTTAATAATAAAAATATGAAATAAAATGAGAAATGAGTAACGTAGACAAAAATTTAATAGCTTACATTTTATGTTTTTGCGTGTGCTGACACTTGAAAAAATTAAGTATAATGATAAGAATTTTTTATTTTATGTAGCTGATCATGCAGTTTTACACTGAATGTCTATATTTTCATTAAAAAATTTATTGTAGCACATTTTATACATTTATTTTATATATAGATATATGTATGATGTAAATGCAATTATTAAAAAGATTTAAATTTATATTTTAAAAAATCTATCAAGTTTCTTAAATCTTATCACAAATTTTATTACAATAAATAACATTAATGTAAGACTGATAAGTGATAATAATAAAATAAAAATAAAAATATGAATAAAAATAAAAATGTCAGCTGCATAAATAAATTCAAACTTGTTTCATTTTGACGTCCTTATCTTGCTGTTAATTATTAATTATTAAATACTTGAAATAATCTTCTTTTTTGAATTATTAATAATAATTATTGGATCGTGCTTCCTTATATTTTTAATTATTTTAATTTATAAATTTTCAGAAGCGCAATACAATTTAGAAGACCCACAGGTACGATTTAGATAACCTAAATTGTATCTTTTGCAGCATGTTGCAGAAAAGCTAATAATAAATTAAATTGATATCAGTGAAAGGTTAAACGGTGTAGTAAAATATCTGAAATAGCAAGCTACATTTCCCAATGTTTATTTGCGTACAAATCATTACCAAATGGAAAATAAAAAATAACTTTTAGCAATCCTCCCCTACGTCAATTGAACCCCCTACATTTCCGTAAAATACTCGATACGTAAAATACTCGATGACGAAATACGAAGAAGCGAGGAAATACATTAGCGCTTACGTGTTATTCGTCGCATTACACATATTATTTAAATTGGCAATCTTCTTTAATTACTAAATGAGTCAAATAAACTTGGTCGGAAGTCGGTAAATTTTGCGAAAAATGCGATGTGCGTGCCTCTAACATGAGTCACTTGAACGCTCTTATCAAAATGCGATACCAGATGTTCTCGAGCAAGTTAAATAGTGACGTCACACGGCTGACATGTGGCAATTACCTACAAAAGAATTACCTCGAATTCCGTGGAATTTAGATGTACAGAAAAAAAATTCCCGTCATTACGGGAAAATAGCCGGTAGATTTGAGAGAACTTTTAGCTAGCAATTTGTATTGACGTGTAGAGATCATCGTCAGAGATAGACGCTCGAGGAAATCCGGGAAAATTCCGGCTCGCCCTCGTTCGAGCAATTTCGTTAAATCGACGTTAAAATACGCTGTGATTGATTCGAGTCGAATCGGAGGACCGCAACGCGAAGGCGCGTATTGGCAGCCGTGAGCCGTGACGCGACGGAGAGCTAGGGCTGTGCCGGTGACATTTTCCTTCTCCGGTTCACCTCGCCGAAATATATAAATCTCTGTTTATCCACACGTAAGCGGTCCATCGCCCCGTGAATGAAAGCCTTTCGAGAACGCGCGCGTTCTCTCCTTTCGTAACGCCATCCACGGAGAGCAGATGAGCGGAATACACGCTTGTCCGGCCAGTTATAGAAACCGACTGAATATGACGGTGCATACGCGATGATTTACCCTTCCTTCCGTCCGTGACGGTCCATAAGCGGGTACGTTTGCTCGGGATTAACCCTTTAACCGCCCTGCCAACGGATACCGCAAATATCTCGTGTGTTTGTTACGCAATCGCGCTATCCCGTTGTCGCGAAATTATATGTCGCGTCGCGGCGGCAGCGCGAAATCTCCGCCGTGACAAAATTTGATTGACGTTTTCGTACTGATGTCAGCGCTAACGCTCGAAAATTATTCATTACGGCCGGAATTACATCGCGTTTCGTTTGTGGATGTAACTCGCGCGTCGCCGGCAGGTTTCCACAGCCGCGGCGCTGACGATCGCTGAATTAAATTCGTTTCCGTTTTACTCACCGGTGTGTAATGAGTAGCGGACTTATACAAAATTCAGATCGAATCATTTCAAATTTCGACTTTGCTCACGTTGAGCGGACAGAGTTGACGCTCGTATTTAATTTATTTTAATTTAAAACGCTTTGCTCCCCTCACTCTGCCCCTTCTTCTTGTCCTCTCTCTTTCTCTCTCTTTCTCTCTATCTCTTGTGAATACGCTCGTCGAGTTAATCACTTATCTTTATTAATTAACTCGTAACACACTGCGGGGCTTACGTCATACGTCAACAACTTTCAAACGTCAAGCATTCTTCTTGTATAAATTTTCACGATACATCTTTCCGTTCTAACGTGCGATTTACATAGCGCTAGATAATAGCTGGAATCAAGTTTCCTCATTAACCTTTATTATATATGCGTCGCTTGATTGAGGTTTCGGTTGGGTACGTTGGCGCGATGAACGCATCTACAGTCGCGAATCGTATAATTGGAATACGAAACGCAATAAATTACGTACCTATGACGTATCGCTTTGAATATATTACTCGATCCTCCTGAGTCTCCCTCTCCCTCCCTCTCTGTCTCTCTCATTTTCGATAAATTTCCTATTCGCACGAAAATCCGTTTCGTGTGACTAAGAGATTGCAATCTCGGATCGCACATAGAATTACCTCTTAATGGCTTCGCGAGGAAAGATGTACGATTCTGGAGCTCACGCCGCCGTGCCGCGCGCCGCCAGAATCTGAATGTCGACCGAAATTTTTCACCCACGCTCTACTTCTGCCTCGAGTTGCGCCAAATGCCTGCGAGTCTGCCTGCCAAACGTCGCGTTAGACGCGAGACGCGGGCTCTTTACGACGGCTACTCGTTTTCATGTTCCAAGAGGCGCACGATAGCGAGCTCGCATTTTTACGACCGCTAACGGTCGCCGTAAAAGTTAGCGCTCCGCGATTGTTTCACGCGTCGTATTTTGCTGCAGTTACCAGCGCGTGCCGCATCGTGGAACGGCCGCTGAAATTCTCGCAGCGTGCGTCGCGTCGTTGCAAAAATTAATCGTCATGCATAAAATAGAAAACGACGTAAATCCTCAGAACTCTTACGTGTAGATTACGTCATCGTTAAACGAAAAAAGAAGAGAGAAATTCAAGAAGCGCAAAAGGTCTAAGGTCTTTCAATGTGGCATGCGTAATGTTGTACACTTAAAAATTTTCAGAAATTAATAATTCCGCCGCGGCGCAATATAGAGGGGAAAAAAGTTTATACGAGGTACGGAGTTTTGTAGATAATTACCTTGGAGGCTTTGAGTAACGCGGTTCGTCCCTCGGGATGTTAACTTTTCAGGCTTAACCCGTAATTTTTTTTTCTTCACTTTCGAGTTTAACGAGCTTCAAAACTTCATTCCTGAAATTCATACGTTTTCTCGAATCGAGTGAGTAGGCGATGCAAGTAGATTTCACCTTCCCTTCGCATGACGTGTGTCACCGAGACAAAAGTACGACTCGAACGCACGTATCTCGTGTTTGCTCCCGTTCTGCCGCTGTTTGCCTACAAGTGGGAGCCACGCGTCGTAGCTCGTCGTGTTCCACGGCACTTTGCGGCCGCTAATTGGGAGCGGTTGAGAGATTCCGCGACCGTGTTTCACCTAACGCTGCCCGCGGTCTCCCCGGCGTCGGCCACGTTCAACCGCCGTGAAAACAACTTGGCCGTTACCCTTGATAGAGAGGTGTATTCTCGATACGCAATTTCAGTAAAAACTTACATTATTAAGAACATGAAATCGATGAAATTTTAGCGAGTAATTGGGACACCATGAGATCGCTCTACTGATTTTAATTGCGTAAAATTAAATTAACGAAACGTTTGTGACAATTCGTTAATAAGATTTTACATACTGTTTATGCATTTTTAAAATTTTTTTAATTAAAAAAAATGTACAACTAATGCTGCGACGTTTCAATGATTATCCGTACTTGGAACCTTACAACAGTTCAGTTTTTAATTAATATCTTTGTAGCAATTTTTTAAATCGCTTCTTCAATAGCGCGTTGCCAAATTTTCCATTGTGTTTCTTTAGTTTATTAAAAGTTATCTTTCAGTTCCTAAGCATACTTTCGTCCATTTCGATTTCTCGATCGTACCTCCTTAAGCCACTCTCCGCCTCGTTACCACATTTTAAATAAAGCACGGCGATCTACGTGTGCAATATTCAATTACAAGAAACGACTCTTTGCGAGGCGATTTCCACCGTTGCTCGCTCGTGCTTCTTTTGATCGGTCATTTGAAAAGAAAAAAAGCTATCTCGCGGCTGAAAGACGCAATGTTCAGAGAAGGAACCACTTTGCTGTAGGCTTCCTCACGGCTTTTATCAATGACGATTCTGGAGTACCATTGTTACCCGAGGGATTCAAATTCTAACAATTCTATTATTCACGATCGCGGAGAGGAATTTTGGTGACGAGCCAAGGCCTCCGGTCGCCTCGCAACGTGTAAATATTTGAACGACGACGGCTTCTTTTCCTTCTCCTTTTTTTCGGTTTCCTTTCTTGAGTACAATATGTCATTACATTCTCTCTATTTTTCCTTCTCTCTCAATTAGCGTCAATATTGATTGTATACATTGGGAAAAAAAGTTTGGTATTTTTTGCTATAATTGTATAGTCAAACAATTATAATAAAAATTAAGAAGTTTATTTTTATAATTACTGCTGTAATGTCAATAATAATCTTGTGTTTATAAGCCTTCCGATCATGACAAAATTTTTCTTTAAATTATGATAATTTTAAATATAAATATAATAAAATGTCAAACATAAATATGAGACGACTTATAATTTCTAATTATTAATATTCTAATTTATAATAAAATGTAAATGAATGTAATCAAATACTATCTTATAATAAAATGTATAAAGATATGGGATCGTAATAAAATTAAAATAAATTTTTTATGGATGATAAAACTAAAATAACTTTTTAGCGAATGCAATCACAATGTAATCACAATTATAGTAAATATATATTTTTAACATTTACGTACTATTTACGTAGTAATAAAAATTGATGACTGTAATTTGCATACCTTAATCATAAATGTACGTTGGCATAAAGAATGATTATGAATTATAGTTAAATTATGGTAATTGCAGTCATTCTTTTCTCTCGAGACAGTCTATTATACTTAAAAACTTCAAGTTGTTGAATCGTCAGCTCACTCGGAAGCTGTGCGTTAAATTCGCCCGTATACTCCGCAGCGGAGTTGGTCGAAAATTAATAAATCATTCGCTCAATTAGAATTTTACATCTCACTTTGTCATCCTCCAAGTCGATGATTGAACGGGATTCTTCCGAGATTTCTTATGGGGTTATTCTACATTCAGTCATTTCTCCCTACGCCTGCCCGTGGCGGTTTTAACGTACGGGAGCTGCTCTCCTATGCCTCTTGCCGATGTTGTTCGACGACACGCACGAAGGCCACGAAAAACGAGACGGCAATCGGTATTTTTCACGACGCGAAGAGCGGAGCGGTCGCTGCTTGAACACGTAGCCCAGGGTCAGCTTTGACGTCAGCGGAACACACGCACGAACGAATGAACGCTCGCTCACTCGCTCGCACGCTCGTAAGTACGCACGCACGCATGACTCGTGTGGAGAACCATGCCCGCAACCTCCGCAGCTCGCTCATGCCGATTTGGTCGTTTTAACGCCAAAACTGTCCTCTCCACCGCGAATTCTCTCGGCCGATCTGAAAAGGTTTTTTCTCCTCAACGAAAAATCGTGTTCTCGAGCACCTGCAGTTTTCAAGTTGAAAACAATGGACTCTTCTTGGCGTACTAAGCTTCAGGAAAGAAAAATCATGGGAAAATCGAATTCCTCAGGCGACCGGAATTCTTGATAGAATTTTAATTGGACGTTCGGTTAGACAATGTGATGCACGAGGCTCACAAGGAAACGCGGTCAATGACCTCTTTCATCTTCGAGGAAAAATTGTCTTCGAATTGCCCAAGGGAACTGTAATTTAAAGAGACAGCTGGTAATCTTGGAATACGTTATATACACGTATGCTGAAACTCCATCACTGTCGTATATCACCAACCGCGATTTGTCTTGTCGATCTCCTTCCGACGTTTCCCTCCGCGGAAAAGAGAGAGAGACACACACACACACACGTCACCCCGACAATATATTTCGCGTACACACTCCGGTTGCGCGTACCGATTATGTGAAGAGGTCAGAGGCGAATCCCGCGTGAACTTCATTCGACGAAGATTCGGGTATTCGCGCGTCATCGCGCGGCTCGTGCATAAATAAAAAGTGCGCGATACGAATTTTAATCCCGTTTAAGGATGTTATGGCTATGGCTCAATACAAGTGAAGTAAGATTAAGAAGACGTAACTGCAAAGATTGTAAGGGGTCACGAAAAATGTTCCGTGGATCATAGCGTCGCCATCTTTGACCAAATGTTAGACAAAGATAAAATGCCAGCGTGTATCGTTTTATCTTTGTTTAACATTTGGTGAACAACAAAGATAAAATCAGCATCCAAGATGGCAACGCTATGGTCCACGGAACATTTTTTGTGATCAACTTTTTTCTCTCCAGCCTAGGCAGCTACAGCCCCCTGAAGCTATTGAAATTTAAAAGCTGAAGGCTTCTCCAGGTTTATTCTTTTTTTTTTCTTAATCAACAAAAAATTTTAGTCGCGAGCTTTGACCCTAAAACTAGCTGCAAAGATGAAAACAATTTCATCTAATGGTTTTTGCAGCGAAAATTACTACAGTTTGTTGCAGTTTTAAATAAATAACTTTTAAACAAGTAAATAGATCTAAATGAATTTTTGGATGAATATTTATTAAAGTTTTATTAGTACGCGTAAACATTTTTATTTAATTGGCAATGATACTTCCCCATTACATTTGCAAATACTGCAAAACGCGATTCTACACTGTAAAGAAATTTTCTCAAAATTACCCACATAATAGGTATAAAGTTACTAAACAGTTGTAATTTCCACGCATTCGTAAATTTGCAATATACAAGGGTGAGATTAATTTTATAATTTGTAACTAAGCAGATTGCAGAAGTAAATTTACAACATGTAAAGTTATAGAAATTATAAAGTCAATACGCTTTGCAATTGTATTACATATTATCAGGGTTGGCAAGTAACGCATTACTTGTAACGTCGTCACCATTACAATTACTTTTTTTTGATAACGAATGAGTAACGGCGTTACATTTCGTAATTTGTAACGGTAACGGTAACGGTAACGAGTTACATTTTGTCAGTAATTGTAACGATTTGAATAGTTACTTTTATCGTTACTTTGTATAGAAGAAGTGTATTAATTTGTTAGATGATAGCAATCCGGCAATAGCAAACGATTTTTATAATCAAACTATTCTAATATTAAGATGCTAAATAATTATCCAAAAGTTAAATCACTTTTTATTAAATACTTTACTGCACTTCCAAGTAGTGCAAGTATAGAAAGACTATTTAGCGTGAGAGATACTGTATTTAGAAAGAGGTCATCTTAATGAGGATTCTATAAAACATCAACTTCTTTTAAAAATAATTAACAAAATTTTTTGGTGAAGTTCGATGCAAAAATGCAATCAAAACTGAACTATCTGTGATTATATTGAATACAAATATGTGTGACATTAGTACATAGAATAAAGAGACGTTGACTTAAAATTATATGTGTATTTAGTATAATTGTATACATATATTTTGAACCTTATTTCTTTAGAAGATAAAAAATCTATTTATATTTATCTCAGAAATTTGTATACATTTTAATAATATAAAAAAGTAACGAAAATAGTAACGATTCGTTAATTTTTAAGTAACGATAGCGATAACGAGTTACTTTTTAAAATCAGTAACGAGTAACGATAACGAGTTACTTTGTAGAGAGCAGAACGGTAACGATAACGAGTTACTTTTATAGAGTAACTTTGCCAATCCTGCATATTAAATACGTAAATTGTGTTGAAATTTTACACAGATACTCAATACTCGATTCGTAATAGAATATTCTATGAAATTTTTATATTTTTGGTAATATTTTGAAATATGACCTATATTATATATCCTTAACTTTCAAAACCTTAACTTTCAAAATCGTATCTGCTTCGATAACATCAATTTTCATTGAAAATTAATTCACGAAACGCATCTCCCACATCTCACTCTGGGCACGTATTATGAAGCTGTTCGGAAAGGATTCCGATCGAAACTATTTCGTTTTCCATACAAAGCAGAATAGAAATTTAGGGAATAATTCCGATCGGAATTCATTCCGAACAGTTTCGCTTAGTTAACATGTGCCCTCCTCAGTCTCATTTTCTATCCCTCTCAGCTCCGGTCGGCTCGAGGAGACGTGGATGTGCGCGACGCGTGTTTTCCTTGGCACGCGAGAGCGAGCCGACGCGCTCGAAGGGAAGCTGCATTTAACGCGTCGCAATTTGCATTTGATTACGCTCAGGATTTAGTCGTATTGTATGCGACGCGGCGTAAGAGAGTGATTCTGTCGTTTCGCAATCCGATCCGGCGCGTTAACTTCGCGATTAATATGCATGGCGATATTAACGATCGAAACTTGGTAACGGGAAAAAAGATGAAATAATTATACGGTACGAACATTGTGAACGTACGTAAGACCTTTTTTCTCGCGCTCCGACAAAACACTTCTTGACAATGTGTCCAATCGTCCATATCTAGCTGAGACGGTCGTTTTCCTACAATCTCCAGCGGACAGTATAATTTTTACGACAACGCGCGTAATATTCGCTTTTTACAGTTTTGACGAGCATATTCCATAAAGCTACACTGAAAAAAAAAAAATGTTTTTTCAAGAGAAAGAATATATTTGTTCTAGTATCGCAACCTATATTTAAATAAATATTAGCAAGTATAAAATGATTCTTTCTTTATAAATTTACAAAAAGAATTTGAATAAATAATGTAAATAAACATTAGCAAGTATAACATAATTCCTTTTTTTCTAAATTTACAAAAAGTATTTTTTTAAACGAAGGAAATGATACTAAAATAAATGTATTTGTTTTATAACAAAAAAAATTGGTTTTTCTCAGTGTAAATTTATGACGTTACCGATCCACATTGTTTTTTTTTGTTTAACAAGAACAAGGTAAATATCAGACAGGCACGTTTACACACGTTTACGTCAATAGTTCTTTATGCAACTATATGCACACACATAAACTGCAATCTGGAACTATTTACGCACATAATGACCGTGCACTCTGGAATTGAGCTTTGCGTTGGTACACGCGCGCGTACCGAAGCGCTGAATCAATAATCCGGATCCTTGATTCAATCCGCAATTACTCGATCATCCGTGGCTGATAAATGTAGACGAATTAAATTAATTACGCCTCGGTTACCCGCGTATAATGACCGCGGTGCGTAATAAATCCATTTGCGGACGTCAACCGACACGATGGATCTTTATTACCGTACAAATCGCCGTTGCTACTTGATAATGCGCGAATGAATGGAAAGCATAACCGCGCGTTGATCGTTCTCGATGATTTACGAGTGGGTGCGCGCGAAAGTTGCGGTTTTTCTCGGATGTTGGTAAAAAAAAAAGTCTCGCGATTTGCGAGCGGGCAAGCTGACGTACGCGTACACGTATGTTACTTATCGCGTCTCCACGTAAATACGCGCTAATCAATGTCATTGAGCGGGTGGTTATCGATGTGGCGCATAGTCGACGGCCGCGAAACTTTTCGGAATCGAAAGAACGCGCTGCACACTAGATTAAAACAACGGAAATCAGTGGATATTTTACTAATAATATTCGTATCTTCTGTGAGTTTGAGACACAAGTGTAAATGAGCAACATGACGTTTTTCTGCAAATTTGAATCCCCGTACCCTATTTTTCACAATAAAAGAATTGAAATAATTATGTCTTGGAAAGTTGCTTGAACTCTGTTGTTTAAAATAATTCTCAATTAGGAATGATAGACAACAGACGATCCGTAAATCGTCGCACCAAAAATATGATTTCTCGTGAACGAGAATGAAATATTTATAGATATTTGAAGTAAAAATATCACAGAATGATCAGGCTTGTGGATTAAAAAAAAACTGCATTCGGCCAAATGTGATCAGTTTTTTTTTTTTAACAGAATTCGGAAAAGTGACGATTACACAGAAAAAAAGGTTTCTTTAGATTCAGTATTCTTATTTATTTGACTGAAATTTGTTTTATTGAAATAATATATGCTTATAACATTATTTATTTGAATAAAAATTTTGTTGTTTTGTTAAAAAAATCTCTATTTTTTGATAGAAATAATACTATTATTTGAAGCAATATCTTTCAACCAATTAATATATTATTTGATTATAATAAGTATACGAACAATGAAACAAATAATTTATTTATATAAAAATGGCAAAATATTGATAGGAGTTATTTCATGCAAATAATTGCTTTTTAAAAACAACTATTATATTTTTTGACCGAAACGGAAACAATGGTTACGTTTACTGAAACATCGGAATCAGTGGATAATAGGACACCGGTGCGACGCAATGTGTGACATAATAATGCGTCGTCCCGCAACGACGAAAGATATCTAATAATCGTTCCTTTTCTAGAATATCAGTATGATCACGATATCGCCTGTCACATATCACGTCACGCATCATGCTTATGTACCCGAGCCATTTTATTGGCTACTGCAGTTTTTTTTTGCTCGAGTATTATTTCCCGCGCTTTGTCTCAGGATCACGTCACGATCACGTACGTTTGTCTCGTATCGTGCGTCATTCGCATTGTCGCATTAGCTATCGGCATGAGTTCGTTTAGGGTCAAATGTTCGTGTTCGGACGTGTTTTGTGGTTTTGGTATTTTGGTGTTTTGTCTGTTCAAGAAATTTTACAAATTGCTGACGCAATAAATGAACTTTGTGGAGTAAACGTAACCCCAAGAAAGAGATGAGAAACATTTACTCTGTGCATCATATTGAAGAAAATGACTTCTTCCACGCCGCATATTACCATCATCGAACTACTCAGCATATCAAAAAAGGCGCGATCGCGTCTCGCGCCAATGTGAACGCGAAGCGAGAGAAATATATGAATTACCTCACTTATTGCCAACGTTTATTGATATATACGCTATAATATACTTTTCATATTAAATTTCAATATTCATTTTTATAAGATTATGGTCATTCCCAAATGCATATTATGTCTTTAAAGCTCCAGCACACACTTTTGCATAGCTGCATAAACATGTGCATAAAGAAATTGATTGGTCCGTTTCTTTATGCATGGACCAATTAATTTCCTTATGCACATGGTTATGCAGTTATGCAAAAGTGTGCTTCCATTTTTAATGGAATAAATCTTTCATTAAATGATATAAATCTTCCCCCCCCCCCTCTCTCTCTCTCTCTCTCTCTCTCTCTCTCTCTCTCTCTCTCTCTCTCTCTCTCTCTCTCTCTCTCTCTCTCTCTCTCTCTCTCTATATGGTTTCATTATCATGCAATATTACATTATATGATTTTAGATATATCTAAAGAAACAAAAGACTGTCAAATATGGTTGACATAACAATCAGCCCAAAGATGATGTTTTGCATCATTGGAAAATATCCCTTCCTATTAAGGAAATAGCAATGTTTTCACCAAATAAATTTTTTGAGCAATGGCCTATTTTAAAAACACAAGCTACTATTGACCTAGTAAGATAATATTATTCTTTTCTTCAAAACATAATGTTCTAATGAGATTGATCAAATTATTATAACGATTTACTTTTGCAAAATTATACTTATAAACTATATTTTTTGCAGATTATGATTTCAAAGAAAAATTTACTCGCTTGAAGGAATCATTTGTTATAAATGAAAAATTCGAAAATTTTTTCAATTACGTGAAAAATGTAAAATACTTCTGAAGTAATCAGACGAATTATTGTTTAACTTACTAGAAGAGATAACAACGGGTAATATATAATAAAGATTTTTTAATATTTTTAAATATTAAAATATGTTTAAATATTTTATTTATCAAAATAAAAATTATAAAAATAAAGTCATCCTGTATTTAAAATATTGCCAAATTATTTAAATTTCCATTCTATGTATTCGTAATCTCTAACTTAATCTAATTATTTAATTAAAATGATTAATTAAAATGAAATATTTTTCTTTATAAAATTAATGTCGGTTTGTTTGGACCATTCCAAATAACAAATTTGTTTGGATACAATAAAATTTATTAAGTTTAAACAAATTGTTTTCTATGTGTATATGAGTATATATGAATAGGATGAGTAAATAAGTAATATATAGGCAAGGTCTCATAACTGTACGCGAAAAACAACTATTAAATGTGCATTAACATACAATGACCTACAGATAAAAGCTCCACTGTAAAATTTCAGAGCAAACAGAAGCAATGTTTCATCTATAATTTTAGAATCATGACATTGTTAATGTTTAAATAAGAAGAAAGTATCGATAAAAATATATTAACCGATTCAAAGGGCTTCGATTTGATCATTCCAATACATTTTTTATAATGAAATAGGTAAGTCACGAGCTCATTTTTTTAGCTCACTAATTTTATTTCGTTTCGATTGATCACCGCTGTTCTTGATTTCCTCATTCGAATTGCGATACGAAAAGCAGATAATTTAATGAACGTCACACGTCGCCTCGGCCATTTTTAGGAGTTGATTATCGTTTCGACCGATTACAGTGCTCGCGAGTCTTATTTATGGAATGACCGTAGTCGTTTGATGCTATATTTACGTAACGCGAATTTTTGTAAATACGATAAACGTACTTAGTATTCACATCAATTTTATTATAATATTTATTATACATTCCCTCTTTTAAAGATAACATTATGATTTTAATCCGTAATCTGCCAGAGAATGGTTGAATAATTCGTGCGTATGAAGGACGTGTTAATGTGATGACTTTGATTCCACGTTGTGACGCAGGATCGTATTATTTTAGTTCGCTTATATGTGTAAGTTCAATGAAACGCCGATCGCAAATAACAGAGAGCGGAGACTTGAAAATCGAATCGGTCGCATTTAGCGCAAAACTGTGAACTGTGAGAGTACGCGGGATCCGCATGATCCACCCCGTGAATAATTTACTACTATATTTTCAGTTTCCCCTGCCCTGTCAATTTTCACTTGGCGTGGCGTGCCACTCGTGCTATCGATCCCGGTCCTTCATATAGCATCACGGCGGAACTCGAAATACTCCGCCGACTAAATCTGACCGTCTGCTCCGAATCGGTTCGTTCATTGAGTTACCATATCGTCAAGGCTCCAGGTTTAAGTTTAGTTAACTGAGAACCGTCTGATCAATCGGCGCTCACGTAGAACGACTACGCGATATTTTATGAAGCTTCCCATTTTGGAATTGAATCCGCGACAAATATCCACGCATTTTCAAAAAGGAAAAAAAAATTATATGAATATAAAAAGGTGATATTATATATCTGTCTCAAATATACATTTGTCGCATCGATATCAGGTATACTGGTATCGAGCACACTTGGCGTGGTTGCGTAACAACAGAAGGAACTCAATTCCAGAAGCGACTGAAACGCACGATGAAAAAGAATCGTTTGTCATCAGCGACCTCGTCGCATCGTTCATCGAATTCTATTGACGTAAGGGTGGCATTTATACACACGCGCACATATACATTGAGGCATTCAGCGAAAAAGAAATCACCGTCGTCATCGAAGCTTCCACGTGCGACATTCTTTTTCTCTCGGCAATTCCCCTCGATCGCCCGCGAGCGACAGATGCGAAGAAATCTCTTCCGCTTCCCCTAATTCATCCCACAAACCGAAGACAATCCGACGTGGATAGAACGAGACGAGGTGTCGACCGCTGCGTTTACCTATGTCCACTTTGCCCGCCAATTGAAATGGTGTTGATCGCGCCCGGCGTCCATCAGCATACGAACACCGACCGGCCATTAGCAGTATTTGCGTCGCGAGAAACACTTCACTCCTGCGTCACGTAATAATATATCTAATGGCGTCGCGTGTTACCCAAGAGTTTCCTGCCCATCCTCAGTTTATGCCACGGCAATAAATGGAGCGCGTAAATGCCAAAAGCCGCGCGGTTAAAGGAGCCGCCTCGGGGTTTACAATCTCGATTTAACGCGGCAATAACGCATTCAATCACAATGCAACCGCCGTCATCGATTTCTTCCATTTCTTTTTACATGGGCACCGAGAAGCGTACAGCTGACTCAGCTTCGCAATTCTCTAAAGCGCGCTTTCTTCAATAAGTCTAAATTAAATATATAAATGTTTAGGAAAAAAAATTATACTATCGAATCAACAATCATATTCTCATATATGAGCAAGAGTATAAAATTTTGAAAGGATTTGATAACATCTTAAACATGATTTGTTAGACATGATTTGTTAGAAACAAAATTTTTCATGTAAGATATAGCTGTTAAAAATTATCAACTTCTTTCCCGAAGATTTTATATTCTTGTTTATAAATGAGAATATGATTATTTGATAATAATTTTTTTTCTATGTATATATGTATAGTAAATATACATTGCTCATGTTAGGTTGTACCAAGTTGTCAAGTTCTTCCTCACTTGTTTCCATGTTTATTGTTCATTTACTGAGACGACTTAATTCCGAGTTCGTAATCTTCAAAGTGCATCCCGGGCAAGCAAAGCCGGGCAATCAAATATCCGTATCAGATGGTGCTTTGATGTGCCAGGCTCTCGCTGGCAGTTCCTTCATTTCCTGCACAGTCGTTTTCTTGGGTATCGCAATCCGCTTCAATTACGCCGTTTGACTTTCTACCGAACTTAAGGTACGTCAGTGCTACGCAGGCACGGCAGGCATCTGACACGCTGGTGCGTCACACAATACAATTTTGTTTACCGCTTATTCATACCGATGTAAACTCGTTATTACACATGCACATTTTTTCGCAAAAGGAATAAAGTACAGCGCGGTGCACCGTGTGTTTCAAAGCGACGTTTCTCGCGTCGTTTTAATCAACGTGCGACGTGTGTGCAACGTTTGCGTTAATACAATCTCGCACCGCGTTATTCACTTCGCCAATGAATTCTATTAAAACATATAGCATTTCCAATTTTCCGTAATGCGATATGCACACGTGCGTAGAAATAACAGAATTTCGCGTATTATCATATTTTGCATTATTGATACAGTGCGCTGTTTCACGCATGATAACGCAAGGCAATTCTCTGCATGCTGTGAAATACATCCTTTCAGGCACTTGCGTACTTCGTCATTATATTGATACTGCTTTATTTCCTTCCGTCCGGGACGACAATTAAACGATAATCGCGTCCTTACGAATGCGAACGGCGTTTCAATGTCCGAAACGATTTCTTCGTACCAGACATAATTTAATCGCAAATTGCACGAGTTAAAGGTCGTAAAAGAGGAAGGGAAAGAGAGACAGAGACAGAGAGCAAAGGATAACACGTGAAACGACGTTTATCGGCGGCATTTCGGCCAATTCGCGATTTTTATTCGATAAATGGGGTAATACGCGGGGATTTACGATTCGTCGCGGTGCCGGACGATAAAAAGCGCCCGCCGATTATATTGCGACGATCTTCCGCCTCGCGTCGCGGAGCAACGGCACGATCGTTAAAAATCGACGATAATTTCCTTCCCGTGACAATAACACGGTAAAAAATAATTGCGTCAGCGGTGCGACGCGGCGTGGCGGAACCGTTACGAGCGTCCTTCGTCGCCTCGCGCGCGCCCGCGAGAGCGTTCGTCGCGTGCGCGTGACGTGTGCTACTTCCCATGAATGCAGTTACGCCTTTTGACTTTCTGCCGAACTTAGGTGCGTCAGTGCTAAGGCATCTGACACGCTGGTGTGTCACAATATAATTTTGTTTACTCCTATCTGGCGTGAAATAAAATTGCGGGCTATTGACGTATAATACCTGCAGTGTGTGACTAATATCCCGTAATTCACCAAGTTGACTCGATAAAGTGACTTTTCATCGAAGACCACGCATCTCCGTACATCTCGTTTTCCGAGAACTGACGTGTTACATTCGCGCAAATGCTATTACACACGTCGATAGAATTCGCCTATGTATCGTTGGATTTTAGAGCGTTTATAATTATATTGTATAAATTAATTATGTAATTAAATTATTATATTAATTAGATTTCCGTGTAAGGATAATTATATACCTGCTTTATATTTGAGGATGTTTAGGACATTTCTCAACATATTAAGGAAATAAAAATGATAGATTGTTTTATACTTTTGAAAGTGGTAGAAAAAAATTTGGTGGCGATTTTCTCTATCTGGATAAAAAATTATTTCAATAAGAAATAGACATATGCTCTAATGAAAATATAATTAATAATAAAATAATGAAAAAAAAATCTAAATTTTTTTATTTATGTATTTAAAATATTCAAGATGTTTTATGTAAAGTTTCATTGCGATGCAGAGATCAATTTTGTAAAATAAATTCTGTAACTTTGTTTATTTATTTAGAAAATAATCAAAGATAATAACAATAATACTTTGTATAAATCATCTTGAATACTTAAAGTATTAGTACTTACACAAAAAAATAGAGATTTTTCTTAATGTCGTAAAAAATAATTTAATTTTTAACAAATAGTAAATAATAAAGATTAAATAAACTGTAAAAATATAATCTTATTCACACAACTTTCATATATATATATATAGTTTACTTAAAGTCTTAAACACACTTCCAAATTTTATTTATATTGCAGGGACTGTACGTCCGATATATCTAAATTATATTCTGTTTGAGTAATTTTCCGCTTGAATATCGCATTAATACAATTCATTCGTATTGCTACGAAGTCGTTCAGATCTAGGATGCCAAGAAAACGAGTGCACACGAATACGAATGAACACGACTTTATGAGAATGTCGTCGTATCGCGTAGCAAAATTTGTTAATTGAAGCGACAATAACTGAAATTGCCCAGAATCAGCACAGTTTAGCGAATTGAAGTAAATGAGTGAAATGAGGTGTACAAGGGCGCGAAGCGAAGTTTACGTTATCCGATAACGTTTCTATTAATATGTCCTTACATATATTGTCGTTACGTATCTCTGTAATATTAATAAAAAGAAAATGTATCACGAGGTATACAATGCAGCAAATTGTGAAAGAAGAGAAGAAACAGAAGAGGGAACGGATGCACGCCGCGCATCGGTTTCCCGCGATAGTGTGTTTCCGCGCAGGAAATGGCGAAAGACAAAAACGAGATACTTGGCGACAAATTATCGGACGCGTGGTCGACCTAAATAGCGGTCGCTCTCCTAAAAATACGTTTCGCGTCATATAGTTTATTCGGCGGGCGTCCAGTTTAACGAACGTTTTGTTACTGAACAAAAGCTGCATTAGTACGAAAATATCGTGTTCTCTCTCTCTCTCTCTCTCTCTCTCTCGTACGTGTATGCACGTAGATATTACACCGCGGAATTCCGCCGCATGTGAGCGCGGCATATAATAAACCTCATCGTTGTTCTCTCACGAAATTCCGCGGGAATTAAATTTATCGAATACGTGGCGTCGCATCCTGTCGGCCGCGCGAAACATTACGTACATACGTGTACAAATAATAACGAGATATGCATTTAAATAAGAATAATATCCAAAACGCAAATAGCGTACACCGTACACATTTCTGCAATTCTCTGTTGTGTCGACTATCGTTCGTTATTTTTGCGACACGAGAGAAAAAACATTTTTAATGACTTTTCGTCGGGAAAGATAGAAGGAGGTTGCGACAGTTACGAGTACGTGCAGATAGGTGATGTACAAAAGTTGCGAAATATGTGGAAAAAGGGCCGCGCGACAGAGAGAAAGGGATATAAGAACAAATAGGTATACCTATAAATATTTATGAATTCCATACACCGCTATTGCGCGTTAGAACGTAATCTCCAGTCCCATCGCAAATTTTTATTATTTGATTAAGTATCGCGACGTATATTCCGTTTTACGATTTTATCGCAACGTTATTCGCCAGTGGAAATGCGCCAGTGGAGAAAAGAGAGTACCTAATACACGGAAGGATAGTTCGAGGCGGGGAATCCTCTTTATTGCTAAATGGACGAGCGGTTTGTAGGTACAGCTCAATCGCGGTTAAATCCCCCTGAATCATTAACTCTGCTATGCGCAATGTCGAAACAGATTGACCGCCTTTATCGCCTTTATAACCTGAAACACCTTCGACCTCTCTTTATTCAGACAGGCACTAAATTCCGGTTAGTCAAATCAACGTTATTCGGTTTACCGATGCTTTATTAATGAGCCGCGTCGCGCCGGCAATGCTAACAGATTGGGACCATGTTAATGAATGTTACATCGCGTGTTATCAGCATTCGTTGAGGAATGACGATGTCCGTAAATATAAAAATCGATTCGTTAATTATTTGCCAGTCAATCGTTGCCAAATATATGCGAGATGAAGGAAAAACAAATTCTTAGAAATATTCGCGGCCTCGTGAGAACAACCCGTGCAAATTACTGCGAGATATCGGAAACGTCTGCTTATTTTCGCCGGAACATCGATATTAGGAATTCCGCGCGGTAGCATATTAATTGCGCTCCTGACGCGGACGTCGATGCTAATAAAAGAGCTTCGTTTAATACAAATAGCAATAACAATTAATTTTGAACATTATCTGCCGTCACTACGCGCGTTCTATATATAAACCGTTGTGCCTTCGTTTCGCTTCAATTTTAACGTCAATTTTAACGTGCCGGGCGTAAAATGAACGTGCGAGACAAATATTCGACCTTACGTTGAATATTTTCGACATCAGCGAATTCGCATCTGATATCGTCTAAATATTAATACGGTACACAAGGAGAGAAAGAGAGAGAGAGATAACGTTGAGTAATATCGATGATATTAATGGCATACGATATCGAGCAAGCAAAACGGTTCCGCGATATCGAGGGGGCCGATCTTTTTCGCTGAGTTCGAGTGCGTCAGAAAAGTTGCGACTCTCTTATCGGTTGTTCGCTCGATTAACCATAGCGGGTGGAATTGATAATCGGCGTGCGCGGGTTCCTCTTTTTCCTTTCTCTTTTTTTCTCTCTTTCGTCTGCCGTCTACCATCGTCATCGTTTCATCCGAATTTCACGTAAGCCGAGACTGACGCACGTCTCGAAGCCAATCAAACATCAAGCATCACGGGATAATCCACAAATTAACATAATTCCGCGACGAAGAAAAACAAAATGGCGCAAATTTCGCGCTGCATAGCGCTGCATAGCGTATCTGTGGCTGAATGCCTGTCATGCAAATACCGGCGCGTTTCATTAATTCAAGAATTCGACTCGGTCGAATGATCGCGGAATGTGACCAAAGCATTGATGACGATCGCAAAGCATTGATGACGAAGAATCGTACTATCCTTGTTGTATCGCCAAGGTATCGAGTTTTTCCTTTTTTTTTCTTTTTTTGTTTGCTATGACTATTCGATATCGTCACCTATTTATATATTGCACTTTATCTGTTTCTACGACCTACACCACGCGTTACGTTATACATTAGGCTGATATTGTTATGTTACGATTATTATTTAGAATATTTAGATGTATAATTATCATAGTATCAGTTGTTGCGCATCTAAAATATCTACATACTGTCTCTATTTCTACAAAGAAAAAGATTTCATTGAAACAACATGTGCTTATACAAAACATTATTTGTTTGAATAAAAATGTTGTTTCATTTAAACAACGTTGTATCATTTGACGAAAATAACATTGTTATTAGTTGTACTTATTGATTCAAACATTGATTTGTTTGAACCATTCCAAATAAATTTATTTGAATACAATAAAGTTTATTAAGTCCAAAGAAATCGTTTTCTATATATGTACGAATGCACTGCATGTATTTCGGAGTACAATGACAAATTCTGAAAAAGGGAGTATTGACTTCGCTCTGTGAAGAGTCCGATTTCTCTTCAGGTGGAGGAAACACGCAGTCGCGAGGACGTCCAAATGAGTAATGTCATCGGAGGAATGCAGGGTTTACGAGGGGGTTTCGTGCACGCGCCTCTCTTTGCGCACATGCAAATAATTTCTGTTATCGCGCCGCGAAAACAGAAGGAGGAGCAGACACGGCGAACCGTGCAGATTTTTTTACGACGCTGATGCGTCAATGAGATAATCGCGGCCTCGCGTGACGAAGGAAAATTTATTTTAAAAATATAAAAATATAAAAAGATTCGTGCAATTATTGTACGGTAGTACAGTCTTGAAATCTTATCGAAGGGTAAATGCATCGCCACGGGAATAGAATCAATCACGGTCGGTGAAGTGCATCAGGCGCCGCTCCGCGTTCTCAAGCGCGCTCTTCTACAAAGCGAAACGATAAATTGCATTTCGCGGAACATGGGGTGCAGCGGCGGTGGTTCCGTAATCAGGCAATCGGCATCGAACATCGTGATTGCGCGCTGAAAGCTGCAGCTAACGAATTTAGCTAGGTTTTTTTTTTCCTCCAACCGACATTCCTCTCTCCCTCTCACACCCTTTCCCACGCTTTTTTTTTTCTTGCCCGTGCGTGGAAAATTCGCAATTACGAAACGTCAGGTGAGAGAAAAGGAAGAATCTCATCGCCGTTAGTCGCATTTCGATGCAGCAGCAGCTACTGCGATCACTGGTGTTTCTTGCCATGTATCGCGATAGCGTGCCATAAATCGCTGCCTGTATCGGCCCTGACGATGCAGATTGCGTTTTGATACAATGCTAGTTGATACAATGCTAGTCGCGGACGGGGGCGAACGGAGGCGGCGGAGGAACAGCAACTCGCGTGTAATTATTGTAGCCCGAGATGACCGATCTCCAATGTTGTTTCGTGTATTACGTACGAACGCGCTCCTCTTGGCCTGCCGATAACGAGAAATTATAGCCCACGAAGAACGATCAGTGTTTCGGCGAAGCGGCATTTGAGAATAATGTATTATATGCACTCTAACGATTTTCGATACTCCTGCGTGATTGCAAATTCGTAAACACTTTCTCGTTTCAATTACGAGAAGTGAGGAGAAAAAAATGGGTAGAAGAGAAAAAAAAATTTTTTTCGTAAATAAATGGTAAATTATATAATTTGGTGATTAATAAGATAATACATGTCATATCTTAAAGTATTGAAATGTTATCGAAAATTTCATAATCTCATAGATTGTTCTATTATTGCATTTGAGTATCTGTAAATTTTGAGCATAACCTGCATAACCCTCTTATTTAAAAGTTATCTTTTTTCTTTGCTCTTGTGAACGAGTCATATGTAAAATCGTGTTTTGTAGTACTCATTTGCAAATTTGATTAAATATGAGATATTCGAATTTTACATAAATATTCAAACGTAATAATGGGACAATAACATTTTTAAATTTTTGATAATATTGCACTTTAAGATGTGATACATACATACATTCTTAAATTGAATAACGGGTCAGCACTTCTAATAAATATTTGTAGGTGTAATAAATTTCTGTGGCAGAGAGAGAGAGAGAGAGAGAGAGAGAGAGAGACGTAGTACTCTCTAATTTTAATTAGTGAAATCTTACTGATTCACAATGCTGTACTTGTAATTGTGATCAATCGTGATTATTCACTGTCCCTCTCTTTCAGAGATTTCACTTAAGAAAAGGGTACTCTCATTCGCACAATCACGTGCTCTTTAAGTCGAAATCGGTGTATTATTCATTGAAAGCCTAGTTTTAGCGGTATACTTATATCAATCAGTGATAATACAGTGTATTGTCACTAATCTCACTGATTGGAATTAGTATATTCACTGAAAAGTAGTTCAAATGTCACTGATATAAGTATACCACTAAAATTAGGCTGTTCATTGCCTTTTAGTGAATAATACACTGATTTCGATTTAGAAAGCACGTGAATTCGTTCGAATTGAAATAGAGATATAAAGGGGTGGTAGTTGCTTAAATTATTTCCACGGGCTCGGCCTCTCAATTACGAAAGCTCAGTATGGCATCAAAGAAGCCACTGTGAATCGCGATGATGAAGTATGAATACTTCGCGGCGCGAGTTTACATAACGAACTACGATAAATGCGTCCTTTACGTGAAAGGCAGCCGAGCAGATCGGATTATGAGGCGGAAACGTTGAAGTGGATACGACGCGACACGTGAGATTGTATACCAGCTAAATTTGTCATCTCCAAACTTGCCTGTCACTTCCAAAATAAACAGTTCAAACCGCTCGTGCTCGTCCTTGGTGCTATCAGAGACTCGTGACTGCTGCGAGTTTCCTCGAACAGAGTCGAGAGAAAACTAAATTCTTTATGCCCATCTCCCGCAGCGGTGGTTTTCTAATTACATCGCTGTGTATTTATCTGAAATCGATTTGTCGATCTCGCGAGCACGATAATCCTATTGAGAGACAAAGTTTAAGACGACGGGATTTACTCTCGAGTAGTTACAATCGTATTATCGTTTGCAGACATTATCATAGTAACCAGTAATCCGGATAATAATACAATGCACAGATGGAAACGCCTACGCGCGCTAACGTTACTAGCTCGGAAACGACCTGAGCTGAGAATTTCTGTAACGTTAATCGCAGAGCAAGACGTAATTATACTTAATTATAAAATTTTACAATTTTGTCACAAATGGATATTTTAAACGAATAAAAATACTCGCAAAATATTTTTCATTCCGTCCCTTGATTGCATTATAGACGGAATCTATTATAAGGGAGGGGTCTCATTTTTTAAATTTGCACGATCGATTCTTCTTCTGGCATAAATTAAATTTGTTTTTGCACGGGATTTCGCGAAGCTCAAGAAGTCGAATTTTAAGAGACCTTAAACGGTACATGGGAAACCGCCGCAAGCGCGCGATAAAGCGACTCATTTACATCAGTCGTCACCTCGGTCGTCACACTCACCGTTTTGGAGGACAGACAAGCGTCATTGAGATAGAGATGATGCGTCTCCCAGCGTCTAAGGAACTTGCTCGACAGGATCTTTTTCACGAGGGTCCGGGTGTGATTGAGGTAGCACACTTGTATGTCGCCTTCCTCGAGGGGTTTGAAACGAGGTCCGACCGGGCCCGGACTCGGACTCGGGCTCGACGAGCCGCTGGTCGACGAACAGCCGGCGCTCTGCCGCTCCAAATTCGGGCAGGACCTCGCGGCCGGTAGGCACCCGGACGCGTCCAGACCCTCGGGCTTCAGCGAATCCATGCCCGGGCTGCTGTCCTCGCCGTAGGAGCTGCAGGTGTCGGCGGGCGGGGATTCCTCGCTGGAACGCAAACTCGCGCCGGACGACAGCTGCGGCGAACTGGTGCTGGTGGTCTCCTGTCGCAGCACGCCGCCGTTCACCGACAGGAAGTCGTAATAGGGCACCGTAGAGGAGGTCAGGCCGACGGTGGATGCGGCCGCAGGGCTGGAGGGTAAAGATGAGTTTTCCTCCGTCTCGGTCTCCGGACAAGCCTCCTCCTCGTCCTCCTCCTCGTCGTCATTCTCTTCAGGCTCGCTGAAGCCATTCTCCAAAGACGGTATGTCACCGACAGACGCGACAGCCACCTGAGGATTTCCGATCACGTCGATCTGCACCGCCGGCGACGACACGGTCGCGTTGCCACTTTGCTGTCCCTGGTCCGTACGGGGATTTCTCGACGAGGACGAGGACTCCGCGGTCGATTCGCTCGCGGGCGAGGGAGTTGTCGAGGAGGAGCGCGTCTCGCCGTTGTTCAGGTTCGAGGAATCGCTGGAGCGAAGCCGCAGCATGAGCTTTCGGCGCCAACTGTTGCCGTTGTTGTTCGACTTCTTCGTCGGCGATGGCAAGGAACGTGCGGTCTGATGACTTTCATTCTGCAACAGAATCCGTTGCTCGTTGGTACCGTTACCATTCAAAACGACCGTTATGCCGCTCGGCGAGGTCAGAGCATCCGCTCCGGGCGATAAGGGTTCGGGGTCGAGATAATCGGCACGAATACCCGGTAGAGTGTCTGTGCTGCTACCGCCGGACATCGAGACCTCCTGATCGATGTATCTGATGGAGGAATTGGAGCCCTCGCTGGTCGCCTCGGAGCCACGTCGATGATCGCGCTCGCTCGCGTTGGACATTTTGTTGGATGACAGGATCGCGTTGGTCAGAGAGGATTTGCTCTTGCCTGTCGACAGCGACGCGGTGGACACGACGCTACGCGACGATCGCGTGAAGGGACTTTGAAAGCAAAACATTGTGCGATTTGTAGGTAGACGCGTACTCTCCGCTCTAGAAGACTCTTCGACGTTCCAGGCAAAGTTAACGTAAAGGCTGAAGAACGGCAAAGACACGAACGGATCGTCTACGTTGTAGCAAGGTGTGATCCTCGTTCTCGTTGTAGTTTGTATCTTCTTGTCCTTCTAGTCGTACATCACAGGCACGCGCACGAACGATGAACGTGTCGTTGACGCGCTATCTGTTTTTTTGCTTGAACTTTCCCCGCTTCTCTCTGACGCCCTCGTAGACCGATAATTTCTGTCGCCCGACAAGGAGCCTCCTTGTTCTTCGGCGTCGCGCGTGGCGACGTATCTTCGACAATATGTATTAGTCGGGCTAATCCTGCGAGACAGAATGAAGCGTCGAATTTCGCTCTGCGTCAAATTCACCCCGCGTTTCTTTTTTTCTTTCTTTCACTATTCCGAGGGGTTAAATCGTCCGATCGCTCGAAGAGTACGCACACGAGAGATCACTTCAGCGACTCGGTACCGCACCACTGATCACCATCGCGCGAGAAAAGTGAATCAATCGGGCGAACAGCACACTTGAACGAATTCCCCCCAAACATCCGGAAATCTTTTGGTAGAAACTCGCTTCACCACGACGCCAAGTTCACTCGTTCGTTTTTTTGCGCGCACGTTGAAACGCGCCGCGACACATCCTCGAGGTCTGCGCGCCGCGGTAGACGCCGACGTACTGATTCCCACCTACGGCATCGACGACAACACCTCGTGTGCCGGTAGCGATGTCAAAGCCACCGCTCGGTGCACCGTTCGGCGCAGAAGACCCACGCCCGTCTGTTTGGAAACAGGACTATGACTCGCACGCCGAGGAGATTGAATCCGTGGACGGATGATCAAGAGAAAGAAAGATAGGTGGGGGGGAAGGGAGACAACGAAGGTGAGAGAGAGAGAGAGAGAGAAAGAGAGAGACGGGAAGGGGAGAGGGGCTGGAAGGGGGGAATAGAGCGAGAAAGGGACGAGAGATCGCGTCAGACGTGTGTGCTTCCGACGTGATACGTAAATGTCTGACACGACACCGGGGGACAGGACAAGACAGGTAGGGACGACCGAGGCAAGGCGAGGAGAGGGCGTCGCGGCGCACGGCGTCTGACGGTCGATCGATGACTAGTCGCGAGTTCACGCGGGATTATCGCACGCCCGTCGCCGTGGACGTTTGCCCTCCGCTCGTCACGCGTATCTCTCGTCGTGTAATCTAGGTGTAATCCGGATATCGACTCTTTCGAATCTTCAACTCTCAAAGCCGATTGAACGAGCAAGTCCGTCCCAGTCGTAAATCTCCGGCGAGAAACTATCTCTTTGTCTCTTTGTCAGATGATCGCACGCTCGGTGTGCGGGAAGCCGACGTACTGAGAAAACCTTCAGAATTTCTGTTTCTTTCTCTCTAATCTTTTCTACTTCTTTATTGCGCCGAGCTAAACTTGACACATAACGCAATCGTGAAATTCCGCATGGGGTTGCAGATTACGAGCGACAACATTGCTGTAATCATCAGTATGTTTCCAGCCGACGCAAATAATCACGATCATCGACAAAGAACGTTGGCCTCCACTTTGCAAGATACACACGGGACTTCCGACGCGTCACATTGTATTGTCCTTCAATTCGCGCAGGGAGGACAGGGGAAGATCGGCGGGAGATTCAACTCGGCCGAGTCGAATTGACCGAATAATCCGTCGTCTGTTCGCGCGCGCGAGGATTCACCGTGCCGGTCGACGTCAACAGATTTACGGAACCAATCTCGTGACACGCATTCGCCATGCTGATTAAAACTGATCGCGTTGTGTGCACGACGCGGGTGAGCGATTCCGCGATTAGATAGTACCGACGATGCTTATCGCCGCCGATTTCTTCTTCTTTACAGTTGCGTCGCCGCGGAATATTCCACTGTATGTATTGTAGAGTAAATTTCAGACCGCCGCCTGTGCGAAACTTCTCTTTCACCTCGGCGAATTCCTCTACGAAAGTTGTCGCCGCACGCGGTCAGAAGTTTTCTTCAATAATTTCGCCAACGTGTGCCAACCGATTGTGGCAACCCAGGATTGGCCGAGAGGATAAAGATTCTTTCTCTCGGTACTGCGCGTTTGCATTAACACGTATTTCGTCCTCTGTGTATTATTATCGCGAAGTAAATAAAATTTTACGATCTGCAAAACCTCCTTCTTTCGTCATCCGTCATCGTCCATCGACCGCGCTTTTACGCGCCACGGAACTCGAGGACGAGTTTTGTCTTAATCGCAACAATATCCGAAGGCATTATCCCGCAGCATTGTAGAATAAGTCTTGAGACAGCTCGCTGAGCAATCTCTTCTTCGCTGAGCGATAAACCTCCGACGTCAATATGATAAAGACAGCAACGTCACACGATCAATTTTAATAACTTTATTCGTCTCTACCTACAAGATTACAAAGTCGACTCGCTTACATTCGCTCGGAGTCGCGCCTTCGGAACCGGAGCGCGTACTTTTACTCGGCGTCCCGTTAGAGTATACACGCACGCACGCACGCACACACGCACACACACACACACACACACACAAACGAGTCGGACGAAGCGTCTATTCCCTGCAGAGCCAGAGGCAGCAAAATTGTTTGTTTTCGCGCTTTACGAGATGATCTCATACGACATACGTAGCGGCGATTTATTAAAAGCGACTAGCCACCGCAGCTCGCGAACCCGCGCGTTTCCTCGCAGCGTGCACCACTGACGCAAGCGGCGGGCTTTACTCTCGCTCTATCCCGCGGCCTCTCTTGTACTCGCGGCGCGAATGCCGTCCGTCCATCCCCTCCTCCGGGGACCGCCGCCTCCTCGCGCTCGCTCTCGCAGAGCCCCGAAATGACCGCGTGCCGAAATAAATCACGATCGCCTTCCGCGCGCGTGATCGCTCCTCACCGTTCTCCCGCGTCCTCTCGTTATCGCGAAACCGCGTCCTTCCGCGTTGGAATCGCACGCACTTCTCTCACCAGGAGAACTGCGCTGCTCCGTTCGCTCCTTCTCCGCACTCGGAACCTTCGTTATTCTTATCGAAAAAATGCGTTCGACCGCTCTCCTGCTGCGCGACAACGCCGTGGTCTCCTAGACAACGTCGATCCACCTCGTCTCGTTGCTACCCGAGTGAGCTCCACGAGTCCGTGTCGCGAGCAATGCTTTTTTTCTCTACTCTCTCTCTCTCTCTCTCTCTCTCTCTTTCCTCCTTCCGCAACAGTAGCTTTAATTATTCGCGGATCGCACCGAGCGGGGGAGGTCGCGAGACAGGTGATCGCGCGTTACGGATGCACGTCGGGCGCGTCGCCAGGCGCGATGCGCGACGTCAGAGCGAGAGACACGTGTGGGTCCCCAGGTCAGCCAGACCGCTGCCCCCGCGAATGACGCCGAGGTGAGCGGGCGCGCCTCGACCGCACCTCCTTTTCCCTTTGCGTCGTCGTTGTCGTCCGCCACTTCCTCCTCCACCGTCTCCCCTGCGCATCCTCGTCGCCGGCTCGACGCGGAGGGGTTTGTTTCGACGGTCGTGGGGCCACTGGCTGGCACCGTCGCGACCGACTCGTCGATAGGAAGGCGGACGTCGACGGCGACGACAATGACGACGACCGCGGCGGCGTCAGCGGGCGTCAGGCATGCGTGTTGGAGGAGCCGCCGACTTTCACGCCTGCCTGCCGCGTTGCCTACCGCGTTCCTCTTCTTACCCGAGTGCCTCCTTCATCCGTCTCCGTCTGTTCCTCGTGGAGCACCGAGCTGCAGGCGCGAAAGCCACGAGTTGATTCGCGGGGGGGCACCAAACCTCTTTGTCGATGCTCGCGCTAACGTAATGAGCTCAAGCTGATCAAATTCGTGCGATAAGATGTTCGAAAGACGTCTGTAAGACGATTCTTCACGATTTTTTTAGGTGGGAATCTTTTTTTGTCGCTCGAGACGGTGCTCTCTAAATCTGGATCAATGTATTGTCCACTGAAAAACAGTAAACAGCCTGAGTTCAGTGGTATACTTATAACTATATCAATCAGTGATATATGCATTACCTTTCGGTGATACACTGTTTCCGATCGGTGAGAGAGCAGGCCTGCAGTCGGTTTGCACTTTTTGAACGATTTTGTTTACTATCATAGCTTCTAGACTGCGCGCGGAGACAAAATATACTCAAGCTCATCTTTCTTGACGCGAGTAAATTTATCAAAAATTAATGTTGACATTTCGTTCCCTAAAGTATCAAAATTCAAATAGACTTTTGCAATTTTAATGGAATAAGCCCACGGGGAAAACTACTGAAAAAAAAGAAACGTATCGTATCTCGACGATAGGACCTCAAGGATGATATGGAAATCTAATGGTGTTAAAATATTTAAATATAAACACATTACATATACAACACAACATACATAATTAACACACGTATTCTACTTTAAAGTGTTACTTGTGAACTTATAACATAATAATAATATAATACGACTCTGTAAACAATTAACAGCACACGGTTAATATGTGTGTGTGGGAGAGAGAGAGAGAGAGAGAATCCCTCTTTTAAACGAAATCACTGAAAGGCAATAAATAATCACTGATTGATTACAGTTATTTAAGTATAGCACTATAAATCAGTAAAACTTCACTGATTCAAATTTAGAGAGTGAGGAAGCTTCTTTGCTTTGCGCGAGCAATTCTGGTCTATTCAAAGAGAAAATTGTACGTCGAGTGACAACAGTAGAGAGTCTTAGCTCCTTCTCCTGAAAATCTGTTTCCGATAGTAATCACCACGAATAAGCGTCTCGTCGAATTGAATCTAATTTAAACTTTCGGGATCCTCTTCCCAACTTTATTTAAGAAATTTTTAAAAGCGATGTAGACTCGCGTTACCATCGTCGTCGTAACATCTAGCTGTTCGAGAAGGATCTCTAAATCGATAGTAGACTTCGCTGAACGACGCGAAAAAGGACGCTTAGGAGGATCAAGAGAGAAGAAAAAATAAAACTCAAAACTTAACCGCGAGCTGTCGAGCGCGTCTGCGCGCTTCCGCTTCGATCGCACGCGGCTGGGTACCGTTGACACTGCGACACGTTCGTCATGAGTTTACGGTGCACGTGCACCGGGCTTTCTTTCTGTCCCCGCCCGCGGCACGTCTCGGCGTGTTACGTCAAACGTGTGGTCCGCGCTCCACATTCTCGCGACACGTATTTATAAACCGACCGCGAGCACGCCACTTCGATCGATGCCGAGGTGTGTGGGTACCGAATGATCCTAATCGCCGATCCCCTTCGAGATTCCGATTTCTTCGCGAGAAACGAGCGAACTGGTCCTGGGGGTCATCGCGCGAGATTAAACGACTCCAAGCTGAATTATAGACATATCGCGAGTAGCTTCACCTCGCCTCGTAGGCGAGATCAGCCGATAGCGTATTTTCAGACCTACGCGAGCTAATTGTGGTATATAATGTCCACCCAGGGATCGGTGTTTTATTTTTACACGCGCGACTCTTCGTCACGGCCCGCTTTCTCCTCAGCTTTCTACGGCATTTTCACCGAAATTCTCGTGAACAGCCGATAAAATCCTTTAACGTCAATGCCTCCTTCGTTATCGTTAACCGTTTGCCTGAGAAAACCGCGCGTTTATCTTTCGTCGCGCGAAATCGGAGACGCGAGAGAGCGCACTTCGGCACTTTGCGATCTGTCAGCGCAATGGGCCGCACGGTTCGTTGACATTGATCGTTCGATATTATGTTACTCTTCTGTGAAATTCAAGATGAGCAGCTGTGACACGCTGACTGGCTTGACGTTTCGCGTGTCGATCGTGATGTGCAGCGGCACGCGCGTACGTACACGGCGGTCACGCAACTCCAACGCGCTTACGATAATAGCCGCGCTTAGAACGCTTGAACGAACGCATGACATAATATATGCGGTGCCACAGTCGGCACGCGCAAACTTCCAATCCGCGATGAAAATCCGGGACATAAAAGGTCATGGCCCAGACGATAAAAAAGTGTCCACGTGTAGCATCGGATTAAGCCTTAATTCCCCGATTCGTGACGCATCTCTCCAAGTTGAAACTGTTTTCAATTCCGCCGTTAGAAGTCGCCAAGGCTAGGGTCCGAAATAGATGTCATTCGGGAAAATAAATGACTTTTGCCGATGATCTTAAATCAACCTGTCTTGGCCTAAGTCATTATCATAGAAAGTCCTACACGTGCGGGCGCGTGGGTTTAAAAATTCTTTCTTACAAAATAGCCATCGAAATATTGATGTAACAATGTATCATAATCATCGCGGTATAACGTTACTTTATGGCGTCTGCTTTATTCGTTATGTTTATGTATAAATGATGATCGTTACAAATATATATCGCATATATATATATATACAGTTTTGCATCTCGTAAGAAATTATATAAATGTAACTTATTATCACAATTGCATTTATGCAGTTAATATGTATTAATAATAAGCGACTTGCTCAACTTTCTGTTCATTTATCCTGCAAAAGGATTTCCTCCGATATATTTCTGCGAATCCTTCTTGATTAATCAATTCAGCATAAAGCTCTCTATTTCTTCGACTCTGAAATATAAAATTGTAAAATAGTTTTCAATATTGACAGTACATAAATATACGCAGAAAGGATGCTTACGTGCGAGGAACTTCCGTCATATTTTCCACTCCGGTTTCCGTTATAAGAACATCATCCTCAATCCTGACGCCGCCAAAACCGCGGAACCTCTTTAGCTCTTCTGGCACGAGGAATTTCGACTGGTTTGGATCGGCGAGAGCTGCATCGAGTAGCTGTAAGGAAAATTATTCCATGTAAACACTCGAAAGAACTGGTTCTCTTCCGTATAAAAACTATTCGCCAATTATCTTTGCTACACTTACGCAGTCTACAAAGTAACAGCCTGGCTCCACTGTGAGAACCATTCCGGCGAGCAATGTCCGCGCGGTTCTCAGCTTTCTCACTCCCGCGTCCTTCGAACGTTCAGGACAACCAGGCAGATAACCACCGACGTCGTGCACATCCAGTCCCAGCAAGTGGCCCAGCCCGTGAGGCTGGAACACCTCGTTCAGACCCGCTTTTATCATATCATCGACGTCGCCTACCAGCAGTCCGTCTTCCTTCAGCGACGTCAACATGACCCTGTTCGCCAAAAAATGCATGTCCGTCCAGGCGACTCCCGGTTTCGCAGCCGCAATCACCGCGTCGCGCGCCTTCAGCACCGCGTTGTAAATCAACTTTTGATCCTCGGTGAATTTACCATTGGCCGGGAAACTACACGTGATGTCGGCCGCGTACCCGCAGTAATTGCCTCCCATGTCGAACAAGCTGTATGACAGAGAGAGGGTGTTACGCAAACGTTGCAACACGCAATATTGTATATGTATGAAAGCAGACTGTAATGAATATTTCAGCAACGAATATTTCACGAGCTGAAATCTTACCACATATCTCCATCCTGTATGACCTTATTATTCGGCGCACCGGCGTGACCGTAGTGCAATATAGAGGAATTATGTCCGGATCCACAAATACACGTGTAAGACACGTGCCTGCACCCTCCCACGGAGTATATGTAATGTAAAAACGAGGCTTCTGCTTTGTATTCCGAAATCCCAGGGCACATAGAGCGCATTATGGTCTTGTGCGCCTCCGAACTTATCTTGCACACATACCGCAATACCTCAATTTCTTCAGGAGACTTTATCACCCGGCTGTATGAAACAAAAAGAAGAATTTACAAAGACTATGCCTTACAAAAATAGCTATAAATTTTTTGTATACGTTTATTCCATTTAGAGTACAATGCTTTACTATTTATTAAAGGAATATGTAATTACAATTGCGTTTCACTGCAGCTTCATTCGTAAATTTGCACATTCGTAAAATACGTATATCCTACGCGGAACAATTTATAAAGCATCTTCGGCGATATCCAGACTTTGCGACAGATAAGACAGCAATTTGTCGTCATGATCTACGAGTTCTGCCAGTTTCGCGTAATCTAGACATGCAACTCGGAAACCCAATTTCCTAACTTGACGTTTCCTCATCACCTGCGGTCCCGTTAGCAGCCGCGTGTTCCAGCAATAGTATTCGGGCAAGTAGATTAGAATCGCGGTATTGACGTTTCTTTTTTTATGCAGATTTAAGTTGAAAACCGGTGTAGACTTTAAAAGCGGGTGTATCAGAACATCTAAAATATAGAAATTTATGAGGGGCAACTTGCTTAAAACCACGCTTCTGCTCAACTTGTGCTCGCCGCCTACCAAGTGCGCCAGTGGTTTGTATATTTGATTAACAATACCCCTAATTCTCATGTCCAAGCCTAACGACTTTGTGTTTCTGTCTAAATTGATCGGGCTCCCACGATAGTCTTTGCATTCTAACGACATGGCCGCGTCGAATAATTTCAATTTATCTTTCAATCGATTGACAATAGGCGCGTCTCTTTGCGTTTGCAACCTATTCATAAGGTACGAACTGAAAACTTTGTCTAAAAGCTTAATGGGATATCTCTCGAGATACGTGCAGGAGAGAAAAATGTCCAAGGCGTCGTTCAGCTTCAAATCTGAGAATCTCACGGACATCACCTCGTCGAACGTCTTCCAAAACTCGCTCGAATCCGGTGGTTGTAGATTCAGCAATCCGAATGGTGTGAGAATGGGGGACAACAACGTAGGCGGAATTTCCATTCCTTGTCTTATAAAATATTTTCCACATTCCGCAAGAATATATGGATTTCTAACTCGTAGATCTTTACAGTAATTCGTGATAGAGGCGATTAAATTAGGATTCTTCATCTCGGTACCTTTGGCCGTTACATATCTCGCCAACGCCTGTTCTATATTCTCGTCGACGTATTTCTTCGTGTGCAAACCTCCAATAAAATTGACGAAGTCTTTCTCTTTGGAAGTGGTCATGCTCACGCTTGCCCACTTACTGGCGCTCGACAGACATCCCTTCGAGGACTCCATCCCTTGAAGACAATTCAGTATACTGGCTATCTGCGAGCCGGTCAACTTCAACCACTGCTCCGACAGTTTCTTTTCCAAAATGATCTGCACCATGCTCTTACTTCGTTGGAAGTATTTCAGTGATCTGAATAATGGAACCAGTAGATCTGGTTTAATATCCTGTTCCCTGCACGCCAAACCTACCCACAACGTGTCGATGCAGTTTCTGTACTTGGAGTTTCCGTAATTGGCCAAGATTTTTACCGCTCTGATTAATTGCGACACGGTGAGCTCGCCGTCCGTGGCTTTAATCATGACTTCGTTGCATATCCGGTCTTTATAAACATTTGCCGAAGGATTAGATCGGTCTCTCTTCAGTGCCTTTAGTCCTTGTAATATCGTCTCGCTATCTTGGCTTTTGGCAATCAGATTTACAAGTTGCTGCAAAATGACGTTTCTATTGATGACCTCCGCGGAAGATTGAGCGTTCGACGATGTCTTCCGGTATCGATGCCACCCGCTTTCCAATTCTATCATCTTTCTCAAACTTTGAAGCGCTATTCGACAATTTATCTCGTCGGCGATCCTATTCTCCAACAGGGAATAAACTCCTTTGCCCGCGTTCCCCGAGTTTATCGCATTCAGAACCTGTTCCACGTCCGTATTTTTCAAACGCTCGATATCGGAGCAATAAAGTATCGCTGTACCTTCGTCGGTCTCTATGCTGATAGTATGCTTTAAAGGGCCGTTCTTCATCGCGCCAATCGTGCCAATGGAATAAGGGGCATTCTCCTTAGGAATTATCGCGGATTTCTTATTTTTATTGGACGATTTAACGCTCCTCCGGATTGGCTTATCGAGGATTGGCTTATCGAGGAGAGCGTCGATGTTGGTGATCCTCTTGACTATCAAGGGAACTTCTCGTATGCACGCGCCTTCTTGCACGAAGATATTCGTCTGAGTCAACTGCGTCCCGCCGTGATCGCGCGCGCTTGATTCGAACCATCTCTTTTTAAATTTACAAATCAGACTGAACGGCCGTGCGAATACCCTCGCAGAAAAATTCCCCCCGCTCGAGGCTATCATCTGTAATAGCAATTGCAAATGCAGTCAGAACACGTCGCATTTCTTAATAAAGCATTCCTCTTTTTACCTTTCCGCGTTACATTACGAGCCTTACATATTCAATATTATAATTCACTTAAAAGACGTCGAAGGACTGATAGGACTGATATTTTCTTCTTTCCAATCTTCATGCTTGTGGGACGTTAAAACATTACGATTGCAAAATGTAAGTGGGGAGAGAACTTTAATTATTTAGATTATTATAATTGTACTTTCACACGCGGCAAATTAAATGTAAAATTTAAAATAGTCGATGTACGTTCATAACCCAATAAAAAGTTGTCAGAAGATGTACCGATGTGGCGTACGAGTATGATTCCACGAGCCGACCAGCCGATGGCGACACTGATTCTTTGAGGCGCATCGATGTGCGATATAAATAACAAAAACTAAACTCCGTTCTTTTAACTATTATATAGTAACTCAATGTGATTTTTTACTTTAATAATACGTATACATTAATTATATTGTAAATATTCCAAATGCGTTATTCGACATCCGCGTCTACGCAAAGTTCGTTTGCTATCGTCCGCTGCAGCAAAATTTATTTATCTGAACAAAATAAAATGAATATACTTACCACTCGCATATTTCCGGATACAAGAAATCATTATTCACCGTGAATCTACGACAAGAAAATTCGTAATTAAGTCGTTCGTGTTTCTATTTTAACCGTGATTCTCATTGTCATACTTACTTGTCGATACCGTCGAAAGTCGCCTCGCGCGCCAGCAATCCGCTATCGCTGTTTCTGCCACTCTGCAATGCGCAAAGGAAAGAAAAGGAACGATATCATCGTGTAATCGGGCGGTTTGGGCAGCGCAGCGACGTGCGACGACGTGCGCGAGCGAGCGGGATATCGTGCGGGTCAAAGTAAAAGCAAGCCTTACGTAATTCGGATTCGAGTCAAGAATAGAGAAAGCAGTCCTCATCCGGTCGGAAGCGAAACAAACGTTTCTGTGCCATCGATTTCTATGCTCGCGGAAGGATACGTGCGTGATAACGTTACGTGTTTCGGCCGTACGATAACGTTCGCATAAATTCTTAATGCGTCATGTATTAATTAAGCGATAAATCGCTATTCTTAACATTATAGCAGCTCCGCGTAATACTCGAGTCTGAAATATCAGTTTCCTCGTTGTGATAATTTCAAAATAAATTTTATTCGTTTATAAAAATAATAAAAATGTGTGTATCAAGGTTTTTCCGATATCGAATCGAATTGTCGAAACAAAATTAACAACTTTTAATTACAACATAATTATTGCTACGTAAGATTTTAATATACATATAGAAAAACAATATTAATTATACGTATAATATAAAATCGTTTTAAATAAGATTCTGAAAAATTGTCAATGTACGTAATTTGAAATTTCTTATGTTCGCCACATTTCGCGTATGTAACAGTCCCTTGCGCAAAACCGATTTTCGCATGGTGCATGTCAAATTGTGCACCTGTGTAATGACGCTAGTTAGCGAGCGCACTTTTTGCGCACGCTTGCGATATTAGAGAGCAGCTAATCGTTTTTCACTGGAGAAATAAAAATGCACAGTCGGTTAAATAGCAAGTACCGCGCCGCGAGTGTGCCCGTCAGCATTTGTCGTATCGGATATTGCGAAAAGCCGCGCGACGTAGCGCATAAAAATATGCGGTAGCAATACTATGTTTGCAATGTAATCATAATTAGAGTCGCGAACGGCACCGCCGACCGTGCGGCTGATCTGTGAGAGACACAAACGTTTAACCGTATCCTGAGAACTAGTATATATAAAGTTACTGCGACAACGGGCTGTTTACTTTACCAGACCACGATGGATTAAACGTGCAATTACACGTGTAACATTGCAGTACTTGATAACGCGACGATTCGCGATATCGCGCGGCGTGCGATGGAAATAAAAATTTATCACGCCGTTGAAATTTATTTACGTTAAATGGTTTTCCAACTTTTCCTGAATCGATATCGGCGAGCTTCAAATGATATTTTTTTTTTTTTTTTTAATATATAATGCATTTTACAAAGGTCACAATCGCGGCAACCTCCGCCATCTGTTTCTATAATTAGATATTTTATTCCGTGGCACACGCGCGTGCAACTGTATTCTCGTAGGGACGCCTCGGTACCCATGATGCTACTGCTAGGCATGAAAGGTTGCATTGTGACTCGGCCGTCGTCGATTATAACCGTGTGCCTATTTCTGCCGGGCGCACGAACGAGCCTCGGCTTTAATCTTGCGTTCGACCACCACCGGGGATCATGATGTAACGCCCTGTGCCCGTACAGTTCCCAAACTTGTCTCATTTGCCATGCAGATACCACGTATCTCGCAGTCTATCGGCAATCATAAATTTCTAAACCGATATCGATCGAACGCGGCTACATGCGCGTCGACAAGACCCTCCGTAGCCGGAGGTAGGAATTTTAACGAGCCCCCGTGTGCACGTATATAATAAATCGCGCGCGTATATCAAGCTTAATTTTGACGAGCTCTTGCTAATTTTAACGACCAGCAGTTTTCACGACGAAGAGGCGATTCTGTACTTTGTTTAGATTTAAAGATCAAAATTCGGCATTTTGTCACGGCTCTTTTACATATGGTGACTAGTATACACGTGCGCGATAAACACGCCGATGTGATAATGCTATTCCGAACGGCATGAATCATTTTGTTTCCATTCGTATTTATCAGCCATTAAATGAGCTTTGTCACGCATGAATATCGCATTGTCAAATGCTAATCGGCTCGCCGAGCATTGTTTGCAAACAACATTTAGCGGGTATAATTAATGCTTAAAGCGCAAGGATAATTTCATATTAACAATTTGACAAGAATAAAACAGTCATTTGTTATCGCATATTTTCATCTTATTACTGTATCCAAAGCAAATATGTCAATCGCATAATGCGTAATTTATTATACTTACAATTAAAACGGAAACATTAAAATTATGCGAGATAACATAACCGTGTCGCAACATCAGATTTCGCGTATCTTACATTGTGCAAATGTTACGTTAATCTTTAAAAATAAACCAGACCAAAGATTAAGCCACAATTCTTTGAAATAAATGTAAAAAAAGTTCTCTCTCTCTCTCGGTTACATGAGATGTTGCGTCAGGATTATATTTAACAAAGCGCAGATCGGCTCAGTTTTCAACTCTTAAATAACGAATCAATAGACATAGAGACTATTTGCTCGACGTTAGAAGAATTATTTCGAAAAGATTACGAGTTTATATCTTCAGAGAGAGAGAAAGAGAGAGAGAGAGAGAGAGCAGAAAATATTAAAAATAACCAGGTTTTGTAAAGTTATTAAAACTCTTTACCTATCTAAATTTGATCATGCAGTGTCAAATGACGCGAAATGTCGAAATGTCTTGTGCAAAGGAGTTCAATCCCGATCTTACGTGCGTCGAACGCTTTGTTCTCTCACGCATTTCGAAATAATGCACGACCGTCGCGATTGCCTGCGCCAAATACCGTGCGTTGCTTCATCTCTTATTCATGCCCGCCGTTCCCGCGCGTTTCAGCAAAATAACACTCCCCGCGAAGTCATTAAATATTGATCTTTCTCAGCGGAGTTTCGCGGCAATTCGATTTATTGAGCCGACACAGAAAATAGGGGGAAGATTCAAGGCCACGGAGTCTACGTGGCACTGCTAGAAACTACTCAGCGTCCATGTGCTAACACGCAGACCAGTCTGGAGACGGGTCCGGGTAAATAGTAGAAATAACAAAACTCGAGTCCTCGCGCCGAAGATAGTCTCGATATTAGACACTTCTCTTCATCGGTGCCGGCTGATATAACGACCAGCCGGCCGTTCCTGTCGTTTCACCAAGTTTCGAAGAATTCGTAGAGTGAGAGCGAATCGATTTTCGATATGGACAGCGATATCGACAATAGTTTAAATGACCTGTCTCGCGGCTATTGTGGTGCATTAATGACATCTGCGAGCTTGGCGCTTTCGATCGATCCCGGCCGCGCTGGGACAAACACTGACAGCTCCTATGTGAATTTGCCCGACGGGACGAGTAACGTACGCTATATAAACACAACATACGGCTCAATGAGCAAGTCGGCCGATAATCGCGCGTTACGATTCCTGGAAAACGCCAGGTTTTTGCCGCGCACGGGGCCTCTGTGAGAGTTTCCTGGTTTCACGTAAACCACGCAATGTCTCTGAAATCGCTTAATGCGCACCGCGGGAATCACAAAATACTCTGAATTGCCCCAAATTGGCTTAAATTGCGTATTCCCGCGTAACCAGTATATTAGCAAAACTAGTTCCGCGAATTTAACGAATGTCTTTATTATCGCGATGCACAGGTCGCTTGCATCACGACGGAAATCGCGAAATTGCCATAAAGATGTAATGCATTTGGTATATAAATCCGCATCTCTAAACTTTATATTTCCCGAGAGAGTCGATGTTTTTCATCAATACTGATAATCGTGCAGCCATCGTAAACTATTACATCGCAATATCTATTATCGCGAAAGTTGGATTTATGTGTCGTATCTCTCTCTCTCAAAACAAAACCAAAATATAAAAACAGATTTCATAGATTGCTCTCTGTTTGTGTAAAATTGGAACACAATTCTCTTATTGAATTTTTTGTTTATTACTCTTAATTATTATATAAAATTACGATACATGTTGCATTTATTTACAAATTAGCTGAGAAAGTAGTATTACGGGCTGAAACAAAATTTTTACATATATTAATAACATATATTAATAAATATATTAATAAATTTTAATAAATATTCGTGCAAAAATTCATTTAGATCTACTACTCGTTTAAAAATTATTTATTTACAACTGTAGCAACATATGATCACTTTGCTGTAAAAACCATTATAAATCAATTTTTTGATGTTTTCTTCTTTGTAGCTGGTTGGACCAAAATTTGGGATCAAAATTTTTTGTCGGTGATTAGGACACAAAGGAATAAATCTAAAAAGCCACCAATTTTTTAATTTTCATAACTTTTAACTCGTACTGTATAGCCAAAACTTTCTTAATAAAACTTGGAAGACAATTTCTAAAAATAACAGTTAACGGAAAACGTCGATACGTATGTGCAACTGTAGCAGAATTAGATACGCAACATCATAAAAAAATCAATCTTATGATCTTGGAAAATTTTGTATATAGAAAAAACAGTATCAAATATTAATATCAAATTAAAACTAATTCATTATATGATTATATTCTTAGTTTTATATGAAATAATGATAAATTTGTTTATACGTAATTTAATCTTCTTTAAAAAAATTTTACATCTTAAATTTCAGTAAAAATCATCTGAAAAGCACAATATGATTGTTTTAATAATAACAGTACATATTAAAAAATTCTTATTTTTAGTTTAAAGATTTTCTGTTATAGTTTTCCTCTAAATTCATGAAAATTGTTATTGAATAACGAGAATATATATTTTTTTGAAACTGCAATGTACAGAATTCTTCATATAAGTAAGTTATGTCCGTTTAACGCTGTATAATCTCATATCAATATTTAATATTGCGAAAATGAAGGTATTTACAAAAGGAGAATATTTTTTTCTATGTGGACAAAAAAAAGTAAACTCAGAATTTGTAATTTAAAGAATTTAAAATATCTAACACATATCTGTATATTTTTTAGATTTTAAATATATTTGTAGATTTAGATATATAAGAATCATAATATGTAGGAGTTTTTTTTGAATACGATCAATACACAAACATATCCCATTGTCCGAAAACCGCCATTGTCGAAATAATCTACTCTATTTGAACGCCCTGCTATTCGAACGTTCTATTATTCGGACTAGAATATCTCCTTGTAGAATATTCCCTCTCTCTTTCTCGTTCTATTGAAACAACTATACTTCTACAAAGATGAAGATATAAAGGATAGATATCAGCTAACGGGAAACGTCAATACGTATGTGTGTGACTGTGACTGAATTAGATACACAAACTTTATAACAGTCCCTATCTTGCGATCTTAGAAAATTACTTTCTGGAATAAAGCGCCGATTTTTACGATCGACTTGTTATTAACGATATCAATTATCTATACAACCTGTGTACCAAGAATACTAAAAGGTTTAGTACGGTTTGCTGAAAATTGAGTATTCTCCGCATTGCCGATTGCAATCGAGGCCGGTCGTATCTTCTGGACTCCGTGACACGAAATCTATTTGCGGCATGGCGCTATCAGATAAGCGTTCCACGTAATGTAGGTGCTTGTACGGTTCGGGTCGTCCGTAATACTCGCGGTCACCCACTTACGTTGTCATTGATGCACCGCGGTTATAGGGACAAATTGTTGGTTGTTAGATAAGCGACCGGTTGAAGAATTTATCGCTCGTGTTTTTCAACGACGAGTTTTCCGAGGGACGAGTGCGCGCGAATCGCGATATCGGTGTCACGAGCGAAGCTATGCAAATCGCCGAGAATCGGTTGCGCTTGTCGTCAGGTTACAGACACGAGGTCGCGAATGGAACAAATATTCCATGTTATTATGGTCTCATCTCGTGCGCTTAGCGTGTCATCGGGCTTCAGCAAGGTAAAAGTGTTACACGCGCTATCGTTTCTTCTTTCATAAAACCGCGCGTCTTCGGCTACGCTGCGGCCGCTATTTATATTCTCTATCGCGATTTTCTAAACTATATAAAATGGACCGAGAATAAACCGACTTAAATCAGAGTCCTGACGTACAAAAACAAGCTGCAGGAGAAACAGAAAATAAATATGGGAGCTCCAAACACAGCAATGAATCTGTCCGTTTTCCCCCAACCCTCCGTTTTTCTCCCGAGAGGAACGGCAAAAAAAAAAGTAATAAGTGCGATGTATCTGCATGCATACGGGCTACTTGGCAGACGAGCTTGAGCGCGTCGCGTCGCGTCGCGTCGCGTAGAGCCAGGCGTAAGGAATGCATTCTGGGATTCTGCTAAATCCACCGTAATTCTAATCCGCGTAGCAACAGGGCGACATTTAAACGCGCGCGCTCATGCACGCGGTACTTCGCACGGGGGGTATTATACGGCGGGATTTTTGCAACTCCCATCTGTGCAGCGCGCTATACACAGAGGAGAACAGGACTGGTAAGTCATCCCAGGCAGAGGCGACGTCAAGCGCGATGCCCCCGACTCGGCAAACATTCGCCGCGAATCGTGACAAATGCGCCGCTCCGCGCCGCGCCGCGCCGCGCCGCCTCGTGCGAACGAGGTGCGATCTCCGGGACGAGCCTCTAATTGGAGGTGACAATGCGACAAAAATTCACATGCGGTTCAACGTATTCATCGAATGTTTGGCAGAGGAGAGGGAGTCCGGGAGTCATTGCATTTTAATGCAGGCGGAGTCTCGCAAAACCAGACCGACGCAACTTTCTCGACACATTGTAGAGGCAGACAGTCGCGAAGGAGGCGAAGGTAAACGTCACGAGGCATGCCGCAGTGGATCGCCTTATTGCGGGACGCACACATGCACGTGGAGGAGAGGGTGCTCAACCTGGGGATCTCTTCGATATCCTCGCGATCCGCTCTCCCTTTATTTCATATCACGACCGTGTCGCGCGTCATCAGCGAGGAACAAGTAATTTTAATCAAAAAGATTGAGGAAAGATTGTGTAATCGATATCGTAAAATCGTTGCGATCCTCAAATTCCGACTGTCTCCAGGCTGAGTACTCTCTTACTCCCTATCTAGGGAGAAGGCAGACAAGAAAGCAGCCGAGGGTCCATCTGTTCCCAGGCGCGACTTACCAGCGTGAGCAAGAGCTGCGCTCGCTTTTCCTTCAGCACGTCCGCGATCTCGTCGGTGTAATGAGTCTCGTCCACGCCGTAGCGTTTCTTGAAGTCGTCCAGGGTATAAAGCTTGCCCTCCCAAATCGCATACTCGGGCGGTAACCTCGGCACGAAGAGGGTCGAGGCACCGGTGGCGAGGTCGAGAGCGCCGTAGCAGTCTGGCTCCTCCACGCCGAAGCACCATTGAAAGAACGACTCCTGATAAAGAGAACAAACAAAACTATGTACGAGTCGCGAAAGAGTACGGAAGTCGCAATAGCAACGTTGAATAATAGAGGGGCTGGAAGAAGAACGTAATAATAGGGGCTCGACGTCTCTTTAAATAACTAACTCTAGAAATAGTGTCCACGTATGAAAGTGTATTACCAATGTCTAACGTACAAATTCTCTTTCGTCACGATATATCGTATACAAACGTGGAAACGTCGCATTACATAAAAATTACGAAGCGTAAATAAGGTGGTAAATGGGAATAATAATGGGATAATGAAAAATGCAAAAGATACATAGGTATACGCGATGAACGTTTCTCCTTCTATTGCAAAATCGATAGCCGCTTGCATAATCGAGGTGAAGAACGGCCGGCGTTCGATGAGGACTCGGGGAACGTCCCAGGCACGATATTTACGACTATTTCCAGGCGGTGCGGCGGCGCCGGCAGCGGCGGGCAACGGTGCGGCGCGGCGCGGCGTTCTCGTTCTCGGAGGCGAGCTCCATTCTCGAAATCGAATGTCGCGGTATTTATTCCACCCCGACTTCCTCGTGCAAATAGGTCATCACGCGATATTACGTGAGAAATCGATGCCGCCTCGGCGGCGCACGCCGACCGTGTGTTCGAGAAGATACGTTGATATCGTATACCGGGGAGAGGAGGGAGGGCCACGTCATCGAGCTCGAGCCGATGCCCAGGTACAGCCGTCGGAGTCCCGGTTGTCAAGGAGGCTCTTCTCTCAACTCCTGATAGACGAGTAGTTTCGCAGTCGTGCGAAACCAAGTCCTGGCGCGTCCGTCGCGTCGCGTTGCTCACCTTTACGGACGATACGGATACGGATCGCCAATTACGGCGAACGGAATTTCTCTCTGCTTTCAATATCGCCGACTCTTTTGTGATCCTTTCTTCCCCCCTCTCCCTTTTTTTTTATTCCGTCTTGAACGCGATAAAAATACTGCAGCCGATTCTCCGCGGCGATCTCACGCCCGGCCGGGCTCTTGAATTCTCTCCTCGGAGGCTTCGAAAAAGCTTGTACAGGAAACAGGATCACGCGAGTGTGTCCGAGCGCGCGCGCGCGCGCGAGGCGAGGCCTCCTCGGCGCTTCCCCTTAGCCCGTGATGGCCGAAGCGGAAATGCCGTTCCTGGTTTCCATCGTTCGGTGCCGTTTTTATCAGTCAAATCGCCGCGATCGCATCGGATGCGTAAAGGCGCATCCTCGAAGATCTTCCCACTTTTTTTATGGCATGAACGTTCAAACTTTCCCGGAACATTCAGGTCAAAAAGTTTTTTGTTCGTGGACTTAACGGAGGAACTAGGCATGAGTAAAAGAAAAAAGGAGAGAGCGGGTTCATACCGAGAAACGGCCAACATTATTTATCTCGGAATCGTTAAAATGACATGTCTCGTTTTCAGTTTGACCAATCCCTTCTGTCTCACGTTGCTAGCTGATTATAGCTGGCCTAAACTAATTACATTTAATTTATTAATAAAAGTAACATTCCACTTCCTCTACTTAAAATTTATCTAGATGGTATGTTTATTTACAAGTGAGATTTCTCTGAATGAAATTTCGCTGATTATCAACGGTAATGGGCTGTTGAGCAAATAGAATAATTCAGGGTTAAAACGAAAGAGGTGTGCGCTCGCACGTGGAGATGGGGAAAAGAGAGAGAGAGAGAAAAAAGAAACGCGGCAGGTGCAGTCGCGAAGAGAGAATGGATATCTACTACATATACCTGATGCTATAATATTGCATCTTTAGCGACATTGGCGGAAGCAGCATCGCCGCCGCCGTTGCCGTCGTCGTCGTCGCCGTGAGTTCCGAAAAATCCGGCAGATCGGAATTCCAAGGGTGAAGCGATGAGAAATGAGCCGAGCAAGCCCGTGCGAGTCGTAACGCGTTGCGCCTTGTTGTGTTTGGGTTCAAGAGCTGGGCCATCTCACTCGCTCCGTCGCCTGGCCGCTCTCGGGCTCTCATTTCCGTTCGATGCTGAGAGAGAGAGAGAGAGAGAGAGAGAGAGAGAGAGAGAGACGGAAGACGAGAGTGAGTGAGAGAGCATCTTGAGAACGATCAGCCATCAGGTCAACGCGCTCTCGGCGCAGCCAGCAGGTATTATCTTAAAGAAGTTCTGTATATATATGTATATAGATATATACAGCCGCACGATATACCGCGTGTATCTCGCAAGCATACTAGCAGGGATAAAATCTATTGCCTTACCGCAGCTGCTTTCATACAGGGCGTTAACGAACGATTTTTGTGCACTTTATTCGCGGATCTTCCTCGTACCTTGAAATATACCTTGAAATATAATAATCAAAATCATCGAATCAAAATCTTTTTTTTCTCGCTAAAGTTTTTTTTTTTATTAGGGTATTATTTTAATTCACTGAATTATTCAAGAAGTATTATCATTATTATCGCTGGCTCGCCAAGAGAATGGCGCATGTACCGGGCGGGAAGCCAGAAACGCATTGAGAATTACGACGACGACGGCGAAGACGGCGACGGATTAATGCATAGCTGCATTAAAAAAAAATCCGGCGACAAAAGGGTCCCGTATTGATCGCAACATCGCGCAACAATAGCATCGCGATATCGAATTCAGCACGAGTACGTCGTTTTAACTGTCGAGTGAACGGAGCGAGCGCCGCGCACAAAAGAAACGAGCGGTCCGCTATTCGCCAAATTAGAAACTGGAACACCATCTTGATTGCATGCATACATGATGCTCCGCAGTAGCACCGGATGTACCAGCCGCGGACCCAACAACAAATCTTATTCCCATCGACTTTTTTTTCTACAAAAAGATTTCGCCAGACCCGCCGCGTTGCCCTATTTTCAATCTCCGTCGTCGAGTATTATTTCTTTCTTGAAATAAAATTACAAATTACACATCTCCGTTAAAGCTACTGAAACTCGAGAGCGAGCGGATGGAGGTACATTTCTCTCTAAGCTCATAAACTCGACGCAAACGTCGCGTCGTCTGGGAGGATCAACAATGACGCAAGCGTAGCACAAATTCGAGCTGGTCTGGAGCATCTCGAGATAACGTTTACGCTAAAGATCACAGCGCAGTAAAAAAAAAAAAAAACGTTATAACCGATAAAACTGAAACAGGAAGCGAATCCTTCAGTCGCGATCGAGTGCTCTCTCTTCTCGAGAATTTGCTTCGCTTAACAATGAGTTCTGTTTTTCTTTTGCGCGCCACCGCCTCAAGCCACCGAGATACTATCTGTGATTTGACTTTGTTACGTTAAAAATTTCCATTTTTTCTCCGCGCCGTATACGAAAATTTACCGTACGAATTTACCGTACGAATTTAGTAAAGCAAACCGATTCTCGAGAAGCAATTTGGACCGCGAATTGTGTAGCCGCGTTTATGCTAAATGCGTGTGATTGTCAATTCATGATAAACATTGAATGCAACACATACACGTTAGATTAAAATTGAAACGCGCGGCTGCATAGTAACTAAACGCAACTAAGTAACTGAACGCAGCCTCGTGAATTCCATAGCGGTTTGTGAGGTAAAGAGCAAGTTACACACCAAGTGTCGAAAATCATTGAAATAGCGTTATTCTCAGATTAACTGAGGCTAACAATGGCTGTAATCTCAATGAACAAATTCTGAGCAGTGTAAGCTGTTTGCACCACCTGTATACACACAAAGATCGCTCGCTGAGCGTAGAATACAATCGGCTCGGGTTCCACCATATATCCAATTCACATGAGAGCACAGAATATATTTTAACATATGCACCTGGCATGTGTGTGCTCGGCAAAAATTTGTTCGCGCTCGTATTCCCTCGTAAAATTATTTAAGTACAAGTTGACAGAGGTTGAAAAGAGAGATGCACAAAACAAAATGAAACTCGTTAAACTTCTGTCTATATTACTTATTTCTTATTTATTTTTTTACTTTTATCAATAAATGTTGCTTATTAAAACATTGAATGGGTACGCTTTAGAAAATAGCCATGCATTCAGCAACTTTCCTCGTGTTTAATGTGGATAAATGAGATTTTAGTAGCTCTGCCGGGAGTAGAGGGAATAAAATTTTGCTTCGCGGCTCACTGAAAAATTCACGGTCAAATCGCTAAACAAAGCGCGCGTACGAGCGACTTTGGAGCACGGACGGATGAACGAGCGGCCGTGTGTTTTTGTAGAGAGCGCCGTCCGAACGGTACCTCAGTTCTAGTAAAGCGGGTTTTAAAGGCAATCTGCCAGATCGTCCGTCTGCGCGCCAGGAGCGTGTCTCGACCGGATCGTCGCTCGTCGATTTTCGGCGACTCGCGCTTTGACGAGAACGTGTTTTCAGCGCTGTAAATGCAGCGGAACTCCAGCCACCAGAATAGTCCGGTGGAGCGGTTGGTTACTCAAGTGAAGCGAGAGTTCATAAACTTCCAAACAGAGCTACTCCCCTCCCTCCTCTCGACAGATATTTTCCACGCCATTCTGATCCGTTGCATTATTATCGCCACGGTACTGTTACTACGGAAATTAAATTAATCCCAGAAAATGTGAGAGTTCAGCGGAGATACAAGAAGGCAGGTGACTGCATTGTACATATACAGCAGATAGCAGCCAAAGTAAAATATCACGTTGTAGAGCAAAGTCGTACGCGTTTACACAGTTTTATTTTACTAAGAGCTCCACGATACTTATCACGCTAGATAAAACACGCGAGATAATGTTTGGTTTTCACATCTTGTAAAATTATCTGATATCAGCCAGGCTGCGCGAGTGAAGAGAATTCTAAAAAAAATTATACTATAATGAATTACCAACGATGAGTTAGCGCGAGGCAATGAAAACACTTCTCGCATTTAATTGATTTTATTATCGCACTTATTTTCCTTGGTATGTTGTCCGCTCCGTGTTACGTTTTAATGTAACACAAACATACTCTAATAATAAAAAAGTATAATTTTTCTCTTTTATAATTATATTCGAATGTTCATGTATTTTCGCGCAGCTTTAACATGTTAATTAAAACCAACATGCCATAAACTTTCGCAGGTATGTATCATCATCATTCCAATCTTACCGATGACTAATTTATCAATGTGCCTTCACACCAGTCGCAGCCATATGGCGATAAACAATTCGAGTTCGGTAAATTGTATTTCGCGTGGCTTTGCGATCACCCTTGTCGAAATAAGTTTAATTAACTTTCTCACATCGATGCGGAGCTGCGAATACTTTGCAGCGAAGTTCAATTGTCTTCACGGTCATTAGTTCGGCAGGGACGTACGACAAACAACCATAAAAGTCAGACCACGTAATTGCGGTTGAATCTTCGGAATTCCCTCGTCAGTCGCGATCGCGGACTTTGCTTTTTACACGGTGTTTCTGAGAGATCACGGCAAGGAAAAACCATCTCTTCTTTGATCGCGATTTACGCGAGTCTAACGTCTAATGATTGTGGACGATGATGTAAAGTCCAGTAATATGATAAATTATTCTCTTACGAGTAAAAAAAAAGTTTCCAGTACTGTCGGATTTTATAAACTGCATCTAATTGTAAGTCTGCATTTAAAAATTAAGATTCGAAATTGCACTGTTTTCTTAAAGTAAAATAAAATACTACGATACGAGTCCAACATCTAATGATTGTCAATAATGATATAAAGTCCATATAATATGATAATTTATTCTTTTAATTACGAGTAAAATTATTAATGAAAAATATTGTTTCGAATTTCATAGACTACATCTAAATTTGTATTTTAAAATTAAGATTCGAAATTCCACTGTATTTTTTAAAACAAACACTGAGGTACAATAACATTTTTTCTTAAATTAAGAAACTGTTCACGCGATTCGTCTGAAAAATTTAAACCTTGCGCGTGTTGGCGTTTTGCAACACCCGAGTCGATTACATTTTCGATCTAAGAAAGGGTATGACACAATAGCATGTAAGTACGCACCTGTCTGAAGGGCCAATTTATGTCCGTGTCGTTGAAGGGAACGTCCACGCCACCTTGAAGAACGACGAAAGTGCCCGGGGCGGTAATTTCATTGTTCGCTCGGAGACGTGAGATGAGTCGCTGGCGATTATTGCGAAAAAGGGACGTGGGCACTTTAAGGGTCTCGCCGTTCCGCCAAAAATGTGGTCTGTCGCACCTAAAATTACGACTCTTGCATTAGCGAATTGCGGCATTGTGGAGGAGAGATGAAACGATTGTCTCTTGTCGATTATGTTAATGAGAAATAAGAATTGTTCCAATTTCCTATTGAAACTTTAACCTGAATTCTGAGCTCGTGATATATTGAAAATCATGAACAAAGCTAACGCGAAAGCATTGAATAGAATCATGACGTTACGATACGCTGTTCGCAAATAATTACTTTGCTTGCGATAATATCACTAAAACTTTCTAAAAAGAAAGTAGCCGCACGCTCGTTTTGCTCTGCCCGTTTAACTCGTCAGTGCCTCTACTTTTGCAGCGCGGCCTTAGAACACTAATATTTAGGTGATTCATAAGAGTTACATCACGGAAATAATAAAGCGTAATCGTATGTGCACAAGAAAATCCATGATAAAAAAAAAACTTGAAAGCGAACACACAATAAAACAGAATCGACGTACAAAGCGCCTTACATACGAATGAATTAAACGCGCCGATGTCGCGCGTTTCTCGAGACCTTCGTCGCGCGAATTTGTTATGGCTTTGATTTGAATAAACTGCGGATAAAAGCGAGCGGACGCGCGAAAAGGTGAAAAGGAGCGTAGGAAAAAACGGCCGGTGGCCACACTACTTTTAATTAGCATATTCATGTGTTCAAAAACAATAAAACAGGTGTAGTCTGAAACGTCTATCTCGGCTACTAGAATTTTTTTTATTTTTTTTTTTTAAGATATATTACTCTTGTACTTAATTAAAAATTTTAATAACAATTTATATTACTTTCGAATGTTTCGAGGCAAAATTTATATCGGCGTTAAGGGACCTGAGGATCGTGTTTCGAGGATCGGGTGATGAAAGAACGGAGGCTCTTCGTGACGCCTGCAATAAGATCGCACGTTGTAAGACGACGTGCTCGATATTCGGTGGCTAGTAATTACACAGCACGAGCATAAATAGAACACTCGAGACGCGACGCTTATTCTCACGAGGGAGCGAGAGAGAGAAGGAGAGAAGTGCAGTTTCGTGCGGCCTCGCGTATACGTATTCGGTTTGTATTTTAAGCCGTGTCATTGGACGACTCGCGTCTCTTGACTGACACAATTCTTGTTCTACTATATATCCTCTCGAGACGAAACGCGTGACGGCGAGCACAGGAAACTCGGAGTGCCGCTAACGAGATACACGCGCGGTAATGTGTACACCGCACGCTATACTTAACCCTTCGCAACCCCGTGGCCGCCCCGCTGCCGCGTTTAAGCTTTCCTAAATTCCGTGCGTATACTAATTTAGCCGCGCAGGATCGCGCGTCACTTTTAATGTCTATTCAAAAATTATATTTAACTTGGCAGTGACAACCGAAGTGAGAGAGAGAGAAAAACAGAGGGAGAGAGGGAGGAGAGAAGGAAAAGTTATGCACGTGTATGCAATGACATACGCTTTTTCAATTCAATGTTATGAAATGGACTTTTTCTTTACGCGAATATGATACACGCGGAAAACTTTATCGTCGCACTAAGAATAGCGATTACTCAATTCTTAGTCTTTTTCTTGTAAGTAACCGTTATCTTTGCAAAGAATATTTTGTTGATAATGGAATCTTAAAATACACTTATCATTTATTTGAAATAGGTAATATTTACATACAAACTTCTGTGTGCATACAGAAAAATACATGTTGTAAACCTAAGTGGATATTTCTTATTTCACATATCTACACAGAAAAAAATTTAGTATCAAATCAACAATCTTTGTTTCATAATATATAAGCAAGAATATAAAATCTTCTTGAAAGAATTTATAATCTTAAACAGACATACTTTCTTTACGTCAAGAAAATTTTTCTCTTCGTGTAAGCAAATCGTGTCTGTTTACGATTATAAATTTTTCGAAGAAGATTTATATTCTTGTTTATATTATATAATATATGAAACAATGATTGTTGATCTAATAATAATTTTTTTTCTGTGTACACATACAGAAAAAAAATTAATATTAAATCAACAATCATATTCTCATGTATAAACAAGAGTGTATAAAATCTTGAAAGAATTTGATAATCTTAAACAGACTTAACTTGCTTATATGAAGAAATTTGTTTCATACATGAAAAATTTTGTTTCTCCATGTACCTAAGCAAGTTTGTATGTCTGTTTAAGATTATCAAATTCTTTCAAGAATATTTTATATTCTTGCTTGTATACAAAAATATGATTGTTGATTTGATACTATCTTTTTTCTGTGCAACTATTTTATAAATCCATACGTCAAATCTATTACAAATCTATTATAAATTTACCAGAAGCAAATTTATTCAAAATACATTCTAAATAGTAATTCAATCTTCAACCGAAAATATTAGGTTAAAACAAAAATTCGATTATTTTGACTTTTTTACAATTTTATAATATTCTTTGAGAGTATAAATTCTTTTATTGAGTACATAATAATGAGTTTCTTTAAAAAGTTGCTCGATTGTCTTTATCTCTGTTAGAATTATAAATACGATTTAAATAAGATATAAAGAGAAAGAGGAAAAGTGAGAGAGAGAGAATGCTACTTGACATTGAATGATAAGTTTTTTAATCACAAAAGCAGTGAAAGCATCGTCGGTCAAATGTACGATCGGTGTCTTTTACTGGTTTTATGCGTAAATACTGTCGCCAACTTTCCTCGACTTGCGTACGTGAAATACGCCGTCGTGAAACACGCCCGACACGAAGATTCCCAACGCAAACACGCTCGCGAAGTAAAGCATTTCAAACACAACAATTACAAGTCCACAGTTGTACGCCGATTAAGGATGTATAATCGATACATTCTCAACAAAAAGTGACTTATACTATTGAGAACAAAACAAGTTTTAAATTTTTAGTATGTATTATGTTCCATGAGATGACTATTGGTTTCAATAGTCCAGACAGTCTAGTATATAAAATTAAATTAATGAAATGTTTCTAACAACCATTAATATAGATGTTAATTTTACATATTGTGTTCATGCACATTCTTAATTTTGCCGGATGTGACTGTACAATTAGACTACAACTAACCTTGAATGCTTACTGCATAATAAAATGCTTGAATTGTGCCTGAAAACTTATGACAAATTAGTTTTTAATATCTTTATAACACTTTTAAATCAATTTTTTAATTGTATTGCCAAATTTCACATTATATTTCTTTAATTCATAAAAAGTCATATTTAATCTTTAATTATAAATGTACATTAATTAACTTTTTACTTGTAAGAATGGATACAAAAATCTTGGTGATTAAAGTTGAATTTTTGCAAGAACATCTAAATAGATTTGCTCTAATTATTCATATAATTATTGAAATATTTATTTAAAGTAAGCAGTTCAATTAAGTTAAAAATATCACAAAAAATCTAGTCGTCTCGTAGCCAATCTTTTCTTTTTATAATTTTATTTGTTTGAATTATTTATTCATGATATATTAAAATGTCATAAAACATCTAATTTTTAGTAAATGTATATAAATATTGTTTCTATCTCTAGGCTCTATTTCAACTAATTATTTTTTCCAGCATTGCGATAAATCAATTTTAAATTTTAATATATCTTTATTTTTATAAATTCAATACAATTTTATAATATTAGTTTCATTTTAAATAATACGCTTTATCATTTTTTATCACAGATTGAAGCATTTTGATTTTTCGATCGTATCTCCTTAATAACTCCGTTCCGTCTGACAAGCTGCGTAAATAAAAATTCGCGTCGCAATATCGAGCAGTCGCGTTTGATACGAACTTCTCAAAACATAAAGTAAATCGGCGCGCGAAAGATTTACGCAGCTGAATAATCAGCGCGATGACAAGTCGTATCAAGAATTTTTGTGTCCCGAAATGTAACGTCGTATTATTTTACACACAAGGCGTTACGTCATCTTTCCAACTAAAGGGGAAAAATTAGCATGGTTATCTAAGAAAGATTACGTCGTTTCCCCTTACGATGCCGATTTAGTCTACGCTAGACGCTGCAATAATCTTGTAACTTTTGGCTACGTTATAATCGTTACTCTTATCACGCGTCGTGCAAATAACAGCATTGTTTATCGACGAAAAGGACAGACGAACGCGCCAGCTTCACGTTACGTAAAGCGCCGGCATTGAAAAAACACGGCTCGAAATTTAGGGGCCTGCAAACAGCGCCGATAACGACCCGCCGCCGCGCCGTTTCGTTTATCGTTAAGTGCGATATGACGTACATACATAATATCACATGACTGCAGCCGCAGAAAGAAACAAGTTAGATAGTACCTTGAACCTCGTTCTACTCCAGTTACGTCATCGGGAAACAGACTGGAGCAGAGGCGAGTCCTCGCTTTCTACTCCAAAATTTTGGAACGCTGCAGGTCGATATCCAATCACCATGTATCAACATTACTGGACAGGCAGAAAGAAAGGAAAGAAACCGCGCAAGGATAAAAGGTTCCGACGACGCTGCTCTGATCGCGAAATTTCGACTCCGTGTCGCTCTTTTGAAAACGAGACGCGAGATCGCGTTCGTACGAATCGGTGGCCGCGTCTATAAATAATCCGCAGGAAAGTTAAACAAGCTGATTTCGCGGAAACCGTTATGTAAAGAATGCAAAAAGAGAGCCGTGTGTATTTTTAAGAGAGGTCGCCGCTTTCCGCGTCGCTCGCTCGCGCGAAACGGCCGACCACGTGCTTAGCATAATTACGAACAATGCAAACGTAAACAACGCGTCATTAAATGCCGCATGCAAGTCGGGCAACCTAGAAACCTTCTTTAAAGCGCGGCCGTGTTTTCTACGAAGAGCTGCCGCACTCTACGGGGGGAGGGGGGGGAATAAAGACGCGTCACGTCCGTCGGCAGTACGCTTTTGCGTCGTCAAATCTTATTTTTCCTTATGAAAACGGAACGTGTAATAGGCAAAAGTAATTGAGGGTTGCGCTGTATAGCAGTTTGCCGGTACCGCTGCCGCGAGGGTGAATCAATCAACGTGAGGAGACCTTCAATTATTTTGACCTACTACACGCGACGTTGTTAGGTGGCCGCGAGGCCTTTGTAGCATAGTCCCAGCCCAACCCATTCGTTACATCTCGCACGAGTACTGTTATCAGAGAGTCCAAGGGTCAACGCGATCCTAACGGAGCGCGGATATGTCTAACCGCACGTATAACCTCAAAATCCGGCCAGGCTAGGTCGGCGGAGGGAAAACGAACACCAAACGGGAAAGAGCGATATATATGCCAAGTGCCACGCGGGCGAGTTCGTAATTCGCGATTTTGCAATTCGTTCCGCGACCTATTCGCGCGAGCATTCCGCGTCGATCGACCAACCGCCCGTGTTGGGAAATCCGTGCACGCTCGCCTGAGGCCGATGTGATTTCGAAAGAAATCCCTCTCGTGCTGTAAACGCACGAGAGAAAGAGAGATTGCTCCGATTACTTCGATCACATCTGTCGAAAGCAGCAACGGAGCTCGTTTCTCGACTTTGCGCACGAGCTCCGAATGGAAACGCTCGCGCTCAATTAAAGCCGCACTTCCGCGAAGGGCAATGACACAGGGCGTAAACATGAATCGTGATGTACATACGAGTCCGCGCGGCTACGCTCCGCCGCCATGTTGCTCACGAGTGTTCGTTGCGTGTGCGCCCCGCGTCGACGCGTCGTCCGAGACGTCGGTGATCCCCGTACTCTCGAGAGTACGACCGTCGGAATTTGCAGGAACGGTCCAGGTGGTCACTGCGCAGCGGCACCGTGTTTCGTGTTTCTTTATACGGACGCGAATCGCGCGTATCAGCTTTGTTATCGGTGCGCGACAATGACACTACGGACGCGCACATCTGACAGCTCGGCACGCAGTCACGTGGTCGTCGGGCACGTGGTAGTCGACGCGTCGACGCCAGCCGATGGCGACCGAGACGCCCTCGTTCTGAGCGCGGCCGATGACGCGATTTGACGCAACACTCTCGCCGACGAAATACCGGGATCCAGTGTTTACTAATAGTTTATCAAATAAACAAAACATGTCTTTGAGATTTTTCTTGCCTTTTCCTGAGATATCTTGCATTTTTTTCGTAAAGTTTTGAAAAGATATCTTTTAGAGATTTACAAGTCGATTTACAACAAGATATCTCGTGCAATATTTTGAAATATCATTCAGATATCTGCAGATGCTTGAAGAAATCTAAAAAACATCCTACGTGACTAACATCTTGAAAATATCTTTTAAAGTGTCTTTCAGATGTCTGTAAACATTTTTTTGCAGAAATTCCAAGAAGTTTTATCTTTGTATAGAAAATGTTTTATAAATATTTTATTTTTACTGTATCTTGATATTTTACTATATTAATAATTATCATAATTTCTAGTAAAATTCTACAAAGTTATTTTTCTATACAAAATGTTTTATAAAAACATTTCTGTTAATTTTACTATTTATATCTAAAATTATACTGTACTAATTATATTGTAATATTCGAATTTATTATAATTTTGTAGTAAGTTGTTAAATAGTAAAACTTACACAAACACAAGATTATTATAACAAATAGCAACAGTAATATAAAATGGATCTCCTACCTTAATTATTTTATCATGCAATTATAGTCACACTTTTCTTTCACTGTAGCATTACGAAGAAACATTTTTTTCTTTTTTCATCGTAGCAGGCTCTATTTGTGTTAAACAATAAGAAAGAGTAATAAATAAGGGAACAGAAGAACTTTCTTACATAACTCGATGTTAGAGAAACTGTTTCCCTTGTGAAAAAAAAAACAAAGTGTAACAATACAAATATAAAATGAAGTATTGTATACATATTACTTTGTACTTTTCTTCATGTATTTTGTGAAGAAAAAACTATTTAGAATTGAATTATAAGGAAGTTAGGATGGATAAAACATTTCTCAAAACATTCAGCAAATTATGAAAAAATTATAGATTGTTTTATATTGCATTTGAAAGTAGTAGAAAAACTTTGGTGACGATTTTCTATCTGGATAAAATTTATTTCAATAAGAAGTAGACATGTATTCTAATGATGAAAATGTAATTAATAAAAAATAATGAAATAAATGTGAATTTTTTTTATGTAAGTACTTTAAATATTCTCAAGATGATTTATGTAAAATTTTATTGTGATGCAGAGATCAAGTCTGTAAAAAGTAGACAATCACATAAAACTTCGTATAAATCATCTTGAATATTTAAAGTGCTTACTTAAAGTACTTACACACACAAAAATTGAGATTTTTCTTAAAATTGTGAAAAATAATTTAATTTTTAATAACAAGTACAGTAAATAAACTATAAAAATATAATCTTATACACACAACTACTCATAGCTTATTTGAAATGTTAATATTAAACACATTTTCAAATTTTGTTTGCTTTACTGGGGACTGTAGGTCCGATATATCCTTAAATTCGTGTGAATCCGAAAATATTCTTATAGTCCTGTTGAATTAAAATATATATTACATCATTTTTTTCACGCTATCACCGGAAAGAGTGAGCGCTTAACGTGTTTTTGTTTTATTTTTTTCCTTATCTTTCCTTTCCAACTGGGTCGCATCGTGTTCGTTATCTCGCACCGAAATCTATGTCAACACACGGACAAGGCCAATCTCTGTTATTAGATTGTTGACTTGCAGCCGCGCCGATCAGGGAATCAACCAGAGATCGTTATCGAACCGTCGTCGTTCTGCAATTACGGAATACAGTGGAAAAATAATATAAACTCGTTCGACGAGGACATGCCGATAAGAAAATCTCAAGTGCATTTCTGTGATTCGTGAAAACATTGCGTGTTGTTAATAATGCTATTAATAACGCGATGCTTATCGCATTTATCTCATGATTTCGGGAATGACGTAATGTCAATACAGCGTTGCTCGTACAACCGGATTGGACCGAAAGGCGAATCGAAACTCGCAGCCGATGATTCATTATACGAAGGTCTGATTCACCGGTGTTGTAAACACGTACTCTTGCCCGGAACGGGTCTACTCCCAGTCCCCTTCTCCTCCGTCTCCAATCGCGTATCCGGAATCCGACATCTCGAAAACCGATTTCATTTCATCGTACTGTTTCGCTTCTCAGGAATGTGAATGCGCCGAGTAAAAATCGTGCGACGCGACGCCGTCTCACGTACATTTATAGCGCAAGGTTTTCTTTCGAACTTTAGATGTGGGATCCTATTCTCAGTTTACTAACGACAGGCCCGAAGGCCTTGCTCGCCGAAGGTCGCGCGAGCGTTACACGCTATTATATAAGGCGCTATTTGTCAATGCAAAACGTGATTAAAACGTGAAAAAATATCGTCGGCGACGGCGAGATCAATTAAGCGAAATGATACAAAACTCAAGATTTACCGCCCCATTTCTGAGAGTTGTGAAAAAAAGAGACGTTAAACGGAGATTTTGTTTATTAATTGCTTGAACATAGTTTACTGTTACTTAATTTTATCAGCCGCTGAAAAGCCTCGATACGACGAGAAATCAATTCCGCCCAATTTTTTTATCGAAGTCCGGGGGCGTCCTCGTTTTATCGTACACAGATAGTTAAATTATGTATAAATAACGTGACGAAGTTAATACTTGTACCTGTATCGATTATATAAGGTAAAGGTAGGTAATGTGAAATATGAAATAGCGGCTTTTTTTTTTTTTAATAAAAGTACTTTATTCAGTTTGCAATCGCTGGAAGTTGTTGCAATTGTTGCTAAACGTGCTAGGATGAGCATCGAACCCCTTGTGCAACACACAACGATTCTTCTACAAAAATACTTGGTTATTTTTATTGCTCCTAAAAATTTTACACCGTCTTAATCCTGTTCTCACAAGCTGAAAGTAAAAAAAATTATCTTTAATATATTCTACATGTAATATGTATAAGGTGTTTTATTTTCTTTTATAATATTATGTTTAATTGTAATTTCTTTTTTATTGACTGGAAGATTTGGTTTATCATATCGAGTTGTGCAAGTAATAAAATCTAGTATAAAATTCTCTTCAAAAACAAGGAATATATGGAATATATAACTTTTTTTATTTTTATTTTTGTTAATATAATTATATCTTGTAAATTTTGGTATTTTATTTATTTTAGATGATAATGTTTATCTTACATAATAATTTAATGATTTAGATTTAATTCGTTTTTTAATTGTTAATGTTATTTTATTTTTTATATGCTATTGTATTAATAAAGGTATGAACTACGTTTTAACTATATTTTGATTAATTTATATAAGTAAACAAATTCACACTTTATTTCTTATTTTATTCATTACTATTGCTGAAATTGGATCCGTATTCCACATTACATTCAATTTTTTAGATTAACCTCATTTTTCTACTTTTTACTTTTTTGTTAATACAGAAGTTTGAGTTAAATTTTAGAGACTCTCTCGTTAATTGGACGTTATAGCGTTTCTTAAGAATCCATAAGACTTTTGGTTAGCATAAATTAGAAGTCTTATCACATATTTATATTAATGAAAGTAATTTAAAAACAAATATTCGACATTATCTGCCTTTATCCTACTTAGGGCACATTGTGCGTTTCGAAAAAAAAACATCTAAAGATCCGTGAGAAAGAGTATTCGGGTAAAACATTACAAAATTCGATCTGATAAGGAGGTGAGATATCATATGCACTACTGCTAAAAATATTACGCTAAGATAGCAGAGAATTTATATATTGAGAAATCCGGTCGACCTCTTGCGCGTCTCTTTTCGGAGACTCCTCATGTTTATTGTGATTAACACTCCGTACACACATTGTTTTTCGGAACTTTCTCTGCACACGTTGGATCACGACACTTTCGAATTAATTCTTATTTACTTTTACGAGTATAAAAAGTTCATCAGTGATTCTTACACATACAGAGAAAAGGTTTCTCAATTAAAAATAAATATTTATTTAAATACAAAAGAAATTGTGCATCACTTTACGGTTAATGAAAAATTTCTTTAATTTGAAGAAATCTCTTGAGTTGAAGAAATTTCTTGCTTGCTCATTTTATTAGAATTACAAAAATAGTTTGATTATGTAATGCAAATCTTTATTTAAATGAAAGAAATGTATTTTTAAAAGCAAAACAATTAAATTATTTCTTACATTTCAGTCTGTACTTTCTTGGAATTAAAAAATTAGTTTTTTAGTTAAAATTTTTAATTTAAATTAAACGAATAATTTAAAAAATTAATTTACTTTAAAAATAGTTTAATTTCTTGAAAACAAATAAATGATTTTTCTTAAAAATTTTTACTTCACAACTTAAACCATCAAGTAAAGAAACAATTTCAATCTAAACATAACTTAATTTTCTCTGAGTATACTTAAAATATCTGTGTAGTTGCTTGGTAAAAAAAATGTACATAATTATCATAACCGATTACGATGCTCTTAGTTCTTCGGAGAAAAGAAATTCGCGGGACAAAATTGTCGAATCGCGTGTACAGAGCGTTAATGGATTTACCACCTCTCGCGCGAACATTTCTATATTAATGCAAAATTAACATCTGTGTCATGCGCGCGTGCGCGCGCGCGGGACGCCAGATGGTAGACAAACGTTACAATATAAATGGACGTTCTTGAATTGGGTCAGACTGCGCCAAGTTTTCCGCCGTTTATTTTCGCGACGGGGCCGTAATACACGCTCATCCATTGATTACTTCGGTTACGCGATAGCCGCGCGCGGCAAATACGATTACATTCGGGAAAGTTCTAATTGCATAAGTAACAAGAAACGTACATATCTCCGCGTCCGGTAATGAGGCGAGGTCGTTGCGACAGGTCGTCGCAACGTTGACGAAAACGGGTCACTTCGGTTAGCTAAAACCTCAGCAGTTCCGTAACGAAGTAAGGAGCTGACGTTTGTTTATCGGCCCGATTTATTCATCTGTATATATACTCGGCGCAAATACCGAGAAATGTCGCCAGTCACTCGATCAAAGTCTTCGGACGAAGGGTGACTCGCGAAAAGCAATCGACTCCTAAACTATCTCTGCTTTCGAGCTTCTGTCTCGACGATGACATTTGACTTTTCTTCAGATCAAGTCCGCTCGTTAATCCCAACTTTTGCGTCGCGGAAAAAAGTATCACCTGCAATAGTAAAACGTATTTCGAACAGCAAGGCTCGTAATATCGAATAGTCATTATTAAAGCAACGGATAGATTATTTTTGGCGTTTGCTTAATATAACGAAAAATTAAGGTAAAGATGTCAGTAGTAACGTAGAAAAAATAGACATTGAATGAATATGTACGCGATTCATAGTGAAATTAAAAAATTCCAAGACTCGAAACAATGGTCCGCGTGTCGTTTCATTACGCAACGCGATGAAACAATTGCGTCGCGTTACGTGCCACGACGAGGCAGCAGCTGCCATTAATTTCTGAAAGCGGACAATTATTAAATGACCTGCCTGCTTCGAAATTGACGGCCGACCCTTCCCCCCTCCTTTCTGTCCTCTCTCTCTCTCTCTCTCTTTCCTTCGTACCGGCAGTTTCAGGTCAGAGGCGTCGGACAAAATGGCTCGTAAAAACGCGCGGCTATCGTTCTACATCCGTTCTAGGACCTCCAAGAGCCATAATTTACCGCTGCGTTATTACGGTCATTATTACAGTCGACGCTTTTGCGGAAATTACTGTGAAATGGCACTCGGTCTGCCAGCTCGCTCGTTCGCTACGCGTCAACGCCATGAGCTTTCGGAAACTCGCAGCGCGATATTAAAAGGACCGGAAGGGATCGCGAATGTTGAATACCGAAAGGCCTACGCTGTAACGCGTTATCAAAATCCGCGGTGAATATATATCGCGGTTTCGCGTAATATCGCGGCAGTTTATCGCGGCGTCCCGCGGTTACCATCAACGGCGAGATAGATCGACGAGCGTGCGAGGCTTGAGAACAAATCTTCTAGGAGCTGGCACGTACAAGCGGCTTTTAACGCGCGCCAACGATCAGAAGGCCAGTGAACTGCCGGCTTATACGGGGTGTCCCGTTACTGTACCGCCGTTCCTAACAATGATTTTATTTGCCGAAACGCGGGTCAATATTGCCCTAACAATAAGACAAGGATTTCGTAGGAAATACTCGTAATGTTTTTTAAGCGGTTCAAGTTCTGATAATCTGGAGTAGATACTAAATTAGATTACACCGAAAGGAGGATTCTGTAATCCGTTTACGCACGAATGAGCAAGCTCAGCGGGACGCTACGCTAAACGATTCCACGATTAGTTTGAAAATTTTCCTCGAGCGAAGGAAGAACGGTAATGACGAGACGTCCCGTATAATGCCAGCGTGCGTGTATCCGTGCGACGCATTTGTGGCACGCTCCGTCATCAGACACACCAGGCAGAACCGTTTGATGTCGACGTTTGATGACGGTGGAAGGAAAGAGGGAAGGCGAGACGGTGACAGGGACAGCAGGACGGAACGGCGCGGACGATCGGACGGTGGAAAATTTTCGCTTGACAGCGTGCAGTCAACAGCGAGAACAAAAACACGCCGCTACCTTACGCATAAATAATGTATATACTTATACATCTGCATCGAAACTTTGAACTTTATTTTTTTTTTTTTTTCCATAATTAAGAGTTGCCGGGCGTGCAAGCCCGGCGATCACAACGAGATATAGTTTCCATAATGCACAGTTCTTTAACGACGAACTTAAAAATGAACGAAGGATTGCGCTCACACGTAGAAAAAAAAAAGAGAAGAAAAAGAGAACGAAATGACTAACGCAACTCTCCCACGCACACATCTCTCTCTTTCTCTCGCTCGCACTCACTCACGCACGCAACGCATACACAAGTATCCTCGTCGGAACTGTGGAATCCTGACGCAATTCGTTCGCTCCGCTCGTAGTAGGTACGCGCGATGTGGTACTAATTACTAGCTTATCTAATTAGTCGGATAAGGCGGCGAACGGCGTCGGGACCGACGACGCAAAGCCCCGAAATGATTCTCGCTTCTTCGCCTCCCCCCCCCCCATGTAATCGCGCTACATACAAGTGTGTCATTTTATTGCGTCATTTGTGTGTGTGTGTGTATATGTGTGTCTGTGCCGCGACCGCGTTTACGCCAGCATCGTCTTCAATAAAATCCCGGACGCTGCAGCCGTGACGTCACTCTCGCGCGCGCTCCCCGGAATAATCGAGGGTTTCATCGAATTGATATTGCGAGGTTTCGAAATAGAACGGGCGATTTCTCGCTACGAGAAATTAATAATGAGCGGGCGCCACGATGACAGCGGCATTATCGCGAGGAGTAATAATCCTCTTTGATAATTATGTCAACTCGTGACGTCACAGCTGCCCCGTAAAGGTCCTCATACTATTCTCTCTCTCTCTCTCTCTTTCTCCTTATCTTTCCATTCGCGCGAAATGATTCACGCAACGATGGAACACCATCTCGCCGCGCGCGAACTCGTTCAACGCACGCACGCGTATACAGGCAAACTTGTACGTGCGGATACAATGTAACATCAACAGCGTGTCTCTCTTCTAGTGATCGATAGCGATAAGTAGCTATGCACTAAAACATGCACAGAGAAAGGGATATAAAGCTAAACGTTACTATTATACAGATCCACGTTAACGCGCGATCCTCGTTTCCTCCTTCGACTGACCGTCGTCACTTTTCTCTCTCTCTCTTTTTTTATTTATCTTCTCTCCCGCAGATCCCTGCAACGTGGACATTACCTAAATCTTTGACATTCTCACGTCTCTTCGTTAATATTCCAGCGCATTTGTTCTACACGATACAACGGTCGGAATCCCGTAGAGTTTTCTTCTTCAGAGCTCGTAATAGTTTTCGAAAGTTCCGTCAATGAATTTCAAAATCGCTATTTCCTCAATATATATAACTTTATAAATAGACGAAGTCGCGTCCCACCAGCTGGGTTACGGAAACCTCCATTTGTACGAGTCTCACAATCAGTCCGAGATTCTCGCGATACAATCCTCGTGGACGTAAGCGTCTTTGTACAAAACTTCCACCGGCCTCTCTCTCTCTCTTTCTCTCTCGCTTTTCGCCAAACGGACGATTAAGTGTCTCGTACCCTTTAGGATTAAGGACGCAGCTGTCGGAAACTAAACCGAGCCTAAGCTAAAGCTACCAATGATCTCGCCTCGCATCGATCGGCTGATCCGCTCGTTGCGCGCATCATGAAAAAATAAATTGAGATCACCGTGTCTCTGTGCGTCCTCCTCTCGCGTGTGTGGCGATTGTGCCCCTAATACTTTCGCCACGCAATGCAAAGGCATCGATAATCGTTGATCGGTCGCGCGAATCGTGCGGTTTAACTCGCTCAAAGTGTAAGACCGTATAATCCTGGGGCAGGACCTGATTGTCCTCGTCTAACAGCTTGTGAAGTATCTTTATCGATACGCTCGTGTACGCTTTTCTCTTCCTATCTCTCTCCTCTACTCGGACGTGCACGTGTACAACTTTATGTCCTCCGTGCGAAGTCTGCGCTAAAAAAAAAAGTGCCGGATCTAAAAATTTGGGAAACCCCGGTACTACTGGAATTCTCGCGACAACGCGGAGATCTCATCTCTCTCTCGTTTAATTCTTTCAGACTTTTTTTTTCTTTGGAAAGCCACGACGACTCGTCTTCGTCGCGCTCGGCAAGTTTCTTTGCGGGTGATATTCCGATTCTCTAACGGAAAGTCTCCATTTATAGAACGTCGACGCGAGTTCTCGTGCGTCGCGTGAGATAACGATTCAACTTGTTGTAAATCGATAGGCGAGCAAGACTCACCGTTTAAGCTCACAGGTAACCGGTGGTAAAATCAGACAATACGTTTCGTGCTTCGAGAATTAAAAAGTTCCCGCGCTATACCGTTCTTCGAATTCGAACGGCAAATAATGTAGACACGAGAGGGAGACTGTCATGTAATAATTACAAACCAAGTTAAACAGCTATTGTTTCGTGCTACTTGCGTGTTCACAATGTTCGAAGCGCGTATAGTAAAGAAGCCTTTTTATTTTATTATGTCGAGCTATGTCATTATTATTTAGAAATTAATCCTTACAGCACAAACATGGGCACCTCGTGTTCGATATCGGTTTTTATTTATGGAAGTTTCTCGTTTTTCACAAGCAATTAAATTATACTGCACATATTTTTTATTTTGTTTTTTTCCAAGCGTTTATTTCAGAAAAAGTTCTTGAAAAATTCATAAATTTTTAAAGCTTTTTTTTTTAAATCACTTTAAATAAATGAAAAAGTGATCGGACACGAAAGTATTCATATGAATATGGATAAGATGCCGTTTCTCGAGCTGTAAGAATTAAATCCAAAAACCTGTGATGCTTCCCGCAAACTTTAATTATAAAAAAAAAATTTGCATCGTTAAATAAAAAAACAAAAAAATTTGCATTGTTAAACAAATATGATTGTACTAAAAGTTTATTAGATCTTTCTTCGTTTAATGCTAGAATCGAGACAACATCGTCTCGCTTACTCAGAGTTAACACAGACTTCTTATGCAACTTGATCAAAACAGTTCGCGCGAGATGACGAATGATGACGTGTTAGATTAACTCTTCAAATACTGGAGGAAACCGTCCGAACGTGTAACTAATGACTAATTTTTAGAGCAACGAGGACGTCGGAAACCTTCCAAGTCTTAAACTCTTCATATCGAGCGTCGGAAAAAAAAGATAAATCTCTAACCAGCAGAGTCTCGTTAAATAAAACATTATACAAAAAAAAAAATATTATGCTATATACTTTTTATCCCCGCCTACTCGCTTAGTATTTGAAGCGTCAACCAAGAGTTTCGTGAATCAACTGACGGACACCCCGCACCGTGATAACGATATCTATCGATATTTTAATAACTGTGAGATACCACACGAGGAACAACAAATATAAGTATCTCTATGTTTTCCAATACTTCAAAATATATACAAAGAATTATTATATCGCGGCCTTGCGCTACGATTATCACCGGTGATATTTCTCAATGATTCGGGATATCGATAATGATTGTTAACACGGTTACAGGGTACCAGTACAAAGAAAAAAAAAAAGAGAGGAACATGTTGCAATGATTACTGAACGCAGACCGACGTGCGCCAAGTCACGTCAGTCCGACGTTAATTCGCCAGCGATATTTAACAAACGATCTACGTCGATCGCGAAGTGGAACGCGTATACACGGGAAGGATCGTCTCGCGCGCACATTCCGAACGGCGGTGAAGCACACGGGCCGCCTTGGCGGCCATAAGTCTTCCACGTAGGTCCGTCGATACAGCGACGAGGCGAAGCTATCGCGCAGCGCCGACAACGCAGCGTATTTACAAACACGGCCATGTAAGGCGAGTTCTCGCCTAATTGTGTCCGCGCACACACACACACACACACATACACGCAGGCCAACGCACGCACGCACACTGTCGCATCGCCGCATTCGCCGCCCATCGTCCCGGGACTCCCACGCGGGCAGACGAAAGAAAAAACGTGCTCACACAGGATGTTACCCCTTTATCGTCTTCCTTCGTCGATGGGATTCCGATACACTTTCGAGAGTCACAAAGGAAGCGTCCGCCGGCACGTAGTTACAAAAATCCCTCGTTCCTTTCAACAAAAAAGAAAAAGAAACGAAGGGGACACAAGAGGTTATCCCGCGGGGATAAAGCGGCATCGTGTTCACAGCGGGAACGCAGGAACGTCCATAAAAGTGCTGCTCGGGCGCTGCTGCTGCTGCTGCTGCCGCCGCGCGCCTCACAGCTCCAGGGGCTCGTACATCGGCGGTAACGGCTCGTCCTCGGAGTCGTAAAAGTATGGTTTCCTGCGGTAGCCGCTGCCGCCACCGCCGCTGCCACTGGAACGTCGCACGTCGTCGTCCTCGTCGTCCACCACGTCGTCCTCGTCCGCTTCCGAGCTCGAGAGCTCGTCGAGGTTCTCCTGCAGCCTCTTGACCGCCTCCTTGATGAGGCCGCCCTCGCGCAGAAGCTCCTGGAGCACCTCGTACGGGTCGTCGTCCACTCGGCTCCTCTCGCTCCTCTTCAGATGGTAATGGTGGTGGTGGTGGTGATGGTGGTGATGGTGATGGTGGTGATGATGACCGGCGGGATTCTGTTGTTGCTGCTGTTGTTGCTGTTGCTGCTGGCCGCTCGACCGCAGACCGCAGACTTCGCAACCAGCCGCCGGATCCGCCCAGGAACGCGCCGGCACCCGGTACGGCGACGGCCGACTGTTTTTGTGGCTGATGCTGGACTTGGCCTTCAGGCTGGACAGTCGCAGATTCTCTTTGATCTGCGACACGAGCAGGTCGACGTCGCGCGTCAAAAAGGCGTCCGCTGCGCCGCGCCGTCGGGCATCACGCCGATCAGATACGTCGTCTCCTCGGCGCTCGGCATCCTCGGGCCCCGTTCAGCGGCGTGTGGAGCGCGCGACGCTACCTCTACGGCCAGTAGTAAACAGACTGTGCGATCGGGGACTCGACGGGGCCTCTGTGTTTTTGTCCTCTCTCCTTCTAATCCCCAATGTTGTCGTCTCGCTCTTCGTCTTACTTTTCTTCACGCTGACGTTTCCTTGCCTCTTTCCTCTTTGTCCCACGATGTTTATCTGTCTGTCTCTCTCTCTCCCTACTGCTGCTGCAACAACACAGCGCGGCAGGTGGTAGAGGGGGGGGGAAAGGAAAGAGAGAACGCTCGCACTATCCTTCCTTTCCTGGAAAACAAAGTTCCTTCTTGTGAACGAGGAAAAGTTCCAGCGGGGAGACTGAGAGCCCGCCTTTCCCACGGCGGAACGACGGTCGTTCTCCGATTAGCAACTCGCTCTCGTCCGACTCGCGCGACGCTGTCGTCGACACGTCAACAATAACACACAGCGGCGGCGTATATATACGCACGTACGAAAGAACGGATAGGTGTGCGCGCGTTGGTGCGTAATCGGACGGGACGTACGTATGATTCACCAGACAAATACGCGCAGCGACGATACGGTCTCCCGGCCCTTGCCCGTTCGCTTTCTCGAAACGTCGTCGCAGTCGTCGTCGTCGTCGTCAGCGAGGGAAAAACGTGCGCGCGCGCGCGCAAACGCACGTACTCGTCGAAGCGCGCGGCTGGCTGCTGAATGAACTGGCGCGCGCGAGTACGAGCGTGCGGTTAATCTACGCGCATAAACAAACGCACACACGGCGATGCGATGCGCCGCGCAGCAGTAGCAGCAGCAGCAGCAGTTACACGTACGTACGCCTCCACAGGCGCGCACACACACACACACACACGTCGCCTCCTCTTCCTCCTTCTCTCCACTACGCGCTACAAGCGGCAGCGCATTGTTTTGCTTCCAGGCCGATCGAACGTACACACAGTGTCTGTACACGAACGTTTCTCTCTCTTTCTTTCCTTTGCTCGCTCACTCGCAGACTCGCTCTCTCTCTCTCTCTCTCTCTTTGATGAGGATCGGTGCGGCGGGTTGCACAACGCGCGCATACGCTCGTTGCACGCACCTACTCCGTTTCGATGAGGTAACGCACACGAAGGGGAGGGGGGGAGAGAGAAAGAGGAGGATCTCGGGACACGGAGAGAGCGAGTGATTATTTTGGCCTCGACGGGAAGATGGTATCTCGCGTCAGCGCTCCCGCTTTCCAAACGCACAATTCCCCTTTCCTCTATCTTCTATATTTATTATCTCCCTTATTTTTCCTATCCTGAGGTAGTTGCAATTCCACGGCGGCACGATTACGCCACTCGTAATCCACTTGTTACTCGGCTCTCTCGCGGCACATTAAAATGTCAGTCGATCGCGGAAGACACTCGTCCGGATCTCGAGGTAGTCTCGCGGTGCTCTCCCACGGATTTTACCGTCGAGCACACGCACATACACACACGCACTCTCTCTCCGCGAGAGAGTCGCCGAATCGAGAGGCGCACCGCACGCACTTGTCGACGGGTACGTATACTCACAGACACACACGCACACATACACACGCGCGTTCGCAACGCGTTATAGAAGACCGTCCGCTGCTCCTCCTTTGTTTATCTGGCGTGACTTCACCGGGCGCGACGACGGCAAACGTCTCGTGATCGGTCCGGATCGCCTCGCGCGCGCGGAGCGAAGCGGAGCAGCGTCAGCAGTTCAGGTACTCAGCGAGCACGGAGAGCGAAGAGCGAGCGGCCGCCCGTTCGTCCGCCAGCCATGAACCTTCTACTGTGTTATTATTGTTTTGGTCGGGCGGCGCATGCGCGCCGTCGCTTTTCCCCCTCCTCACCCCTGCGCGGCGTTCACCACCCGGTGCCCGTCCGTCCCCGCGCTCGCCGGTTCGTGTAAACAAACCGTTAACTCGCGGGTCCCCGGCGAATCGATAATACTCCTTGCCTCGCCACTTCCCCGTTCCGTGTTCTTCTCTCTCTCTCTCTCTCACCTTTCTTCTTCCCTCCCTACCGCTATTTTGTTCGCTGCTAAGAAAGCGAGCACGCGTCGCTGTCGATCGGAAAACGCCGACGTATCCGTGGCGAGGAACTTAGGCCACGGCCGGACGAGATACGCCCTCGAAGACGCCGCGTCTCGTAAAGACGAAACGTTTGTCTGTAGATGCTTTTGTGTACATACATGCCGATCTATTTATTTACCTCTCTTTCTTTCGGAAGCGTGGCGATTTTGAACGAAACATCGCGACGTGGGGAGGAACGAAGGAAAGGACGGAGGGGCAAGACGTCGATGAGAGAACGGGGCAGGGGAGAGGGGATGTCGATGCGCGCGGATCAAGGTTACACTCGGACACCTCCTCTACGTCATCCCTCCACCGTGTTTATATGCGCGTGCGCTCAGCGTGCACGCACACACACTCTTGTCCTTGGGACGAATCATTCATTATCGCGACCACGTAATGCCCAGCGCGTGTTACATCCACGAAAACTCACAGCGCCGATCGGGTTTCCTCTAATAACTTTTAAGAGAATCCTGTTTGGAAAGGCGAGATTAGAGGAGACCGAGTGGCTTGGCATTTTATCGAGTACCACACTCGAGGATATAAGTTTGCAAGACTTTATAACATTTTTTTGATTTAAAAAATACAAAATATAAAAATACATAAGCATTTTAAATATTAAACACATCTGTACATTAACAGTATTATAAACAAATTGTTCGAATAGTTTTTTCCTCAAACAATTTGTAATATTGTTAATTTACTGATTCACTTTACTTTCCACGGTATCTCCAAAATGAGACTCATTTGCTTTCTGCTTCGCTTCCTCATATCTCATTCTTAATGTATCGGGTTCTGCCAGGAACCTTTGCCATAAAATGGCCTTCTCGCGTTCTAGATCGGTGTCCATCCTCTGCAATATGAGAATTATTAGCAAATATATAACTTTCATGAATTATTAATATACTTATACCATTCGCTCTTTGAACTGATTCCTGATTTTTGTTATGTCTCCCTGCACGTTTTGAACGATTGCGGATATTTCCTCGCACTTGCAGCTGATTTCGTACGAAATTGGCCTGAGACTGATCGTTGGTCCATTTTGTGTCTCAGCTACGTAATCCTTGTTAATTTCATCGTTCCTAAACCCATAGAAATACATAAAGAAAACGTATTATCATCAAAATAAATGAGATTATGATACTTACAATTTCCATAACTTGTCAATTTTATTCTGAAACGTTTCCAACATTGCTTTCTTCTTCTCCACGTTGTCCGCGATTAAGTCATCGTATCTTTTCAACGCGGTAGAGAACGACTCGTCCGAGACATTGTCGCCGAGCATCATGGATATGAATATTTTATTAAACGCATTATACGTTTTTGGAGACTGTGTTACGAGAGTCGCATATTCATCCTGTATTTGCTGCATGACCTCCTACATATTACATTATATTTTCATGAATAATGCAAATTATACTTTTATTAAAACACCAAATTAAAGTCAAGAGACTGCGCTAGAAGTACATTAATTACTAACACATCTTGCGGAAGAGAGCTTATACTCCGTACTAAGATAATGACGAGCGTCAGCAATGAATTCAGCAACCTCGTGCAGGCAGCGAAATTGCATCTCCATTAACATACACAACAAGTCCACGTAAACATGCCCGTGCTCTCCTGCGAGAGAGTGTAAATTCTTGAGCTTCTCGAGGCGAGCTTTCCTCCGTTCGAGACGTGCGAGTGCGTCATTCTTCAGGATCTTTATCGTTTCCATTTCCGCGTATTGCACTACCTCCGGTATCTGTTGGTCCCGCAAAAGCTCGATATTCTGCTCCAAGATATCTCTTTTCATAGTTAACATTTGTATTTCGTCGCTGTATAAACAATGAAACATAAATTTTAATATACAGAATGTTTTTTTCTTTTCTCTATCTTCAAAGCATTAAATAATGTTACTCTAGTATAAAAAAATTAATTTGATTTAATGAGAATTTTTACTTACTGCAATTTATTATCCCTGGGCACTTTTAAAACTCCACCATTGTAGATATCCTGTATGCATTGTAACATAGCCATGTAAGATTCTTTTTGAACACTGGCATTAATTTCTTCCAATTTAGAATTGGTTAAGCTGAGAAGTAATAAAAGATATTGTTTAATAAATTTCTTAAAAGGAACATATATATATTTTTCAGTGTTTACTTACTTTGTCTTACACAAGAATAACTCGTGCATCCTTTCATCCATCAGTTTGTCCTTATTATCACTTATTAGAGATCCATAATCCGAATCCTCTTCTTGTTCCTCCTTGCTAGTGCTAGTTCCAAATTGCTTCTTTATGTGAATACCCAGGTAGTGATTGCAGAGTTCGATTTGTTTAATAAACAAGTCGATAGGCATTTGTGACCATAATACCGCACTGCCTTGCTGGAAAAGATAACAATTGTTGGGAATCACAAAAATACTTGTAAAACCAATTGCAAAACTTGAAATAATTACATTTTTAGCAGCATTGGCATACACATTCAGGAGATTCTCAACATCTATAGAAAACTGAGAATTATTTGTGTCAAATTTTTTCAGAGTAACACTGCAATCGTCGTATGCTTTTTCAGTTTCAATCTGCTCCTTATTCAGTACAGTTTCCGCTTCTTCGCTGTCGTCATCCAACTTGTTCTCAATTTCTCTACAACAGAACCATGTTTTTAATTATTTATAGTAGTACAATAAATACTTCAAATTAAAGTATATAATATTATAAGTCCTTACCTCAGAGTTTTTATACTGTGCTTCAGTAATTGAAGATACTCCTCATCCTCTTTGCAGCTTTCCTTCAATGCTTCGTATTCCGCAAATAGATCCTCTCGACATGTATCATCTGGATCAATGAGCTTCAGCAAGTCTGGGCAATCTCTGGTGGCTTCTTCCAATGCGACGTCCAGTGCTTCGCCCTCCAACCATTCGCCCGCATTTTCCAATGTTGTTTTTCTATAAAAAAGCAACCCATCAGAGATTCAATACTGTTTCACTCAAGTAGCAGTTTGTATGAGAGGCCTACAATTGTATCTCCTCGCTGGAGAGTATATTGGCATAGTTCACGTTCTTGCAGAACCACTCAAGGAACGGCTGCGTGCTCGGATCGTCGCAGACCTTGCTCAACATTTCGGACGTGATCCCCGACAGATCTGGACGTAGCTCGCGAAGCTTGTTGTAGAGCTTTCTACCGGTGACGCTCATCTTTCTTTGTGTCACGCTTTCTACTTCCTGCCCTTTCGTTTCTCTAATCGTTTCACTTATACTTTACGTAAAAGTTCTCACAATTTTATCTCACATTATATTGCGATTAAACTCGTTTCGTAGACTGTTATTTCAACTTTATGGCTGTTTAAATCTTCGCACATGTATTAAATCTCAACTACCTCGGAACTGTGCCGGCAGCGATCAGTCGTGTCGAAAGTCGAAGTTGGTAAACACACTAGTTGCGCCATTCTTTTCAAATGTAACGAAAAACATCATAGATCGATAAAATCACGCGTGGCTTTATCGACTGTTAATATAACTGTACTTTTTCCACAAATATTTTATAATTTTTAATTAAAATTTTTTTTAATACTGACACAAAGAAATCAAAATAAAAAATCTTGTAATTAAATAAGAATTATAAATGTTTCAAGTAGCTCAAAAACTTTAAATAGAAACACAAGACATTTTCGAAATTTTGAAATAACTCTTGGACAACTTCAAGATATTGTAACATTCTTCGGGATATTAATAATTTTACTATACGTATTATATTACGTTTTGAAATTAAATCTCTCTGCAAATATTTGCGTAAGCAAATTAATTTTAATTAATAATACAACCTCGTTCAGAATTTTGTTAACTCGACACATAGAATTTTACAAATTAGAAAAATATATTGTAAATCTGTGCAATTAAGATTGTTATTACTCGAAAACTGTAAGAATAATCTTTATCGTGGAAGCATTTGATGAAAATATTATTGCTAAAATAATATCATCAGATTAATATAAAATAGAAATGTAATTCCAAATATTTGAATAATTCTAATAGTGGTAAATAAGAGAAAATTACGCTGCAAAAAGGACGATTTCATGAGGAGATGCGATGTAGAAAACGCGCACACAGCACAGTGTGATGCAGCGTGCAGTGATGCTCGAGATGTCATTCGGTGTGCGGTGAGTGGGTACTGTGGACAGGCGAGCGAGAGGGCGAAAGAGAGGGACAGAGACAGGGAGAGATTTGGAGGTATTTTTCTTCTGCGATCGGGTATCGGGTGTAGCGAGAAAAATCCTTCTGAACTTTCGTGCCAGCCGCGATGGATCGCGAGTTGGTTGAGAAGTTTATCGAGGTGACGGGTGAGTATCAATATTATTCATGTGTTAGCGCGAGAGCTATTGTTTAGGTTAAACAGTGCGACCCGCTAGCATTGCGAGTATAAATACGCGCGCATCTTCTCGAGTCTCATGCGACTCGCGACAGTACCGAAAATGTAGCTGCCAGAATTCCTGGACGTTCAATTTGTCTTCCGTTTAGGCGAGAGCGAGGCGACGGCTCAGCAATACCTGGCGCTGGCCGATGGAAACGTAGAGATGGCGATCAGTCTGATGTTCGAGGGTGGCAGACCGCCGGAGACCGAGAACGCGAATCCCGAGCCGCCTGTGAGAGCTCCTATATTACCTACGCGTGAGATCCTGGTGCCCTCGGAACCAGTGTGTTCATTGCCACAATTGTCGAATAACGTATTTGATAGATTCAGAGATTTTCAGGTGGAAACGCGTACGTATTATAATATATATCAATTAAAATAAGCGTAGAATAAACATAATAGAATATATAATAAAAATTGAATATTTAATGCAGAGCGACAAGAGGAAGAACTGACTCGTCGGGTAACTGGCACAAAGCAAATGACCCAGAAGAAATCAAAACGACTGGAAGATTTGTTTCGACCGCCGTGTGATATTCTCTTCTTAGGTTCCTTCATGGAAGCGCGGGACCATGCAAAGACCTTAAACCGTTGGCTACTTGTCAACGTTCAGAATCCCCAGGAATTTAGTTGTCAGGTTCTCAACAGAGATGTGTGGCCCAATGAGAATATTCAAGAAATTGTGAAGGATCACTTTATTTTGTGGCAAGTATGTCATATCAGACTATCATGCCATTTTCTACAATTTCTATTCCAATTTATTGAGCTACATTTGTTACTTTTAACCAGGTCTTGTCTAACACTACGGATGGAAAACGTTATATAGACTTTTACAACGTGGTGACATATCCTTATTTGGCAATTGTAGATCCTAGAACAGGAGAATGTATGAAAACGTACAATAACATTACTGTGGACAGCCTGATATCTGATTTAAATGATGTGTTAAGCACGCATCCATCTCCAGAAAGTGCTACGCAAGTTACATCTGACTCTAAGGATTGGAATAATTTTCCTACAACGCCTCCAAAACGAAATACTTTAGCTGATCAAATGAAAAATGTTAGTATTTAAATTTTATAATTTAAATAATTATAAATAATTTAAATTTTTCTTTCTTTTGTAATTAATTTTTTATAATATTCCTTTTCTCAGGATTGTGGACCTAGTAGCAAAACTTCTAGACTTTTATCAGAAAAAGTCACAGATTCTGGTTAGTATCTTAAAACTAAAGACTTAATTTTACAAAATAAACCATTTTGTTTTACCATTTATTATATAAACCGTTTATTTATTAAATATTAATATCATATACAGGAAATGAGAATGTTGCGTCTGATAACATTAGTTCAAGTTCAAGTGTTCCAAGTTTAAATATTCCAAGTAGCAGCAACACTGCTTTTAATAAAAAGAGAAAATTGAATGAGCAGAACGCGACTAAGCAGCAAAAGGACGAGAAATTAAAATCAGATGCATCTAAATCTGAAACGGGTAAGTGTGACATCTATTCTAATTTATGGTACTTTTTTGGTATCCTTTATTTCACCTGCAATATAATTTTTTAATCCAGGCGATGAACCTTTTCTACGGCTCTGCCTACGACTGCCTAATGGTGCAAAGGAAACAATATCAATGTGTGCGACCGACACCATAGAGGTATGCACTTGAATTTTTCCTATTGCATGATCTAATGTGTAAAAGACAACTATAATATAAACGTAATTTTTTAGGATTTTTTGATTAAAATGGAGGAAATGGGTTTTTCATCAACGGAGCATACCTTTCTGGTGCCATTCCCGAAAACAAATGTTGGTGCACTGTCGGCAAATACTCGCCTACTAGACACAATCTTGTTTCCAACAAACACAGTATTTATAACAAAGATATAGTAACATCCTATAAATGAACCATAATTGCTTCCATTATAATTTTTCGATTTAGACTGTAATGATAATTGTTTGAAATTTTGTCACTGTTATTTTTTATTTCCGTTTTCTCAAACTACGAGATCTTGTAAAGATATTAACATTTTTAAGTCGGTCTCATTAACTTTAACAGAGTTGGGTCTTCCTTATTTTAATGAACCAACTAATCGCGTCTTATGTTTAATTAAGCATGCTTCAATCGAAAAGATACAAGTCTTTCATATAAGACAAATGATAAAAGCACTGCCATTCAGTGTTCATGTCATACAAAAATGCATTCATTAATCTTTCTATATCTTAGACTAGACTTTAAGATTATCGTGACTTATGAGAGAAATAGTTACAACAATATTGTACGTAGTTACTGCCGCAGTATTGTCATGTAATTTTATTTTTTTAGTTTTATTATTACCGCAAATCTCAAGTGCCGTCCAATGCAGTCATTATGATAAATTTTCTTTGAAATATTTCAAAGTGGCACACATACAAAAATTGTTATATCTTGGCAGTGATTTCATAGCATTATTACGTGATACGATAAAAGCGTTTTGAAGCATTCTGTATGAAACTTTTGTCAATGTGATTCAAAATACAAGATAAGCAAGACTCCATATTACAATATATTGTAATGAAAAGTAAGATAATGAAAATAATTTTCATTCTCTTACTTTTTCACATATATATCATATTATATATCGTTAATACTACAGAATATCAATGTATGATCCTTTTAACAAGATAATGAGTTCATTTCAAACTGCCGATATATAATTAAGATAGATATAGCTCAAGATAGTTTACAAATATGGATTATAATTAATGTCAATAGAATAAACTGATAATCATCGACTACAAATACACATGTATGTTAAACATTTCATGTATTTTTACTTATTTCTCAGTGTATAGTATCATAATTCTGTAATATACACAATAGTAAAAATTTCTCCTATTAAAATGTGTACTATTGAATATATCATTTAATTAAAACGTATTTAGTATTCGACCTCCACCACTTTTTTAATATACTAAACAAAATAGGTACGCGCTACAGAATTTTTGTTACTACATAATTTTATACAAATTAGAAATTTAATATTACACTGTTGTTAATCCCTCAATACACATAGTCAAAATACGAAATAAGCGCTGGATTAGAACCAAGAAACATCAGAAAGGCGATAATAACAATAAACTTCGAGAATTCGCGAGTATCGATGCAATGCACTTTCAGATGGGGCTAGGAAGAAAATTCCCATTTTTTAAAACGTAAGTTAATAGTTTGTTAGCAATTAAAATGTTACATTAAATTTTAATACACAGCGCATATTCTCTTTAATAGATAATCTTGGTTATAATGATGGTAGGAATATTGATTTACATACATATATAACGAAACATGCATTATACATATATATGGGTTACTAAAATTATAAACATTATTGTGCTGTAGAGGATGATAGAAGGATTCATTAAAATACCAAAAATTATAGAATAAAAACGATATAATACATATATATATATACAAAGTTTTGTGAAAACAATTTACCTTGTGTATATGTTTTACATATGTAATTTATATAATATATACATATATATAAATATATATACACAAATCAATTCAAAATGTAGTCTGTTCATAAGTAACAGATACAAAGCTTAAGTCACTTTGATTTTTAAATATTATTGTACATAATATAAATTAAATATATATGATATTATTTAAGCTGTATATAACGTTCAAAAAATATATATGTCTTGATTAAAACAGTCCTAAGAATCACAAGAGAAAATAACATGGTTCTTAATATAAATGTGTAAATTCAGTATTTGGTATTGTAAAAAAATATTTGGTGCTCTAACAACGGTCTAAAAATCACATAGCACAAGTAATCCTTGCTTTCAATCACGAGTATCAGTTCAATTCATATTCTTAAAATACTACGAAATTTATTTCACTACGCTAATATCGTGCAGAACACTGTAGTCCAATTAGAACGGCAGTGGCAGCAAATTAATGGTTATTGACATTAATTTTTTGTCAATTTTGATAGAGAACTTGATGCAGAAAGCGGGATATTAGTGAGGCGGTTGCATGAGTGCTGTCTGTGCACGCAAAGTCAAACCAGTCACATCTTCTGTATGTGGAATGAGAAAAAAAAAGAGAATATTAGATATAATGTAATTCATAAATAATAATTTCTATATAATAATACGATTAAATAAACGATAGATAAACACTGTGGCTGTGCTCAAAATGAATATAAACTAATGATTTAATATAAGTATTTTCCAAGTTACTGAAAAAATTCAACATTAATGAATAAAGTCAACAAAGACTGAAACAAATAAAATCAAATGTCGAGAGAAATCGAAAACATATATTATTAGTGCCTTTGAAATACTTATGGAAAACACATGATACCTATTCTGGACAGATAACACATGCTACTTTTCCTTTAAAAAAATAAGAAAGATAATTCAAGTATTTTTATTCGTATATACGTCTCGGTACATTAATAATAACGATAATTTTCATCAAACAGATTTTATATTGAATCAACACAATAATGCTTAATATATTTTCTATACTACAAAATGTTCTTAAAGTTTATTTTTAGTAATAAACACACATATATATATATTCGAAGATAATGTTCTCTGAGTATTGTACATTATATATGTATATACATATGTAGATTATAATAAAAAAATTATTAATTGGAGAAAATGCTGTCCAAAAATATGAAATATTATCAATGTTAACAAATTAATAAGTTTGTTATTTTCATTCATATCTGCAAATATATAAAGATTTCATTAAATATTAACATTATATAAGCATTTTAAAACATAACATGTACATATCAAGTATTATTTAGCGACTAGTTAGGAAAATATAGTTTCACTGATATAACAATGTCTTGAATTTATTTCTGAAATTATTTCTGAAGCGTCGGAATATTTTTCTTGGCTGGTATTGTCTAATTTCCATGGGAGAAGGCATAGTAATATTGGAAGTAAATAAATGTCTGTATCCTTAAGTTTATCTAAAGCATATTTAAAAATAGATTCAAAGCTTTCACATAATATAAGTATTAGTATGGTGTAATAAGATTGTTAATAAGATTGCAAAGCATTTTAACTCGGTCTATCTTTTTAAGAACTTAAAAATAAAAGACTATAGAAATTTAAGAAGAAAAGAATTCTTCTTCCATACCAAGATGTTTCAGAAACACTCCCATTGGCGTGCGTTTCAAGCCGATGCCCTCGATTTTATTGGCAATCCTGTTTTTAATGTTCCTTAATCTCAGTGAGGCGTGTACAAACGTCACTGAAAACATTTATATAAAAATGTTACAGTAAAATCAATTTGCCCGCTATTGTTCTAAGAAATAATATTAAAATTGTCATACTTACCACAGAAAGGTAACAGAATGCCCAGGAAAAAAACTAGAAGAGATCCCAGAGTATACGTTATGAAACATCCTGCGAATATTATAAACAATACTCCAACAACAGGATATTGCCTCTTGAAGTTATGTATTGTGCTTCCTTCCATGGATACATAAGCAAATGTACCCAAAATTGCTGACATAGCCAGCATCCCAACTAGCATTTTGACAGGATGGATCAATCTACATGCATACAATTCATATAATAGTAAATTGATAAATATAAAATTGAAGCATTTGTACAAGAATTTTCACAAAATTACAACATTATTAAGTTAGTGATATTCAAACTGTATTCCATAACAAAATTTTAAGGCTTTAAAAAAGCTATGTTATAATTCTAAAACACAAGGTCAAAAAAGTACGATTGAAAGAGTGAAAATCTTTCTCGAAAAAAACTTTTTGAGTTTTTCAACAAAAGTAAAAAGAAACTATTGCGTAGAATAAGTTCATCAAGAAAAAACGTTTTAGAAGATGCGCGTTTAATCCTATTGAAACAATGAACAAGAATAACACATGTAGTGACATTTGAAAAGATTTGCTACTTACCCAACAATAAGGAAGATGACAACGGATGTAAACAAATAATTAGTCTGGTAGTACAAGAGATTGTTAACTACTCGGTTGCCCCATTTCTCTAGATCCTTGAGGTTCGGCAGCTGGAAGCGCGCGGACTCCAGCAGGAAGTCATCCAGGCTGCGTAGCGGCGGCAGCTCCAGATCGTTGCTCACCAGCTTCGTCTTATCCATCGTAGCGTCGGGATGTCTTCAACGATATCGCTACCGATAGGATCAGCCAGTCTTTCCTCTCGATCGTTCTGCCGTCGACCGGTATTTTTGGACGATGACGAGTCCGGCGACGAATGTCATGCGACGCCGACGGTTGCGATTGTCGTTGGTCGGGAACGATTAATTGGAGCGATCGCCCTTGAGTCGTCTCTCCCTCTGTTATCGCAGCAGCACGAGTGAGCCCGATGACACGACGACGTCGACGACTCGCCGAACGTTCGCAGCTCGCTTTGTGTATGTTAATTATCAAAGAGAAACTTGAGAATTGAGAGTGGCCATGTCCACGATTTAACTCATGATTTTTCGAAACGCCATCTCTACAACGTGGACATACACTACGATACCAATGTATGTATAGCTCGATAATTATGTGAACGTAATGGGGACGAGGCGCGAATACTGAATTGTAGGGGCGAATAAACAGTAAACAAGAGTACAGCTTGACTCATCGTCCAGCTCCGTCTCGACATCAGCTGTCGAAAGTTCGAGAGCCAAGATCCTCCTCACGACGGATTCGTCTTGATTCATACTTGGCCCAAACGCGCGACACTTTCGTTTTTTGACACTTCTGGTGCCCATCGCTCGTTAGAAACGCGGAATATGAGACAACGGAGAAGATGCGAAACACGATTGAACGCGACACGATTCGCATCATGCATCGTATTCGATTCACGAACGCCCGACATTTCACTTCACTTCCGACACTCCACTCTCGAAATACTCGCTCAAGTTAAAAACTCGTAGGGGACGACGAAGATGCGAGTTGAAATGCGTCGCGACGCGTAGCGACGTCCTGCCTGACTTCCCGACTAACCGACAGTTACCAGCAGTGCCGGTACTGCGTAGCGGCGCAGCGGCGCTGGAGCGCAGGCTACGCAGTACGCCTCAGTCGGTCGGTCAGGCAGGACGCTGCGTAGTTGCGAGGCGTCGCGGCGCATTTCAATTCGTATCTTCGTCGTCCCCTACGAGAACATGATGCAGGCGAGTGTTTCGAGAATGCCGTGGATCAGATGCCGTGGATTCGATGTCAGAAAGGTAATGAAATTCAAACGCGTACCGATTATTTGACAATAGACGTCACAACTGCTAGCTGCGCGTTGAGAGACTGCGCGTTGAGAGATTGAACGTGATTGGTTTTCACTAGTTCTCATTCGCGAATCTGACCAATCACGGTCGACTATCGCTCGTCGCCTATCGACCGAAGTGTTTGAATGCTTCCCGTAATTTTGCCATGGCGCTTTTGCGTTCGCGATTTACGTGGCGGATTGCGTGTAATCAAATAACAAAGTGCAGTGACGCTTCGACATGCGTACGTTTAACTGCGTTTCCATCATTCCATCTCGTCGGATTTGCGTGTTCGCTGTTGTCGTTGCAAGCGTGTCGCGAATATTTTCGAGCAGCACGGGCAGCCTCAATTCGGCTTCCTAGTTCGACTCACGTTGTATTCGCGCGGCGTCGGTATGAAGTTAGCGACGTTCGCATGTCTCGGACGCGTCGTCGATTTGTCGGAGTTAAGTGAGAACAAAAGGGCGCAACACGGCGATTGTTTACTCTCGGGAGTAAACGCGTCCAACGAAGTATTGCAGGGGTTGTATGTACGTTGTATGACAATTGATTCGCTCTCGGCTCTCGGCCGCGTTTCCGCGAATGTGTTATTTCCGCTGAGTGTGTAGCCACCGCAGCCGATATATATATTATGGTGACAACGGTCGGTTGGTCGGGACGACGCAAGATCGCGTTGCGCGTTCAATTGCGTCTTCTCCGTTGCATTGTTTCTCGTATTTTGAATTTTTGAAGCGCGTGAGTACGGGGAGTATTGAAAGTGAAGTGTTGTGCCAAGTGTGAATCAAGAGGAGGATCGTCGTAAAGAGGATCTTGAATCGACTCAAAAGTTCGAGAGCTGCGGCCGAGACGGAGCTGGATGGAGTGACCAGCGGCGAACGGTAAGTCAATTTGTACTTGCATTTGCTCCTACAATTTGCTCCTCGTCCCTATTGCGTTCGCGTAAATTATCATCGGCACAATGTGACGAGACGAATCAGTCAGTCGTACGGAAACCGTTAGGATGGGAACGATTTGAAGTTCGTATACGTGCATTTGGCGCTCTTTTTGTCAGGTGTGCCAACACTGCCAACAGAGCAACAGTCGGACAACCTAACCTTAACTGACTCTAACCTCGATTCGGATTCACCTCGAACCTTAACTGACTCTAACCTCGATTCGGATTCACCTCGAAAGGGGTTGTACAAACATGTTGTAATGTTGTCACGCGCATTGAACTCCAATACATTTTACGATATATTTCATTACGAATTTAATCGTTATTTGTTAAATATACAATTGCAACAGCGATACACTCTCGCGCGATTTGATAGGAGGTTTGAGAAATACGGTATAGTCGGTTAGGTTAAATTAAAATGCGAGGATGCATACGTGGCATTTTAATTGCTTTGTGTATTTTATTGAAGTCCCGCGAATATTTGTAATTTATTTATAAAATTATGAGCCTCTCGATTTGGTCACGCAAGACCGAGCTACAAAAGATCTAATTTATATTACAGGTGAATCTAATCTCATTTGGTGTTTTGTCTTTTAACTAATCTTAGAAAAGATCATTTATTTATTACATTACACTGTTGTTAAATGGTTACATTTTGTTAAGTATAATGTTTATTTGCATCTTTGTATGGGATGTTAAATTTTCGGATCAGTCATGTAACGCTTGAAGACATCCAGAGGCTGGTCTTTATCGCCAATCGAATAACGAAATTTTGACTCGCAATTGATGCAAGTGATTTTCGCATGCTTCTTATCGTAAACCCTAAAAACATATGAAAGGTTAATATGCAAAGGAAAATTTAATAAATAACACTTCTTTGGACTTTAACAAAATCACCAATCATCATATTCTATATTTTTTGACAATTCTGTGAAAAACTTACATGGTAATGATGGCTGTACTGCTCTTGCATACTCTACATCTATAGAATCGCTTTTTCGAAGTACTCGGTTGTTTTGTTTCTCCTGTATTTTCCGCTTCCATTTTCTTCTATCTTTAATCTAAAACATGTATGCCAGCCCATCATTCAATCGAAGTTAAAAGCTATCTTGTTTCATCAATTAATGAGAGATTAAATTTTCGTGACATGTAATAATATAAATTGTTTAACACTAATATGGTCTTTAAGATAATCACATCCCTGTTTTATAACAGCTCAGTGAAATCGAGAGATATGTTTAATAATAATAATAAATTGAAGGAAATTCCAATGAAGCGATTAATGGTAAAATTTATTCTCATTGAAATCACAAAATTTTATTTCTTGAAAGCAGAAAAATATGTGAATGATCTGCATGATATTTCTTTACATCAAGTATAGGATTGTCAGTATAAAAAGTATGTTTATAGTTTAAACATCTTCTTAATTTATATTTAATTATAATTTAAAAATTATTAAATATTTTTCAATTAAAACAGAAAACTACATACCGAATGAAGTAATCTGTGCTCTTCCTGCGGTAAACTACTTTCAACTGACGTTACACCAACAGTGTTCGGATCTGTTATTGTTCTTGGACAATAAAGGACGATACTAAGTCATTTCAAAACTAACGGTTTGACAAACGTGTTATTAATCTGTGGTGGGGAGCTGGTGCAAAAATAAACCTTAATACATTACATATTCCACGAAGAATATTTGTATATCTTGTTTACAAAAACAAACGTGACACTTTTAGTTTTCTTTGTTACAAAATTCGAGCTTGTGGTATACAGACTCTTGAAACAGATATACAGTAGACACTCATGTAATCGATCTTGATCGTTTCTTAATATATAATAGCATATCATCTCTGTGATTATACAAATGTATACGAAATTAAATATTAATGACGCGCGATAACTTCTGCACCCTGTTGAGTAGAAGATCACCCTGCTTCACCATTGCCTGATATTGCCAATTCTTACTGTCTGGCCGATTCGTTTCGACTACACCTCCAACTCGATCGACTTTGCAATGTAATCGGCCAGCTGCTATAAAGCGCGATAATTCCCTACGAAAGTAACATGTACAAGTGTGTTAACAGATTTCTCTACAGTGTAGTTTCGTAATTTAAATAATTGTATATATAAGATTACTAATACAGTAAAACTAAATAAAAATTAATAATATTCACTTACTGATCAATGTATTCCACCGTAACGCCAAATGCCTCAGCCATATACTGGAGGGTCAAAGATCGATAGGATTCCAACAGTTGCGTGTACGCGAGAATTCGCATCTCTCGAACGTAATACCGATAGTGAGGAAATATTAAGTAATCTCGGCGTAGCAATCCTTCAACGTGTGCTAAAATGATAATTTCGACAATTGCAAAACCTCTTATATATTAAGTTACATTTAAACTGTCTTTCAAAATTACCAAGATTCTTGAAAAATTCCGCATAATGACAATTGTACAATGAGAACAAGTAATCCTTGACGTCTTGGTTACTGTGGAGAACCTCCAGGATTTCGGATCCCTTAATGATTTTGTCCCTCAGTTCGTTTCGTGGAAGACTTATCATACTTAAGTATACTGTGTATCTCACGAACGTGTTATAATCCATAAGTTCATAACTCGTGAATGTGCTAATTGTGTCTAAAAAGAAGTTTGCAGCCTCCTTGAAGTTGCGCACTGCTATGCAGTATATTCCTTGATAAACTTTCAAACGATTCCGTCTGTCCCAATCGCCGCCTTCTTCTATTAAGCTGCAAAATAAGAGCGAAATATATTTCTATTAATTGTTATAAAATATATGATAAATAAAAAATTAAGTCTATTCTTTGTAGCTGAACTAATGTACACTTGTTGTACTTGAAACGAAATAGATATTAGAGATGTACAAACCAAATAAAATCATTGAAACGTAATTTTAACAATTTATTTTAGTTAACAACATAATTATTGTTAGGTAGAATTTTAATGGACAGATAATAAGAAATTTCTATATAAGAGAAAAATAATATTTATTAATATTATTATATATAATATAAAATAATTTAAAACGTAAATTTTATAAAAATGCCAATATATGTGGATTTATGTTCAAATTTTTTAGATTCAAAATTTTTAAATAATTCTGATTTGAATTATAGAGATTCAAATTGAAATTATCAATTTTTAAATATATATCTGTTAAAAATATGCAAATTATATGAATCAATTAGAATATTATTTGATTTGACTCAGTTTATACATCTTTAATAGATGTAATTTAAAATTTAATGAAAGAAAAAATTTTAGTACAATTCAGTGTAATCACAAGAGAACAAATATAGTACTTTTTTTTATTTTTACCTACCATTTAGCTTTTTCGATGTTTCTGGTAATGTGATCATGATCCAGGTAAAACAAGCCGATTCTAATATTATGAAATACAATATCTAATCTGTGCCCTAAGGATACTGTCTTGTCATACGTTTTTCTAAATGACGAGATTGCACCTTCTTTGTCGCCTATTCGACAAAGATATTCGGATTTCTTTAAGTTGGCCTCTCGAACTTCCATCTCGCTCAGATTTTTATCAGCATCCTCGATAGCATCGTCAAATTTTTTCAACTGTTCCGTATTGTGTGCCTTCATTGTTGCAAGAAGTGCATCGTCCACTGGCCAATTCAGGTCCTTGCAAACCTCTTCGTAGAATGGAGCCATGTCTTTCAGAAAAAATCGTCATCTTTTTATCTCTCTCAATTTAAAATAAAAATTATATTCGAAATCAATGGTCAATCATTAAAGAATTAATAAATTGATTATACGATTTAACAGCAGAGGTTATGTTTCGTGCAATGACAGATAACGTATCTAGCGAGCAAGATAAAAGGAGAGGAAGTAGCGAGATTCTTAAGCAAATTAAATGAGGTTATCGGAAATTACATCAAACTTTCGGAAATAACGTGACAAACGATCGAGAAAAAAATATGCAATCTCACTGTCGGCTTTGATGGCATCCAAGAGTTTGGTCTTCAGGTAGGCATCATCAGCGTGTTCACGAAGACCCAGCAGAAACTTCGTTTGCGCCAATTCCAGATTCGGGTTCTTCTCCAAACCTTCCTCCTCCAAATTCTCAAGTGGCATTGTAAATTAATTAATGCTCGTAGTGAGCCGACACTCTTCCGTGCGTCCCTTTTTAGGTTAGAAAGCTTTCTAGTGCGAGGCACTTTACGTTCCAATTTGAGGTCTTTCAGTTCGAAATATTTATGGAAGATGACGCCACCACGTCAGTTTCACCGCCTAAATAGTGTATTTTTCGTTTGCGGTGCTTCAGAAGATGGTGCCACCATATCTATTGTTATTCTTCAATTTTTGCTAGTCATTCTTGGTCATTCTCTTTCTCAACAGAAATGTGTCCGCAGAATAAAATTAAAAGTTACATGGAATGTTGTTTCCCGCTTCTTAATGTGCCCATTACAGGAATTCAAAATCAAAATAACTTAATAATATTAACAGGAATAGGTCAGATGGATACAGAGAATTAATTAAATACTGAAAGAAAAAAATTTCCATAATTTAACTACAATTTATACTTGTTTTGCCAACTATATTTTTATAGTTATTTTAATCATGCAAATTCTAGTTTTTAATTATTATTACTACATAAATAGTAAACAAATGTTTAAAAAGTCACTATAATTGTTATATTACTATAATTGTAATTTCATTTATTACACAGAAATTTTTATTTTTCACTATTAATAGATATTTTAATATTTTACTATAATAATATTTGAAATTGATGTAATTTATAATAAAAGTTTTAAATAGTTGAAATAAACGTAAGATATTATTACTAAAATTATAGCAATTATAACTATAAAAATGGAGCTTCTAACCATAATTATTTTAATTACAATTATAGTCACAAATATCAAGCACTTTCCTCTAATTGAGATAAATCTCTAATAGTGTAAGATATTGTATGAATATTCTAGAATATTTAAATATTTATACAATATCGTAATATCATTTATTCGTACGATATCACATACTGTTAGCGACTGACGTAATTAACGCTGTATTCGAAGGACATAATTGGGACGCTATCTCAAAAACGTCTAGGTAAAATGCAGTGACTTGAGATTCTCGAATTAAAATTAATCTCGGAATTTTGAATCCCTTCTCACGTAACGCGATAAATCTCTCGTTGGTAACGCGAAGCAAAGGGGGAGACAGAATGACAAACGCACCCTCTTTCAAATCAATTAATTTTTTTCTGACACATACTGCCATTGACACGGACAAGGTGAGATCGGAGAAAGAGAAAGAGTAAAGAGTCAGTGTCCGCGGAAATCGTTTAATATTTAAAATTTGCACGAGGAATTTCTCGCGTCGAGAGACGCGACTTCTCGTTCGAGGTCTGCCTCTCGTTTCCCTCATTTCCCTTTTAATCCGAAATTCTTTTCTCTCAAGACGACGCGCTCGCAATTACTCCGCTTATTCCTCTTCGACGCTATATTGAAAGATTAGATCGACGATCTAATTTCCACAATCTCTGTCACAAGAGCAGCCGATCGATTGGAGCGCAAAGTGCGCGGATCGCGGCGAGATTCCGGATGATCGTTGCTTTCTTTGAGTCGCGAATCTTGATTGACGATTCGCGAAATCGAAACAGATGTTGAAAACGGAGGAGGGATTCGATCGATCTCCCGAAATCGCAAGGGGCCGGGAAATAGAGCTCTTTATCTCACAATCGCGGATTGTCCCGACCAAGTTCCTTGCTTTTCCGCCCTGTCGATTCGAGACGATCGTCGTCGTGCCAGCCTCGTAGAAAGCATTAAGTTACCGTATCTTAATTACTTTTCTTTAAAACTCACATCGTATTATACATCCAGCAATTTGGGAATCCACAGTTACGCTTAGCGATCATTTAGCAATTAACGCGCACGTCGATCTTGATTTCTTTTAGCGGCCTTTTATAAATAATCTAGACGACTAAAACGTAAATCTCGTTGGAAAATGACGAGTGAAGTTTTTTCTGCGTACACTGAGAAAAAGAAGTTGGTAAATTGATTACATTTTTTAACTTGATTAAATTACTTTAATTCATGAATTTTAATTTAAGCAGTTATATATTTAATTTGAACGTCTATATATTTAGCTTAAATAACATATAAATATTTGAAATGAAGAAATCTAATCAAGTTAAACATTTTAATTTAATTCTCAACTTTTTTTGCTCAACGTACAAGATTCTTGCAGCGAGCGACTTTTGGGGCGTCCTCCTTCATTCGAATAACGAAATCTGTTCATTCCTTCGATTGATCGTACACAACGTGCGTGACTCAAAGAGATCTCGCCTTTCTAGAAAAAAAAAAAGAGATAAGCCTACGCGTCGATATTCGATCAAGTATCTAAACCTCCGAATATCCCGCAGCGTCATTAATCATCATTACGCTCCTTCGTATAACAATTTGTTACAAAAAGGCCGTATGACATTGCACCGAGGGATAGAGAGCGTCGTAAACGTGTATAGTTCCCGGAACGACTTGGGAGCGCTGGGACACCACTTGTCGTCCGAGAAAGAAGCTTCTTTCGGGTAAAGAATACCATTCTCTTTCGGTGTTATATCAGTAATGTATTTTGTAACAATTCATTTTTCACATAAAATATCGTAGTAGTACGAGCAGAGACATACAGATTTACATATTGCGGGATACTCGGGTATCCACTGAGCACCCAATAATAACGTCCGTTGGAGATCTGCGTGGGCTTCGTTAGGATCGGGCGGCAAAGGAGCAGGGAAAATTCTTTTTTTTTCTTTTATATATATTTCAAGCTATCGCCCATATCGAGACGAGCATATCCATCCGTAACCCTTCCTTATCCCGCGATATTTCGTAGGAGCGATGAATATTTCGAGAAGTACATTCGTTAATTCGATACAGAACACATCTCGACTGCCCGAGCGATCGCGACCCGATCGGCGGCGGCGACACAGGAGCTGACACAGGAGCGGATCCGCGGATACGGATCGGCCGATCGTTCGAACGCACACGTAGATACACCATTACGTTTAATTAGTAGGTAGAATAATAGAGGTTCGAAGCGATTAAAAAATATGTCGGAGGCCGGCAAAATTCCCCGGCCCAAGCTCTCTTACTCGCTTACTTAACTCTCAGATTTTGTCTTCTTTTTTTCTTTTTTAGCTTTGTTTATTCGACACGTTCAACAGCGAATCCACACTTTTATATATCTGTATAATATATATTTATACTTAATAGTAAAGTCCTTAATATAGCGATCAATTTACAATCAGTTAGTTAATTTGATTAATCGAAGAGTCAATTAATTAGTAGTGCGATGGTGGATGCACCGGCCGCACCGACCGGCCGGAGTTATGTGTATATAATTCCTCATCTTTTCGAATTGCGAATCGATGAACGTTGTTGCGCGACTAACACACCGATGACATCTATTATTCTTGGCCGCCGCCCGGAATCAGATTGGATTTCTGAAAAACATCTACTACAATAAACTTCGATCGTATGTACTCGTGATTCGCGATCGTGTTTCAATGTGTGTGTGTGTGTGTGTGTGTGTGTGTGTGTGTGTGTGTGTGTGTGTGTGTGTGTGTGTGTGTGTGCGTGTGCGTGCGTGCGTGCGTATGTGCGTGTGCGTGCGTGCGTGCGTGCGTGTGTGTGTGTGTGTATAACTGTATTCGTGGGTGTGTGTGCACATATGTCTCTGTTTGCGTGTGTATGTGTGTTTGAGGCCGATGATGGAACGAAAGAAACATCTATAATATAGACATCAGTTATTATATCAACGATTCTCATCTATACCCTGTGCATCATCTTAAATGTCTCGACACATCCTAGGTGATTTCACCCGAGATAAATGTTGCTCGCTTATCCTTACATATAGTCAATATATAATATTTATAGTTTATATTTATATAATATCTATATATATATATTTATATATTTATATATTTATATCTGTATATATATTTATAATCATGCCAGATGCGTCACTTTACAGCGTCGGTCACAAAGGAGGATGCCGATTAATGCCAGCTATAATACCTATTACGACTGCGTGTAAGTGTACATATTGTGTGAGTGGGTGGGTAGGTGTGCGTGCGTGCGTGCGTGCGTGTGTACGTATGTATGTAAGTATATATGTACGTGTGTATCAGTTTTCATATAATCGTGTATTAATATATAGTGACTTTCGGCAAAATGCGAAACGCATAACAGAATATAATTAACGAGACAACGTAACGCGATTATGTTAATAACGACAGTAACGTATGTAACTCCACAGCGATATCGAGTTGTAACGATTAAATAATAGTCAGAGTTGCAACGAGGAAACGGCGATGGCTGTTGCGGGCGCGAGGTACGAAAGTGGATGGCGCGGTGTGATAAACAAAGTACACACGAATAGTAAGTCTCTTCCTTCTTCAGCCTCTCACGTCAGGGCTTACAACATCTCCTACCTTACGTTAAAGTAAGCTCGGCATCCGGTCGCGCGGGCGATCTCTCTCTTATCCAAGGTTCATAGTTTATAATTCGGTCGATCGTCGGCGAATTCCGTCCCGCGCGCGTTGCAAGGCCGGTTCTATTAACATCGATTAACATCAACCTTAGTTTAATCGATTTTCTGTCTCCCTCTAGTCCCAGTTTCTCGAGAAGGAGATAAATAAGTTATTCCCCGTTTCTAGGCGAACGAGTCGAGCGAGTGTCATGAATAAATATACCCGAAATTTCAAATTTTTTTTTTTCTTTTTTACACAGAAATGTCCGAAAGTCTCCGAAGTATTTATTGCAAGTGGCCAACAGCGCTTGTGAATTAACAACATTACTTGTTTTAAGTTATATCTACGATTGGAAACGCGGTGCCTTCCATGCAAATTGTTTCTACATCCGATTTCAAGGAGAAAAACGAATACAAACAATTTTTAATCGCGCGATATATCTTTATATAACGTTATTACCTTTCCTTCCTGAATGTCGCGTTCGAGAAATAGTTTGGTTCGGATAAAGATTAAACTATGGTTAAATTTGACCAACGTCGACGAAAGGTGGCCGATTCAAGATGCACCGACGCACTCGGGCTTAATCTTCCCCTCGCTATGCGCAGTAAAAGTCTTAACGATACGAGATGACAATAACGATTAATATTTATTCTGCTAAAAAAGCTTATACGCGGCGATCGCGACAGCGGCGCGCGGCGCGCAATTCGATGACATTTCCCTACGCTCATCGCTCTTGCGTTAGAGCGCGTTACAAAGGAAATGCGATTTCCGTTCAAGTAACGGAATCGATAATTGGTAAATTTATTTAATTTGGAGCACGCTGTGCGTGTGGCAAGAAAAGGAACAAACGAAACAAATGGTAACGTATCTTTTATTTGGGCCAAGAAATATCCGATCGCGCGAATAAAGTTCCATGCGAATACAGACATATTCGCGCGTTCAAAGCTGATGCTTCAAGCATAAAGATACTTAGTCGACTGAACGCGTTCTTGATTTGTGTGTTACTACGGTACGAGGACGAGCGCGGACTCGTGGAAGCGTGAGAGAGCACGTGAAAATTTCGCAACCGGATTTCGTAATACCGACGGCGTCAATAATTTTTCCCGTACCTCCTACCACTTTTGCATTTAAGATTAATTTGCCGTATTGGCAACGGTACCTCATTATGGCACAACCGAGCGAAACTTATTCTTACGAGAGTTCCCCGTGAAACTTTCAATTCGATTAAGCTTGGTTCGGTTGAAATGAGAACGATTGCTCATCGAGGAGACGCGTGGCTCCTCGCTCGCAAGAGTTTATAAAAGATAAATCTCTTAGTGGATTTCTTTTTCTTTGTCAAGACGGTGAGTACTTCGGTTATTCCTGCGACGAAAGCCGAATAGCTAGAAAGTCATGTAAAAGTCGCTTCTGAGAAAGAAAGAATATTACGTGCGCCATTGTCACGTAAAACTGAGCAAATCGTCGACATCTTGGACAGGAATTTCAGTGACGTGAAAATGCGTCGCGATTTAAAGTGCAGTGTTCGATATGTTAATTAATTAAATACGCAACATAGTAATAACAACAATACAACAGGCTAACAGTGATATAAGACGCAATGCGATACATAAACACGAAGTAAATGGTTCTGTTGTTACAATCGTAGCGTATTTTTCGCCAAAATGATACCCGTGTAAATTTCGATCAATTCCATTTCTTTTAGATAGATAATTCAATTTTTCATCACAAAAATGTTACATTATTGCACTCAACCATCCTCTCAATATAAATAATATTATAATATGTAATATTGTATATAGTATATAATATTGCACAATATTATATATTATCATATTGTCGATATAATATATATAATAGTATATATAATATATATAATAGTATATATATTATATAAAATGATAATGCAGTATATTTTTAGCAAATTATTTTGAAAAGTTTCATTGACTCGAATTACCATTGCACAACAGATATCTAAAGCTCCAATTAATACTTTGGATTTGTCGAAATTACATTCGTTTTGATTTTGACCGGTAATTTTTCGGACTTCGTGCTTCACTTTATAAATGCGTCGTGACGTCGACGCGGTGTTCCTTATTTTTCGAAGATAACAATTTACAACTGCAAATTGACGTAGGATATTCTATATCGCACTTGCAATCTCGAATGCCCTTCGAAATACGAAAACGTGGTAACATGCTTTCGATCGTCGAAGCTCGTAGATACACTTGTAGCAATCGGTGCGACGATCGATATCGCCTGATCGATGCAGGAAGTAAGGATAGCGCAATTACATGTTTGGCCGATCTCTCGGCTACGTCGTCGGCCGAATTCGCAATCTGTTCGGCATTAAGGTCATTTATCGTTATGGTTTTATCGGAATGCGTGCCCGTGTTAAGTGTGCTTTAGCGATCGAATCGGTACAGAACGCGATCAGCGAACCTGATCTACCCGAGGCTTACGTTTCTCGTTCGTTGCGTGCGCTGTAGTATCACGAGCGGCTTTCCCGTTCCCGAGCCGCGCGCCCGTAATTGCTCACGGCGTAATCACATATCGAGAGCGTGATAAAAAAAAATAGAGTGTGAGAGAGGCGCGGCGACGAAGTAGAAGTGGGATGCAGAAAGAGAAGGAGCAAGGAGGAATATTGAAAACGAAAGACCGATACGCGTAGGGTGCCCCAAAATTGACGCAATACAGACGCGATATAGCGTGCCTGCCTCGAGGGCATCTTTATCTCCCGGCACAGTTTTTCAATTCAATATTTTAGGAACTAAGCTTCAGATTCTTAAGGTAGTATTCGTCTCAAGTAAAAAGCATGACACACCATCTAATAATAATAATTCGGATAACTTCGTTATTGCTATCAGAGTCTCGATGTTTTCAGTGAGGGGATTTGACCATAATGTATCCATTTTCCGTCAATTTTGGGGTGCTTTGTACGTAGAACCTGCTTGAGCAAAGGAGATGGAAAAAGAGGAAGTGGAGTAGAGAGTACTGTGCGGCAGATGAATCGACGAAGAGCGAAAGATTGCGCGCAGATTGCAAGTAGCATCTCGCGGGATGGTTCGCGGAGAGCAGTTTAAAAAGGGAAAGTGACGAGGACGAGGGAATGGCGATTCGGAGGAAGGGGGGAGGGGGGGACGACGCGCGACGGTGCGACCCCGACACGTTGAAAGCCGTGTCTTAAAAGACGTGTGTAAAAATACGTAGAAAAGATAAACGCGGCGGATACGTGCGTCGCTCGCGCGCGCGCACAAGAGGCGATCGGCAGGAGGAGGAGGAGGAGGAGGACTGAGGAGGTGGAGGAAGAGGAGGAGGAACAGGAGGAGAGGATGGGATAGAGGATGGAGAGACATAGAGAGAGAGAGAAAGAGAGAAAGAGATAGGATCATCGGGGACTGGTGGTGGTGGGTCGGTAGTGGAGAACAGAGTCTGACATCGATTATCATACACCGTCGTAGGAGAGGTCGACCGGCGGTCTGTGATGCGACGGTGCGAGGTAGGACGGCGGCGAGGTGGTGCTGCTGGGCGCCGCGCCAGCCGTGGTGACGTAGCCGGGGTAATTGGCGCTGGGCGCGTGTATGCTCGTCGGTGGCGTCGGGTAAGCATCAAACGAGCTTGAGTACGAGCCGTTGTACGGATACGGATTGGCCGTCATCGGATGGCCGATGGCGGCGGATGGGTGCATGCTACTCATGCCGCTCATCCCGCCGATTCCGTAGGTACGTTGCATCAGGCTGGATTCGAGGCCACCGAACAGATAGCCGTTGGTCGAGCCCATCGGCACCGGATAATGACCGGGTATGATGTTAGGATAAGAGTTACCAGGGTGGCCGTGATTCATGCTTGGGGTGTAGTTACTGGACGCAAGATTCTCCACCGTGTAGGACTTGCTGTGCTGCTGCTGTTGTTGCTGCTGTTGTTGCTGCTGCTGCTGCTGCTGTTGATGCTGCTGCTGTTGCTGTTGCTGAGACTCCTGATGATGGCGGGTGTTCATACCGTATAAACCTCCGTAGCCTGCGTCAGTGGGAGAGTGGTGCAGCGGGGAGGGATAGATTCCGCCACCGGGTGGCAATGGTGGACTGTAATTGGTCATCCCACCTGGTCCAGCCGACATGCCGCCGAAACCAGACATGTAGGACTGATGGTGGGCGTCCAACTTCTCCGCGAGGCTATCGTCGCCCGACATACCCGGATGCGAATGCTGGAGACGCTGACTACCGCCGTCGGCTATACTCGGGATCTGGTCCACTAGTGATTCCAAGTCGCTCAGGCTCTTGGACGCCACGTCCTGGCCGGAGTTCCTCTTGATGCCGTACTGCTCGTGCGGATTGTGCGGTGACATGGACGTGTGGGTGGGCGTATGCGGATGCGGCGGCGTTGGATGCGAATGATGGGAGTGCTCCTCGGCCGTCTGGCTAAGAGGCGTCGGTGTCGTCTGATGTGGATGCGGATTATGCGCGTCCGGCGGCTGTTCGTGGTAGCCCATGTAGTTGGCGTAGCTGTTGTGGGACGGCGTGCCAGGGCTGCCATGGTGGCCCGTCGTGTCGGGCCCTCCGGCCGGATTGTACTGACGATGGTCATTGCCCATGCTCTGCTGCGACATGCTGGTGGGAGGCTCAAAGTCCGGATGCTCAACACTGGGCGACGTCAAGGGCGACGGCTCGAGATTGTTCTCCGACGAGATCGCGGTATTGATCTCCGACGACAGATCCGAGTGAAACGACAGCGACATGGACTTGGGACTCTGGCTGTAGTGTTGCAGGTGCACCGGGCTTTGCTTCGCGCTCATGTTGTACGGGCTATTGTCGTTCATGCCCGGACCAAAAAATCCATCGTTCATCGGTTGCGGATACGGCGCCATGTGCGGGAACGTCTTCGGCGGTGACATTATCGGTGGTGAGAAGCAATTCGGCACGTTACCGTAACCATCGTTCAAATGGCCCATCGCCTGGTGCTGATGCTGCTGCTGCTGTTGCTCTCTCTCGCGATTGTCCCGCTCCATTTGCTTCTGCTGTTGATGGATCTTTTTCGGACGACCGCGGCGCTTCTTAATGACCTCGCCGTTCGCGTCCAGCTTCTCGGGATCTGGCTGCGGTTGATCCTCCGGATTCTTGATCTTCTTCGGTCTGCCGCGTTTTTTCTTGCCGGGTATCACGCCCGTCTCCTGCTTAATTCCCATGCCGTTGATCTCCGTGATTCGGCCGTCACCGTCGGGCAAATCGTCGGCAAACACTGGCTTCTTGTCCTCGATCGGCTCGTGTTCCTTTTTCTTGAGCTTCGAATCGGCGAAAACGATGTCTGACTCGTCCAAATGCGTGATCGTACCGTTCAGGTAGTCACGGAACTTCTTCAGAGCAGCGTAATATGGCACCTTGTCAGCAGCACGTGGCAATTGCGCACACCTCGCGCTGCTCGAGGGCATAACCCACATATACTGTAAAACGATAATATTGGAAAGTCAGAATGTTGCCTGTTTTGCCCATAGATGATTAGAGTTAGCATAGGGAGGTAAAAGCAGTAAAACTTTACCAAGTGAATCGCTGGATAAAGTAAAATAAGATGAAAGTTAAGTCACAGCCGGAAATCAGCTCGACGGTTTTAAAATGGGTGCTTCTTGTGTCTAGCCTCACGAGTGATTCAAACTACACGCAAGCGACAAGTGTCGAGCAGTACTCAGTTAATGAAGCTTGCTGCTCGCTCAAAATCCAACACTATTGAATTTTGGACAAGCAGAAGCCAATTAAGCCCGCTACTCGATGTTTACCGCTTGCTGCGTGCAATCTGAATCAGGCTTTATGGCTTTTTTAGATTTAATCCTTCCAATAAAGGTCCAAAAGAGATGTCAAAAAAATTGGGTCGATAATGGCACTTCCGATTTTTGGAGAAAATCGGAAATTGCCATGACGTGAAATTTAATTTCTAGTCAGCGATGCAATATGTTTTATTATTAAAAATGTTGTTTATTTTTCGTAGCATTAATATTTATTTTTATTAATATCTAAAAGTTTCTTCTTTGAAGTAACAATGCAATCAATATTTCTCGCGATTGTGACTCGAGATTCGATTCTCGATTTGCTTACTGCTTCAAATTCGATCCTTCAATTTAGCGTTAACTCGGAACAGTGAAAAAAATAATACAACAGTTGTTTTACCGTGTTTGTACCGTCGACGAGATTGGGCTGTCTTCCGAATCCAAATTCCTTCTTTCCCGAGAATACTTCGTATATGAGTTTGCCGTTGAATACTGCAATTTTTGGCTTATACTTTCGTAATTTCTCGAGCAGAATGTGACTACCTGTAAAATACAAAAAAAAAATGACTGTCGTTCGATAGTTTCTTTTATTTTCTATATTAATATCATAAATAAATACACAATTTTGATATAATATTAATGAATTATTCACATCGTATAGAGAATAATTAAACCTAAATAAAATTCATTCTTTTTCTTTTTTCTATCTTTCTTTTTCTCTCTTTCTCTAACGTTTTTTTTTACCTCTAATGTATTTTAAAGATTAATAAAAACAGATTTCAAATTAAATTTTGTACACGGATTGTCGATAGGCGCAGCTCATTAACTCTTGCCTATAATTACTTTAACTTATAAATATAGACATTATTGCATAAAGTCATTGATAACGCTTGTCGCTCCTTTTTTTTCCTCGCGTTCATTCGTGAGTGCTATTTACGTCGTGCGAACCATTCTATGTATTTTCGTAAAAGAGAGGGATTATCGTCCAGCACACGATAAAAAGAAGCTTGATAATAATAACAATAATTGAAGATAGATTCTCCATTACAAAGAACGTAATAATCGCAAATAACGTAAAATGAAAGAAAACGATTTCCGCATAGTAATCGACATAAGTATAGACACGAGTCGAATTATCTCAATTACAGGAGTTAAGATCTCATTCACTGAAATCATGCAAATTACTCAAAATTCCATCTAAATCCAAAAATTGCCGTAAGATCTGTTCTTTGCAGCTGAATTTGTATATCCTTGTGTTTAAAATGAAATATTTAAAGTTTGACGAAAACAGTGCTGAGGAAAATAGTTAAAATAAAAAAACAGTAATAGAAATGTTTTTTTAAAGAATGTATCGATAAAAAATATTATTTGAAACGAGTATTATTTTGTGCAATAAATAGTATCGAACACTTATTTGAAATAAGACATTTATTTTACATATTGATATGTCACAGATAAATAAGTATTCTCTGTTCTTTATTGTTGGTTTACTGTTTTCTATTTCTTAAGAGTACAAAATAAAAAATAAAAAATACAAAACAAGCTGGTTATAGGCAAAGCAATAAATAAAGAGTTAAATAGCAAGCACAAGAAGGTGTTTATTTATATAAATTATTTTGTTATTAATTTAAATTAAATCAAATACGGTTTCGGTTTTACTTAAAATCCTCTTTAAAAATAGAAAATATTAAGATAACGCATATTATAGATATAATGTAATTTATTTTCCTCACCAAGTATAGCTAAACAAATAATTAATAACAATTGAATTTATTTTAAAACATGTTTATAAAAATTCAGTCGCATCCATTCATGAGAAATTAGATGTTTTCTTTTTATTTTAGTATTCTTTGTTCTGTATTTTCAAGAAATAAAACAAAAATAGAAAAATATCATTTATCCATGACATATTGAAGCGTAAATTAAATGCTTACTTCAATGTATATATAAATGTTAAATATTATTTGCTCCTTTTATATTTACTATACAAAAAATTGTTTCGAATATCATTTTTTATTGATACACCCATTAAATAAATATTTCCATTGAATCTGTTTCAATTTTTTCCAGCACTGGGGCGAAAGCGAGACAGAAAGTTTCAATACAGCCCAGTACAGCGACGAAGAACAGATCTATTCGCATTGTTTTTGGCACTCCTATCACGCGGTCGCGTCGCTATCATTCGTGGCCCTTGTCGTATCTCTCAAGCGATTAACGCGATACGCGTGATAACCTTACACGTGTTACTCGCAACCTCATTCGGTACGAGTAAAAAAACATCGTTACTCTGCTATTGTACTTCCGCTTTCGTTAATTTTCGCCTTATTTCAATGGGACACTTTCGACGCTCCGATTAATACGGCCGAATGCGCTTCCCGTGGCGAAAAGGGAGAGCCGGCAATTTTTAGTAGCTTATTGGCCATTAATTATTACTCGCTCCTAATAAATAATACGAACGCGCCTTTTCAGAGCAAAGCTTTAAAGCGGATCAAATATCGTTGACATCGAAGGAAAAGGGCGCGAAAAACAGACTTAGAGGGAACACGTTTAACTCCGAAATCGAGGCGTTTGCAGTTTTTCTCTTTGTCTCGCAAAGAATTGGGAATTGTCAACCGCTCTTCGATCCAGTAATCCAGCTACTCGGCATTTTCATATTCTCCGCGGAAATCGGCATTGAAATCGGTGCACAATGTTTTTTTTATTAATAATTAAAAATGTGCGACGTACAAAATTATACATCGCGATTATGATCTTCCTTAAGAATCGCAGTAATCGCGATTTTCTTACACTGAGAAAGAAAGATTCTTAAAAATTGATTGTAAAGTATATATTTATTTTATTGAATAAATCTTTATTTAAATATAGAGTGTTATCTTTGGCAAATAAATCAATTAATAAGAAAAATAAATTATATTTTACTGAGAAATGGGAAATATTTCGTCATCATAATCAATTTTTTTTACAATCAATAAAATATTAAAAAAACGCCACAAATTTTTTGCTTGCTAATATTTCAACTTTTTTCTCAGTATATCTTTTGAATTATGCGCAATTTTGAATTATGTTTCATTAATATTACAAACATTTCAAATATATAATTTTACGAAATAGAAAATTAAATCGGTTTTTGGGCGTTAGTCAAACAGCATAAAAAGAATTCCATAAAATATTTTAAAACAAAACGTTAAATAGTTATAATGATTAATGCAAGACTCGAAGTTATTAAGTTAAATTAAAGGAATTGAATGTTAAACTATTTACAAACATGCAAATGTTTATTTAACAATATGAAAAAATGGCACGCATAAAAATTTGTAAACAAAAACTCGTGTACATAACAATTTTAAATTTATATATATTTTTTTTGTTCTGCGCTATTAAATATCATGGTTCAAAATAAAATTTTCCAACTAATAAAGAGAAACAAATTCCAAACAGATAAATTAAATCGTGTCTAGTGTTAAAAATAGGCATTCAATAATCGGAACCAAATGTGCATTCATAACATTTAAATCATGCGAGAAAATGATAAGTTTTGTAATATTCCTCTATAAACACTCAATGTTTGATTACAATTTTTGAGCTACGTTTACGATTTTAAATAGCAAATGGAATTTTTTCTAAAATTGTACGCGATTGAAAGTCCAATTCTATATCTCACTGCGATTCGAGAGAAAGAAGTCGCGATGCTCTGATAAATCGCACGTCTCTTCCAGCAATAGGCATAGGCGAGTAGAAAATTCGGAGTAGGGCGACATTTTTGAATGGAGGGGTCTACACCGCTTTCGGCAGGGGCGATGCGCGTGTTGCGAGTCGCGATATGCCTTAGGAGCATGCGTTCGATAAAGTTGGCAGTACTGCCGCTTCCCGCGTCGCGTGCACGCATGGCCGCTATGTCCGAGCGATCGGTCCGTTGAAAAACGCCGGAGTTTCGGAGTTTAACGTCGGGATGGAGGAAGTGGGAATCGGCACCTCGTACGGGAACGATGAGTGCGTCGACTCGGTGGACTGGGCCACGACGTTCGGCGAGGAGGAGCGACTCCCGCAGAGCGGAGATGCCGCGGACGAGGATCGGGAGGAACACGGTGAGAGAGCACCCTTCGATCACGATCCACGCGAGGAGCTTTCCTCTTTTCGGCGTTGCCTACGGCGTAACGACGCCGCTTGCGATTGCGATAAATGGCGCTGGCAGAACGCCGCTTCGATGAGATATCATTCCGATAATGTCGGCGGTTTGATCTTGATAAAAGTATCGGCGTCGTCTCTCTCTCTCTCTCTCTCTCTCTCTCTCTCTTTTCTTTCTCTCTCTGTCTCTCTCTCTCGTTTTCTCGGGAAGACCGGTGCGTCAGGCCCTTTCGGTGGCGGGGAGGGGAGGGGGGGGGACGTTGCCGGCGTTGCCGTTTCGCTGGATTACCGGCGGAAAATCGGAAAAATCTTTCTTACCACGCGACACACGGCTAAAGTAATTAGAGATACCCCCGGAAAGAAACATGGGAACCGTTTGCGCGGGCTCGCGCGTCCTAACCTGTTGATGTAACCGGCTCTTATCTCATTAGCGTTGTGTTTATTTTTATCTGCACCGTATCCGTGCTTCCTTGCCGTCTTGCGTCTTTTTCCTTTTTTTTTTCCTTTTCACGAATACGTCGGAGCATCACGCGCTTGTGCCTCGCTTCAGAGCGACAAAAGTGGATTAAAGTGGTGGAAAGCGGAGTGAAGTGAGCTCCAAATTTTTCAAATCTTCACTAAATTCGATTAACAAGATACTCGTGTTGTGTCATGGAAAGTGCCCCCCCCCTCCCACCATCGTTTATTTGTTTAAGGTTTCCAACCGGTTCGAGAGGCGTAGGTTTGAAACGCTATATACATAGCGGCGATCGTCATATTTTTAGGTTACTCGTGACCGCTCATCTTTTCTTCTCTAGCAACGAGAGAGAGAGAGAGAGAGGAAGAGAGAAAGAGACGAGGCGATGACGCAAGGAACCTAGTGAGCTCGCACGCGAAGCGTTTAACAATGCACGCGTAACACGCGCTTTTTGTCTCCGCGCACGAGTTTTCGCAACGTGAGAGATCCCGGAGATCGTTCGTTCGTTCGTTCGCCCGAGCCGCGGACACAGTGCACTCAATGAGATTCTGTTTCGCCGCGCTGGATGCGAAGTGCATCTCTCGAAAAACCGAACGAGGGCCGGACGCGCGAGCACGAATAAATAAACTTGAGAATCGAGTGAGAGTCCGAAGTTCACGTCGTCGCGAACACGTTTCTCGTCGAGAAAAGAAGAAAAAGAAATACGTCCCTTGCGCCGCTTCGCATGCATTCACTTCGATGATTCACACTAGGTTCACACGCGTGGCATACGCGTGTATGCTTACTGTGCTTACATCGATCTTGTCCTTGCGATCGCGCGTCTCTGTTCCTTCCGTCACTGATCTGCTTACGAGAATCGACTAACTTTTAAGCTACTGGAAGCCCACTACTCTAGAGAACACTTACGGACAGACTAACCAACACAGTGCGAGTTGTGGCCTCAAGTTTCATAAATTCATGAGTCATGGTGGGAGCGTGTAGGCCACGGAACTTAACGATAAGCAGAATTGACCAATCACAGTCGCCAATTCGGCAACCGAGTGAATAGTAATTCGTTTACCGTTGCTTTCCTCGAGGTTCAGGTTACTTCATAATTTATACGACACGTGTTTGAACGTTAAGATACTTTTAATTTATGAAACATTAAAAATACGAAAAGAATAGTTTTGCTGAGATATCTTAAAATTTAGCTGGACAGATCTAAAAGTATAATTTTGTTAAAGCATCAAAATAATTATGTAGGACGCTGGAGCATGTTGAGCGATGTTGCAAAAAGTTTTGACAACACTCTGGCAACCAGCTTAAATATTGTTTATAATTATTTTGACGACCTAACGAAATTATTTTCAGATCTCTATCTAGTTAAATTTTCAGATACCTCAACGAAATCGTTATTTCCTTGTAAGGTTTTCGATTCTGTAATGTTTGCTAAGATAATTGGTGTTGCAAAGTAAACTTGGACTTATCGGTGATGATATTTTGAAAAGAAAATCTCGAGATATATTATGCCATTGAGCAGCTTTTTGCCGCATAAAATATCTGAACACAGTATAACGACAGTTAAAGAGTAAGTTACAAAAAAAAAACTTAAACTCGTCTGCCCTTGAAATTCTCCCAGCAGACATAAAGATTACTTAAAACCTTATTTGTTTGTCCTTCTAAAAGGTTCTTCGAAAACTTCAAAGAGAAAATTCAACACAATATTAACATAATTAACGTTTCAGAGACAATTTAGGTCGCCTAAAGTTGCGAAAAATTATTAAAAATTATTATTGAATAAATTTCTCTGTACATCTTTGCTCGTGCTCGTTACTGTGATTATTTAATTAACTATATTGTGCAAAGCTTGTGCAAATAGTAATAAAAAATTATTACTATTATTAATTCTTAAACACAGCGTAGGGATCTGGGAGACTTTCAACTTCGAGAAGTCATCAATTTTGATTTCAATCAATATTTTTCAATAAATTTTTTTTGTTAATGAATGTTCAGAATCTCAGAAGTGCGACTGAATAAACGACATTATCGAAAAATGATCTATTGTGAAATTAGAGTAAGAATCATTAAATGAAAATAAAGCTTTGTAAACAATTTTTTTTTTAATTAAATTACCTTCATAATATGATATTTTTAAGTTAAAAAATGAGACTTAACAAAAAATCATGTCAATATTATTCTTTTTAAAATTATATAATTATGTAACAAGGAAAATAATGACAAACAAATTTACTTCTGTACCATTTGAATTCTAGTTGAGCTCTGAAGCTAATCAACGTTGCGATGGATAGTTAGAGGCTTCAAACTTTTTTCTATTCTTAACCTTCCGAACCTTTTATTTCATTCCCTCTTCATACAGCAAATAATCGAAATTTTATACGAAAATTTTCAGACTCCCTGCTATGTTTAAGAGTTAAATTCTCTTTTTTTAAAGATTCTTTTCATAATACATTAAAAATGTAATGTTTGACCTCAAGACGACTAAAAAATTTGTAAAAAGTAGTAGACATTCCATACACCATTAATCTTAAATTGCAAAAATAATTGCAGATTTCAAGTATTTCTGAATTTCAACGTGTCTATTTAATGCCCCGCTTATATCGAGACTGTAAGGCTCAAATTCGTAAACGAAACACAATACGTTTTTTTTTACATGATAAAATATAAATAGTGATGAAATATTGTATAACGCGAATATATATTATATAATACAAAATTCTGAAATTAATTTTCTCGGAAATTATGCCGGAGCGATATCGGCTTATGCGATAATTATTTTCGACCGAGATTTCGTAATTATCTCTTTGCTCGTTTTTCAGACATAATAAAAAGCACACTCGGCATACTGACCTTCTTTAATTTCCTTTCTTGTAAGATCTGCGCTGCCTTTCGTCGCACGTGCTACCATATTTGTAAAACCGATACCAAGTCGTAAGAGCTTGTAATCGTCGTCCGCAGTCAATGGTTCGGGCGTGAGACCACTTAGATGTAGGCATTTCCCTAAAAAGAGGGACAGAGAATGAAAACAATTGCTTAACTGCATAATTAAGAAGTAAGAACGTAATGGTCGCGTCCTCGCGATCATAATGAACTTCATTACCCCGAGTAGTGAAGTATTAATTTGTGAATCGATCCTGACCTACTAATTTAAGATCGACAAACAAAATTAGACTTTCAAATTAGATGCTTGATAAATTATTAAATTTAAAACGTTTTCCCCTCGCATCTTTCGCGTCTTGCAGTAATTGCAGCTATCGGAGAAAAAAAAGAGAGAGAGAAGTTAAAATTATTATCGTGTACACTGAGGCATGTTACACGCATCGCCGAAGCACATGTGGGTGGCTTTTAAAAATTTTAATGAAATCGACGTCCATGATATTATACGATCCATTTTTAATTTTAATTGCATAACGTTAAGCATTAAATTGCTTACTTGCGGCGCCATTATAACGAAACGTATAATTGCAGTCGTCGCGTGAACGGCCAAATGACTTCGCAAAGCTATTGTTCCGCGCGAAATACTCCGTATTTTGTTAATAGGCCGCGCTCGACTATTTATATCCCATTAAATAAACGATCTAAATTTTCTGATAGGCATAATAAAGCCTCGCCCCGACGGAGGCTTTCGCGCGGAGATAATGGAATTGTTAGAACAGAAGCGCGCAGCGTGTCTATTGTAATAGAAATGACAACCATTGTTGTTTCCATTGTCGATGGTACCGCGCGCCGGTATCATTTTGCCTGGATTACACTAAAATCATCGTGAATTTTATCACTGAAGTTTTACTACACACTTGAGATGTATTTTAATCCGACGATGACTCGATGTTTTTTTAATTCCCTATTACGACTTACCTGTGGAAGCTTTTTAATTAAACGTAATACATTCACTCAATTTTCATCATCGTCGAGATTCACAGCTGATTTAAATAATTCATTCGATTACCGAATCAATTTTACTTCTAATCAATGGCAGTTCTAAGCAGTTTCAAAGTATTGATGAAATTATTCTATTATTAATTTACTATTTCTACGCGGCAAAGTATGAACTGCACTTTCTGATATTGCGGGATCACTTATTCTTATTTTTAATGTCGATCTACTGCGAACGCGAATGCAGAAAGGGAGAGAGAAAGAGAGAAATAGAAGTGAAACAGTAGAGAGAGAGAGAGAGAGAGAGAGAGAATTGTTTCATGAAGATATATAAATTAATCTCGTGCAAGATGTACAAACGATTAGCGGTTGACCGCTTGAATGTTGCAACAGCGACGAGCGTCAATTAGCGCCGCGAATCGCAAATTTCCATTGTATAAATAATAAATAGCGTGTATAAATAGCATACAAACAGCGGTAAATCGTACGGACGACAATTCGTTCTAAATATTGACGTATGAATGCTTGGTAAACGCGCGCGATCGTTTATTTCGTATCGCGAAAAGCAAATACGGCGCTTAAACGTAACGTATAAAAGGTATTCGCGCCGGTTTTCCCGCGGTTATGCAGATCGGCAATGCGCGCGCGGGAAAAAAAAACCCCCTCCCGGTCGTTTTTACGGCCGCACGAATGAGCAACTAAGTGCTCGTTGTCAAGTAATCCCCCGGGGAATATTGTATTCGACGCTTTCGCGATAACAGCTGCACCTCGCGTTATTGCAACAATTTGCCGAATACTTTGTTGGCGGAGCAAGGCTGTTACAAAGGGCGAAGCACAATCGATGGAAAAGGATTAAATAGTTTGGGGTCAGGCGTGGGTCGAATTTTTTTTTTTCTCCTACTTTGTACATAAAGCGGGATTATGAGTTCACCATGCTCGTGCGACTAAGGATAATCGCTCGCCGCTCGTGAAGGTTGATTTAGCTTCTACAAATAAATTATTTACGCGTTGAAGTCTCACTTCGTTAATCCATTTTCGCGTCACGTCGTGTCGCAGAATTGAACGTCTTGCGTTACGCTAATCGCCTGCCATAATCACTTAGAAGTTAAAGTTTAATCCCAAATAAAATTAAAATATATCCGCAAAGACGGATATTTTATGTCTGCAGTAATGTCGAAATGCGATTAAAAATATTATTACCGAGAGATGTATTATGGAAAAAAAAAAAAGAAAAAAAGAAAACGTCACGCTGCAATCACCTCTTCTATCATCCCCATCGATCGAAAATAAAATCTCCCAGGTACTGCGTGCGACTCTCTTGAAAAGTTTGTTAACTTTCAAAGAAGTTAACAAAAAGGTTCATAAATTAGAGCACCCTTCCGCGTTTACGCCACATCGATAATAAATTTATTTACGCCACAAGCGCTGGAGCAATAAGGATCGCTCGTCCCCGTTCGCGTGAGAGAAAAGAAAGTCCCGGACCAGATAAATCTTTTGCTCGCTCTCGGCGGTACAGGTACACGGACACTCACACGTGTTCGCGTACACGTGGGGGTGAGACAACACCCCGGTGGCGCGAAATTACAATCGTCGCCAAAGTCTATCCCGCGAACGTTTACCCCCAGGCAGCAGATAGAGATTTATGACGCGGCCTCGGGAAATTCTCTCTCCGCGCTGCTTTACTCCAGTGGCACCGACCTACAACGGGCGCGCCGCGCCGGCACGACCTTGGAGAACTTCGGAACAAAGTTAAACGCTCGTCCGCGGCCGTTGCACGCTTTCCGGCACAACGTGCCCGACCTCCAAGTCCGCGGGAAAAGGCACGAACCGCACGTGTATGTAATGCCGGTCCCACATCGTGGAGCCGCGACCCCGGTAAAGTCCTTTTGAGAATAATAAATGTGTGTATAATTAGCATAAATCTAAGGCGTAGGTGATAAGACAAATTTTAGCAATTGGCAAATGCGTGAAAGAATCGAAGGCATATCTTGGAAAGTTTTCGCCATCAGTTTCTACGTCTTGTCACACATGTATGCGTCTCTTTGGTTTTTTCTTTTTCTTCGAAAATTCGCGATTTTCTCGCGAAATGCTCATGCCGTTGGCGAGCAATGCTCGCGAGTTTTAGTATGGACGTAGCTTAAAGCTTGCCGCGGCGAACGGGCCATAAGAAGGAGACTAACGGCCGATCGAACAAACTTTATCGGGGCGAAACGCGACCCTCCTCCGTCATTCACGACGCTAACCTAACCCAACTTGACTTCGCTCGACCTTCCCGCCTAGCCGGGTGCTTTATGGTGTTTCGAGCGAGGGTGTGAAAAGTGTGTTCCTCCCTCCTCCCCCTCCCGTACGTCGATGGAAAGCAAATGCGCTCGTTCCCGCGCAGCGTCGGTGGTCGGGTCGTCCGTAAATTGTGACTCGTCTCTGATACGGACGTAATCGGGGGTGGAACTTGGAATTCTACGTGATCCCGGACGCGAGTCTCCTATTTTTCTTGGGGCTGGAAATTATGGTAATTTATGGGAAATTTGAGAATGCTCCGAGCGAGAAAAAAATATTCAAAACGCCGGTTCCCTCTGTCGCGGACAGTCTTCATGAATTATATCTCCGTGAAACAAATTCTGCCGGGGCTGTTGCTGTTTTTGAAAATTTTTGCAACTAATACGATTAGTGATACCGGCGTTGATAATACCAAGTATTGGTTTGGGGGATTTAATTTTTTCAACAAATGAAAAAATACGCAAAAGATATAAATTTTTAAAATATCTGATAATGCCGTTAAAAGTAAAAATAAAATACGGAAAGGTATACGTCATAAATATTAATATCAATGCAAATATTTTTTTGTAATATGGAACCATTGTTTCCGCAAATAATTTACGTATATATATTTTTACCGTAACATATTTTTATTAATGGATATCTCTGAACCGTGCAACTTGATACATAATCGATGTGCAATATGTGAAATCTGAAGATAATATTTCCAATCTATAAACCGAAAATATCCGTATAATTAATTCTAGTATGATCTCATTTAGCATCGCAAATTAATCACATTAATAATATTCGCTGACAGTCTGATGTAGGGAATATTAGCTGCAGTTCTTCATAAATCCCAACTTCCTAATTTTACATGCATATCATATGTAACGATCTTAAATATATCTTTCGCGTGCGACAGCCGAGAATAATTCTCTTTCACAGAAAAGAGAAATTTACATAGTTTTTAATTATTTTATTAGGTATAGAGAAAAAAATGTTGAATCATCCTTAGATTATAAGTGTAAATATTTCGTTACTTCAATAACAATATTGAAACAAAAAGATTTAAAGCGAAGACAATAACAAATATAATTGAGCGAGTAAGATTTAGTTGAGTCAACTATATATATTAATGACAGTTTTTGATTCGATTTTTAATTGCATCAAACTATTTTAATTCACATTATAGCATTTTTTTTCAGTGTTTATGTGCAAAAATTCCGGCGTCTTATTTGAAACGCAAATTTCAAGTATGTTGGTTCTATTGTCTATTTATGCGCAGCAGCGTCGTCTTTCTACTAATTTTTATAATAAAACAAAGATAGATTTCATAGCTCAATCTTTGCAAAAGTGAAGTGTTATATAGCATTTATGAAAAATATTTTCCCAAGTAAACATAGATGGAAAAAAACAATTTGATTGCAGCATCTATATAAATTTAGTTAGATACAGATCAGAAAAATAATTTTATGTTGAACAATTAAAATAATTAAGTAAGACGCTCAAGTACGATGATGTTACTGCAAACAGTTTGATAAACATCCTATACAATTTTTTAAATGATTCAACATAATTATTTACAGATCTGTATTTCAGCAAAATTGTTTTTTCCGTATGAAAGTTGATAAGTTACATACTAATCATTATTTGCTTTTTGAATTTGATTCAAGACGGCTGAAGCACACAGCAAAACACGTGCATGGCGATGATGTGATAAGTTTGAAAAAAAGTTGTTGGTTTTGCTTTCAATGCTTTCACGCGTAACTCATTAACTTTTTTACTCGATAAAATCTTTTTGAATACTATCAATAGGTACTGAACTTCTCTTTTTCTTAGCTAAATTTGTTTTTCATTGTTTTGAAAATTATAATAAAGACGGAGCCACGTACACAGACAATGGGACCAGCACACCTGAAAGTTGCCCCTCTGTGAAATAAATCACCAGAACTTTGCACATACCTAAATAGTTCTTCCCCAAGAGAAGCCGACAATTCGTCACGTCGCGCGTCGTACCGAATGAGTTTCTATTGTTTCTAAGGATGTCCGCAACAAGTATTTTCTCAACGTGATTTTCCAAGGTCCATCATATTGCGATATAGTCAAAACAACGCGGGATACCGCGGTCTCGTGCAAACTTTCCGAACTTTTGGACTTGAAAGCCGTCGCGGTACGTCCTCCTTAAGTCGCTTTATAGAATTCCGGACATCAGAGAGAGCGAAGCAACAGGACCCTACGTATCGCATTTTTCTTCTCGCCCGTTTCTACTTCTTCCTCCAGGGGTCTCGTACTCGGTTACGAAAGGCGCGGCGAGCAACGCTCTCGAGAAGAAATATCGCCCTTGATATTTTTCTAATGCGCGGGGACCCGACCCTCCTCCTTCATTTCCAGACAACGGTAACGATGAGCGAGGGAGCCGCGGGGATCTTGGCTATCATTTAGCGCGAAATGTACAGTTTATTATCTAAATGGCCGCTAACTCGTTGCGCGGATCGCTCGCAGTCGTGTAAGATTTTTCCAACACGGCAGTAAAGTAAATTATCGCGGCTCTTCCCGCGACTTTCGCTACCGTCGTTTCTTCCGGTTTCTCCCTGTCGGATAAGGGAACCGTTTTCGCTGGATGTCCATAATGCGAATAATTAAAAGAGGGAGGTTTTCGTCCGTGAAACGAAGCTGCTGCGTTTCGCACCACGTCAATTGTGAATACGCGAAACGTTCGATAGAGATTCGTCGCAGAGATAAATCTATTTCACCTTGGACATCTTAATCGTCATCGGTGAACGTCGACGAGCATTGTTAGTTTCGCGCTTTATCAAATGCGTGAATTTCTCGATCGACGAGTATATTCGCGTTTGAAACAGCGTGAAATCGACACGAACGAAATTCCTCGCTCGTCGCTCGGACGAACGGCAAGCCGCAACGAAACGGCGGCGGTCGTGACGACTATCGCAAATTTCTCAAACCTCCATTGACCTAGATTTCGCTTCTTTTTTTCCTTTCGGATTCTGAATGAACGCTTGGTTTGAGTCGGTGGCGATGGCGAGCAACGAGGTAGCGGTAGGAGAGAGTACGAGAAGGGATATACGGTGGATGGAGAGAGAGAGAGAGAGAGAGAGAGAGAGAGAGAGAGAGAGAGAGAGAGAGGAGGGTAGCGGACAGGGGGAAGCCAGGTGAAAATCGATGCAACCGAGAGAGACCTGTGCGTGGGTAACGCGGGAGACCGCGCCTGGAAAATCAATTTTCAGGGTTTTCCAGGACGAAGACCCGTCGGCGGCGACCTAGGAAACGGTCGAGAGCAAGTTCTGACGTTGCTCTCTTTTTCCCACGCCGCCTGCGTCTCAGGGATGAGGGGGAGTTGAAAGGGGTGAGGAAAGGGGCTGGCGAGAGGAAGAGGCGGGTATATCTCAGTGCCACAATTTGCGAACGAGCACGTATTACATCCAGGTGTGCTTAATGATATCCCCGCGCGAAAGTCTCAAGACGTCGGATGCTTTTTCTTTCTTTACTCTTTCTTCTTCCCCCCCCCCTCTCTCTTTCTCTCTTTCTTACTCGGGTGTCGTCGCCCGCTTCTCGAGTAATTTCAGCTTTTGTGCTCGCGTAGGGCCGAGAATATTTTTTTAATTAAAACGCGCCGAGGGGTTGGCGCGTTTAAAGCGAATTCGGTCGCTCGCGTGCGACTTTGAAGCGACTTTTTCCTCGTCCGATACGCCGCCACCGTCCGGCTGTTAAAACGAGATAATAGGGAGAAACGTCCTTCCGGGGCGATTCAAGCGGGAGATCTTCAGGCTTTCGCGCCTAGGGCCGCCTGCGTCTCTCGGCAGTAATTCCACCGACGTCTCTGTTATCCGAGACACAGCGGGATACAGTTTCACAAAGGCGCCAAAGGTAAGAAACAGGCGTTCTCTGTATAATCGTCATCCGATAGCCAACATAGTACTTTCTCTTTGGACGCTCTTTTCTTCCGACCGTTCGGATGACCCTAACCTACTGTCCACCTAATACTTTCTTCAATGCCATTTTTTTCATTTTTTTTTTTTTTTTTTGGACTGAAACCGGCGATCACGTGAAAACAGAATTAAAAACAATCTAATCTTGAGTTTAAAAATCTAACCTTTGCGCGACGCTTAATCTTTAGACATTCTTTTCTAAATTGTACGAGTATACACTCTAAGATGTACAAAGTAACGTCGTGGGAAATAAAATTCGCTCAACTAAGTAACTCGGCTTCCGTAGGGATGATAAAGAAAGTCCTAGATCTCATATTTTTAACAAACATCCTCGGTTGGTAGCTAGTGGATCGTGTTCAATCACGCCTGAGAGAAAGACGCTCCAAAGCCGGAAAGTAAGGCGCGTACAGCGACCGGACGAAATCTCAACGTTGCATGCATTCGCTGGTCACCGACGTGTCTTTTTCGGACGAAATTTTGAAAGAAGCAAAGAAAAAGAGACAGAGGGCACTAAATTCTAGGGAGGTAGTGAACGTGTACGGACTGTAAGCTGCTATCGAGCGGATAGGCGTGCGACAACCCCTCTCCCTTCGTCGTGCCCCCCTCGGCAGCCCCAGAGTTCCCTTTTTCCTCCTGCTCACCACCCCCTAACCATCCCCTGTCCTCCCTGTTCGCCCTCTGCCGCCTCCTCCTCCTCCTCCTCCTCCTCCTCTTTCTCCTCCTCTTCCGCCCCTCTTGGACCGAGCAGCAGCGACAGGGTGGTCGGTGGGTGGAAAAGGGTGGAGGCTGAGGCTACACGTTTTCCCACACTCGCCCTTCCCGCTCTCCCGACCCTTCTCTCTCTTCACCACTCAACGCGGCACCCTTCGCCCATCTCGCCCTTGCTCGACTCAACCCCTCGCCCTTGCGCTCCCTCGCCTTCGTTCCTCTCACCCTTTCTCTCTCTCTCTCTCACTCTCTCTCTCTCTTCGCCTTACTCACACACATACACACACACAACCGCCACTCATTATAGTTACCACTACACTATCGTGTTGCCTCAACGTACACCACCTCCTTCTTCGCCACCTCCTTCGTTGCCACCTACGGCAACCGACCGCCAAAGGACGGTCTTGCGTCTAGTGATGGTCCTCGAAGCAATAACCAGCCGCAATTCTCAAGCGGAGTGCGAGTGCCCCGGGTAGAATATCGCGACGTCGCCCTTTAGATATCATATTAACTCCTTAATGCATCTGGTCCTTGTACAAGGACGATTTCTTTGTTTAAGATATTATTTTCTAGTATTATTTATTTCTGTCGTCTTGCGTGAGAGATGCAACAATTTTGCAGAGTGTCGATGCCATCACTATCCGCATTCTTCTTCACACTTCAATTATTACGTTGATTTTCACGTGGTCGATATTATGCCATTAAGGTTTCGCACTACCGAAAGAGATATCACGTAATAAACTTGTGATATTTGATTTTACTTCATATACGTATTGAGCAAATTATTTCCGTATCTGATAATAAACAATTTTCTTTTTGAAATATCGGCACGTTAATGGTATATAATTTGAGTAATACAGACACATCAAGATTAAAGTAAGATACGAAGAAGGTGAGAACGTGCAAGTTGTTTCGATTGTATCGACTATTTTTCGAAGAATATTAAACTTTATCGCGTACCGCAATTAATTCGAACGTGTTATACCTTCTAATTATTATCTCCCGCGTATTCGTGCCAATAGTCGCGTTCGACCGGTCTGGGTGGTCACGATAATGACTAATAAATCCGCCTATAAATTCTCAATGGACCGCTGCACGTCGGTTTGCTTACGTTTCCTTTCGTTTAGCGGGATTATGTACGGTATATACCCGATGCGCGCGCGGCGCGGCGCGGCGCGGCGGTGGCGGCGGCGGCGGCGGCGCGCACGGTCGGCGGTTTACTCTTCTCTCTTTGCAGTTACGACGATAAATTACCCGAATCGCAGAGAAAGAAAACATGGGAAACGAAGTGTACCCGTGAGTACTCATTCTCCGTACTCGCCTGACCGCATTCCGACAATAATCACTTCATCCACTGTCTGTGCCGCGCGCGCGACGAATGGAGGACCTTAACTACTTTCCACTTACGATTTAATTTACCGGCGGCGTATCGTTTTATGCCGCCCGCGGCAATTACGCGTCGGAAAGATTTATCATCGCGCCTGGGAAAATTGAAATTACCGAAGCGTCTCGATACGCTCGCGCAAGTGGAACGTGACTTATCGATTAGAAACTTGGGCTCCTATCGATGTATCGGACGTACCCGAAACGAACGCGCGCTTTCTTTTCCACCGACTTGGCATTCTCTTAATTACGTCTGCGATCTGTTAATTAACGTAGTGCGAAAATAAATAACGAAAAACTTGCTCGAACCGCAGATGTTCCGAACGGTTTCTGCTCGAACGGAGTAACGTAGCGCGCGCTGCTTCATCACTAAACTCGTTCACCGAAACTAATAAAAATTGATCCGCGTAACTATAATTATCTCCCGTAAAATCTCTGACATTACGCGCCTTAATTCGATTCGACCACATAAACGTGTGATACGGAATTGGATTATCCGCGTGATTTCGTTACGATTGCGACAGAATACGATGGGGATATTCGCGGAACGTGCTAAAATCTTTCTCATAATACATCTCGCGCGCGCGGATGAACCGCGCGAGAGGTGATATGTGTGAAATATTGAAATTCAACAGTCGCGCATTGATACGAATGAGAAATTTCTCTATCTTAAACTTTATTTTTCTTCTACGTTTGAAAAGTGTAATTGTTTAACGCACACCACACACACACACTCTCTCTCTCTCTCTCTCTCTCTCTCTCTCTCACTCTCTCCACTATTGTCGTTAATGGACAAGAGAAATAAAACGGAATCACGCAAGAGAAGAAAGCTCACACAACAAGATATTAGACAAGTTCCGTTCGTTATGTGGGTCGTTATTATCTAACGTCGCTCCAAAACAACAACAACAACAACAACAACAACAACAACGGGGCGAAGGCAGTTTGTGTTTCCCGTTGTACTTCACGTATAACATCAGCCTTGAGGTTCTCACGTGCGACCATCGGCTCGCATAATCGATTATCGATAGGCGGCGGGGAGGATAATCTCGGTGCGAAAGCTCCGAGCGATGTCATGACCCCTTAAGAACGCTCTTCTCTCTCACCGGGGAAAAAAGTTTCTCCGATAGAAAACTTCGACCGAGTGCCGTGAACTATCGAACCGGCGCGGAGCGGCGCGACGGCCGCGCGGGTAAAGGATTGCCGCACGTGTATATACACGGCGGTTATAAAATAACCACACGACAATCTCGGAATCGGTTGAAAGCGATAAAAAAGTAAAATGTTTTATATTTGCGTGAAAACACTCCCCCGAATTGATATGGCCGCGAATTCGACGCGAAAACTTTTATTTGGGAACGTCCTTGTGAAAAAAGGAACAAAAATATGATTTGAAATAGTATACCCGCGCACCGTTATGCATTGTCCTAACTCTATGATGCGTACGCAACTCGTGAAACATTGATAACGTTGTCGAGAGGGATATAGCCCGGCGTATCTTGCGCTTAAACGCTCACAATTTTCCTTAGATTTATTGCGTACACGTGCCACACAAGTAATTCGCCTCTAGAGATAATATTCGTAATATATTACGCTCGTGCTTTGTGGATTATAGATTTAATACAATTTAAAAATTCACAAAATGCAATTAGCCTTAATTTATCACATTTATTTCAACGCTTTATTAAATACATATTTGATTCAATCATTCGCGATGTATTACGACGTATTTTCTGTGAAAATATAAAACTTTTGCATTATTTCTGCGTTTTAAAAATATTGCGGGATGTAAAATTATAATCTATGATGAGAATATTTTAAAAATTATCCCTTCAAAGAGACATTTTCAAACCTGTATTTATTAGCACCACATATTCGCGAGAAAAGATATATTTTCATTTCATTACAGATTTATTTATCTATGTCACTTTAATTATAGCTGCACGGCAGTGCAAAGTAATTTCGTCGCTGGGAATTTCGTCGCCTCGGGCCTCTCCGAGACAAAGACGATTTCGGCCGGCCGCCGCGCCGCGAGAAGAGCTATCTGCGATATTTCGCGCAGCTGTCGCGGATGATTCGTGCGCAATCGACATTTCCCTCGGTAATGCCGACTAGTTTACCCTTGTTAGGCCGGTCGTCGCGACGTGGCGACGCGACGCGACGCGACGCGGCGCACGGCCAACTCTCCGAGGGTCTCTTACAACAAGTTGGACCCCTGTCGGCGGGGGTCGAGGTCGCCGTCGAGGGCGAGGGTGGTTGGTCGGTCGGTCGGTCGGTCGGTCGGTCGGTCGGTCGGTCCGTCCGGAACCGATGACTGGTGGTGCGCGCACTTGTGTACGCCGCGTCGCATCGCGTCGCGTCGCGTCGCATCGCCTCGCCTCGCGTCGCGTCGCCCGGCGTCGCGGAGACTCGGCTTGGCACGACCACGAAAAGTTTCGCCGGTCACGTTCAACTTTCGCGCGCCGTTCGAAAAATCTCCTCTCCCTCCTTCTCATTCTCTCTTTCACGACACTGCCGACGGCGAACTGGGTCGGCGACCGAGTGCCCCCGAGTGCTGTGCCGTGTCGCGAGAGCAGCCCCATCGCCGCCGTCTCTCCCGTCGATCGACAACGCGCGCCTTTGGCCGAGAAAAAGTTTTTCCTTCGCGGACTTTCGAGAGAGGCGACGACCGCGACGGCAGCAATTCGTCGCGAAACTCGTCGCTCGCTCGCTCGCTCGCTCGCTCGCGCGTGTTACACCTACTACCTTCTTTGAAACTCTTCTACTACGAGGACTCGTCGAAAGTTTCGCGACGCGACAAAGATTCGCTAAATTATAGTTAATTGGATAACAGATGACAGAGTTTTATAATAGCAGCACGGTTTCTAATAACAATGAAAGTAACATGAGATGTTAAACGTGAGATGAAGGCGAGATGTTAAATAAAAATAAAAGTACGAATATGACACTTTTAAGAGAAATCTTGTACGATATTTTGAAAGGAAAAATTATCACTCGAGACAAATATATTATTTATATATTAATTTTTCCAGCAGTGTATTTTAAATTCCGCTTTATCAAATTGATATAATTATAACTAGCGTATATCATCATTCTAATTATACGTTCAATTATTATTGAGATTTTTAAGCAATGTATTATTTTTAAGGTAGAGAGCGCGGCACGCTCGAGGTCAACAAATGAAAATTGTCAGCAATTAATCGTCTTGTGTTCGCTTGAGTTTTCTGTGTTCGTTGTAAATTAAGATAGTTATAATAACGGACGGATGACGGTGCGCAGCCTCCGATTTTAGCGTGATTTAAATTCCAGCTGCAGAATGTGGTTGACAGGGCTAAATAATAAAGTCGATCAATCAAGTCCAATTTTGGTACCGTCCGAGTAACTTCGCGCGCGAAGTGGGTCATCGACCGAATACACTGCACGTCGCGTGTGCGTTCGACGTCCGTCACCGGCGAAGAAATATTTGCGCGCGATAAAAGCGAAATCTTCCGGAACGCGTCTCGTTCGAGTTTTCCATCGTGTCGAGGATTTTTCTTTTTTTTTCCATCCCCTCCCACCTCCTTCCTTTTTTTTTCGTAAATCGTGCGGGGATAAACGAACGCGGGCGTCGCATAGAAAAATCAACAATACGTCGGAAATATTTGCGAAGATGAGATATCCACGAAACTACGCTCGTTGCGCATATTTTGCATCGCGCGAAAAAAATCACCGTGTAGATTGGGTCGTCGCAATCGATTGCGAGAGGAAAAAGTCTCTCCGAACGCCTTCGGGCGCAATCTTGGATACGACCTCGCGAGTGTCATGATTCAGCATTGCATAGGCTGAAACGTGAAGTAACGTCTAGAACATGTACTTTAGAACACGCTTGTACAATATTTCGATATTAAATCAAAATTATGCGCATAACGGACAGCAACTACCGTTTTGCTAAGCGGTTTAAATCGTCTTATACGTTTCTAATGTACTTTTTAACGTATTAATTATTCTGTGTATCATAACTTACGTATATATTAATATTTATAAAGATAATAGTGTTTCAAATTCATTTGTTAACTAAAGCGGTTTCGGCAAGTTGTTTGTTTGTTTTCTTCCACGACCGCGCATGATAGAGAATCGTGCGTGATACTTTTCAATTTGACACGTTTGAGCTACAGTTTGAGCAATTTAGGTAAGACCCTGAATTACGATGTCGCAATCAGCGAGGAGAGCTCACCGGGACGATAATCACGCCAAGTGTCGGCATCGCGATGCGTTTGGCAATTTCGCGGAATCGAGTCATCGCCGGCGGGGAAATCTTCGAACCAGTTGCGTCCTTGCCGGGAGAAACTTTTTCCCTCAACATTCCGGGGGATATAAACTGCGCGCGCGGCAAGCGGCGGCGCGAAACTTCCGACCCTTAACCCGTTTTCAGATGTTCTCCGCAGTTCGCGGGAGGGAAGTTCGAAACTTTGCCGGGACTCCTTTCGCGGGTTACATTCAATCAAATATGCACGATTCTCCGGGCGCGAGGAGACAAAATCTTAATCGGAACCCTTTAAATTTATATGCCCGCGAGGCAGTTACGTCAGCATCTCTAATTCACCTTAAAATTCCTAGGTGAATGAAGACGTTGCGAGATCGCGGGAAGAGCAAGTTTCGAGTGTACGGCACATAGAATTTTGGCGCTGCGTAGTTTGTTTGCGTATAGATGCCACTCGCGAGATGCCTTTGTTTTTAGCTGCAATTTGCGGAGTTTAGAATTAGGAGCGAAACATTTCTCGCAAAGAAGATCCAAGTTACTTTACGTTGCGAAGTACAAAGTGTCGACTTTCAATGACGACGAGTAAATCTGATATTTTTTTTTTAACACTTTTACCGTTTTAAACGAACTTAATCCTGAATTAAATTCATCAAAGCGTAACGGCATATTTAATGCAGCGGGCTCCCCAAATTTCCAGCAGCCAAAGGCATTCTGCATTCATCGCAACAGCTATAACGAGAGAAAATATGATGGCTCTGAGATATCTTTCATAATACAAATAGATAATATTATGTATTCACGGATAGGGGCGTTTCACGATGCGTACGTTTATCTGCAGTAACATTGCGGTAACATGATTATAACACATTGTAAAATACGGCACGATGGTGTTGAACCGGACAACTACGTGTAACAGATCCGCCTGCATGGAACGAGTCGAGTGCATTTGAATTTGAATGCCGCGAAACTAGTTTACGCTTAACGTATCACAGCGATATCACTAAGAACGCGAAGTTGATAAAATTGGCAAAAAGGAGGCAAGCCTGGCAAGCGCGAAGGTGGAAATATGAATGAGAGCGTCGTCGGGGATTTCTGAATTAACGAGCGATTCGCAACTATACAATTGTATCCGTTAAACTTTGTTGAACCTCGGAACGCTCTAATTGTAGGTAATTCTCGACTAAGGCGCCGTTCAACCAGTTTAACTGCTGGAACTCGAATTTCTACAACGTTACATGAGCATGCGTCACATAAGTGTTGAAGGGGGTGCACGTAACAAATATGTAAATGTACTTTTCTCACATGATTACAACGCCTTCAAGAATGTCGTGAGCATTATACATCCTTGGCCATTAGGCACTCGGCCGCCGCGCCGCGAGCGTGTGTGCAAAATTTGTTGGGCAGAGTTACACAAAAGTGATCGCGAATCGTCGTAAAGTTTTCACTTCGGAGAAGGAGTTTCCAGCTCTTCCGATGAGAAATCACTACGAAGATCAACAAGGTGAAACACTCGTCTCACGTACTCCACTGCGACTGCGAGGATTAAGAAAACAGATCGAAATACAGCGCGAGATCTCCGACGCGCGCGCGAACGAACGCGAGCGAACTTCCTCCTTACCGATCTAACGGGTGAATCACGGCCCCGTTAATCGACCCTGCCGGCTCACCCCGAAATTACGGAAAAGAGCCCCGCGTCTCTCTCTTTTTCCCTCTCGCCCTCTCTCGTGCGCTTTCTCTCTCTCTCTCTCTCTCTCTCTCTCTCTTTCTCTTTCTCTCTTTCTATCTCTCAATACGCGTGTGTGTTTCGCCCCTATCCCCGGTGCGGTCTCTCGACGTTACACCGCGCACACCACCGGTGCACGACGCGCGATACTCGACTCGCGCGTTGTAATGGTCGATCGCGGCTTCGACCCTCTTCCGAGCCATCGAACGGCCCGAACGCGGTCGGATTTTTCGACGTTTACTGCCTTTAGGCCCCTGGACCATGCGTCCGCATGCCCGCCCTCCTTCCACCAACCCCTCTCATCCCCATACACCCCCGGATACTCAAATTGACCCGTCGTGCTCGATCCACCACCCCGTCTACCCCTCTTCCGCCATCCGCAGCGAGCAGAGTTCTCTCCCACCCCCCTCTTCCTCCCTCTGCCACCGCCGCCACCACCGCCGCCGCCGCCGCCGCCGCCGCCGCCGCCACGGCAGTTGCCACAGCTTCCAACCTTTTTACCCCTGTACCAACCCTGCTTTTTCCCCCGTTCCGCCCAGCCACCCTCCTTGCCTACGCTTGCCTACCACCCTCTATCCCCCTTTTTATCCCGCTCTCCCTTGCGCGCACCACTCATTATAGTTTCTCCCTCCCTCGCCGCGCACTCCCTCCTCCTCCTCCATCTCCTCCTCGTCCCCCTTCATCCATCTTTCATCCATCTGTCTCCCTCTTTACCCCTCTTCCCCATGCGCGGCCTCCACCTCTTCATCCTTTTCCTCCCCCCTTCTCCTCACCCGCCTCAGCCACCACCATCCGCTCGCTCGCTGCTCTGCTCTCCCTTCCACCCTTACACGTCGCCCACCCTCCACCCGGTTCAACGCTCTACCGCAACCCTGGGAAAACCCTGGAAAATCCAGCGGCGTGCACCTAACTTCACCGTGGTGCACATGTGTATGTGTGCGCGTGTGCATGCATGCATATATGCTGCACGTGCGTGTGCCGGTGACACACGCGAGCAGGGGTTGCGTGTAACTACCGGGTGTCGCGGAATCGTGGCCGCTTTCTTTGCTCGTTGCTACGATTTATCGACCGATCTCGTAACGGAGCGCAGATATTTTTTTCGATCACATAAATGCATTGTCATTTGCATTTTTTTTTCAACCACATTCAAAATAGAATTGAGAAAATTTAGTTAATTATACGTGAGATTATATCTTACGGTATAAAGTAAAACTTTCGAAAGTCATGAAGAAAAGTAGTAGCTCTTCAAACTTTTGCGCAAGATTTCTTTCCAACTCGATCGCCGAGTTTTCAGATGAAGGAAACGCCGTGATTTTTGAGACACCCCATACGCGAGATTGCGTACGAGCGCGTATACGGGCGCCGCGGGAGGCATGCGTACGTAATGGGCATCGGCCAGGCCGTTAGCGCGAAAATTGTTTATTTAAAGCCCGAGCGGATGCACGCGCGCACGGGGATGGTCGCGCGTGCGCCGCGCGTGCACGCATCGGAAATTGCATGCGTAAGAACGGCGAGCGTGAACGCGCGCCTGCCGTCTCTGCGTGAGTCGAAAAGTTTGCGTGCAGGTTCACCTCGTTCTCGAGTATTCCGAGATCGTTAAAGAAAAACTCGAGAAAACTTGTGGGAGACTCGTTAGGAAAATCGAAACAGTCGAGAAATTCAGAGAAAGGTCAGGAAGATCGCGAGAAATGCGATCTTTCTGACCTTTCGAATTTTCTCGCCGCGCAGTGGACGAAGATAAGGGAACGAACGACAGGCGATCTCTAACTACACAGAGTTCAAAGAAGTATCGCCGCTATTAACGTGAAAGGGTACTGAAGTCAATGCTTACGTTCGGCTGAGTTCGTTCGGATTATAAAGATCATAACTGATGTAGCAGTCTGACATATTATATTTTATAATATTTTTTCGGGTCGGACAGTTCGTTCTTCCGATTTGCTGGTACAATTAAAGTAGCGTAAAAAGCGATCGCAGTTACCGTGCCTGTGATTAACAATGCGTTAATAGTACCGCACCTGCGTTTACTTATGTACGCGGTCCCCGATATATCTTATATTGTCATTACGTTGGTACGGGCAAATATTTGATCGCGATACACTCGGACGAAAGCAAACGCCTCCAGCTATTATGGCAGTGTAATAATCGGGCGCGTAAACCTGCAGGTAGCCGTGCGTTTATATTATATATTAGGCTACATTACATTAAGCATGTTGTATGCGTATAGCGCGCTCACCGCTGATAAGCGCGCGGACTCGTGCAGGTCCACGTAAATCGTGGGGGGGCCCTCCCCCCAGCAGCGATGCATTGTGCATGGGGGCGCATTAATACGCACGTGCTTGTGCCGTGCGTGCGCTTCGGCAGTTGCATCGAAGATAGCCAGGGCTAGCTAACTCGTTGTCGTCGATCAAGCCGCGCGCGAATCCAAGAGAAGTGAGAAAACCAGGAATCTCGCGGTATCTTCGATCGGGGGACAATTAATCCTTCGAATTATTACGGCCCTTCTCCTCATTAATGCCTAATATCCTGATATACGCGCGTATTCGACAGCACTCCGCTGACACATTTACGTTAATGTTTATTTCAGAATTTTTTAAATTCCGTAAATATTTCTGTAAATTTTTCTTTCACCGGTCAGTACTCTCCCCTGGCTTTTAATAGAAAAATTGTCAAGTCATGCGGGGACCACGACACAAAGGACCCAATTATTTCGGCATACTTCTCTCCCGGGTGTGAGCTTTTGTACGAAATTGATGAAGATTTTTATGATGTTCGCGCTGTGCCGCATATAAATCATATTAAAATGTATTAATCGACGTTGCGAAAGCAAGGCAAAAATAAACACGTAGCGTATGTATACGGGGAGGTGAGGAGGGCGGGCGGGTATGTGCCGTATTAAAACTGTAGGTTTTACATCCGTGCCGTGGGTGATTTATGCGCGTTGCAACGGTTCTCGCTGTGTGCTCATCGATGCAGGCTTCGCGATTTCAGATTCTGGGTTCCCCGGTGCAGAAAAAAAAGCGCGAGATGAGGGCTCGATCATGGAGGCTGCTGCTAGGCTCTCGACGCGCTTTTCCCGGATCCGCGAATTTTCCCGTGTTCGCCAACGTCGTTTTAGTTCATTTACAAATCCCGGCTTACATTTATCGCACGCGCAGAGTCCTGATTACGCATTAATCAACGCAAAAAAGTTGGCTGTATCAACTCAGCGTTTATATTTCGCGGATATTTTTTCTCTATTTCCTTCACGCGGCTGATGAATCGTCCGATTTTTTTTTTTTTTTTGGAGCGATGGCCCTGAACGATAATCGCTCCCGGCATTCTTTCTCTCTCTCTCTCTCTCTCTCTCTTTCACCCCTCCTGTCTTCCATTTTTCTCGCCGACTCTGATTTTCTCGTTGACTTGATAATTACTCTCCTCGAAGCACGTCTAAGACGGGGCGCGCGCAAAGCGCACTCGATTTTCCCGGGGCGGGTATAACGTTATGCAATTTTATGCGGAAACTTCGAGAGACGCAAAGGCGAGGCTCGCTTGCAAGACTATGGTAATGGTGTGGGTTCGTTAGCGCCGCGATTGTCGGACACATTGGCGCTCGTTTATACGGATGTTCGGAATTCGAATTGCGAATTCATGTCCTGGTAGTGGTATCTGTCAGTGGCTACAAGACTCTTCCTTTGCTCACGCGCTTTCCATTTATTATTATGGCTTCACAGTTTCGTCACGAAACACTTTTTCCATTATTTTTCTATTTATGACCGCGTTACGTGATTACTTTCGCGTTTAAGTGCCAAGTAAATTAAATAAATTTATTATAATAAAATTAGTTTAGCTTAAAATATACTCATTGTGCTATATATAATTAACGTTATTATTTCGCCTTGACGTATTTAAATTTTGTCATCCTAGACGAAATGGGCATCGATTGATTTGCAATAAAGATATGTGATAAAAAAATGACTTACAAAAATGATTTCCAGGTCCAGCGTAATGATGTCCCTTGTAAGCCGCGAATAGTCCGGGGTTGATACCAATCTGTAAAACAAGACAAACGATTCGTTAGACTCGTCAAAACACTTCTGAACACTATCTTACAATCATCGATAAACAAACTGCGAACACACAATTGCATACAATTGTGTTTGCGCTAGTTGCTAGACACGATTGTTTTATTGTTATTTTTTAATTAGCCACGTTGGGAATATGAAAACAAACGAATGTTCTCTTGAGTCTCTCACGTCGACGTGCCTGTATTTGTTCCGCTTTGAAAACTCCTCGGATCCCCTGCCTCCTCCCCCCACCTCGCGTCGATCGTCTAGAAATTATTACTCATGCTTATTTCCAACTTATTTCCATGCTTCAAAACGGCGAAATTTTTGTCCCTCTGTATCTTCGACTTTCCGCCGAGTTTTTCCAGACGAGGAAAAACGCCCGGAGAGGCGAGTCGCGTTCGCGTCACGCGTTGTTGTCGACGTAATTAATTTCGCTTTCTACCGATTGTCAAAGCCAAGTCCAAGACTTTGGAGAAATCCGTGGGCGCTATCGATGTTCCTCTCGTTAAACACGCAATAAAAAAGAAAAGATGCGCGTAAACATGGAATGGTGATCGATTGTAAATCTGCACAGTGTTAATTAAGGCAGAGTGATCACCGTGGAGTGATTATGTATATAGATTCCATATGATGAAAACTAATGGCAAATTATGTTGATGGCTTGAATTTAATGAAGGCATTTTGATGAATAAAACTTTATCGAATATGTAAGCATCTCTTTAGAAAATAATATTTTTAACGCGGTAGAAAATTTGGCGTCCGATCGTAATTATAAATAAAAAGGAAAAAAAATTATGTAATAAAATGAAGCATATATTATGGAAATACAGTTTGAATGCGCGCTATATGCATAATGTTTAATTTAGCTCCCAGAGCTTCCGAAAAAGGCACGCTCGACGAGAAATTGCGTGTATCCATATTGTATGGGACGAAATTAATTCCGCCATTACGAGGGCAATACCTACTTCAATGGAGCGTTTTTAATCTGCAAAATACAAAATTCCAAGCTGCCCAGCCAAGTTCTACTTCGTGAAAGCTTTCATCTAATGTTTCAGCATTTCTCTCATTTCCGTTTCATTCTCTTTCTCTCTCTCTCTTTCTCTCTCGTTTTTTCTGTTTCAGTTATGAAGGATATTTAAGAATAATCGAAAACTAATATTCTTGATACCCTTTATTCATCGATGACTAAAAGCGGGATAAATATCCTCGCATCTTGCAATTCTGCTTTAAGATCTCATCTATCGTCACCTACTTTCAATACTCTTTTCAATTTTACTCAATTTCCTATGAATATAACCACGTCAGCGGATTGCATTGGAACAATGAATATCTTTTCGAAATGAAAAATGGGATAATTGAAACCTTTGGGCATATGGAACAAAGCGATAATTTTCTGATGTTGAAATTAACAAGTCTTTTTCAATGATTTTTCCGAGCATTGAACGATTTCCTGTTAATGATTTTTTTTTTAATCCAAATATAATCGAAAATTAAAAATAAAAATGATCGCATTGTCGTAACTGTTAAATTTTTAATGTTGTCGTAGTTCTTGAACTCTTTGCTCGACTTTACTAAATAATAATTAGTGGATATTGTAATTCATTTACACTCGGTTAATTTCCTACATTTTCCATAGAAAAAAGACTTTTTCGTTTCGTTCCGTTTATCGCGTAAATTGAATTAATTAAACTTAATCTCTCGCGCGCACGACGATACGCTGCACTTCCGTACGCACGTATCGCAGCGCCTCCAAATCGGGAGGGTAGAGAAAGAGGCGGAGGAGGGATCGATTTCTTTCCCCGTTTCGCGTACGACTTCACGTGCGCGCTTCTTACTCGCGATTATGCAACGGCGCGGCGGGAGGGAGGAGGCGGAGGAGGAGGAGGAGGAGGAGGCGCAGGTGCGGCGTTGGTACCTGTTGCACAACCGCATTATCTTCGCTCCTCGCTCCGCCGGTTAGGTAATTAATAACGACAAAGTCCAAGGATACGTGATGTGCGCGGCCGCGCGAGCACCATTAGGCGCGCATCTCGCGCGCTATTAAACCCTCCTCCTTCCTCTCCTCCCCCTCGCCTCCCGGTTCACTCCCGCGCGATCTCTCTCTCTCTCTCTCTGTGTCTCTCTCTTTCTCTTCTTTCCGTCTCTCTTCCCGACTTGCAACTGACCTTTTCGCAAGTGCAAGGTGCGCGCGAGGGGGCTGTATCGCCGCCGGGGAACATCGTGTCGTAACTTATCGACGTTTATCTCGCGCCTTGCCACGGCGACGCGACGTCCGCCGCCGTCGTCGTCGTCGGTAAATAGAGATTAACATTCACCGCGCAACGGAACGGCCGTATACTCCTCGGGATAATTGCATGACAAAGTGCACGTCTGCGGGACTCGCGCGCACGCACGTGCGCGTATGTACGTGTGCGCGCGTTCCATTAGGAACCGCGACGCGTCCGCGAGGCACGAGAAAGGATCGGCGGCTGATTAGTTTGAATTCTTCTGTTCTCGCCTCTGTTTAGCGCTGCATTCAAGCCCTCGAGGTTGTTGCTATTATGAATCGGGTCTTGTGAAACATCGCGCTTGTTAAGGCAATTAAATGAAGATCGAAATGGGGATGCGCACCCCGCGAGAGTTTCTGAATTCTACATTTAGAAATCGAAAGCCCAACTTTTTTTCGACGGGGCGTTCCTTTGAAAAACTAATTGTCGATTAAAAAAAAAAATAATAATAATGCGCATGTCAATGCAGCAAATAACAGCCGTGATTAACAAATCAGGCCCTCGTTTATTTTTTTAGTTGTCTTCTGCACCAAGTATAGGGACCTCTTTAAAGCGTGGAGTGCGCAACGCATGCTTCACGCGCCTACCGAGGAATTCCCGCGTATCTCTGCGATTCGGGTAATGCATTTCTCGATCGCACCTTCGATTCCGAGGGAGAGGAAGGGTGTGCGTGTTTGCGTGCGAATGACAGAGAGGGAGAGAGGGAGAAAGCTACGGCACCACGACGTATATCGCACCGTCAAAATCGCGTTATATTAGTCGCGTACGAGCGAATCCTCCTCCTGTTGTACACCCCAAACCCCCGTGCGTGTAGGCGCGTGTATGTTTGCGTGTGTCTCCATCCCCATCCCCCGCAGCTCGCCGTCGACATAAAGTACGTATCGCATTAGCGCGTTAACGCCAATGCGTTAGCCGCTCGGCCGGCGCCGAATGGCGGCCGGGATAAACGAGGATAAAATGACGGGCGGGGGTGGCCACGAGGTGGTGGTTGGACGTGAGGAAGGGTGTGGAATTGTCACCGATTGAAAACAACGCGCGTCGCTCACGTAGGAACGGAACGCAGGGCGGAAGAGAGACGGATAGAATTGAGAGGAGGGAGGAGGACGGGGGTGGATAGGGAGACGGGCAAGCACAGGCGAGAGGGGGGGAGGGGGTGGTCGCGCTGGGGGTGCACCAGGGGGTGCATTCTATGGGGAGCAGCGAACAGTGTCCCGCTGCGTTCGATTACAACGTCGGGCGTAATAACCGAATTGCCCACGGCCCGTTAAAGCGTTTACACCGCTTGACGGATGATCGACCACGGTGACAACTCGTTTCGGGTAATATATGAATATGGACCGTGGAGCGCGTTAACAGACTCCCCGGATGAAAATGGCCGACGGCGTTCGTGCCTTATTTTGCGATAAATAACGCACGGCGCGACCTTCCGGGAAGAAAATATGCGGCTGTTCTCGCGATCGCGCCCGATTTTTCTTCCGTTCACCGACCACGTTATTTCGGATGATCGAAATAACTTGCGAATAATCTGAATCACGCTTATTGCAAAATCGCGTTAACTCGAGGGGACTCGCGCGGGACTCGAGTTCAACAAGTTTTAGAATCTGCTCATTTTGTTGGAATTTATAACGTGAGACGTAGAGGGAGAGAGAATGCGGAGCATCGTAGAAATTTAATTTTTAACATCTCTAAACTAAATTAATCGACAAATTGCTTCAATAATGCGCTCTTAGTCATCATAATGCTATGTAATTGTGCGTCATGTCAAAAATATGACAATTTCATTATTCTAAAGAGAATCGAGGTTGAATATAAATCAAGCTACGTTGCGGGGATGTTGTGATACGATTAAAATACTGAAATCGTTACGAGCCTCTCGGTTCCGTCATTTAAGTCACCCCAATTTTGATAACGACGGCCGCATATCGGATTATAACAATCACTCGTAATGACCATGATGCTCACCCGTTAAACTGTTTATACCCGTTTACACCGGTATCGGGTGATCGATCAACGCGCGGCGGGTCGTCGCGTTTGTAACGAGAACGTAATTCCCATTCTCTCGCTTGCATTCAATAAAGATCACGCTAACGCGCGGTGACGAAAATGACACGTACGTAGTGCGGAATCGCCCAAAATTGTTTTCGGATTTTAGCCGATCGCAATGTCGATTCTTTATCCGCCGGCTGACTGACGGACAACTTGACTTATTCATCAATCCCGGTGATGATGCTCTTCATTTCACAAGAATTATTCCCGATTTCATCCTCGACAGTATTACACTCTCTAAATCGGAATCAGTGTATTATTCACTGAATGACGGTGAATTGTCTAGTTTCACTGATGTACTTATATCAACCAGGGGATGCACGCGCATTGTTGTGTTTCACTGTGACAGTGACGTTGATTTTGGTCAGTGTGAGAGTAATTCCCCTTCCCCATTCTTTTGGCAATGAAAAATCACTAATAATTAACAGTTACAAGTATAGCATTGCCGATCAATAACAAGATTTCACTGATTCAGATTTGGAAGAGTATATTTTGCGCTGTTGAACAATTAATAACTGAGTCGTTGTTGATTTCGCCAAAGTCAATTAAGCTTAACCTCTAATTGGTTTTAGTCTTTCCTTTAGTTCTCTCTTCAGTTCTGCAAAAAGACGAGGAGTCAATTAAGATTTAAGTTTGCCGACATCCCGGCGAAACTGGTCCGTGTGGCCGAGAGGACTAGTTTCTCTCTTTCTCTCCTCCTCTCTACGCGCCTCATCGCTTTCTCTCTGTTCCTCTGTACGGAAAGCGACGGCCGGTCGGCGTGCCGCGTGATAACCGAATCGCACACGGATCATTAAAGCGATTTGGCCGGCTGTTACGGAGGCGGCGATTGCCATTTGTCGTTGCCGCGTGCAGAGAATCCTCGTGTTTTCGCGCGACGCGGCGGTGACTCCAAGATGGATCCTCGCGCCGATTAAAGCCGAGCCGTGTCGGGCGTCGGGCCGCAGCCGCCGCACGCGCGTATCAGATTAATTGCCGTCATTCGATCAAGTACGGCGTCGCGGCATCGCACATTGGTAATGCGGCATTACAAATGACACGCACGGCCGCGATATATACCGGGTCATAAATTACGCGTCGCGGGCACGCCTGAAATGCATGCGCCGGCGAAACTGAATGTTTTCATCGTTGTTAGCGTTACGACTTAACGAATTATCCGATGCCGTTCGACGGTAGAGCGGAGAGTCGCGAGAATTGCGAGAAACGTCGCTTCAGCGCGAGACGATCTCGCGGATAATTCAATTTATTGATACTCGGATGTGCCGTTCGAGAAACGTGCGGCGCGGCGCGGCGCGGCCTGCTCTATCTCGTATTCCGCATGTATGACTATTGTTAGCTGTCTGAAGCAGCCTTTAACATAAAATTATAGCCACGCTTACATACGCGGTATAGAGTGTTCTCCGGAAATTTACAAGACTTGACAGAATGACGTAATATTGATATATGCTAAAGAACAGAGTGGGAATATAACTCGTGCTTGGGTCAGCCTGGGTCATGTTTATTCGATGCTAATGGGAGTATATACGGAATAATTATGCGTAGACGAGACTTACTATAATAATGTCAAGGTTGTTGGTGAGGTGGTCCGGTAGAACGCGCTTGCTCACTTCCTCTTCCGGCATACCGTCGAACCTGTCGTGCTTCTTCCTCTCTTTGTACGTCTTTGCGCGTTTCTTGGCCTCCGCGAGTTCCGCTCTGTAAGAAAGAAAAAAAAAATGAAAAGGTGGATACAGAGGGCCTTAATAATACGCTGGATTCCTTTATGCTGCGTCATACGATTCAGCGAAAGGCTGCGCGCAACTATTTCTCTCGATCGGCAGGGGACGCGGACTTTCCGCGTTTGCTTTTTGTCAAGCCGGCGAGCGCACCGCGCGCGTCTTGGACACTTCGCGTTTCGATTTGCGACACTGTAACACAATGTAACGCTTTGTATCGGCCCGGGGGGGGACTTCGTAAGTCGTCGTGAATACGCGCGAATAACACATGGATGAATAAGCCCGGATCTCGCAGAATAAAATGACGACGACGAAGTACAATTTACGGTCTTTACGTTATTTTTTTTTATTTTTTATTTTTTGTAATGAGACATACGTGAGCTCGCGTAATAAAACTTTGTGAAAAATTTTTTTTAATATACTGGATAGAAATATTAATGAACGCGAATCTATATTAATAGATTACGAGTTAAAACACTGTGAAGAAAAAAAATGTGTAAATTAGCGTAGTTGAAGAACGGAACGTAGGTGACCGGCCACGTTAATTAATGTATTTGCGTACGCCGTTCCTCCTTTCAAGTTTTATGCAGTAACAGTGGCGTGTAGTTTCGTAAAAAAAAAAAAAAAAGAAAAAGAGAAAAAAGATGCTGATAGGAGACGAAAAAGGATATTTATGCGTCAGCATAATGGGCCTTTGTTTAACCACTACGGGGCATTCAATTAAGTAGACATACCGATGTACATAACGTGTCAAGAGGGCATGAATAATTCTTCTCTTATGATCTTCAATTAACGTCTTAATGAGCGCGTTATCTCCTGACGTACATCTCGCGGCACGCATCTCTGATCGTGTTACGTTCCTAATATGCGAAACTATTTTTAAGTTTTCGGCCGGCTTCACAAAAATAAGCGCAACTGAAGATCCTATCGGATCAGCAGCATGGTGCCCGGTCAGACGGACATTGTTAGCGGAGCGGATATTTTTAACCGTGGCTGCTGCATGCAAATATATAACTAACTCTAGTTATAGTGTATCGAGACGCGGCTTCGCGCGGCCGGCCCCGTGTTCCTTCTCGGAAGCTCCGCTTCTCTTCGCTATATGCTCATTAACGTATTTATTAATTATAATAATAATTATCTCTCTATACCGCGGGCCGAGTAAATTCCGAATTCAATTTTATGTAGGTGTAAAATGTTATTTAATATTAATTTTAACGTAATCCCATCAGGACGGCCGGTGTGCTGGCGCAAACCACGCGCGAGAGCACGATTTCACGATGTGCCCGTCCTTAAAGGGCTGAGACCGTAAATGAATTTTGACGTCGCGCCGTCAACTTCACACGCCCGTGAACGGTGTTTCTCGCACGCGGCGGGCTTTTATATAAAATTGAATATCCTTTTTTTTTTTCTTCAAACAGCGTTTTCTTAACGGCGAACACGACAAGCCGCGCCCCGTCTTGTGTGCCTCGTGCATTAAAAATTTGCCACGATTATGCAAGTATGTAATTGAATTATAACAAAGAGTCGTGCGGTACATAATTTTCGCGAGATTGCAAGAAGAAGCACGGACGTCGGATCGTTAGAATCACGAAGGCAGGTGTAATCGCGATCCGGGCACGGCGCTCTGCAATTGATTATATATGTTAGATCCTTACTCCTCGGGGGTGAGTATCATCTCCGACTTTTTTTTGCGGCCTCGCTTCTTCGGCTGATGCGCCAGCTGCGGATTGACGCTGGCGGCGCCGTTCATCACGAGATTCATCTGATGATGTTGTGGCCCGGGCAGCGCCCCGGGCGGCGTCGACGTGGGTGTACCCAGCCCAGGTTGGGCGCCGCCCGGACACGTCATGCTCTCGGGATTGCCGCCGCCACCGCCGCCGCCGCCGCCGCCGCCGCCGCCTGGACTGCTCGCCGTCCTTATGCCGCCCATCGACATCTCCTCGTCGACGAACGAATACGGGTCCACCGGCGTCTCGCATTTTATCGCGACCTGGAAAAGAGGCGTCAGCAGACGTTGGTAAAAGATACGTCGCACTTATTATATTCGGCGCCGTCCTGTCCGTCGGAATAATGCAAGGGTTTCGGAACTTCCGCATTTCAAATGGCACGGAAGTGCTGGGATCAAGGGCGGAGGATAGGAAGACCAAAGACAGAGAGGTGTGGGGGGGGGGGAAGCGTTTGAGCGTTTTTCTCTTCCTTCTCGCACTCTTCGTTCGAAGTAAAATATCTCGCGCATCTCGGATCAAAAAAAAAAAATTAAAAATTTCGCGAAACGTATAATCTCAAAAGAGACTGCGCGCCGAGACTTCAAATATTTCACGATAAATTCCGACGCGCGTTGTATCTTTATTGCGAGATTAAGAGTGAATCGTATTATCGTATTTGCTGACCGAATTTCTCTCGTTTTCTCCCCCTTGAATAATACATACACGTGCGAAGGGAAGGAAAATGCTGGCGCGCAGCACCGGTCGCGGCGAATTATCCTTGCGATATCCCGAATCGCGATGACGGCTGATGTCCCAGCCTAATTTAATTCTACCTCGAAATTACGCCGCGAAATTTTTCGTCGCGTCCGCAAGTTTCGCAGGCGGCCGGCTGCGGAAAAATGAAATTTCTCCCGAGCACGTACAATCCCGACGTAAAACATGTACCGACGATCACGGACACGTACAGTGGCGATCATAAAACGTATGTAACCCAGCCGGCGCTACATGTATCTCTTTCTCGCTCTCTCTTTCTCCCTCTCTCTCGATGCCCTTGGGGAAATAGTAATAGCGCAATTGCCGCATGGACCGAAAATACGCGGCCACGTACAACGTATCAGCCATTCGCGGTTGTAAAATGTGCAGCTGTGTCTCTTTTTTTTTTTTGCAAATTGCGCGTGTTACGGACTGACGCGATCACCGTTCTTCTCCCATTGTACTTTTTGTACCGTCTGCTTTTTGCATTAGCTAAAATCAACTGAGGTTTCACTGATTTTCTACCCGGTTTTTGAATATCAGGTTAAGAAAAATAAGAGGAGGATTCGTAACGTTACGTATCGCTCACGTAAGCTAATAGCTTTCGATGACTGACAGGCTCTGTAAGAATTGAATATCTGACAGAAATGTGGAACACACGTGCGATTTCGGCAATATAAAGGGGATCAAATTATCCGGAAGGTTCCTTGCGTCGATGGAGTTTCGTCGTAGCGATATTAACGAGGTGGTATTAGATGATTAACGCGACGGGTATCCAAATGACGTTTTGTTCCCCGACTCTTCTCGACGTTCGCGCAAAAATCCGATATCGCGGACTAAAATAAATGCTTGAAGCGCTATCCCGCCCGATGAAATCAGAAATTATTCAACAGGCCGTTATTATATTCTGAAGGCTGTCAATAATACGATAATTTAGCGCACCGATATTCAGCGCTCTTAATTTTAAATGATCTCGCTATCGCCTCGTTCGTTTCCAGCGGATGCAGGAAATTTTCGCGAAAACGCAACGTTTACTTGCCGCGTCTATTTCCGTGGAGAAACACATAAGGAGGTCCTCGCGCTTTTGCAACACGGGCCGCGTTTATCGTACACACCCGGGGAAAAGGCCACACGCCAGGCTTCTTTCGACGCCCACGGAAACGAAAGCATAAGAGATTACGACGCGCGATCCGACGGAGCGGGGTCGAGGATTTTTTTTTTTTTATCGCGACACATAAACATACCCTCGTTTGCAATTTTCGACCTGGTCCCCCAGACTATGGTGGTCTTTCCAGCCGCGGCACACCCGCGCTCTTGACCCGAGTGCTGATAACCCTGCGAAATCGAGGTCGAAATCCCGCCAAGATAAGGGCCGACTGACTGGTAGTTACCGATAACGCGTTATCCCCGTTCTACCCTTTTTCACGGGTCTCGGGCTTTCGCTCGAGAGTCGCCGGCAATATTGCGCGCGATAAGAACGTACGTGTGCGCATGCCACGTTGTTATTATTTGCAAACAAAAGGACCGCGGCAAGTGTCGCGAATGTAGCGCACGGATTTGCTTTATCCGGCATTGTTAGGGCACGATATTTGCGTTGAAAAACAGGTAAATAGAAGATTTTTATTTGAGAGACGTTGCGCAAAGGATGTTCGTTTATCGATTTGTAGAGCTATTAATCTATACGTTTCCGGAAAATATCCGTCGCATCATTGCGATAACAATAAAGCAAACATACGCCATACCCTCGATTATCTATTGCAGCTCGTCTTTTCTCTAATACAGAAAAGTAATAACTGAGTAATGTTCGAAAGTTAAAAGATCAATGAGAGAAAATATTTCGATTTTTACTATATTTATTTATTTATTTATTTTTTTTTTATAAAGATAATGCAAGTTTCGTGACGCTTCTTCTGGGCTATTCGTTTCTTCAATTGTCTCGGAAAAAAAGCGTCTATGCTGTGAACGTCTGGCTCGTTTGCGCAGAAACTATTGGACTTGGAATCCGGGAATCTAGGGAAGGGTTAAGTAAAACAATGTGAAACGGGATCAAGAAAAGAGGAGCGTGATAATGCGAACTCGATAAATCCGGGACGTGTTCACGGTTAACAATTCGATCAACGGAAATTCGCTTCGCTCGTCGGCCGTTCATTCGTTAAAATGAGGAGTCGGTAAAACCGAGATCGATCGGTCGTCACGTCACGAGATAATTTTCGAGAAAAAGACTATCGATCCCGACAGCGGATAACAACTTTGCGGATATAATGGCAATTTAATATCGGATGAAATTTCTGTAATTCGCGCGCGATAGCGCCGATAGCCAAATTGGGGAGCTGGGCAACCTGCAATTAATTCATGAGCGGAAAATGCGCGTTCTGATTGAAATCCCTGAAAATTACCACCGTCAAAATATTCATCCGGGGAATCACATTTGTAAAAGCTTTTATTTTGCCGATTTGTAGTAAAGTGAAAAAGCCGAAAGCCCATGGAAAGATGCAATAATTCCCCTTATATTTCTTCCGCCATATGTGAATTATATATCTCATTCCTCTTAATGCAGATATAAATAGATATCACAAGGTTATTATATACTACTCTAAAAAAAAATCTCTAAGAAATTAATTTATGTTTTCCTTTCATTAATGTATCCGGTTATCAATGTAAAGATGAAAAAGAGAGGATTCTTCCTCGAACAACATATATTAAAATGAAATTACGTTTCAGTGAGATATCCGTTAAAAGAAATTTTCTTATTGCACACACTTTGCGCTAAATTTTTTACTCGCGTACCTAGAAAATAAATTAGTATCAAATCAACAATTTACTTTTTCACATATAAGCAAGAACATAAAATCTTGAATTTATAATTTTAAACAGACGTAATTTGCAAACTTTGTTTCTTCGTGCAAACAAATTGTATCTGTTTAAGATTATCAAATTCTTTTATATTCTTACTTACGAAACAATGAATTGTTGATTTGATACGAATTTTTTTCTGTGTAATAACAATCAAAGAAATTACGCAAGGCACCAAACGCAGGCCGATTTGTTCGAAGATCTTTCGCCCGCGTATTAAGCGGAAAATAAGTAACACACCGCGCGCGGGGAGCATCTACGGCTTTCATTGTACCACGACAGAGGTAATGTTGCGTAAGTAGATCGTAAAACTAACATGAAAATGCAAATCGCCGCGCGCGGCATTGCGAAAATCCCGGAGTGGCGATTGCGCGCGTCTTTATTGCAATTTATTGCTCGTAATTTTGATTGCGAGGTGCTAGATACGCCAATACAGCGGTTCCTAATGAGAGCCGCCTGCGCTTTTTATTGACTAATAAGTTCTGTGTTTTACGCGCGACTTTTTTTCCTCTACGCGTAATAACATATTTTCTCCGCCGATTACACGGGAGATACGTCGCGATACTCGATACCGGGGAAACCCTTTATCGCGGTTTCTTCTCGACCGTGATCGCGTTATTTGCAATTTAATTGTCACTCTGTTCTTTTTTTTTTACAAATGCGATCGTCTCTCTGACCCGCAGATTTTAAATCCTACAGTTTATCGCATTACGGAATTTCAAGGTGATAATCGTATCGCGTGGACAGTAAATTCTATGTCATTAACGCTGCGTTACACGAGCATTATTTACAAAAGAGAGCACTTAATCATTCCGAATTATACCATATGTACAAAGGAATTTTAGATTGCTTTAATTTATATCCTCGACGTAGATGATCGAATGTTTCGCGAGCGTTGATTTGAGATTGTCATGTTAGTTAGCGTAAATTAGACGAAACGAAATGCTGCATTTAATCCAAAATTCTGACGTAAGATCGATTGAGAATACGCCGTATGGCCATTACACGCAACCTCGCCGCATAATTACAAGCAATCACATGCATATACATATATTCTGCAAGCGTAGCATTATTCCCGACGTTTCAACGTTACATTCGACTGCAAAACGTCTCAATTATAGTTTCTCGAATGTGTTATCATTTTTCGACTATGATGCGGAAGATACTAGTCATCCTACGATTCGTTATATTTTTAAGACATCGTGATAATAAAATTGTGATCGCGCGCGCTTTAGATTGCTGCGTAATAGAGTTGGAGGAAAAAGAACGAGGACGGAGAGGAGGCACGGAAACGCGCGCGGGGGAGAACCGGTCAGGAACGGCCAGGGTAGGCGAATATGAAAAAACTCACCTGTCCGAGGGCGGAGGCGGTCGAGCCCGGCTGCTGGGGTTGATGCGCTGTCGCCGATATCGGCGTGAGGGGCGTGTGCGGCGTGTGCGGTGTGTGCGGCGTGTGTGGTGTCAGCGGCGTGTGATACTGCTGACTGCTGTCACCGCCGGTGCTCCTCATCTCGAGGTCCGGACTCGTCTCGTAACCGTCGTCCCTCGCCTCCTGCTTCACCATCACCCCTGCACACAGAGACAAGGACAGGGCGACGCCCTTTAGATTTTCGGCGCTCGTTCTCGTCGTCCCGACATCGCCGGGGCTCCTCGACTTTCCCGGGCGTCGTGGAAAAACAACGTGCCGCGCGAAAAAAAAAAGAACGTTATCGCGGTGATTAACTTTTTAAAGCCGCGCGCGATAATAATTCTACATACGGAAAAAAATTAGATTCAAATGAACAATTCATTGTTTCATATATAAGCGCACGAAAAAAAAAAACAATTTTGCTGAAGTACAGATCTGAAAATAATTGTGTTGAACCATTTAAAAAATTGTATCGGATGTTTAGCTTTTGGTTGCTAGAATGTCAAAACGTTTTGCAACAGTATTACGTGCTTGAGTGTCTTACAGAATAATTTTGACAGTCCAACATAAAGTTATTTTTTGATCTCTATTTAGATAAATTGTTAAGTACTACAGTAAAATTGTTTTTTCCGTGCGAGAGTATAAAATCTTTTTAAAAGAATTTGATAATCTTGAATTAACATAACTCGCTTACACGAAGAAACTAAATTTCTTGATATTAATTCTTTTCTCAATTCTTGAATAATAATAAGTTATAAGGAAAGAAGAATGAATCTTGAGAGTGAATCACTCACCGATGTTCGAAAAGAACACCGATTAAATCACGTATTACTTAATAATATTAATATTATGTTTACATCATGATAAATCGTCGAGCAAGACTTCTTTCGCCTAATTTTAGTTCCTCGGCGCAACACAGACGTCAGACTCCCGCGCGACGGCTCGTTAATCATTCCCCGAGTGTTTCTTCTATTTTCCCCCTCGCGTACGTACACGTTAACTAGCTCGAATTATCGCGCTATTAATTCGCGCAGGAACTTCTGTCACTCATCTCGTCCCTGTCGTATTGTGAAATACTTCCTTCGCGTAACCGAGAGAGAGAGAGAGAGAGAGCGAATGAGTGAGTGAGTGAGTCATCGAATGCCGGAGTCTTGCTCTAATCTCGGCAGCTACAGGTAAACAGGCACCAGTTGAATTTTCTGCCCGCTAAACACAGCTGCCGGGGCGGTTTGCCCGGAATCAAAGTGCGCGCTTCGAACTTTCGATATTCGTTCGCAAACTTCTTCAAACGATCAAATTTATCTTTTCTACGGCTTTGAAATCGAGGGAGGAAAGCTCGATAAGTTGTAACTTTCTCCCACGGCTTCTCGCCGCGCAGTGCCGCGCCGGGATGAAATTTACCGCTGTGTGTATCGCCGATGAAAAATAATTCCTTGACAAGATTGTGCAAAGTAACCTTTCGTACTTTCTAAATGAAGTTCCAAGAGCACTCGATACGCGATTTTTATCTACTGACAAATGTTTTGTATCTACGTTTCATTTGATTTAATTGTACGTTTAAAGAAAGGTGTTTTGCCTATTTTTCTATCGACTGCGAAAAAATTAGTCATTCCGTATGAAAATGAGTACGTCGTTTTATCACGCCGCGCGCCGAAGCAGCTGGCAGTAAAGAGTGAAACGTCATTAAAGACATTGTCAATCAATTCTATAATACACCGTGGTAATAAAGCTCAAAGTAATGCCGATAATTTGATGGGGAATAAATAAACGAGGCATTTAAGTGATTTAAGAGATTATTGTATAATCCTTGGGTCGAACCGCAACCTTTCGCTCGGTTTAGTATCACCCCGAACAAGTTTTATTGCCGGCGGTATCGTCGATGGTAATTTAATAGCTGAGGAGTACCGAGAGAAACGAGTTAATCGCTCGTCAGAAGATTTACCGGTTAGCCGTTGAAAGCCCCCGGTAACGGCAAATACATTAAAACCCAGCCCACTCGCGCCCATCCGCTCGCTGTCCGACGACGCGTAGAATTGTTCAATTGACCCAGAGAAAAATATTCCGCGGATTGATGACTGACAGCCCGGTGAGACGGCGTGTTTGTAATTGGCCTCGGATTTTGCCCCGTGCGCGTATATTTCGGCACGATTGTCGTGCGCCCGCCACACGCATCGCCGATAACGCGCGCCCTATGCCGACCTGTCCGGATCGGTCTCGCTCTCGGGAAATATTTTTTTACAATTTCGCGCCAATTGCCGGCAATATCGACCTGGCTTCGCGACCTAACGTGAATATATCGCCTGCTTTATCACGCTTCGTGCACATGATTCGATCTTTCCTCGCGGATTCCCGCGAAATTACTCATCGAATAATTATTAGCGAGAATCTTAATCTCGTGACGAAAATTGCAGTTACAGAGAATGGATAATATATTGAATACTGAGCGAGTACACTACTTTTCTTTTTATTAATGAGAGATTTATGTATCACCCTGAGATAAAAAGATTACTAAATTTTAGCAAATATTTATTCGAATGGTACTAATGAAATATTTACTAAAAGTAAATGTATATTTATGTGTATATTTATTTAGTATAAGAATCACTAATTTAATTTAACTTAGCATTTTTGTTGTATAAAGTAAATATTTATGTACCGTAAATACATATATTAGTAGTACTATTCAAATAAATATTTATTAAAATTTAGTAATTTTTTTTCTCAGGGCATCTTCAATACAAATTTTATCCTCGTTTGAATTAAGATCATGCAATGTTAGTCATCAATGGTATGTTGCACTGTTCTTTTAGCGGAACATATTTCAGGTGATTATACAAGTGATATCGGAGGAGGAAATTTGCTTCTCATTTTTCGAAAATTGGCCTCAAAACTTCAATGTTTTTCCAACGTAACTGTCCGACTTAAATATCGCAAAGTCATTGTGAGCAATTTTGAAAGGTAGAGTGAAAAAATAGATTTTCTCCTTCAGTATCTCTTAAAAGGTATTCTATTAGAAGAATGAGATATAATAATAGAATGAGATACGTTGCACTGGTGGCTATTTAAGTATTACAATATATAACTTTACTCCAAATACGGATAAATTCTGTATTAAAACAAATAAAGAAAGAAACCTCTCTTATTGATAAAATAAGTAGTCCATCTCCCAGGTATTCACATTATTTTGTTTATCTTTTACATAAAGGGCCCGCGATATCCTTTTCTATCCCGTCGTGAAAAGAGATCTCTCGAGATCTCTAGGATACCGCGTATCTCTCGCATACGGCAAATACAGGCGATACAAAAGCATCGCGAAAATACAGAAGGACGCGTGATACTTACGAGAATCCCATTATAATGAAAATTAATTTCGTAATAAGCTCGCGTTGAAATGAAGCTTTTTCATTGATTGCGCGTTCCGCGCAATTTCCGAACGCCCCGTGCGCGCTCGCCGACCCTTTTTCGTCGTGAAATTCCATGCGAATCTGTTTAATGGCTCGCTCGCAATCGCGAATAAACGCGGGGACGAGCTTTTTGCAGCGTGCGGCGTATACATACGTGTATGTACGCACGCACGTGCGTGCGTGTGAGTCGCGGCGACCGCATGTTCGTCGCACGCGCGCGCGTTCGTTCTCTCTTTCTCTCACCACGCGCGCGCACACGCTTGTGTCACACAGTAGCGAAAAATATAAAATTAATATTGTATCTGATCCGCGCGCGTGGATACCTTCCTCTCTCTCTCTCTCTCTCTCTCTCTCTCTCTCTCTCTCTCTAGGTATCCTTTTGCCGCGATAATCGCACGATATTGAATCGTCATGAGGCGGATAATTTTTTCCCCTCCCCCCTCTTTTGCGCCGAGAGACTGCCCGGCCGCGCCGCAGCCCGGCTAAAATACCAGAGTCAATATTTTTCAAATATCCGCCCGACGTTTGATATTTGCAAATTATACACGTACGAGAGCTTGTGCGTGCGGCGTGAGCGAGCGAGAGAGAACCGCGAACCGCGCACGCGATCGACTCGCGCGCGCTGGTTTATGAAAGAGAATTCAGCCAATAAATTTAATGCAACGCTAATTTAATCGGAAGAAAATTTCGCCGAGCAATTTTTTTCGGGACCCGCTAATTAATGAGTACCGGCATGCCGCTCGCTTTCTCTCTCTCTCTCTCTCTCTTTTTTTCTCTCTCATTCTCTCTCTCTTTCTCTCCACTCTTTCATTGCGAGTCGCGGCGGCTTTATTGCCAGTGCGCGGTCGGTAGTAATTAAATGCAACGAACGCGCGAATGTTGCGCGGCATATTGAATTAGCAGAATTGTTTTCGAATCTTTTGCGGGGAGAGTGAGATACGCGCCGATGTCATCGCGCGATGTCCGACTTTGCGGGGTTTTTTTTAATCCTTACCTTGAGAACTCGCGCAAGTCATTGTCGTCGTGCCATTTGGTCCTCCGTTCTGCACCGGTGACGGATACCTGAAAACAGAAACAAAATTTCTCAGCAATCGCACATTACGCAAACTTCTTAAGATACTCGTCTTTCAATCGTGCTATGTTATAAACATGACTAAGATTGATAAAAATTGTTAAGTTATATCAAGTATGAGCATTATTCCTGTATATACTTATTGTGAAATGTGTTTGGTTTTCAGAGTCGGATGTTATGGTGGAACACCAGTACGCACTGATGCCTGCTATGCAGCAACAGGTAATACTGTTCGATTGTCTATTTAACGATAAGCTATCTTTTAAGATTTAACGATTTCGTCGGACATATGTATCGCGTCACATCGTTAAAACCGACGTGGAATGTGATAACGGGATTACCGTAATTTTCCCGCGTAGTTATTTAATCAATCTTAAGCATGTGTACATATAATTTCGTAAATTTAACTTCTCATTAAAACGACCAATCAATAATCTAGGAGCTAATTACGTATTATTTCAATATCCTTTTGTCAGCGTTTTTCCAACATAATTTAACATTTTATCGAATTTTCCTTTGATATTGAAAATATCGAATATTACATTTGACAAACCCATTACGAAAGCGGTACTTAATTTAATTAATTTTCAAATTAGCTGTAATGTTCTTTTAGTTAGCTCTTCGCTGTCATATTTAAAAGAGGGAAAGAGCCGGAAACGGTTTTTCTCTAATTAAAATTTCCGTAATGTGATTGTCCTTTATCAAGATAGTTTCTTGTGCATGTTTTCATTTATGTCGGTAGCAAAAAGGGATTGTAAATCTCTTCTGCTTTAATTTACGTTCACGCTCGCGCCGCGATTTCGGATTGCGCACACTTTATTTTATCTATATATATATATATATACATACACACACACACACACACACACACACACACACACACACACACACACACACACACACACACACACACACACACATACACAATATCTATTAATTTCTTTGCGCGGTTATCACGCAAATATCCCGCTCTGCTCCTGTATTTCCTAAAGTTAGTACACAGACAAGACAAGTGGATGAAGACTCCGCAAGTTTTATAAGTTTTAGTTCATGTGACGTAACATGGCGCCTCAACTTTATCCCGAGTTTTTCCTTTCATTTCATTAAAACTTCGCGCAAGAGGGAAGCGTCGTGCAAGTTGGTTAAAAAGCTCTGCCGCGGCGACGGCGGCCGCGCCGGTTATCGAAGAGTAATTATTGTTGTGTACGCTAAAAAAATCCGCAGGAAGCACGATAAGATGCGTAAGGTAATACACCATTTAATTTACGTTCAACCGCGCGTCGTATCGATCACGATTACGTACACAAACGGGGTAATAAAGATACGTATTAACAATTTAAATACAATGCTGATGCAGCGATAACGCATGTTGTTGCACGACTTCATTTAACAGTCGCGCGATAGCACCGCTCTTCATTTTATTAAAATATCTTTAAATTTTTGTAAAAATGTTGAAGGAGAACGTATGAATTTTAGGAAATTAATACTCGCGCTGATAATCCCGGCCAGCGTGCAGATGGGCAATTTGCATTTATCATGGACGCAACGTCGATTTTTCAAAATTTATCTTTCCGATATACACGCAGACCACTCAATTAGGGATTATTCGAGAGGGAAGGGAAGGGGGGAGAGGGGGAAAAAAAAGGAACGTCGATTTATAACAGGGGCGCACGGGGGGGGAATCCCGTTTCGTCTCGCGACGGCGAACGCGCGCGCCATTTAATTGATTGTGCCCGGCCGCGGACGCGCGAGCGGCAATTATGATCGCGTCCTCTCTCTATTCCGCCGTCTCTCAGTCTCCCGACTAATTATGAGGCACACGGTGCGCGCTCGTACCGTTGCCACGCGCGTCGAAATCGTTTTGCGCGGATTACAGATATTATCGGACGGCCGCGATATTAGAGGCCGCGGGACGAGACGTCGTCGTCGAGCGACACTTAATTATCGCGCGTAGCCGAGCGAGGAACGGTCGTGTCGTTACGACGATGCGACGTTGCGAGGCATCGATACCTGATCGTCATCACGGCCGTCGCCGTGCTCTCGTCGGGAACATGATTGAACTTTAACTGGTATTAACCTTTCCGCCGCGCGGCACCGTTGAGCCACCCTTTTTTAAAAACGCGCGAGGCGCAAGCATGTGCATCGCGATTACGGTGCATTGGCCACGTTTATTATTTCCATGTAGATTAGCGACGCCTTGATCGATCGTTTCTTGAAGCTTTCTTTACCGCCGAGAGAGAGAAAGAGAGAGAGAGAGAGAGAGAGAGTGTGTGTGTGTGTGTGTGTGTCACCTCTGCTGTATTTTTATATGCGACGACAGGGTTAACAGGTAACGTTACATAAATCATGCGAGCGGTTTCTTTCTCTTTGGTACGCAAGCTAGTTAGGGACAGTTTATACAGATATCACTTCTGGGTGGGAAGCGAAAAGACATATAACAATTGTTTTAATGACGACAATTACGTCGACATTTGAAGAAAGACCCAGTGGTAAAAAAAAAAAATTATTTGCGGTATGTTACAGCGAGACGGGATGGGGGATGCCATTGAGATTATAAATAGCAAAGATTACGAAGACGGCTTTGCGCATACGCACGAGTACATATAATTATATCCTGAAAGTAACTAATCACTTCTTGTTTTCCGTATTGCAAAAGAGGATGCGCCTCGTTGAGATCTATGCGGTGTCCCGGATGAAACCAACAAATTTCTCTACACTTCTAATTACCGTTGCAACACAGTATGACAGGTGTATCTACAGTGAGACTTCAGAACCGAGTTTCTATCTAGAGATGTTGCGAATCGAGATTTTTTGACGTCGAGACTCGAATCGTAAGCAATATTTTCATTAACAATTACTGTTACGTTGAATTTTAATATATACACTGGGGAAAAAATGTTAAATTTTTCAACTTGATTAAATTCTTTTCAAATGTTTATGTATTTAATTCAAATACATAAAATACTTGAACTTTAATTTAAGCATTTATATATTTAACTTAATACATAAATACACACACTTGAATTGAAGAAGTATAATCAAGTTGACAATTTTAGTCAAGTTAACAACTTTTTTCTCAGTGTACATAATAAAAAATATTTCCAAGTAATAAAAATAATATTAATTACATAACATACAATTTCAAAATAATCTTATAAAATTGTCAATATTTGTAATTCGTATTGGAAACTCTTAGCATCGAAATTCTCGAATTTGTAATTAAATCATAGAAATTAAAATCCGAATCTTACCTGATTCGATTCGATTCGTATTCGCATAGTTCGTAACAACTCTTTTTTTAACCGTGTGCGATTTTTAAACGCAGCTCAAAATGCACGTGTCGATTTCAAGTTACAAAAATCAATGAAGCTCGAAAGCGGAGATAAAATCATCGGGAATCTAGGTCAGAGTTATGTAGGAAAAGGTCATATCTTTGCCGCTTTCGATATCTCGCGTTTCGAGCTCGTACGGATGCAAGCTCCATTCCGAACGGCTGCGGAATCGGGCAATTATGGTCTTTGACGTTATTGAGCCTCGCGCGTATAGAACCGATGTGCTGCAATGTCAGGTTTATCTAATGAGGTGAGATTATCCTCATGGGAAGTCGCAATTAGCAGCTTAATTCGTCTCCGAATACAATCATGCGCGATCAGACCTCATCTCTGCGAAGAGACGCGTGGAGTTTCACTCGAGAAACGTCACGTTTATTTTCGTAAAAGAAGAACGAACGAAATTTTTTTCAAGTTTTCCCTCGGCTTTTATACCACCCGAGTAACGCACCTACAAATTTTGTATCGCATATTTACGCATAAAATATTGCTAGAGAAATAATTTTAATTTTTTCTTTTGTCTTTCAACTGAAAGAGAAGAACGTTCATTTTGTGACATTCATTTTATGTAACGAAGTCACGTGAAATCTGTATACATATTTCCGTGTTTAATGTTTAATGTCTAGTCGCATAAATATATTGTCAAGTAATAGTGGATTTAATGAAGTATATGTATATACGATATATATCATATATATCATGATAAAACGGTAAATCATTTCCATTACACCCTCGCACGATTCTAGGTGGGCGGGATGAGGAAGAGGGAAGGGGGAAGGGGAGGGGGAGGGGAAGGGATGGGACGATACCCCGGATATAGTAGTAATACGTTCGCAGTCATCGGGTTGGTTTACTCATGGATGGATTCTAAAAGCTCTGTCACCCGACACTGGGGAAAGTCATTCGATGAACCATTGACGTCGGCGGTGTAGGCTGTAGCACAACGATGTATAGTGCCTCCTCCCGGCGGCGCAGATTGTTGTTGTTGTCGTTTTCGGGTTCATGTGATACGTGTAATACAGCCGCGCGCGGATTCAACGGCGGCGCAAATATTTTGCGCGAGACTAAACGTAAATATCGCGGCACGCGCGCGACGATATTTAATATCTCGGCTCTTTTCCATTATTTCCGTCTATATATTAAAATCCGGATGCGCATTTTCGAAATCGCGAGCGAAAACAGGGACGCGCCGCCGGCCGTGTGTATTGTACGCGAGCCATTTTAATTTCATACTGCGCATTCAATATCATTTTAGCGCCGCGAGCCGCCAAACCGGAGCTAATAGGCGAAAAAATGTTTTTGTTGTCGACGCATTAATATGGGAGAGCGTGGCGTTTTATCGGCGATATCAGTTTTAAACGCTATCACTCGAGAATATTTATCCTTTTGGGTATTTTTACCTCGCATCTATCCAACGACATAGGACAACGAATGGGACGAGAAAGAGGGAGGGGGGAGGGAGGGGGGTCGCAATTGTGCAATATATATGTTTTTAAATGCGATTGTAGAATCTGCAAAAGTTCTGTCAGAAACGACAATGTCAAACAAAATTTCGATATATCGAAACTTCAATTAATAAGCATCCGTCTCTACTTTTTTATTATTTACATTGAAAAAAAAAATCTGTTTGCAACTACCAAATGTATAGTGAAATAGTATCAATTAATTATTTTGTCAATATCATCATAATTTTATTTTTCTAAATGTTTAGTAAGTATTATCAAATCTGGTACAAGTTACTAAATAGCTAGAGAATTATTTTTGGTTACATTGACCGAATATTTAATTGATACTATTTCACTATACATTTGTTAGTTATTACCAGTCTTTTGTTTCAGTGTACTGTTTCAATTATCTCACATAATGCCGAGAAGACTTATTATTTATTAACGCACGACGTTCGACAGTTTTAATTTTTGATACGTACAAATCTAATCTATTTTTTTTTACAAATTTTTATTTACAGTAAATATTTATTTATTATCATATATTTATTATTTCGTATATATCAAAAATTTATTATGTGATGTTGAATCTTTTTTCATTACCAAAACACTGCTAGTAAACAAACATTTCGTTATAGATTTTATTAAATAATTATATTATTTTCATAAAAGGATAATAAATATTTTTTAATATTTATTAATAACAGATGTGTGCATACATACACATGTTACAGGAAAAAAAATATCGGCAGCTTTTAAGCTGCGGAACGGGAGCAGCGCGAATTTGTATTTATTAATTAATCGTCGTCGATGCGCGCGTTATTTATCGATGTGCAATTTATGATCTCGTTATTTCTTACTCCTGCGAACGAATTAATACCGCATTCGCGGATAATAAGCCGGCCCCTCGCGTCGTAATTGGTAAAACGCCGGGTACCACAAATGATTTCAACCTGTTTAATCATACGATGTCTTGCCTTGAATACGTTTTGCCTCCGATCATGTGCGTGACGCACGGCGACGACGACGACGACGACAACTGCATATATTCACCGCGAATTTACGCGGCTGTCATTACAGGAAGGAAAGAAAAAGGTAGAAACAGGCTCACGGCCAACTCGGGTAATAACGTCAAGTCGGGGCCTAAATATCATAATTATTATAGAGCCCGAGAGGGTGAGAAGGGAAGGGGGAGGAAGGGAGGAATCCACCGTTCGTCGTTTCTCCACGCACGTTTATCCGCGGCGGTGGAGGGAGGGCGAACGGGGCTTTAAACCGTTTCTACCGTGCAATTACAGTCCGCGCAATAGACCGCCATTATCTAGAGACGAGAGTCTATCAATATTGCACGGCCGCGTCTGGATGAAAGGAAAAAAGTTTCCCGCGCCAGCACGTGCGAGCGCGCGTCTTCTTGCCTCGCACTTTGTCGTCTTCGACGAACTGTGCTCCTGCTCGTAACGCGAGCTTCATATATGTATACCTGAAAACCTAGCTAAACACCCAGTCACTCGATGACGCGCGAGAATTCTGCGACGGAGAATTCGTGCGCTCCCCATCTCTCTTCTTCTATGTATTTTTAAAGAATTTACGTCAAGGCTATGCGTCTCAAGGTCAAGTCTCTCTCTTTTTTCACGAGCACGATACATTATAGCACATATTATAGTAGCAGTCGTACGGAGTGCATTAAGGCCGCGTACGCGGAACGGAAATAATGACGAATTTCAAAATTAATGCCGATGATAGGGACCATTCAGTCATTGCCATTTGTCTTGTCTCCGTGAGCGAAACGTGACGTTCGACAAGATCTGTTTCAACGCAGTGATTCATACCAGCGGTTACGCTCGTCTCTGAAAGGCGTATCTGCAAATTAACTCGTTTATCAGCCGTTATCTATTTGTGTCAAAGGAACCTTCGAATGCATCGCGCACGGCGGGTACGCGCCGATAAGTCCCCGTGCGAGGTAAACCGAAGTAAGGAATTAACGAATGCGAATTTAAGTCGGTGCGAATTGTCACACGCCGAATCGAATTGAAGATAAATATCATTAAGTCGGCGATAATTTTTATGCGAGGCGGGAGCGTGTGCCTCCGCGGCGTGACAATTTATTTCTCCGTTAAACGCAGTATATTTCGACGTGACGATTTTATTAAATATGATACTAAGTTCAGTATTACACGTGTTCAAACACGAGAAGTAATTTTTAGCAAATATTTGTAACGCAATAATTACAATAGTTATTTGTGTTCGTTTCCTTTTTTTCTTTTTTTTTTTTTCTTTAACGGCGTGTCTTACACGAGTAAGCGTTTAAAAGTTACAACATCGCGATACAACGTGCACATGCATGTTTAACACATTACATAAATTATCATATATTCACGCAACTGGATTTATTGCGTTTCGCATCAAAGGACACTCCGGGGAATTGAAACTTTAATTACACAAACTGACGTGTAATATAATTTCTGCGTGCTGCTTGCGATCAGCCGGCAGACAAACGTGTCTTACAAACGACTGCGAAAGACAACTGCGATGTGACAGAAAAAAGTGAGTGACGGCGAAATAGTTACGTAAAATGTTGCAGCTCTGGGAGTCTTTACGATTCGATAAAACGACCGAAGCGGACTAAGTTAGATTTATTTCCTTCCGTGAGTTGTCAGAATCATTCGTTGCACTTCCATAACAAACATTTATCCGTTGACGGCCTCGTTAAAAGGGAAGAAAAGGCAAGAGGGACCTCTCTCTCTCTCTCTCTTTCGTTTTCTTTTTTCCTTCGCCGTCATGAGGACGAGGGTTCTGATTTATAAATTACACTCAATTATGTTGCTATATTTCTCGCGGGGAAGGAGCCTTTCGACAGCACACGAACCCCTCCCCCCCTCTCTCTCTCTCTTTCTCTTTCTCTCACATTGCTCTCAAACGTGACATATCGGAAACACGATGTGAAACATAATTTGCAACCAATATTATTTTTCAACGTGATCTTTTTATCTGATAAAAGTAGTTCCGAGCTTGTTTCGATCGATATTACATTCACGAGGAAAGTCTCCACTATATTTTCCGCTTTATTTGCTTTTTTTTTAACCATATCTCGGAGCACTTAAAAAACTGTAAAGCGTATCGTCGGATATAAAAATTATTTTCTGCGTGAAAGATAAAAAAAATAAATACGCTGCAGGCGTCTAGTCGAGTCAAATATCAATTTCCAAGCTATAAAAGAGATTTAATGAGACACTGACAAATTAGGGTTAGCAAAAATTTAAGCTCATAAAAACTTGATTAAATATCAATTCATTCAACACAACATTGATCAAATATCTATTTCCAAGCTATAAAAAAGATTTAACGAGACCGTGACGAATTGGGGTTAACAAAAATTAAAACTGATAAAAACTGGATTAATGTAAGTCCTTTTAATGCGATCGATTATCCTGCAAAAGGGACTGACTAAATAAATTAACAGCTTCCTCTGAAGCGGAGTTTATTTCCGCAAAATCTTCTATCGCGCAAGAAATTACGCTGTTAAAATGCGCTGCTAATCCTCATAATTGTAGTACGCGCGTTTTCATCTCTCTCTCTCTCTCTTTCTCACTCACGAAAAAGTTGCAACCAACTGAAAAAAGTGAGAAAAAGTTGTATCCACGGAAGCGTTGCAAGGGCATACCGCGCGTAAGTGCATAGTTTTAAAAACGGTAGATTTTCGCACAGAGAGAGAGTAGCCAGCTGAATGATTCATGTCGGGGCACATTATTATTTAAGGAAACTTATGTTAGACCATTATATTTTCGTATCATCTCGCAATGTCGTACTTGAGTGCTCTTAAAAATGATTGAGTATAATTTACAGAAAAACATTCGTAAGGTGTACAGTGAAACGGTCTTTTAAATATTAGTTGGCTCATGATTTTATGACATTTTAAAGACATTTGCATATTTGATATTATACGGATTATTTTACAATTATATTTTGAAAATTTATTTAAATTGTTAGTTTATCGTTAATTTTAAAAAAATTTTAGTCAAGCGTTGAAGTTTTCTATACAGTAGAATCACACTTTTTTATAATAATAATTTTATGTAATAGAGTTGCAGTTTATAATAATTTGTGTACAATAATTACTGATTTTTAAATAATTAAAAATATACATATCCTACAAAGCTCATAATTATACGTGTACCAATCTGTTATCCTTTGATGATTTAACTGCTTAACTTTATTTCTGGAGATTGATTACTTATGCATATGTATATTTTCTCTTTGGTGATAAATCAGTTATTGATAAATCAGTTATTAATAACGAATTGCAACATTATACATGCGAATTATTTATTTTTCTACGTATTACATAATTTAAACTGGTGATTAATTATGTCACTTGAGAAAATTATTAAATTTAATATTTATTAACGAGGCTTTTATTTTTTTTTTTTTTTTTGCTTAGAGGAGCATTCATATGTAGAACCTGGTTTGTTATTAATACTTTTTATTCAATTTCTTGTGTCAAGAATAGAGTCAAATCGTGCAAATTTAATAACCCGAGAAGTCGAGATTTAATCGTCGTATTACGCGTCGATTTTATCTCATTTTATTCAAGTGTCGCGATTTCGGATTTATTGCGCGTTATCGTCCCTTACAGAACGGAGTAATATCTAATAAACATTAATTCGCGCGTAAATATTTTCTCGATCAAGGCAAAAGTACATTTCGATTTGTCGATCAAACACTAGATCTAGCATCAAGCTGTTAAATATTTACCTTGCGTTGAAACGCAAGGAACAGAGCGTTCGGCTTATTTTCGCCAAATATTTCATTGATAACGCTCGGGACGCTTCCGCTGCGCGCTGTCGCGACTTCGTCGCCGATTATTCGCCGGCGAGCAGAGAGTAGGGCGCGCCGTTGTGTTTACCGTCACCTTTGTTGTCGTCCGCGCGCGGCCGAGACTCAAGTGCGTAGGCGACTGAGGCGCGTGTCTCGCTCTGCAGCCGTCATTATCTCGCGAAACGCGCTCGCGACGGGAGCTTCCGAACGCGCCCGCTAACAATCACTCACTGCCGATCCGCGATGGGTAGTCCGACACTCGCGATACGTTCGCTCACAATGTCTCGCGACCGCGTAAACTGACTTTTTACGTAGAACGGTTCGATGCTCGTTTTTTTTTTTTTCGCGCGCTATCGCAAAAAGCACGCGCGTACGCACGCACACGCACGCGTCTTCCGTTCTCGCGACGATGGGCAACCACGATGCTTCCTCGCAAACGGGAGTTGCCGGCACGCGCGATCGATCGAGATTATTTAGTAACGTTGGATTTAAGCATTTCGACAACCGGCGGCAACGCGACTGGTGCGTAGTATGTATAGTGTTCGAGCGGCTCGTTGTTTACAAGGTCACTTTGTTTACGTTCGCGCGACGCGACTCAACTCGGCTCGTGCCATTCCGTGAGAAATTCTCCTTCGAGACTCGCGGATCCGTACGATCATTACGACACTTTGCGGCTGCGTGTGTGCCTCGCGCGATTTATCCGTTCGAGGTATGTGAATGGCACACTCGAGAATGTGCCATCCACACACCTCGAACAGAACAGAGCTAGCGTATTATTAATCGTACATGCATAAAGCTATTATTATTATTAACCCTTTCCCTACTATCCTAGATATTTCGTGCCCGACTGATTCTTGTTCGTACAAGTTTCCAGCAAGTTCGGTGGATTATTAAATTACATATGTATTACATTTTATTAGTTTTTAAATTAAAGTTTCAACAAAGCAGAAAGTTCTAGAAAGCAGAAACTGTGTTCGTGAATTTTTGGAACTAATTTAAGTAGACGAAAGAAAAAAACAGATTTGCGATATCCAAGATGGTAGGAATAAAGCACCGTTTTGGTCTTGAAAAGATTATTATTATTATTTCGCGAAAATTTTCGTCTAAAATATTTCAGATATGCACCGAAAAAAAAGCTTTTTTATGTCGAAGTAAATATATTTATTTTAACATCACTTCTCTCATTTAAATAAATATTAGCTAGTATAAAACAATTTTTTAAAACTTTGAAAATATTTTTTTTAAATCAAGGAAGCGATGTAAAAATAACTATATTTACGTGAACATAAAAAATATTTTTTCAGTGTACAATAACAATAATATTAGTAATAATAATAATATCCGCATGTAAACGGCATTGGATATCAATTATACGTTATCAAATGTTTCGTCGCATCGATTTGACTTTCGCGCCTCGTGGTACCAGTACCACGATGAGGTTGGCAGCACTGTTTCCAACGGACGATCGCGCGGGACGGCCGACCGACCTTTCGAGTCGCGGCGTGTTTTGGTCGACGATTCAGGCGCAAATTGATATTGTGTCGCGGTATCTATCGATCAATCAAGACGCGGATGTCAAAGCGGATGCAGTTTCGGCTCGAGCTTGCCGTCTTCGCGTTGTTTTTCCGCCTAACCCTTGGCGCTCGCTCGTAACGGACAGCGACGACAGCCACGTTTCGACGCTTCGAGAAGCGATTCCGCAGGATAACACGCGAGCTCCGTCGATCCTTATTTACATCGTACGCAGTACTCGCGCGCGATACGCATTCTCCAACGCTGAGCACTCTCGATCGTGCTCCTTCGGTCGCGTATTCCGCCATTAACCTTACTCCGGCGTGTTTCTCGCGTCCTACCGAAGCCATTAGGTTAGCGACATGACGAAATGTACATTACGCGATGCTGAGAGTGCACGCAGTTGTTGCACGCAGTGCTCGCGTGGCCGTAATTAGCAGCGCTTTCGCGAGTGTGTGTTGTGAGTGTGCCCGAAAGAAGGAAAGCCGAGAGGAGCGAGCTCGAGAGGAGGAGGAGCAAGCCCGGGGAGGCGTCGGCCGACGGCGGAGCGACTATAGGGTGAGTGACTCTTTTGTCGTTTCACGACGTTTCTTGTCGCTTCGAATCGATCGTTGGCGATGATTTTGTGTACGCGACAATTACCCTGCGATTAGCGTCGACCGTTTTGCACGTCGCTATAACCTAACCTAACCTGAATGCGTTTCACGTTACAGATCGACATGGATCGACGCAGTCTAGCCGCTCTCCGCCGTCGCTACGCGTCGACCGGTGGTGAGTGACGAAATATTTTTCATTCCATAATTGAAGCGACGATCAATGAAATCTAACAGATCTAATCTGAAAGATCGGATGAAAACAAGATTGTCGAATACGCGTAGGATAGGTGTGTATTGAATCGAAAGAGTAGAACACGAAAAAAAAAATAGAGATATTTTTCATAGATTCGTTGCGTTACTATGGATGGGCTAACAATAAGATGCGTATGTAAGTAAATATAAACTTTCTAAATCTCGTAGAGTGAAAAAATCGCTTGAAAAATTGCAAAGGATCAACTTTTACTATAAGAGTGAATTTTCATTCTTACCAGAGTGTCAAATCGCTCGAAAAGTTACACAGACTCAATTTTCACTCTTTTATTTAGAGTGACGTTTCACTCTACGAGATTTAGAGAGAATGTTTAATCTTGAAATATGCATGCATGCATTGCTGTTTATTTAAATACACTCGCAAGCATAAAATAATATTTCATGGGTAGAAGCTTGGTGAAAAATGTTAGATAATAGTGATCTTCCTAATGAAAACTTTATCTTTTCTTTCCATTTTTTGCCATGCTTCTAGGTGAAATTTTCATACAAGAGACACATTTAAGAACATCATGAAGATACAATATATCTAATAAAATTATTCTGGCAACTTTTTAAATATCAAACACGCTATTAATTGTATGTAATAAAGTTTTTAAGCTAAATACTCAGATAGATAGTGAAAAATAAGGTAAAAGAGAAAAAAAAATGAATGAAATTACAGATAAAAATATTTATTAACATCATGAACAACATGAAGACATGTTATATTTCATAAAATTATTCTGACAACCTTTTAAATATCAAACATGTTATTAATTATACGTAATAAAGTTTTTAAAGTAATTATATTTGGATAGATAATGAAAAATAAGAAAAAGAAAAAAATGAATAAAATTACATACAAAAATATTTATTAACATCATGAACAACATGAAGATATGATAGATTTAATAAAATTATTTGGCAACTTTTTAAATATTATTCGCGTTATTAATTATATGTGATTAAGTTTTTGAGATAATTGCTCAGATAATGAAAAATAAGGAAAAGGAAAAAAAAGAATAAAATTGTAGATAAAAGACATTTTTTAACATCATGATAATGGAATATCATGAAGATACTATACATTTAATAAAATTATTTTGGCAACTTTATGTATACCATTTACATATATTTATAATAAAAATAAGTATATATAACGAAGAATATTTGTAAGATTGATATGTATAAGAGAGAGAGAGAAAGACACTGTTTCTCTTTTCTTAAGTGTCTGTTGTATAAAATTTGAAATTTGATCTCTTTTTATTTCAAGATTAAATATGTACAAAAATGTGATGTGGGAGAGAAATATACCAACATGTATGACAATAGATGATAAATTTGTTATAATCATACATAATCTTATAAATAAGAAAAGTTTTGTAAATAAGACAAGATAAAAGAGAAAAAAGTATGATTACATATATTGTAATTAATTCATACAACAAACGTAATTTTAATTGTTCTCATTTATTTTATTGACGAATCTTTTATCCTAATTTTTAATGGCCCATTCATATTGATCATTTATTGCATTATATTTATTATTTATTACATTATATTAACTATTTGTGACTTTATATCATTTGAAATATAAAACGAAAAATGTATGTTTGTACTAAAAAAGTTCAGATGTTATCTATTAATAAGAACATAAATATATTGTGATTTTCACATGCAATTAAATATAAGGAATTTATTATATGTAATTGTTTGATAATAATTTATTCGCGGTTGAATTGCCGACGCGAGCTTATGCGCGTATGAGAAAAGAGCACTTTAAGGAAACGTTTGTATGTAGGTTACCATCTTCGATAATCAATACCTGATAATCAATAATAGATGACAGATCGGTACGCGTGTATGCGTAATTGCGTGAACACGCGAACTCTATGGGATAATCATTGGTCGACGCGTTCGTATAAATTGCTCGTATAAATCGAAGAACCTATCGAAGATCTCGATATTCAGGATTTTTATCTCTATCGCGCGTCAGGTGTTTTACAACTTTAATATTCAGAATAAGATACTAAAATAGGGATGATTACGAAACCCTACCATGTATTCTACCAGTTTTTCGCGTCCGTAGATATAACAGACGCGAAATACTCGCCCCGAATTTTTTTTTCGCCCAGCCACTAGATGCGCCGAGAATATATTCTATTCGTGATATTCGCCGAATCTTGCGCGCATCCGGGATACCTTCGCGTCGTACGATTTCATCATGTCGCCTCCATAGCGAGGGTTTCTTGAGCGTTCTGAGCGTATAGAGCGACGAGGATGGTTAGGACGAAAGATTTCCGCGAAACTTCACGCAACTTATATTCCAGTGTGCATCATCGCCGGAGCGACGTTACGTACACGCGTCACTCAAAAATTCCGAGGGAAAGCAGCTTGTTCGAACACGGTCGAGAAAACGGTGGCGTAACGCGAAAGGACGATGTATGTACACCGCCGCGAAGCGATTCTTTTCTCTTATTTCTCGCAAACGATGCACGTAGTCATCGACGAACAAAGAAATTCGTATTAGAATATCGTACGGATCAGGCATTCACGTTACTCGGAAAAAAAAATCGCGAAGGCCAAACGGTAAAACGGACGGAACGAAAGGAGTAATGGCGTCTAGAAGGACATTTCATTTCGGTAGTCGTGATTTGTCAAATTTGCTTCCCGGACTGTTCCTGCAGTCGACCATGGCGGTGTTCCTAAGGTCGCACGAGTTGAAAGGAGATAAAAGATACCGCCAGTCTCGCTGTACAGTCGAGCCGGCAACTGCCATGGCATAGTCGTGGAATTTTATGGCTGCAAAGACTGGTCTACCTTTTACATAAGATATGACGTGCAGCGCAACACAAAGCCGCATTGAAAGTTGTTAATTAAATATAAATTTACAATGAATATAAATTGACTGATAAAATTATATATCGATATTATTTTTATTTAATATACGTATTTTCCTTTTCGAGCCATTAAAAGAAATTTATTTAGAGGTGTTTGATAAATCGAACTGCAATATTAAATCCATCGAGCGGCAGTGTCATCGGCATCATTCATTAGTCGATTACGATCGATAATCGGCGATTCAATATTCGCGGTCAAATCGAATAACGCATCGACGCAGGAAATTGATAGCGGCGATGAATATCGAGATTAATGTAAAAGTCATTACATACACCATATTCACGCGCTCGTACTTACGATACGAATGTACAGCGAATCTTGCGGCTCTAATTTAATTAAAAAAAAAAAAAAAATCGAATTGGATTTTCTCAGATTCGCGACGCCACCGCGCCGGTCGATGTCGCGTAGACGAAAAGAAAATCGTCACTTTAATCGACACGCAAATGGTAATCTTAATTTTGCATCCGCAAAATGCAAAGTGCCATCCGAATCGCACGTTTGGTGCCGCGACTCTCTCTTATTTTTCCGCGTAACAGAATCTGAAACACGTGGACGGCGCGCGCTTTTGCAATTTAAAAATTGAGCCACCTTAGTTACTCGTTCGCTCGTGAACTCGCTCGAACACGCTCGCTGCGAATAATTCCGCCTCGCGGCCCATCTACCCCGGCAACAATGGCGACTCCGAAAATTCTCCGGAGCTGCTCGAAAACGTTATGTGTGTATGTGCGATACCGCGGGAGAGAGCGAGAGAGAAAGAGAGAGAGAGAGAGGGAGGGAAAACCGGGTACAGTCGCCAACAACGCGTCGCTGTGGAATTTCAGTGCTCGGCTCGGAGAAGAGAGAGAGAGAGAGAGAGAGGTACCGCACCGTTTCGGACGGCGTTCAAGGAACGACGTTGCATCGCGGCGCCTCGTTGCGAAAAGTGCATTTCGCGTGCGAGAACCGTGCACGCCGCGCGTCCGACCGAACGGCGCGGTTCCTCCGCTTTCGACGCGCTAATTCGAAAATACTCGGAATAATTTTCAGCCGGAGCTATACCTGCCCCATGTGCTTTTTATGTGGCGCTCGGACCTATGTACCGCGCGGGCCCCGGTGTACATACATAACGTATATATACGTACGTACATAGGCAGACGTGCGCTCGCGCGCGTACATGCCGCGGAGGTAAATATACAACGTATATAAGGGTAGCGTGTAGGAGATGGTTGGTACATAGAAGTACTTGCTGGAAACGACTAGGGCTATTGGCGGGGGTGGAGTGAAGGGAGACGAGGGCAAGAGGAATGAAGAGAGAGAGAGAGAGAGAGAGCACACGCTTCTCTCCCTCTCTCTCTTTCTCGCTCTATCTTGCTCTTTCCAACACTCTCACGTAGCGAAGGCTTCGAGCTACGTTTCGAAACCTTTCCATGCATCCGTACCGTGAATCGCTCATCTCGAAAGTCCCTTTGCACGCTCGAACCGCGAGGAGAACCTGTCGATCGATCAATATAGTAATAACTTGTATTAAATTTCAGTATTTGGCGATGGCTTCCAAGACCAGATACTGAAATCGTAGAAACAGCAGTCATTTTGTAACTTTAATACTTGGGATTTGTGAGGCATTGTACGAATCTCTACTGGTGCTTCTGCCAGAGTATCTAACTCTTTCCCCTCTGTGAAAGAGGAGGCGTATTTCAATTAACGTCAGAGTACACATATTTTCAAATATTTTATGATCGATGTCTATTATAACTGATGCGCAAGATAGTCGAGTCTCTTGAAACGCGCGTTGGCGGCGAGGTTTATGGAAAAAAGTTTGCATGAGGAATTTGGGCGTTAAAGAGGAGAGCCATTCGCGTTCCACGCGCGAGCTACCGTGCGCGCGTCCGAACGCAGAACGCGGCGCGGCGACGGGCTCTCTCTCTCTCTCTCTCTCTCTCTCTCTCTGCCTGGATCGATGGTGCCGTGGGCTGGGGGCTGCGAATTTTGCGCCGTTTCGAAATTCCGCGCGAATGAAGATGATCTGGGATCAGAGAAATAGCACACCAGTAATACAACACTTTTCGCCGAAACTCCTCGGATTGAGTTACCAGCGGCAACGCGCGTTACTGCGCGCTCCGCGTTTCTGGCCGCGTGTGCGTGCGCGCGTGAGCGGCGGCTCTCGGTGCCCGCGCCGCGCCGCTACGTCGGATTCAGCACACGGGGTTTCCTCGTGAAATCGGAGCTCCTGGGTGCTTTTTACCCCGGCGCAGGAACGGAATATGTTTGAAAACAAAGTCCCGCCTATGCCGGGGAAACTTGATTTCTGACGGGCTTTCGGGGCCGGCGAGATTCTACTTTCGCGACTACCTCGCTTCTCCTTTTTTTTTCCTCTGTGAAAACGCGCGCGTACGGATTTTCGCGTAGAGAAACGCGCCGCCGCTCGTTTTTAGTTGGCTTAGGCTCGCACACGGATATATATCTCGCGCGTTCTCCGAGCTTCCGTGTGCGAGAGTCGTTTAATTCGCGCAAAGAAGCGTTTAGGGATAATAAGTTGGTCGTCGAAAGTAAAGCTTCGCGACTTTTTTCTCAGTTGAAATTTTATCGGATCTTTCTCCAAAGAGTCCCGTTACAATCAGGCAAAGTACCACTACTGAAAGTAATGAGGACGATATAAGGTTAAACGAGGTAATAGACACCTCTGATGATAACGCTTTTTTGTTCGTTGCCATATAGCGCCATTCAGGGGGAGATGGGAGGAGGGGAGATCGCTGTAATAATAATCAAGGATGGTCGTCATTTTCTGGCGGGTCGTTTTGTTACTTTTCCGACTCGACAGGCGCATTCTCCAGCGGCTAGTATCGGAATTCACTGGTGCGCGTTTTATTTATCACAACATTAGTCGTCGAAAGAGACAGTCGCGTTTTCAATACGACGCGAGAGAGACTCTCTCTCTATCTCTCTCGCTCTCCCCTCCTGTCATAGTCAATCGTTATCCGGGATTCTTCGCGGACAATATCGTCGCGTTGACGTGAACGATTAAAATCGCGACGCAAATATAAATCCGCGCGCGTCAATGCGCGATTCTCTTTTTCTCACTCTCTCTTTCTCCCTGTCTCTCTTTCTCTCTTGAATCAACGTCAACGTACCGAGATAGTCGGACTCGTTAACGACTGCACGATTTCAATAAAGTACTTGCCAGGCTCGTCAATCGTAACAACGATATTACTACAAAATGCCGTTACACGCTTTCGCGCCCTGCCCTGCTTGCCCTGTCATAAGTGCATTACGCGGCAGCAGCGTTATCCGCGGAAACGACGAAGGACAGTGCACAATCTAATTCACGTCGATCTTAATCCTTGCTAGAGGAGTCTACTAGCGTGCACGTAAAAAGATTAAACCCGCGACTTGACGAAAGCGGATAAGAAGAAAACTCAAATTTCATTTTGCGCTTCTTTTTTTTCCCTCGCGCTTATCTGACGAAATCTGAACCGTTTTTAGAACTTGCACCAGTGTCGCAGAGGAGCTTTCTAGACCGCAGGTTTTTTTTTTATAACGTTGAACGTTTTTCAAGAGACTGTTGTACGAAATAATAGATGGAATTGATCGTTGTCTTATATTTTGTACATTAAAATAGTGCATTTTTTTATTAAATTCACACCAGAGTTTTATTTTCCACCGAAAATTCTTTTAAACGTCATTTTTAAATTTGTGGAAATTTCTCATGGACTACTCGCGATTAAATGACGAAATGTATCATTTGTTATATTTTACGCTCTCCTTCTTGTAATTTCGTATTAAAGACGTCTCTCTCGTGCTTCAGCCTCGTACACCTTTTTTCGCTCAACTTAAATAATTTCTAAATTAAATTACTTGTCGAGTACATCGATCTGTTCTTGGTACATGTCAATCGAGTTGGCACATGTCAGCGGGGGTCAATATGCAATGCCGACCTTCGAGTCAATCGTATCTTCGGTCGCGTGAATATTTCAACGCGCGCGGTTAACATCCGGAAACTTTCCCCTCGACGAAGGGGGGGGGAGGGGAAAGACGCCGCCGGGGGATCAGAAACAAACGTTTTTCCCCGATTGCCGATCGCGATGAAACCGGGGAAACCGGCCGATCGTGGCGGCAACGGCGGTGTACGCGTTTCGCGTGGGGTTCGTAGCTACCCCTAAGCCGGGCTGTGGCTGGTGCTGGTGCTGCTGCTCGTTGCTAGGGGAAACCTCCAGAAAACTCTACACACATACATACACACGCGCGCGCACGCACGTACACACACGTAGCTTACACACATACATGGCGCGTGCAAGCGAGCCAACCCATCGACGTGTACGCGCACACGCACACATAAATTCCCACCCACACCGTGTCTCGGCCACCTACGCGAGCGCGCGCGCACAGACATGCACGCCACATCTCGCACACATACATACACACGGGCACGTGCACACGGACGAAGGGGGCAACGAGAGAAGCTCACGCACGTATTCTCACGCACACCCTGACACACCGTGGAAAATGTCGATAACGAAAAACCACCACTGGTCTCTCTTTCTCTCTCACTCTCTTTCTCGTTTCTCTCTCCTTTTTCTCTCCTTTCTCTCTTTCTCTATTTCTCTCTCTCTCTCTCTCTCTCTCTCTCTCTGTCACTTCCCCTGCTCTCTCCTCTCACCCTCTGTCTCTCCACCAATTTCTCCCGTTTGCCCCTATATATGCGCATCTCCTCGTTCCTCCTTCTCTCCATTGCGGCTAGTACCCGGCCAAGGTATTTCATTGTTGCAAAGTCTCGAAGGAAAGTCTCGATAAAAAAAGGGGAAGAAAAAAAAATATCTACGAAAGGACCTTAGAGATTCCGGCATTAAGTTAGGTGAGGTCAGGCTAACCGCGGCGAACGTCCCCGTTCGCGCGATCCGCGCCCTTCGCTCTCTCAGTCCTGGGATTATCGAAAATCCTTTCTCGCCCCGGTTGTCGCGCCCGCCCGCCTGCCCGCTCGCGAGAAGACTCGTTTTACGGACGATTTCGTCCTCCGCCTACGCGAGAGGTTTTTCCCCACGTCGATCTCGGAATATGTATATGTATGTATGTGTGTACGTGTATTGCGGACGGGGCGATCGTACGGCGGTAAAGGCGTCTCCTTCGGGGACGATCCGGTCAGAAAACCGCACACCAGCACCTTTCAGTCCCGAGAGCGAGAAACGAGCGTGATTCGAGAGCCAAGCTGCGCGCTCGTTAATGGACGCGAGAGTGGGCGTCGAGGTTCATTCAGGACGGGAGTACAATAGAAAAGTCGCGACAATATTGCGCATCTGTTGGAAGATAAGTCTGTGTGTAACGCATATAACGTATGGAAGCGTTTCACAATTAGAACTGCATAAAATTCGGCCGGAGCCTATGATCAATTTTATCACCGAATTTTTTTTTTTTTTTTTTTAAGGAAAGTTGCAAAAATCGATTTATTGCAATTTTTAATTAATTATATGTATGTTAATAACATCATATCTATAACATTGCATTGAACGACGTATCTCTCCGTGAGTAAGGAGAAGAAATGATCACGTAACTTGTGGGGGCGGCTTCACCGAATTAAACGAGCATAATTGTGTGACGTGATTTAGCGAGAGCTCCGTAAGAAACATTCAAGTTTTATCGCAATTCTCCACGCGTCGTCAAAAAACTCTTAAGTGGGCGTTCTACAGACATCATAATCCCGCGGAGGAATAATATCGGGATATATTGCTTTGACTATCGTTTAACTCGATTTTCCACGAAAAACCGTGTACAAAAGGTTGGCCTTTGACAAAGGGAACAGGGAAAGGGCACCAGAAACTCGAGCCCCACGTCTCTCACGAGTGTGCCTGGTAGGTCCTTGTCTCTGTATGTAAATCTGTGCCACAGAAAGAGAAAAAGAGAGCGAATAGCAGCAGGAGGAGGAGAAGGAGGAGAGGCGGGAGAGTGACCGGGAGAGGTAAAAAAAAAAAATGAAATAAGGGTCGCTCTGAGGAGTGGCTGGCACGGCCTTACGTGGCAACGACGTAATGACCCTCGTAAAAAAGAAGCCCTGCGTGCGCAATAAAAATTTACGAGCCAAATAATAACCCCGCGCGTCCGCGTCGCGCACGGTCGTCCTTCGAACGTTTTCGAAGTCGGAAGCGCTTCTCGCGGCGACGGCGACGACGACGACGACGATGGGGAACTTTTGCGTAATGTTAACGCGGCGCCGATGGCTCTCCTGCGGCGACGTTTACGTGATTTACATAAAAGAGTCATAGCTACGCGAGCAGTCGGCCGTGAGGGGAAACCGACTGAAACTCTCCTTCGCGCTGGAGACACGATCCACGGATGCTGGCGATCCTCTATGGGCTGCGTGCAAATGTATTTCACATATAGAATAGATATGGAGTAGATATTAGGATGTCAGAATGTAAGATGATAAGGTCGTAGCCTCTGCAGAATGAATTTCTTTATCGAGAATTTAATTAATTTCTCGAATAATCTGACAATCATAGATTAAAGAAAGTTATAGAAATAGACATGACATAATTTGTTTCAAGTCATTACCGAGGAAATCATTTGGTTCTTGGCGCGATCTAAAATTCTTGCACCGAAACTAACCAAGTCTCAATTAAGCAACGGTAATTTCTGACCTGAATCCACATCACTATCTCTTCAAACGAGAAATTATTGCAATCGTATTACCCCGTGTGGAGTAGAATAAAGGTAAGATTTACTTTCGAAATGATAGATCGATCTCTACCTCTTCTTTCTTTCTCTCTCTGCCTGTCTATCTATCTCTATCTCTGTCTCTCCCTCGTAAGCCGGGGAAAGGGGTTTCGTGTTTTAAATCGCGACGTCGTCGAGGCCGGCGCTGCACGTGAATTTGAAAAATGGATTCGGGAATGCGGGTGCGCTCGGGAAGCTCGCGCGCGATCAGGCTCTGGGGGAATTTAATTTATGTCAATATTAATTCTCGCTCGCTGGCAGAATTTTGTGTTATTCGACGAAACGAGTTTCTTGGGGGGCGCGTGCTTCAAGTGTAGAGCACGCCGTCGCTGCCACCGCCGCCGCCGCCGTCGCCGCCGTCGCCGCCGTCGGTCCGCCAGTATATGTAACACAAACTATTAGACCGGTATGCTTCGGCACGTACCGCGGCATACCGAAGAATTCTTTCACCGTGTTCCGGGGAGGTATGTACCAAAGTATACCGAACTAATAGCGCGCGGTATGTACCGAAGTAATGCCTTTCGCGCTCACAATGTGCATCCTCTATCGGACCCCTTCGCCTCATGTTCGCCAACTGCGCTACGTTAATTTACGACGTCGCCCCAGCTATTTTTCTTCGGGCTCTCCTAAGCAGTCGAATAATTATTTTCGGCGAGCGCGTTTACTGCACTCGCGCTCGTGCAGGTATGCATGAAGGTTCGCCTGGGTATATCGATTGATAATGACAAAGTTCGGGCGTTAGTCTGTCGACGTGCCGCAAACAATAAACGAGATTATGACGAGAATGTTAATGATAAATTCATGTAAGATTAAACGCAGAAGCAAATAATAATTATTCGGCATTATTCTAATCTTCTAGCGGCAGAGATTAGCGTTAGCGACATTTTTGATCCTTCGTACAACACGTGTTTCGTTTTATTGAGGAAAGGAAATGTGTGTGTGTGTCGTTAGTTTTGTTTCGTCATTGCAATAAGTTACTCTGAATTTAACAATTGATAAAATTTATTCAATCTTCTCACATCTTTATACATTTCGGATTTTCGATTTGAAGTTCGTTAACTCGATTTTACGATTTTTATACGACTTGTCTGTAAAAATTTAACACTCAGTCGATAGCTGTTAACTGCACCACGAGAATAGCGTCTTTATCAATAACCGGTTGTTTACTGTTTACCGTGTACGTACGCTAAGCGTTTTTAATAACGTCACTTGAAAGTGTAATGATAAGTGCATCAGAGGAATCGATAACGTCGGACAAGTACTTAATTTCTCAGCATCCTACTGAAACATTAATGCACATGCCGCACGAGTTTCGAGTTACGCATTGTAGTGCGAAACCCGGAATGCAGAACTATTTTCAAGTAAGATTAATGCTATCCCGGCGTTCCAAGGAAATTCACGGCAAAATAGGAATATACGCTGTGCCGTTAAACTTTCAAAATTATGCGTCGTTACGTAGTTACACCGAGTATCGCGGAAGTTACCATCGACGCATATGCAGGAAAGTAAAAGCGCCATGTAACTTAATGTGGCAAATATTCTGTAATCGGAGGAGAATTACCGTAAATAAATAGTTACATGATTATAAGTTTACCGCCGACATTATTCAAATGCCGAGAGCGCGCGGGCTATTTTTTTATTTATTTATTTTTATTTTTAATTAAGGATCTTCCTTTTACAATCCTAAAAGAGAGTATCTTCGGTTAGGGCGACCCAAAAACCTTATGAAATTCGATTACTCCTGGGACATTGTTCGCGTTTCATGAATGGAAAAATTCTAATTCCCTTGATGGATGAAGCTTATTAAAGAATTCACAAATTAAAAAAAGTTGCAAAAAAGAGCGAATCGAATCGTAGGACGCAACGTATCAGAAACGAAATGTCGAATAACCTTCCACAATCGAGATAAATTCCCCTGGGTGAAATCAACATATCACCCTATTCCATGCCGCAACCGAATTAAAACGATAACTGACGTGTGTACGTCTACCATTCCGAAATAAAATACACGCTGGGAGGGGCAGCAGAATTGATCGCGGTCCATCAAAAAATTTGCCGAAAATTCCGAAAGTGACTGATCCATCTCATGAAAGATATCTCGTTTAATAAATATAGAGACTTTCTCTCGTAGAATAAATCACTTTTAAAAAAACAAAATAATTTTTCTCAATGATAACGATAATGTTAAAGACGTCAATGAAAAAGAAAAAGGAAAAAAAAGCGTTTGGATTGAAGGACCGATTCCCGATTTGGGGAATCTGTTGTAAATTTAAGAAATGATCGGCCGGAAATCGTCGGCGAACGGCACGTCGCGCGAGCATAAGGCGGCGCGCGCGGAGCGGAGCGGGAAGAAAAAGAATAGACAGACCGAGAAACGAATCACCAAAGCGAGCATCGATTCCGGTCGAAGGTCGAATGACCTTCGGCAAACTGCGCGCGAGTCGAGGGGGGGAGATTCCCCTGGGTGAAATCGACATATCGCCTTAGGTCGCGCCGTAGTTCCGAGTTTCCAGTTATAAATTACGGGGTAGACGACCGAGTTCCACCGCTTTTTCTTCTTCTTCTTCCTCTACCTCTCGCCGTTCTTTTTCTTCTTACTCTTCGCCTTCTGCCTCGCCCCCGTTCGTACCATTTCGCCCACCCTTTCCCATCAATGTCGGTTCCTCTCCTTTTTCTGCTCCCGCCCGAGACTCTCCTCGCTCCTTTCTTCCTCTTTTTTTTCTTTATTCACCTAACTGCCTCGCGGAAGCGGTATGCTGCGTATCGGGGCAGCGTTCGAACCACGTGTGGTCCCCATTCATAAAACTGTCGATCCCCGACACGTGCACCGCTCGCGCGCGACGGAACCCTCGATGGAACGAGCGAGCACGCGTGGCCTCGACTATTTCGCCGGCCGATTTTGAACTCTGACCCTAAACCAGAATCTGATTTAAAGGAGCGCTGCTGACGGTCAAGTTGAAAATGGGGCGTGATCTGGTAAGACACGAGTCGAACTCATTTTTTAGATGTACCCTCAGGGTAGGGCACGCATAGACGAATGTTGAACCTTTTTCTTTCCTCGTTTAACATTCTAATAATATATCCAGTTTTTAAATTTTAACTTTGATTCTCTCTTTCTCTCTCTCTCTTAAAATAAAAAAGAAAATATTTTTTGGAAAACTAAGCTTTTTAAATCTGTTGAAAAATTGATGGAATGAGAGCTATTACTTTTTTGTTGAAGGTTATATTATGGGATTCTTTTTATATAAGAGAGGAATGATCTAAGAACAGTTTTCGTACGCATTTCTCTTCGTACAAATAAATGTTTAGTGGCTTATGCTTCTGAACATTCTGATTATGCACGAGTAATAACATACAGCGGTGAAGTAAGTCACGGTAGCTTTAATTAAGTCACTGAATAAATGCCAACCAATGATTTTAATTATCCCTCTAAATGTATACTACAAGCGTAATTATAAGTTTACACTGCTGTTTAAGATTTCCTTTTTCTCGTGCGTGTATTAATTAGAATGAAAAAAAGGAAAGAGAGAGAGAAGTATGAAGTTATGCCAAATAAAAATGAATAAGAGGGTTCATAAATAAGGCCGAGAAAAAACTGAAACGGATGATTTACCGTGACGTTGTTTGCATTATCACGCCAAGTTTTTTTTTCGCATGGCTTCACGCGTGTATAATCAGCAATACTACATCATTATTCATGAGTTTACGCAATTTTATTCGTACTTTCGGCTACGACTTTATAAAATTCTAGCAAGAAGAACATTGAATCGATAAATTATGAAGCTCCACGTATAGGCATAAAAATTACATTAATAACATGCAAGACGTAAAAGATTATCATACAATATTTGTCACGGTCGTTCTTTTATTTTCACAAGTCCACTCTAGTGTTTGCTAACATGTTTTTTCCTATAATGGCATTAGTCGCATTATCTATTTTTGTACCACCATTTTATTGGCGTACATATGGGAAACGTTAAATTTTATTTTTCACGGACAATCAAGTACTAACGATCAAATGTGCATGCAAATGAATTTGAACGCCAAAATCAATTGTGTCATTTCCGATCGCGCTGCTGTAACAAATGTCGTAAAACTTTTTAACGCCAGCTATCTAACAATATCCATTAGATATTGTATTTCTCTGTGTTTGCTGTTTGGGTGTTTGTTGTTTTGGTGTTTCTATCGAATTCTTTAGCATCGCGCACAGGAGCGCGAGAGAAAAGAGGGAAGAGGTATAATTAAAATATACTATAAGTTACAAATAAAAATTCGATGGATGTTGGAAATATGCACGTATATTTTTGGTGTAGGTCAGAGTAGGAATAAGTGTCCCTCTTACGTCAGTGCGACACGTTGCGCAATTCCCACTTGCAACTCTATAGGCCCTTCGCACGTGCGCTGGAGTACTTTAAGGAAAAGCGCACACGTGTCAGATTAAATTTATCTATTTCTAGCACCGAGTGTATGCAGGGAACGAGCGATACGGGAACGCGAGAAGAACGAACAGAAATGTAGATGCGCGTGGCATCTTTCGTTCTCGCGGGAGATTAAAGAATTGAGGGAATTACAGGGACGCTGCGTGCAACTTTATAAGACTCTCTTGTCGAAAGCCGCGATTATTAAGTATAAGCAAATAAATATATTTAAATGTATTTTTTTTTTAAATTGCTATAATTTGGAAAGGTTCGTTAAATCGTCGAACAACGCGTCAGTTTTCTCGCGGCATTTAGAGAAGATTATTTCCATAGCTGCTACAAGAGGCAATTTGAAATTCCAATATTGTAGCGACTTGGTGTTGCTACGACGTGCTATTGCTCGTGCGCCTGCACGCATCTCTCAAGGGTGCGTCGAGGCGCTTTGAGCAGCGTTAGGCGATTTCGAGACGCAGTGACAGGTAGAAGGCAATCAGAGTCTCCGGCCTAATCATATTGATGGGCGTGCTATGCGTTATTCGTGGCATAGTGCACCGGCAAGCGTAGGTTGCGGCAGCGACGACGGCCGCGGCAATTTCTCTCGAAGGTAGAACACATCGATAACCTCATCGATATGTATATTGCTTTGTTAGCATAGTAACAGGCTTGATCCCGTGGCTCGGTTTTGCCGCCTGCGACGCGCAAGACGCGCGGCGGCGATGTTGCATTATCCAATCGCCACTTTGTAATTCGGCCGCGCGCGCTATGCAGCTCCCGACGTCGTCGCCGGCGACGTGGTGCATAACAAGAGCCGCGAATTAGCTAATAGTCGAAAGACCGCGAATGCCCGTATACCTCAGCATCCCTGACGCCGCATTCTCTTATCGCGGACGGACGCCGAGTGCGATACTCGCGAGATGCGATTACAAACATACCGAGCAAGATGTTTGTAAAATTCACTGATACATCTTTGACTTTGTTGATAAAATCGTCGCGACGACATATGTGATTCATTACGTTAAACACTTTTACATAGTGTACGTATTGTGTTACCGATATGATAATTCAACTATTTATTATTCGAATATTGCACAAGTCTTTATTCGACTTGTCCGTAGCATCAGATTTCCAAAAGCAAAACGATACTTTCGGTCCAATTCAGTAATGATGTACGTAACAATGTACTGACGTCATAAATAAATGCCGGGGCACGCGAGAGCGTGCGCTCTATTTCGATGTAATCAATTATTTTCACGGCACGGCGGTTTATCCGATCGATAATTTATAACCTGCTGTGTGATAATACCGCGAGATTCGCGGATAATATTACATATACGGTAATTCCACTTTGTGTAATTGCGCTTTGAAGATCTACGCCACATTACGGGAGTTTAATTAAACCTTTAATCCATATCTGCCTAACGTCCCCCCTAGGGCGCCTAGGATAGCTCATATTCGAATTAATTTGTAATCGCTACAAAGCTGTTATGCACTGACGTTTCTCTATCTGACGTTCCACATAAGGTTCCTTGGAAGATTCATAAATTTCGAACGCACTTCTCGCGTCGCCGCGTTAACAAGACGGCTAACGTTATTCCTACGATACGTTTAAATATCATTCTATCAATCTCGAAGTACGTAACGTATATATTGGTGATTGATTAACGTTAAGACGAAGCTACGATAGTATACGTTCCTAGTTTGAGATATTAAAAATAAGGTTAACAGAGGGTGCAATTATAGGTATCGATTAGATGCGGAAGCGGGCCATTACGGCACTCGGTGACGTTACGTCGTTATAGCTAAGCGCCGAAGACGCTGTTTCGTCTATTTATCACTGATTTTTCTCCTCCGGGAGAAGGAGAGAGAGAGAGAGAGGGAGCGTCCGTTAACGGTGGGGTCTTATCGACAAAATCGATTTTCGCTTCACCCTTGTTAAGCCGAGCAGGTAGCTAATCCACTGTCGCATCGCGACTGTCGAGAAGTCGAGAATAATCTCCCGTCGTTTGGCTCTTCAGATTCCTCCCCCTCCCCCTGGACCTCCCTCACCTCAAGGCTTTTCCTCTCTCTCTCTCTCTCTCTCTTTCGCTTGGTCTTGTCGTTTTAAAAGGAACAAAGAGCACCCCTTTCTCATCCCCTCTTCCTCCTCCCCCACCCGTCCGTCTTCGTTTCTCGTTTACTCTCTTTCTTTCTCTTTCTTCTCCTCTCATCCACTTAATCGCTCGAGCACCAGCGATTCGCGGTCGTGGCGCGATAATCTCACCTTGGATCTGCAGTGTCGATCGATCGAGAGCGGCGAACGAGACTCTCTCTCGTGTCGGTCCTCAAGAAGCCCACTCGATTTTCATGTAATTCAAATGAAGCGTGCGCCGAGCTGTCGCGTCCGTCTGCCTGAAACCGAATCCGGATTCCCTCGCGCGAACGATTTCCACGCCGAAAAGTGGAGCTCAGTCAGAAGCGTAATACGCGTTATCGCGAGTAGTGAATGTAATTGTGTGCGCCCTAATAAATATTTATAAGGGATGAGGACAATTTCTCTCCAAAAAAGGTGTAAAAGAAATGTTCTTTTGCAAATTTTGATCTGCATACGATAAAGCTATTAAAAAGTTCGTGACATTTCGGAAACACTTTGAACATTTTAAGAATATGGTATATTTATAGAAATTATAAATACACTTATTTATGGAAATTTGTACCAATGTACCGTGTTCTTGCTTAATTTTCAAGATATTCCCTAAGCAACACAAACTTTTTAATAACTTCATCGTGCCCAGGAGATAAAAGAAAACAGTATTTCTTTTATGTATATCTTTTGGGCAAAAATCAGATCTTTTTTAACGTCCTCTTTTCGCCGAAGCTGTTTGCGACACACGATATTATTGGTATCGATATTAGCAATTCGAGAACACGCTGATTCCTTTAGATGTTTGACACAACATCAAGCACCGCTACAAAATGTAAAATGCATGAAAAAGTAAAAAAAAAAATTGCAAAGCTTTTTCCGTTAAGTTACCCCGGCGAATGTGAATTTATTTGAGTAAGGGAACCTCGACAATTTTTTCCGCTGTACATTAAGAGCGATTCACGGTGCCTTTTAATAGAGGAGAGAAAACGGATGAATGAATCGGCGTGTTTCACACACGTACACACACACATGCCTACCCTCTTCTCGTCGGTCGGCCGGAAATACGCGGAGGATACGCGAGTTCGATATATCGGATATACACAGCCGGCGTTACCCTCCTCCCCGGCCGGCCTAGGTCGGTCCAATCAAATTTTATGATTTGTATCCATCTCGCATCTCGCGCTCCTGACCTACCGCTAGTCGTTTCAGTGATAGTGCTCTTTTCGCTGTTTTTTTGCTCGGCCACCCCTCCGCTTTTACCGTGTGCTGGCTTTATCGAAAAAAGGGAGAGTGACTTCGAAAGTCAATAACCAGTATCCGTGCACCAAGTGTTTTTAATTCCCTCATTGTCCGACGTTTACCTCGCATTGATCGTTACCGATGCGAAAGTCGACGTACAACCTTTGTTGCGAACTATACGTTTCGCTGCCAGACTAATTCTATCTTTAGAAAATGTAATAACCTTTTGAAACTTTAGATTTCCTATTTATGATCTAAACTTTTTTAACTTAATAATATCTATCGTTTTGATCGATAAATTTAATAGAATCGTATGAGTCCCCGGACACGCCTAGATTCTTTTAGGGGTATTCGGCATCAGCCGAAATTATATTGTTATAGCTGGCAATTCTCATTCTAAAACCCGTGGAAATTTTGAAACTCCGAAAATCGTATGCTGTGTGTTACGATTCGTTCGTGTGAGGAAAGCCGAATGAACGCGGGAAGGGGGGTGGAGGAAAAGGGAGATCGAGAAAGCTCGCTTTCAGCTCTTTGTAAGCCGCAGGGCGAGAACGTAGCGAGGTGGACGATCGCCAGAGAGATCGGATGAGAAAGAAAGAAAGAAAGGAAGGAAGAAACGAGATAAGTCCGGCGTTGAAAAAGGGCGACGCGGATGCGCGACCCGAAAAGTCGTCGCGTCCAAAAGAGTGCGAGCGTTCTCGAAATCGGACCGGGGGCGTTTCGCGTCTGATTACGCTGGCTCCGGCGACGTCGTCACGAGAGGACGCGAAATACAATCGGAGCACACGAGCATCGCGAGAGAGAGACAGCGGTAGAGGGTTGGAAAGAGAAACGACCCTTCCTCTTCGAATCCCCAAAGCGAAAACGACGCGACGCGACGACGAGACTTTGACCGAGTTTTCAAGCGACTCCCGCGGCGCGGAGAGAGAAATGGAGAGAGAGAGAGAGAGGGAGAGGAAGGAGACCGTATATTACAGGGAGAGAAGAGCGAAGAGGTAGAGAGAGAGAGAGAGAGGGAATGAGACTGGAGGGAATCGAGCACACCACCCCCGCAGACGACCTCGCTGTCGCTGCTCCTCGTATCGCCTCGTTCTGCCTCGCCTCGACTCGCATCGCCGACTGTAAACCCCATTTACGATCCTCGTGCCAAAAGTCCGCCAGTCACGCTCGCCGATTCGCGATTCGCATTACACGGCTCGCGAGCGGAAAACGAATGATAAAAGGGCCCGATGGTCCGGCGGAAGGGACCAAAAAGATACCGATGAACTGATCACGAATTATGGCGGCTGCAGACCGAGGCATTTGTCCTCGATTTTAGAAGCGAGTAGACTTGCGTTAACTTTTCGCAAATTTCTTTTGCCTATCAAAAAAAAATTGTCTAATAAAATCAATTAAGAGAGGAGGAAAAAGAGAGAAAAATGTTTGATAAAAAAATTATACGAGAAGGAGATTTTGCGAAGAGACAAAGTATCAGCGATGATTGTTTCACTTTATTGCAGTTTCTCAAAGAGATTCAAGTTTAACGTCGAAGGATAGTTATCTGGGATGTAAAACTGTGAAATAAAAATCCGATACGGTTACGCGCGCGTTGCTGTCGCCGGATCATCTTTACATTGACGAAACGTACGTGTATCTGGTAATTGGTATCGCAGACGATACACACGGTGTATCGGCGATATCAGTTTAACTGTCGTCATAAGGCGAGAACTTTGATACCGTTTGAAGTGCCTCGCTGACATGGCGCGCTCGCGGGCTATATATCCGCCGTCAACGACTAATATTTCTCCGACTTTACAGCGCGTGATAACTTAAGCCGAAACGCCGCGTAATCCATAAATCCCGACTTGGCAGGAAGTACAGTTTAGCCGGAGTATATCTAGTGCCAGAGAGGCGCTGCCGGCCTTATTTACGACAAAGTTGCAAAAAGTCACTTATTTATGGGGAACTGAATTAAGGATGCGCGATCGTGTATAATGTAACGTACGCTGCCCGCATGCCCGAACCGACCGACCAACCGACCGACCGACCGACCGACGTAGAAGAAATTAATGTCGAGTTATTCACACGCTCGACGCGCGGCGCGGCGCGGCGCGGCGCGTATCCGAAGAAGAAAAACGAACAGCGCAAACGGGCCGGACTCTCGCGTCTTTTGAAGCGCCTTGCGTGTACGCGCCCTAGCTAGCTGCCACGTAATCTGAACGTCCCTTGAAAATCTCTCGCCGGATAAAAAGCCTTGATTAAAAGTTTTAGCACGTGTAAGATGTAATTGAAGGGCTCGGCTTGGTCGCTAATGCTAAGCTATTCGAGAGAAAACCGCGTGAGGGTTTTTTCGCTCGAGTGTATACAGGGAACCGCCGCGCCGGCGAAAACATCTCACGCTTCATGTTTATTTCGTTCTGACCTAATCTTACGTACGACTTCAAAATCTTATTACTTTACAACTAATAGTAGTAAATAAAAAATAAATGCGTTATACGCATATTTATTTCTTTAATTATTATTATTATGCTACATGAGTAATTGTTACAATGTCGTATTAAATCTTGCAATCTTTTTTTTTACGAAATATCTTCACAATTCGTAGTTTTGATAAAATACGTTCATTTTATACTCTGCAAACTGTTTATTATATGTATTTATGTATATGTATGACCGGATACGTATTTAAAGCAGTCGGCAAAGTTACGAGGCGTGCGGTAGCGTTGTATACCGGTGAATTGGGAGATCTCATATAATTGCTACTTAATTACAGGTAGCGAGATCATTCGTGCTCGAAGCATAAATACGTATCCTTAGTAAAATTAGATGAGAGAACAGCATCTTCGTGTCGCCACACTTAACGTCGTTTTCACGGCGAGTCCAGTCGACGAGGTAGTTAATGTCAGATTACTCGCGCACGCGACAAGGCGTGACGCAGGGAATATGAGGAATTTTAATACGGATATATCGCTGCTTCGGAAATTCGCCTCGCGTTATTAATTGAGACACCGCGTAACGAAGCGTGCCTTTAATGTCGGCTGATTCACTTTGCCAATTTCCACGCGAGTTTCGAAATTTACTAACCAACCGATGGACACACGTATCTTCCAGCGATCGGGCAGCACAGTACACAATTGCGAAATTAAATAACGATTAAAATTTAGTTTTTACATTTCAGTCTTGTTTTTTTTTTTTTAATGTGACATTTCGTATTTTTGTCAATACAATTTAAACGCACAATTTATACTACAAAAAATAAATTATTTAAATCACACGCGCGCACGCACTCACACAATGTGTTTCCGTAACAGGTTCGAGGCCGACCTCTTTCTCAGCAAAAGTTCGAAAACGTATAATGAAGCGATTCAGATAATTTATTTTTCGTATATCCTGTTTGAAATAAACTGAACGAGAAAAATACTTTGCATCTGAATGGAACTTTGCGAAATCCGTCTCATTAATGGAAAAGCCTTATGGTACGCGTGATCGTTTATCGCGATGTCGACGTGCACGTTTAATGCCATTTGAACGAGACGGAGAGATTTATTTCGCGTCGGCGGCAACGTACGCCAGGAATGAATTAGCGGCTCGCACTTGCAAAAGAGCCTTTCGTTGAAAATTGCTTCGAGAGGTCGAAGGACAAGGCTGCGGCGGCGCGGAGGAGACGATTATTTCCCAATTCGCGGTAAGGACGTTGACGATAGTGCACTTTCACTCGCGACTGCAGAGAGCCTCGCGTATCAATTTGAGAAACGGTCAGATTTCGATCAGCTTCCTTGACCAGCCTTCTTGCGCAATTCTTGAGGTAAATGTCAAAGCGTAAAAAATCTTGGGAAAAACTCTAACGTGTTTTTCTTATATAATATATTTTGTAAAGAAATCGTTATTTTGTGTGGCGAAAACAGAAGCACTCATCGTGAGTGACGCTATATCCTGGATATGATAACGGCATAATTCGCGAGACCAATTTTCAGCTGGCATAGAGATACGCAGAAATGACGCTTTACGTAAGACTTACGTCAGAAGTCACGTGCGATTGCACGTAAGACTCATTTGCGCATATTTGCGGTGAGGAAAATTGGGCGCGCCAGGCATAATACCGGCATTAGAAGCTAACAATAACGGTAATCTTCGTCTACGATTTTCCCGTCGATGTCGCTGAAGAATTCTACATAGGAAATAAATACGATAGATAGGCAAATAAAATTTCAAGCACGCGAATCGTATGCCACGTGTCGAATATCACATCGATATTGGACGTTAAATTAATTGTTACCCGTTCTTCGTTTATACACGGGAGGAATCATTAAATTGTTCTCTGAAAACATCGCCCCCATAAATGATTTTTATTTTGGAAAACAAAATTTTTATATTTTAAACGAACAAATAATTTTCGATAGAGTAGGATTATTAGTCTTGAACTTAGCAAACGTGTCCGTTTCATGTAATAACCGGTCTGTGGAATTAAGAGAAATGTACGGGTCGTGTAAATGACGGTGAGATTCCTACATTTGAAATCTCCGATGAATGCATGCCGGGAATGCCATGAAACGTAGCCACCTATCAAACTTCGACCTGCCTCTTTCCCCGCTCGCTGCCATTCATTCGCGATATCGCTCTGTCTCTGTTACGGTTTTACTGGATATGAATGTAATTGGTATCGCCGATACAGCGTTTCGCATTGTCCGCTGTCTCGCCAAGATTACTCCGGATTGCACGCGCGAGTTGACCTCCCCGTCGCATAATCGCTCTGGAATTTTGAAGATATTTAGCTGCCCGACCCACCCTCGCGATGACGGTATTCGATTAAATTTCTTTAAATCGAATAAATAAGACTCCGGTCGAAAATACACGTTCTCGCGGGGGAAAAGCCCCGTGACGTTCCACACAAAGGCGCGCTCGGCGAGCAAATAAATGTCCTCGCTTACGCGAGCGTGTCGCGCAAACGAGGCAAATTAAGTAACCGAGGGCGAAGTGGATCGGTGAGTAATTAGATTCGGCGCGGGAATGCATAGCGAGAGAGAGAAAGAGATAGAGGGAGGGAGAGAGAGAGTAGCGCACTGATGGTATCAACCCATCAAACTTCCAGCTCCGGCGTGCGCGAATACTAGATCGGTGCGCAGTGAGAGCAGAGAGAGAGAGAGAGAGAGAGTCAAGAAAGAGAGAGAAGCATTGTCTGCTCTCTCGCGCGAATATTCGTGGGCGACTTTCGGAAACTTGTCAAGAACCACGCACCACCTCGACGCTTCGCCCCATTCGCGAAATTCCTGGAAGTACTTACGCGCGAAGGTGAAACGAAATATGTGCCCCTCGGGAACAATAGGATGTATTTATGTTCTAGCTCGCTCAACAAATTCGATGAATTATCAATAACATAAATATCTATTATGAAGCTATTAAAAGTTTTCTCCAGAGATGAATGCATATTGGCTCGTTTACCTAGCTTTCGTATTTGTGAAGTTTGTTTTTAAGAAGATATATTTTGATAATTTTATATATATAATTTTATATAAGTATCGTGAAATTAATTAGAATATTACGTCCAATATCTATTTTAATTTACTGAATGCGAAATAACTGACAATGGATCGAAATTTTTTTTTTTCGGTTCTTGCGACTATAGATAGCTTGCTGCACGTGTTTTCCGTCGCATTTCTGTTCTACACTTTTGGTTACATGGTGCCACGTGTTCCGAACTCTTCTCTTTGTCTCTTTCTGCGTCTCTCTCTCTCTCTTTCCACGAAACTAGGCGTTTTGCGCCGAATTTCATAAAGTTTCGCGTCTCGCGCTGCTCGCACGCGGCCCATAATCGAGCTTGCCCGTCGACTCGGGCAAATCCTCCCCCCATTTACAAAGTTACAGCGAGAGATAGGTGGAAGTTTGAGACCTATTCGCCCGAGACGTGTCTCACACTCGTCGCTCATTCAGAGAAAAGAAAAGTTATTATTACGCGCCGTACAAATGTCTTTCTCACGTCTCCTGTGCTTGGACTTTACGACAAGCGATGTGCCGTCGATATTTTTTCATTGGTCTCGAAAGCGAGTCTCTTCGCCTCGAATTGAAGAAAGAGGACCGTAAAGAATGACGATGTCAAAGGGGCGACATCAATACCAGCGGAATAACTGTAAGGCCGGTCGCGATAACGAGGCGAGATTTGTTACGCCGTTATTTTTCCGAGTATGAAAATGTCACATAATCTTTCCTGCCTCGATAAAAATTGCACGCCGGTTAATAAGCGTCTCCATGCGCCACGTGCACCAACGCAATTAAGGACACCTTTGAAGAACTCCCAAGGCAACTCTTTCTCTTGCAAATATTCCTATGCCGCAAAGTAAACGTCTCGCTAATTGCTTGCATTTTACTGAATGGCGCGATTTTCTTTTTCCACATAGTCGATCAACGTGTTGCCTCGTCGAGGACACATTCCAGCGAAGGGTTTCTAACCACATTCAGAGTTTTTTTTTACGCTGCTACTTTTTTTTATATATTTTTAGTTTACCTGATAATTTTCTTCTCGATGTTATAATGAAGCTCGATAGGTGTGCAAAATAATAAAAAAATAATTGCAGCTTTTAAACTCTCTTGATGTTCAAGTTGATAAATTTGGGGGGATCGAACTCTACTCTGCCGAAGTTGTATTCACTCGAAGCTGCAAAAGTTTTGTTTCCAACTTTCCAAGTAAGTTTGGCAGCATTTGCATTCGATCGATGGTAGAATGGTAGAACACGCGTTCGGTATTTAAAGACGACTGAAATTAGAAATTAAAAGCATATAGAACGGCGCGATGAAAAACCTAATAATAGAGGATTATCGCATATGAGAGACAAAATAAAAGGATTATCGCGATTATCTCGAGATGCGGATTGTCGAAAAACTTTCTTTCTATTAGCGAACTGAGGCAAAAAAAAAGAGAAAGAAAAAGAAAAGCTAAAGGCAAAAGTTCGCCACCAGCGAAACGATAAGTCGCTAAAAGCGTAAGCGCGCTTAACGTCACCGTGAAAATTAGACGGCGGGTGAAAGTTATGCAACTTAATGGCGGCGGCGGAAAAAAAAGGCGAGATGCAATTTGGCCTCGCGCACCACGAACGAAAGTCTCCGCGCGAGGTGACGTTATCGTCTTCCATTTCTTTGTGCATTCGCGTACCCGTTAGCGTCATAAAATATTATTCGCCACGCGAAGATCGCGTGCGAGGTTATTCCGGAGTATTAGAGATGCATTCAGCACTAAATACGGGGATACAGATAGCGGCCTAAGTGATCCGTTCATCCACTCGAGTTGTCAATGTACACGCGCGATTCGGCCAATTCTCCGCGGGTTAATTACACAATTAATTCTATGATTACGTCAGCCGGTAATACGGTAACGTTGTAATATTCGGTAAACCGCATTTAATAGGTCCCGGCATTGCATGCATGCTAATTCATCTCTAATCTGTACTTTTTCATGTAAGAAACTATCGATCCGAGTGTTCGTGGATGAGAAAAATGGTGGAGCAGCACTATCTTATATATTCAGATATATATATATATATATAAATAAAATAAAGTACGTGTGTGTGCGGCACGTATTGAAAAATATCTAGGTGTGTGTGTGTGTGTGTGTGTGTGTGTGTGAATCAAGGGGAATAGCGTGATCCACGGAGGATGCAAAAAAACCGGGAAACCCGTAAAGCGCGCGCCACCACGCCGGCCAAGTGGAAGCGCTTCTTTGTGAGGCACAAAGTAGGGGTCTCGTCCCTTCAGTTTTGAAGTCGCGGGCGCCGATTCGTTCTAACAAGATGAGCACAAAATCTGTCACAGTCCTAGAACCTTTTGCGCGCGCGCGCGTGCGCGCACGGGGACGTCTCAAAGCGGACGTTTGAGCCTTTCAGGTGCCGCCGCGAACTTACGTGACACGGAGAGCTTTGCCACCGGCGACAAAGGGAGATCTTATCTTGGAAATTAAACCCGCAGTTTAAGTGTCTCTCACTGCCAACACGACGTACCTACTTCCTTTTCTCGAAACGCGAACGGGCGCTTCCGTCTCTTAGATTCTCCCGCGAAGATTACCGTGTCCCGCGAACGGTCTCACATTCCGGAATCGTTGCGATTATCGTCGAACCGTCGTTGCGATTGCGTCCGACCGTCATACCATTAACAGCCGTAAATTTGGTCGTCAAATTTCAACTGTCTCGAGCAGCGATGGTTTCGGAACTCTGTGCAAATCCGTGCGCGAACTTGAAATATGTATTATTGAAAGACGTGGCTGCGGTAACTTGAGCTAAACTTGCGTCGACCTCGATATAGTTTGACCACTTTCAAGTGCAATTTGTAATCGTACACAAGATGCGGAGGAAACTGTGTGAAACGTACAGATTTGTAGAAAAGACACTATATGTACTTGGGACGCGCGTGTACAATCAAAATTTGCAGAGGCTAGTGATTTAATTGATTCTCCACGCTTTTGCGATTAATACAGTGAGAGAACAGTCGTTGACTAAATTTTTCAACTTGATTGAATTTCTTCGGTTCAAGTATTTTATGTTTTCAAGTCGAATATACAAATACTCGAACTGAAAACACTTAATCGCGTTGAAAAGTTTAATCAAGAGTTTAATCTTTTTTTTTCTCTTGTAGAATCAAATGAAAACGATAAAAATATGAACACAAGTATTTTTAAAAGATTAAATTTCGAGCGCTCAAGCTCTGCTGATAAAAGTTTAAAACTTTGTGATAATATTTAAATACGATGCATTTCTGAGAAACAATTTTTAGCTTTTTTTTTTCTTGTAAATTATATCACTGAGTCACACCAAGTATCACGTCCACCGACACTCGGATTATTCCTTCGCTTTATTGCCGCGATTTGCGGTATCTCGCACGAAAGTGCGTCGGTGCGAGGTGCGTCTTCGAAATTCAAAGGAAGATACGCGAAGGGAAGAATCATGCCAGTAAAAACGTCACCGTAACGGCGGATGCGCGCGCGGTAACCGCGATAGTAATTCTCGACTAACATCAAAATTACATAGGCTAGTGCGAAACTCTGGGATTCCGGTCGGAGAGCTCAGGAACACCCACTAGATTTACAGCGAAAACTCGCACCAGCCAGGCCCGTACCTAGACGGCCGCCGAGGGTGCGTCACTATTATTAGGCCCCGCCGCGCCACGCCGGGGAGGTTCTCCGCCGATGCGAGAGGCAATAAATTAAACGACGGCGGTTTATTTCACGTTAATTTCGTTATACACCGACGTTTCGGTGTACCGCGCGCTGCGTGCGGCGTATGTTACGTTCGAGATGATCGAGACCCGCTCTTGAAATGAATATATTGCGCGAAGGAACTTCGCACGTTTATTCCTAGAAATACTAGAAAGTGATACCGCGAAGTCGTCGTCTCTATGATCAGAAATAATGTACGTTAAATGACTGTGTAATGAATACTGTTATCTGCGAGGAAATTAATTTGAAATTAACGCTTTCCGTGATCGGAATAAATTAAATTTTGAACAATTTTAGATTCGGATCTCTTTCTCTCAAGTATGGGAATAATGGAAGCTTGAAAGTTCGTTGAGTGAAACACAGTACTGTTACCTTCTAGACTCTCTTGACTTGAGAAAGTTAATGTAGAATCTAACACTCGTCCGAAAATAAATTGATGAAGACCGCAGGGAAATTTGGGCTTTTAGATGCATGAATAATTCGCCGGGATGGTATATAATGAAACGATTAGCTGAATCGCATATCCCCGATTACTTGTTACGCGCGTTATTGTACGAGAAAGGCAGTGGCCAATAAGAGGAGAAGGAAATAACAGTTTAATGGCATTTCTCTCTTACAAAGAGACACAGCACGCTATGTCGGGCTAATTCGGATAATACGGGCAGTCGGACACATAACTCGCCATCCAAAGCATCCATCCGCGTGTGTTGTACTTTGAAATCCTACTTAGCTCGTACGCGTCAATTATCACCCGCGTCCGATGTCGTCTATTGAATGAAACGTTCTGCGCCGCGTACGTATTAAAGGATTAAAGGATTTATGTGATAATAAGCTTTTACACAACATTAGTACCTCGCACACTGCCGACGGGAGTAGGTGTGTTTTAACTTTTCTCAAAATTTCACGTTCTGAAACGTAATTTTTCCTACAATCTCGCGAGTTATCGATTGCGAATGCACGGATGACACGTGTTAAAGCACACATATATTATTCGTAAGTCCGCCGTTGCTAGAGAGAACAGTGGCGATGATTTCGTTAGCCATTCACGTTTCGCAACGCGAGCGGGAATCACGACTCAACCTTGAGTTTCCGCTCGTAATCCAGCGACCCTCGCTTTTACGATCACTATCCGTAAAATCATAAAAGCCACTCTTATTACGTGAGTTAACCGATCCTTGGCGTCCGCGACAGGCTCGGTCTACCGATCGCCAGATCGATTTCCTCATTTTTGTCTTTGTCTTCGTCCGCGTCATTATCGTCATTCCGGATTCTGGGTAACTACCCGGACCACGTAACGACGACGGATCGGCCGCAACCGTAAAAACATTGCAGGCGCAAACAGTAAATACCCGTCTTATTGACTGTACGCACCTTACCGTCGGCGATGCGGTAAATTGCACTCGGTCATACCGACGACGATTCGAGAGATACGTGACTGATGGCTGACGTTGTTTTGCGCCGTGAGCCGGTATACAATAGCGTAGATGCACACGACGACGATGACGACGACGACGACGACGACGACGACGACACTCTTCTCCCTCGTTGAGTTAATTGAATCGCTCGCGCGTCCGCAATCAGCCGCGCGCACCGCCTCCAGGTATTTTACCATCCGAATGGAAAAATCAGCATCAAGAACAGGTGGAAACGAGATGGAACGTCCCATCGCGATTTTCGAGCTTTTATTCGGTGTTCTATCGTTTCTCCCTCCCTCCCTCTCTCTCTTTCTCTGGGCGATATGATACCGATACCCGTCTCGTGATGTATACCCGTATCCACGTGACAATGGCACCGCTCTGCTGGACGCATTGCGAAAATTTGCCGCGCCAAATTGCGTTTTTTAGAGGTTCGCTCGCTCGCTCGGTCGCTCGCTCGCTCACTCGGTCGTTGGTTCCACTGCCGATAATTCGGGGCTACCGATCTGCACCGCGCTTTCGCCGTCCGGTACTTCGCAACGATTTTTTTTTTACGCACTACGAGCGTAACGGTTTTACCTGGATGCCTGGTAATTTGGTCTCGATACTTAACTGCCGAAGCGGAGCTCGCAAATCTCGTAAGTATAAAATTTTATCTACTGCGTAAAAAATTGATAAGTGGCTTATCACGGCCGACCGTCCGATTTTGATTCTATTCTCGATCCATTTGTTAATATCTGGCCTAAAATCGCTTTAAAATACAAATACAAATGAACAAACGAATGAATTAGTACGTGAGTACGACTGTATCGTGTATGCGATATTTTTATACAACTGCTTTTTGGTAAAATGCGAAATATGAGAAAAATAATAGAAAAATAATAACGCCGGCGAAAAACAACAGCGCGTGCGTTCTATTTCGCAGGAATAATAAAAACACAGGGACTTAGATAGGTTTGCGTGTATCGATCTGTATTCTTACAAAAATATTTTAAAAAAAAGCCCCCGGACACATTGGACGTTCATTTAAATTGCACGAGACGCGATTACGCGGTTTCTTGTAAAACACCTCCGTGATGATTAATCGGGCTGAGACACCCCGTAACGACGCAAGAGACGTAAACACGCACGTCGTGTGTCTTTTCGCGCACGAGTGTGTCGGACGGACGCGCCTGATGTACATACGTCGTGTACCTGCGTCTGTGCGTGTGCGCGCAATGCAACACGGGCGTTTCAGCTGCATCTGACGTGCCATTGCGCGATAACCTCGAAGTGTCTGTCTAAAGAAGTGTAGGTGGGTTAGATGTTGCAGCGACTCTCGTGATGCGCGCCCCGTGTACCGGCGAATTCCCCGACTTCCTATTATGCTCGTCGTTCTTTTTTTTTTTTTTTTCCTTCTTTCCTTTCGCTCGCCATTAAATGTGCTCCAACATTTATAAAACTTCGTGTCGCCGCGGGAAAATGCGGTCTCTCCTCGAAATCGCTAAAAATTTTAGCGCGTTCTTGCGGCGTTTTGCGAACTATTCCGCGTTACATAATACGTATGTCGCGTACGTATACGTGTGATACATTAATATCACGCGAAAAACGAACAGCAACACAACCCTTTTATCTCTTTCCCTTTAATTTCTCTCCTCTTGCTCTTCTTTTTTTCTCCACTTCTTCATTTCTTTTTCTCGTCGCTCAGATTCTTTTTTCTGCATTATCAAAACATTTTAGCGCCGCGAAGAGGTATGGCGTTTAAGGGCTAATGGCACGGCGGACTCCCCTTTTCTCCCGACGACGGAAAGAAAGTTGTCCAACAAATGGGAAGTTGATCCTTTTCTCTCGATCGAGTAATTTAACGCACGGGAAAGTTTTTCAATTGTGTTGCACTCATGTAAATCGGGAGATAAGATTGACGTGTATTTACGCGACGCATGGAAACGCGGTCATCGAATTTAGTTATTCAGGCGCAGATAACGCGGGCGATAGAGCAAGGGGTTAGTACCAAGGAAAATATGCAGCGGGGCGCGAAGAAAGTTGGAAGAATTAAATTTTACATATCGCCGCTTGTAAGCGCTATTTATCTAAAAACTTCAATTTGCATGTAAATAAAGTTTTAATGGCACGCACTTTGCTCGCCCGTTGTGCGACAGAAATTATTATCATTTTTCGCTTATCTTGCCAAGTTAACGGACGGACATGTACAAGCCCATATTAAATATCTCATTCATAAATATTAAGCAATTAGATTCGTAACAACGATATTTGCAGCTTTTTTTTACGCATCGGTAATAACAATTAGGATGAGCGCGCGTTTCCAAATTTCGTACACACTTTATTAGTCCAGGCATCCTCGATCATCCGTACGGACTTTATCATTCGGTGTCCGCCGACGCGGTACGATGAATAATTGCCCGATACATGTTTTTAATTTTGGCATAATTATTATGTCTGGCGCGCGGGAAAAAAAGAGTGTTCGATGGCCGATATACATATAACACGTGCCACGTCGGCGCTGTGCGATACATACGCGAGCCGTAGGGGCGGAATAATTTTGCGAGAAGCGCGCAGCGCAGCGCAACGCGATGAATTAATGAACCCGTTGATCGAAAAAAAAAATGAGGTAGAAAGATCCCCTCCCTCCTCTCCCGCGCCGCCCCCGTCTACTTCGGGGCATTATTAAATGTTTCGCGGGGATAATGCCCGGAAAATGAGTGGTAATATTATATTAATTTATTAAAAGTGCTTTTAATTATTCCGTACCCGTTATAGCGATACCCTGACCGCGCGCGCGCGCGGGGGCGAGCGAGAATTTCGCGTTCGTTCCAAAAAGCTGCGCCGCTAACGCCGGTGCCGCCGTTGCCACCGCCGCCGCTGCCGCCGCCGCCGCCGCCGCCGCCGCCGCCACCGCCACCGCCGGTGCGCTGCACGCTGCAATTAAAGTCGAATGTAAACTGATAGGACGCCGCTGTTACACGAAACTCCACGGTAATGATTACGGGAGCCGTCGTAATTTATTACTGCATGCGCGCTCGTTACTGCCATTGTGTAATACAGTGATACGCGGGGGATATAATTGCAACGCTAATAAGGCCGTATCCGTCGTATGGCTGCGAGTCGATTATTTTTTGTTCACGCGCGGAGAAAAAGAAGAATTAAGGCATTAAGGAGCAGTCGCGCGAGTTGGCCGCGCGATCAACGACGATAAAGAGACGGCCGGATTTCTCCGCCGAAGTCGGAGCTCGTCCGTGTGACAGCGGCATCAATAATAATCGCCAGTCTCATCACGTCTCCATTCCGCGTCCTTTTTTAATGCAACATGCAGGCCATTGAGCGCAGACGATTGACCGATCGCGATGTTCATTCATTAGCGACGGCGTAATGTCTTTTATTGGACACGACTCGATTAACTAATAACTGTAATCTAACTCCGCCTAATGATTAATTCAGTCGTTTGGGACACGAAACGTTACTCATACCATTTCATTGACCAGCTCGTACGCCGATATCATTACGCAAATTGGTTTTCAACTGTCCGTGCCCCGCCACTGTTCGTGAAACAGTTCGCATAATAATAAGACAATAAATATTGTTCGAAGCACGTCAATCTATTCGGCCAATCTCAATTATCGTCGAATTTTCGGCGAGACCTTGTATTTTAGTTGCGCCAACATCGCCCAGTCTCCCGGCATCTCACCTCTCACCGTCGTCTCGGCTCGAGCAATGGCAAACTGAGAAGCGGACTTGCGGTGTCAATCACGATCGTACGATCGCGGCGCCAGCTCCGTCGAGATATTATCCGTCTTGATGATTTACCTCGAATTGCCGTTCGCGCGCAGTACCAATTAACGAAAGTCATCCCGAGGAGCCGGCAGCCAATTAGGGACCGCGGCGGGGACGAAATCGTCGAACTCTCGCGCGCGTCGAAGCTTTTCCGCGTTGCCGCGTCGCATCGTCGTTGCCGTCGTCGTCAAACCGGCGCCGCTTTACAACGTTGTATTCGTTTTAATTACCGAGCGTTGCAGCAACCGAAAAATAAGCGAAGTATCTCCTACCTGTCTCGACGCGCGAGGTCTTTATAAATCTCGGATACCATCGTTTCTCGCTTCGACCTTTTCCTGCCGCGGAAGGAGCGTCTCGATTTTCCTGGGTCTTCAGCGGGAGAGGGACGTGCCCTCGCAACGTTATTCGCGCGAACGGCGTTTATACGGATCAAGTAGTTTAATTATTATTAATCCAGATTGTTTCTCTCTTGGGCGCGGGTTTTGTCGTTCGCGCGAATGTGCGCGTAAAGCGTCTCAATTAGAATGAATAATTGACCGTTTTTAGAAAAAAAAAAAATAAAAGAAATATTAGACCCCGCATTTTAAATCCCGACTTTACGGGAAAAAAAATAGCGGGTTTAGATTTGTAAAAAAATTTGTTAAAGTAACGTTAAGTGGTCCTCGTTAGATAAGTAATTAGATAAGTAATTTTGTAGTGGAGAGCGCTCGAAAATAGTCTCCGAAGATGTCAACGGTGTTCTCTAAAGCTTTGCGAATCGCGAGAAGTGGGTATTTTATCGCAATTAAATGTCCTTCTGCGAATTAAAGGCGAAAAGAATGCGACGGAAATGTTTCCATGTCCCGTTTATACGTGCTTTTGAAAGAAGGATACTCCAGGGAAAAATCCGTGAATGTTGGAGTGCTAGAATTAACCGTTCTCAATGGCCCATTTAGATTGCGGCCGTAATGTTTTTTTTTCTGTATACGGCGAAATACAGTGGAACTATTATGAAAGTAAAATAAATTTTCTGGCAGAGAATATTCAGGGCAAAGAGAAAGTGCGCGCCGAATTAGCTGAAAAGTTTGCACATAAATAACACAATCCGAAGTTTTTATGAAGGGAGACCTTTATTTCGTATCTTAACTTTTATTTCACGTTAAATGCACTTTGCTAGTTTTAAACGTCTATTTCCAGACGTAATTACAATGTCAATCGGAGGATAATCACGGCGTTTCTTCTTTATTAAATTAACAAGCGATATTTCAAGGAACAATCCACAACTCAGGGACTCGTGTCATTCAGGAAGATGCAAGTAATTAGCGCGATTATTATTCCTCTATGGATAAAAAAACATACAAGAGTGAGAAGAAGAGAGGCGTATTAAAATTGTTGGAAAGCGTTTTTGATTGCGTTTGCATACGAGCCGCGTCGGTACGTTCATAAATCTCCGATTGATTTGTATCGAGACAGGAAAACCCGCGTGACGTTTAATAGATTCTGAGAAAAATTACAAGGTTACTCGCGTTTCCTTCTTCGCTATTTCGTAATCGAGACCGATTACGGAAGTAACGTCTCCGTCTCGCAATAAAGAAAAAAATTATGCGTAGTATTAATTAATAATTATTAACTAATATACGTAAGTACGAATATATCAATGTAATATATAGTTACACTGAGAAAAAATGCATAAATTAAAATACTTTGTCCGATATGATGAATTAAATATCGAGTTGGATTAGTTAATTTTTGATTTAAAAATATTAATAGGTGTCACGAATGAATTATACCTCTTTTTGTAATGAAATTACTGAATCAGCTAATTATTTATGTATTAAGTCAACGTTTAATTTAACACATCGGACTAAATATTTTAATTTTTCAACAAATTTTTTCTTCAATGTATGCATTACAATATCGAAAGTCTTCTATTTGCAAAACGTCGTGTGTCTAAAACCGTGACTTGGAATAACATTACAATACATTAAATTAAATTTATGACAATCATCACTGAAACGCTCTACCGATACATATTTTATTGCATACACACAAAAAATTAGTATCAAATCAATAATTTATCGTTTCATACATAAGCAAGAATATAAAATCTTGAAAAAAAAAATGACAATTATGTCTAATATTATAAATTTTTTCAAGTTTTAGATTCTCGCTTATACATGAAACGATGAATTGTTGATTTGATACTAATTTGTTTCCGTTTATATTTTATTTTCTGCGTTCTTCAATACAATAAATTGAAGGAAGAAATCGAAAGCGACTCTCGCAGTAAGATTTCTCCTTACTTTTCTTTTTCGATGCGCACAATATCGATGCTGCTACCGCGATGTACAATATGTACATATGAGGTCGGCGGTGTCTCGCTCCCGGTAAGGCGAAAAATTTATCGATAGCTCTCTTTCCGCGTTCCTCGAAAGTCAATCAAGTGGCTCGCAGAGGAGAAACGATTTCGTCATATTCGACGATTTCGTAGACGAGTTTCTCCGGCTCGGGGAGGGATCGATAGTTCAGCGTCCTTGTACTACGTGCATCCTTGGTAACGGCCGGATCGGGCGCGTCGTTCTCCATGGCGGAGGGAACGCGGGTTTTCAACGGCGGAGAACACTTCGGGAACGAACGGTGAGCTCAGTGTTTACGTACGTTCCATCGCCGGCGTAGACGTTGCGGCGCACGTTGCCTTTACATCTCTTGTTCGGACGGGAAGGTCGAAAGAGCGAATACCGTCGAGCAGCGAGGCGAGTCGACAGCCACCGAAACTCGCCGAATGCCGGGGCATTACGTCAGTGTGCGAGGCTTCATCTACACGCACACCACACGCGCAAGGCTGACACGTACAGCCTGCACGAGGCTGGGCAAGTGTAAAGCCGAATTTACACACGGTTGAGCCTT